>NW_026652215.1:3600000-4200000 GCF_028018845.1 Melospiza georgiana
ATGTTTGTCCATTTAATATAAGAGGGCCCTTTATTCCAGTGGGTGTCCTCTCAGGCCGGTTCGTCATTAGTGTGACGTCTACTGCTGCTGATAAGTCCAAGCCGAGGCTCCCGGTTGTTGCGGGTTGCAGACAGGAGGTAGCAACAATGTTACAGCAGCAGCTGGTGTCTCTGATGTCACGGCGGCAACTTGTGTCTGTCCCTCATTGCCGCATCGGTAACACTTGATGAATGGTTTTGAACCTCCTTGCGTGACTGCCAGTGAGCCGCTTCGGAGAGAAGCAAGAGCAGCTAACACCTGACTCTGAGTAGACTCTGCTTGCTTTTGCAACCCTAATCCTGATTCCTTTAAGGCTTCTGCTATAAATGCCTGTGAAGCTGTTGGCATTAATGCCATTTGCTCTAATGCTTCCTCAATAGTCCAATTTGCCCCTAAAGTAGCTAACACTCTTTGGGATGCTGGATTGCTATTTTGCAAAGCACACTGCTTCAATAGCGCCCTGCAACACCAGCCCGATCTATAGCAGTAGCTGTTCTATCGATAAAATTTCCAAATTATTCTTCTCTACCCTGTTTAATACCCATATAAGCCGGTAACCCTCCTGGCTCTTTAACCATATCTATTGCAGCACGCACTAACCGCACAGACTCTCTAAGTTTATCTGCTCCCGATATCATCTGTGCCTCTGTACGCAAATATGCCCCTAAGCCCATCAGCTCCTCTACTGTTTCTCCATGTAATGGGTCTCCCTGGGCTCGTTGTACAGCAACCGACTCATTCACCAACGCCTGCCAATGTGCGTTAAACAATAACTGCTGATGCTGAGTGAATATCAACCGAACTATTCCTCTTAAATCATTAGGACATAAAACCTGAGTATTAAAGAGATAATCTAGCATTTGCCTAACAGGTTCACTTTTTACTCCAAACTGACTAACCATAGAACGTAGCTGAGTTAACAGCTTCCAATCTAAAGGAGTATATTCTGCTATATTATGCGTAAGGTTCCCCTGTGCATCATACTGTGGTGTGTATGTGACCGGACATGCAAGACCAGAAGCTATTTCCACCGCCTCACCATCCCATATTTGCATTACTTCTTTCGCCAAAGCAGCCCAAGCTTCCCTCCTCTGTTTAGCCATCTCCCCCCATGGATCACGGTGTGCCCCTGGGATGGGATCTGACTCTTTAAGGGTGCTATGCTGCTGGTGCTTCGGTACAGACACCGAGCCTTCGCACGGGGAAGGTAGTGAAGCAGAGGCTGGTTCGCACGGAGGAAGCGGCCCCCCCGCCGAAGCTGTAACCGGAGCCGGCTCACTCGGGGGAAGCTGCGGAGGCAAAGCTGGCGGCGGAGGTGAAGCTGGCTTGCTCCCACCCCCACCATCCGAACCGTCTGAAGTTGGTGGCGGAGACAAAGCTGGTTTGCTCTTACTTCCACCATCCGACTCGCCCTCCCCCTCTGACAGGAAAGGTGCAGACGGTTCCACTGCGCCTATAGGAAAATCCTCCACACCACTTTGCTGGGGACCCTTAGGCATAAGTATCTTAGTTACAGAAGGTGCCAGGGGATCATCTTCACGACCATACCCTATATTCCTCTTATGAGCTTCTGTTGCCCTTTCTGCTGCCTTTCTCTCAGAGACCTGCTGAAGTAACATGTTATAGACCACCCGCCATAACTTCCCGAATTTCTTTGCTGACTTATCATCGTCTAGTACTGTATCCCACAATATTTCCCCAAACTTTCTCCACTCTGATAACTCATGAACTATATGAGGATTAGAAAAGATACCCTTAGCATGGCCATAAGCTAATAACCCTGGTAACTCCTTTTTTAAATCTATCCCTTTTATCCCACACCGCTCTAAATAGGTGGTAAATAAATCATATGCCGCTTGCCTATCCATACTTATTAATCAGCGCGCGCTGTTGCAGCTCTCCAGGCTCCTGCGACACGTATTGGCTTAAGTCACCGTTGTGAACCTTAAGGGTGCTTCAAATTCCGGCACCGTCCCGGCTGCAGGGACCCAAACCCAACTTCCTCGACCGTGGCGTAATCCCTTTTTCTTTTAATCCGAGAAAAAGGGCAGAGATTCGGTTATGCCCGCATTCTCCACCATTTGTCAGCGGAAGGGAACCAGGACATCAATTTGATCATCACAGGCTCAATTTTATTGATCAGTATGGCGGGTTAAATACAGTTAATAATGAGCTTCATACATATTGCAAAAGTTGAGCTCAGGATTGGTCAGCTTACATATCAGCACCTACGCCTACTTCTACATTCCTATGGTTCTACTTTTGATACTTTCTACATATTCTTAGGATATATTCAGGACTAATCTCAACTCCCTATCCTCATGTTGCAGCAAGGTCGCTGCTGACTCTTCCTTTCAGCTTGCTGACTGCTGACTTTTCTCCTTCAGCTTAACCAGCGGCATTATATCAGTGTGGCCTTTCTCAGCTAACCAATTATTAATAATGCTCTCCACATTGGAATATGCTGGGAGCGATTGAAACCACAGTGGGGGTAAATGGGAGCAACTGGAAGCCCACTGGATGTTAATGGGAGCAGCTGTGCCCATGCTGGGGTCATACTGGAACTGGTTGGCATCATACTGGGATTGACAGGAATAGTACTGGGAGTATCTGAGAGTGACTGGGATCCTACTGGAACCAGACTGGGAGTGACTGGAAAGGTGCTGGCTCTGACTGGAACCATGCTGGAGGTGACTGGGAGCAACAGGGCCCACACAGGGAGTGACAGGGAGTCACTCTGAGCATGACTGGAATCATACTGGGAGGATCTGGGAGTGACTGGGATCATACCGGGGGTGGTTGTAACCATACTGGGAGTGACTGGGTGCAACTGGGATCATCCTGGGAGCCACTGGGATTACAGCAGATGAGAATGGATCCTGACTGGGGGTTACTGGGAGCTACTGGGCCCATGCTGGGAGGAAAATGTGGCACATTGGGAGCAACTGGGATCAACTGGAGGATACTGCAACCATGCTAAGGGGACTAAGGACACAACTGGGGTAACTGGGACCACACTTTGGGCAAGTGCCAGAAACTGGGATCAAGCTAGAGGCAAGTGGGAGTAAGTGGGAAAGACTGGGATCATTTTCAGGAAACCAGAACCTCACTGGGGCAACTGGGATATGCTGGGAGTGTCTGTGACCATACTGGGGGCACTGGAACCACACTGCAAACAGCTGGGACCATGCTGGGGCCAACTGGGAGTGAGTGGGACCATGCTGAGAGGGACTGGGACTATTCTAGGGACAACTGGGATCATACTGGCAGGAACTGGGAACAACTGGAACTACTCTGGCAGCAGCTGGGGTCATACTGGGATCACAGTGGGAGCAGCTGGGTCTGTGCTGGCTGAGACTGGGATCACACTGTGGGTGACTGGAATCATACTGGGATTGACTGGGAGGGGCTGTGGGCAACTGGAATCATGCTGAAAGCAACTGGGAGGAAGTGGCAGTGACTGGGAGCATGCTGGGGGTGACTGGGGTATACTGGGAGAGACTGGGAGGCATGAGGATCATACTGGACACTACTGGGGTCCTGCTGGCATTGACAGGGAGCAACTGGGATCCCACTGGGGGCCACTGGCATCATACTGGGAGTGACTGGGATCCTACTGGGACTATAGTGGGTGTCAATAGACCCTGACTGGGGTTACTGGGACCTACCAGGCCCATATTGGGAGCTGCCTACGCACACACTGGGAGGAACTGGGAACAACTGGGAATGACAGGATGCATGCTGCTGACAACTGGGATTTCCTGGCAGTGACTGGGATAAAACTGGGGGCAGCTGAACCACACTCAGGTAACTGGGAGTGCCTGGCAATGAGTACGAGAATGTTCAGGGCAACTGGGATATGCTGGGAGTGTCTGCGACCATGCAGGTTGTGACTGGAACCACACTAGGAGCCACTGGGAATGTGCTGGGGGAACTGGGACCATGCTGGGGGCAACTGGGGGCAAGTGTGAGTGACTGGGGCCCTGCTGGGAGAGACTGGCATCATACTGGGAGATACTGGGACTATACTATGGGCAACTGGTAGAACTGGGAACACACTGGATGAAAGTAGGAGCAACTGTGAGCAACTGGGACCATGTTGGGGACAAATTGCATAACGGGGAATGACTGTGAGTGCCTGGGCTCATACTGGGAAGAAGAGGGATCCTGCCAGGAGTGAGGGGAAGTGACCAGGATCATCCTGGGAGTGACAAGGAAACTGGAAGGACACAGGGGCAGCAACTGGGCTCATGCTGGGAGCAGGGCTCCAGGACATGATAGATGCAGGGGCCAAACCCAACAAGGTGAGGTTTAACAACTCCAAGTGCCAGGTCCTGCACTTTGCCCACAGCAACACCTGCAGCGCTACAGGCTGGGGACAGAGTGGCTGGACAGCAGCCAGCCAGAAAGGGACCTGCAGGGAGTGATGGACAGCAGGCTGGACATGAGGCAGCAGAGTGCCCAGGTGGCCAAGAAGGCCAATGGCTCCTGGCCCAGATCAGGAATGGTGTGGCCAGCCAGAGCAGGGCAGTGATTCTTCCCCTACACTCAGCACTGCTTGGGCAGCACCTCAAGTGCTCTTTGCAGTTCTGGGGCCCCAAATTTAGGAAGGGCATGAAGGGGCTGGAGTGTGTCCAGAGAAAGACAAAAGGGCTGGGGAGGGGTCTGGAACACAAGTCCTGTGAGGAGTAGCTGAGGGAGCTGTGGTTGTTTATCCTGGAGAAGAGGAGGCTCGGGGGAGACAAGGCAGTGTCAGGGCACAGCATGGACTTGAGGATCTCCAAGGCCTTTTCCAACCTTGATGATTCTGGGATTCTCTGAAACCACCCTTAGAGCAGTTGCAGGATGATCCCTGGGCCTCCTCTTCAGAAGCTCCAGCAGCCCAGGTCCCTCAGCTTCTCCTGCCAGCCCCAAAGCCCATCCTGTCAGTCCTGCAGAGCCTCTGCAGCTCCTCCTCACTGCCCAGAACAGGGAGCCCCAGAGCCAGACCCAGCAGCCCAGATGTGCCCCCCTGGCCTGGGGTGCCTCTGGCAAGGGAGCAGTACCAGTCACTGCACGAGCCTGCAGACAATTCCTGCAGCACTTGTAGGATGATCCTGCTCCCCAAAGGATGTTCCCATGGTGCCAAGTAAGGAACTGCAATGAGGAGTCAGGCCAGAGAGGAAAGGGCAAACAGGGATTGGCTGTTTGCAGGGCAGGGAACAAGGCTGTGTTATAGGAAGAGATTTGTAGTAGGAAGAGTAAAGAAAGCCAAGGTGAAGGCAAGGAAATGCTCAGGGCAGTTTGGGGGTGGGTGCCTGGCAGCTCTGGCTCTGAGAAACAGTGTCTGCAGTGGCACAGGAAACTCCCAGCTGATGGGAACAAACATTCTGGCTGACTGCAGAGGCCAGGACAAAGCTGAGTGGTTTCCCTGGTGTCCCCCAGCCTTTGCTGGCCCCAGGGGCTGATGGCATTTGTGCTCCCTCAGGTTCATGTCCCCACAGCTACAGCATGGGCATGCTCCCCCTGCTTTGTGCAATGCAAACAGGGGCTCCTGAGCCAGTGCTGCCGTGTCTGTGCCTGCAAGGATGGGCACCTGTGTGAGCTGGGGGAGAGGCCAGGGCTGCAGAGGGGGGATGTTGTTGGCAGCTCCATCAGGACGCTCTGGGACGCTGCCCTGGGCTGTGCAGCACACTGGGGATGGATCAGCCCCTGCTCTGCTGCTCCTTCCCGTCTGCCCCAGGGCCCTTGCAGAGCCCCAGCCATGCTGTTTGCCCCCAGCCTGCCCACGGCCAGCCTGGGGCTGCTCACGGGGGTTTTCTGTGCTGAGCATTGGCCTGGGTGTGTTCTTGAGAGAGCCTGGGCAAGCAGCCTGAAGCCCTCAGGCCCTGGGCTGAGGCGTCAGCGCTGCCCCAGCAGTGCCCATGGCGTCTCCCTGCTGCAGCCCCGGCACTGCCACCCCCAGGGCTGTGCCAGGCCCCGAGAGCACTCAGGCCCTGCAGCAACACCAGGGCCACCAGGGCAGCGGGGCAGGGCCACGGCAGCAGCACTGGCAACACCAAGTGCTGCTGCTGCTGCTGGGCACAGCTGCTGTGCCAGCGCTGGTCTGCCCCAGCTCTGCACATAGACATTGCTGCTTTAGCTCCAGAGAAGGCAACAAAAGGGCATCTCTGCAGAAAACTCTGCTGGGAGATCCTTTAGTTCCTTTAAAGCCACCAAGAGCACAGCCCCTCATTGCCACAGTCTGTGGCTAAAGTGAAGGAGGTGAAAAACAAATGAGAAATGGCACAAACAATGACATTTCTTTGAAGACAATATGAAAGAACAAAACAATGAAACAGGACCTCCAAAATGAAGTGAACAAGAAGTATCAATATGACTTTTATTGCTAGCAATTTGCAGAAACCGATAAGCAATTTAATGTTTCTCAAATGCTTCAGTCATCAGTCTCCCTACTGAAGCCTTGAGCTCCTGGTTCCTCAGGCTGTAGATGAGGGGGTTCAGGGCTGGAGGCACCACTGAGTACAGAACTGACAGGGCCAGATCCAGGGATGGGGAGGAGATGGAGGGGGGCTTCAGGTAGGCAAATATGGCAGTGCTGACAAAGAGGGAGACCACACTCAGGTGAGGGAGGCAGGTGGAAAAGGCTTTGTGCCGTCTCTGCTCAGAGGTGATCTTCAGCACCGCCCTAAAGATCTGCACATAGGAGAAAACAATGAACACAAAACAGCCAAATGCTAAACAGGCAGTAGCAGCAATGAGCCAAAGTTCTCTGAGGTTTGAGTGTGTGCAGGAGAGCTTTAGGATATGTGGGATTTCACAGAAGAATTGGCCCAGGGCATTGCCATGGCACAGGGGCAGGGAAAAAGTATTGGCTGTGTGCAGCAGTGAATAGAGAAAGGCACTGGCCCAGGCAGCTGCTGCCATGTGGGCACAAGCTCTGCTGCCCAGGAGGGTCCCGTAGTGCAGGGGTTTGCAGATGGACACGTAGCGGTCGTAGCACATGATGGTCAGGAGGAAATACTCTGCTCCAATGAAGAAAAGAAAGAAAAAGAGCTGAGCTGCACATCCAGTGTAGGAGATGTTCCTGGTGTCCCAGAGGGAATTGTGCATGGCTTTGGGGACAGTGGTGCAGATGGAGCCCAGGTCAGAGAGGGCCAGGTTGAGCAGGAAGAAGAACATGGGCGTGTGCAGGTGGTGGCTGCAGGCTACGGCGCTGATGATGAGGCCGTTGCCCAGGAGGGCAGCCAGGGAGATGCCCAGCAAGAGGCAGAAGTGCAGGAGCTGCAGCTGCCGCGTGTCTGCCAATGGCAGCAGGAGGAAGTGGCTGAAGGAGCTGCTGTTGGACATTAGCAGTTACTTGGCATGGGAATCTGTAAAAAAGCAATCATGGAATAGTTGGGTTTGGAGAGGACTTGAAATATCCCAGCACAGCCTGGGGGAACTTTCCCCCCTCTGCCTGCTCAGGGCATTGCTGCTTGGAGCTGTCCCTGCCAGCAGCTGCTTCCCTGTGCCCAGGGCTGGGCCCTGCCAGTGCTGCCAAAGCCCAGCCCAGCCCTGGGGGCTCAGCTCTGCCCCGCAGACCCCTCCCTGCCCAGGGGCAGCTCTGGCTCTGCAGGCTCTGATGGCAACGTCAGAGCAACTCTGAGGAGGCTGGAGAAGAGATATTGACACTGCCTGTGAGGGGTCCTGTGCTGATTTCTGTCACTGCTTGCTTTATTCAGAGCTGAGATCAAATTATTTATTTTTTCTAAACATGAACGAAGAGATGAATATCTACGTGCAATTTTCCATCCCAGCAACCCAAAGCAGTAGATTAATAAATTTTTCCCTTTTATGCAGCCCCTGCCTTGCTGTGCTCCCTGTATAATCTACTTGGAAATGTTCTGCAGTTAAATGCCGGGATGGGAGCAGTCCTGAACAATGCAGCAACCTCCACACACAAGGAGAACACTTCCAAGCCTTACCAGCTGTCTCCTCCCACCCAGATCTTGTCCCCCAGTGCTGGGAGCAGCTGCCAGGGCTGCTGAGAGCTGTCCCTGGCAGGCAGCAGAGTCCCTGCCCCAGCACAGCACCCTGGGCTGCAGGACCCTGCTCTGCAGGACCCAGCTCTGGGCACCCTGGCTGCTCTGCACAAGAGACAATCAGAGAATGTACTCACAGGGTCTGCAGGCATTGGGATGTTCCAGCTTTAGGAGATGGCTCCAGGAGCTGCAGCTGCATTGTCCTGCCAGAGGTTCCTGTGCCAAGGGCTGGCAGTGATTCTGCCTCAGGCACTTCTCAGCACCTTCCCAGCCCTGACTGATTGAAGTTCTCTGTGCCTCTGTGCTGTGCCCAGGGTGGCTGCAGGCAGTGCCCCAGCCCTGCTGGGCTGGCAGAAGAGCTGCTCATCAAGAGAAATGTGCTTTTGAAGCTCTTCTTGGTTACCAGGAGCTGCCTCTGTGCCAGGAGCCCAGCCCAGCTCAGCAGCACAGATACAGCACCAGGACTTTAATGAGCCTCTGGGGCTTTGTGCTAAGGCCCTAAACATCAGTCCCTGAGAGGGAGCTGAAGAAACCACTCCAGAACTCCAAGGCAGAATCCAACTCTAAAGTTCCATGGACTTTTAATGGGTCCCAGTGTGGAACACAACTGAGAAAGTGTCCCCAGGCCCCAGGCAGAGCACTGGAGGCAGTGATGACAGGTGGGGACAAGGAGAAGCCAAGTCTTTGTGTCTTGGGGCCCAGCAGAGTCTGTGCCACCAAGGGCTGTGAGGAGACACCTTGTCCTGAGGCACTGGGGCCTCCTGGCACAGCCCCAGCCAGGCTGGGCACTGTCAGCCCCTTGTCCTGCCCTCAGCATCCCCCCCTAGCCCACATCCCAGTGCCCTCAAGGATCTGCTGGAAGGAGTCCCTGGGGAGCCTTGCTCAGCAATTGCTCTGGGGGCTCCTTAATGCTCCCTGTAGGGACTGCAGGTTTTTCAAAGGGCTTTGGGTTTGGCTTTTGTCTTGCTGTCTCTGAGAGGTTTGTGCAATCATGGCCTCCAATTATCTGCTGTAATTAGTCCCTGGAGAGGCTTTATGAGTAACAACACTCAGTGGGGCTCATTAATGCTTCAAGGTTCTTCAATTTTTTTAAGGTACTTGGTGTTTCCCTTTTGATACAGACTCTGTGAGAGGTTTGTGCAATCATGGCCCCAATTATCTGCTTTAGCGAGTCCCTTGAGAGCTTTGTACTGACACTAAGCGGGGCTCATTAATACTTTGAATTACTCAATATTTTCAACGTACTTTGGATGTTCCTTTCCACTCTCAATCTCTTAGATGTTTTTTGTGCCATCCTGGCCTCCAGTTCTCTCCTCCATGGAGCCCACGAGGAGCTTGTGTTGGGGATGGACCTCAGTGAGACCCATTCATGCTTTGAGATACTTTTCCTTTGACTTTGACTCCTGGAAAGGTTTATGCTATCTCCCCCGGATCCTGAACTTCCAGGGCTCAGCTCCAAATGAACCACAGGGCTCATTAGGATCAAGCAAATCCTGGCTAACCATGGCTCTGCCTTGATTTCCCTCTGGTCTGGTGCAGTTCATTAGGAATATTTCCTTTTACAGTTATGAAGAAATATGTCAATGAGCTTCTAAGAAATATGTATTCCTTTCTTAAAGGGGGTTCTTTATTGCTGTTCTTATTATACAAGAGGTGGTTGCAGCATTCTGTGATTGATATTGATCCAGGGTCTCTCCTAAGGAGGTCTGGCCAGGTCAGAGAAGTTTTACCTTGATAGCTGACCCAGTGTGGACAACCCTGCCTCACATTCCCCAACCCCATGTGAGAAACGATTTTCACTTTCAAAAATTTAAATGCTTTATTAAGACCTTTTCAAAATACAACAGAAGACTGAATAAAGAAATGAATACAGCACCAGGAGCAAAGGATTCAGTCACCATGTACTTATCTCTAAAATGGATGTTCTGTCTTTTATACCACCAGCCCCTCCCGAAGTCTTGTCAATCAACTCCTTCTTTGCTGTCCAGTGGTGGAGATCACTGTCTTACACCTTAATAGGAGGTCAGGTGCTGCCATAGTAACAAGCCGACCCTCCCAAATGCCCCGACTACTGAGGCCATCCTGTGATAACAGTGCAAGGGGGAGGGGAAGGATAAGTATACATCTACAAAATGTCTTTTAACATGTTTAATATTCACCCCTTAATTGTGAGGGTCAACCATAGAATTACTCATCTGTAACAAACCCCCCTTTTCTCTTTCTCTTGTCATTTTACTCGAACAATTAGGTAAAAAATTTTCTCTCTCTCTTGAATGAGTCATACCAGCCACTGTTGATGTCAGCAAGGACAGTGGGAACAGGAGAAAATAATCTCAGGTTTTCCTTCGACACATGTATTTGGAATGCACAAAAGGGCATCCCAGAAGTCCAGTATGTCATTGACTCCCATCTATTGTGCCTATGTGGCTGCTACCCATAGTTGGTGTATCTTAGGGGTGAGTACAGAGGGCAACTCGGTCCTGCTCTCCAGTCTCTGTTGAATTAAAAGACAACTGAGGAATGATAGAAGTCTGGTAGGGCCTTTTGTCCCCACCTTACCATGCCTACGGGATTGCTACCCACAGCAGTGCTATGGAGCTTTCTTGGTAGCAAACAAAGGGGCTAACCTGGTCTTGCCCTCCTTCCTTTGTCTTATTTTCTTAAAGAAGCTTTCCCATTACATTTTACAGTCCCTTGTGTACTTCCCCTCAACCGATGCTGTTGATTCCCACCCATTAAAACAGGAAGACAGTTCTCAAGCTGGTTGGTGGAAGCTTGACTCTACTTTTTGGACATCTTGGTGTTTTTCTGGTTGTCTTTGAGTCTCTGCTTGAAAGTCAATCTTGTTTCACCCAGCCTGGATGTTATACTCCATTCTTTGGGTTCTTCTACTGGGCCTTTCACTCTGTTGCCATGAGTCCATCCCCACTCTGCAGTTCTCACGGCCGATTTGGTGGTGAGCAGTACCTGAAAGGGACCTTCCCACTGAGGCGTTGGAGGCTGATCTCTCCATGAGTTAATCATCACCCAATTCCCGGGATTAATATTATGGATTCTGAAATCCAGGGTGGTAGTTTGAGGAATTGCCCTTTTATGTCTTAGTCCTTCTAAGGTTTGTGCTGTAGACATAACTTATTTCTTGGCATTGGTTCCCCTTCCTCATAGGTGGCAACCTTCTGAGGTGAGGTCAGGAAGGGTAACCCAAACATCATTTCATAGGGTGAGACACCCAGATCTGACTGGGGTTGGCTTCTAATTCTTAATAAGACCAAAGGGAGACATTTTATCCATGACATTTGGGTTTCAATCATTAGCTTAACTAGAGCTCTTTTAAGAGTTTGATTCATTCTCTCAACCTGACCAGAACTCTGTGGATGCCATGGAGTGTGTAATTCCCATTCACTCCCAGGGCCTGAACAACTTTCTATAATGGCTTCGATGTGAAATGTGTTCCCCATTCTGAATCAATCCTGTTTGCCATCCCATATTGGGGAATGATTGATTCTAGAAGTGTTTACTCACAACATTGGCATTGGCTTTCACAGTGGGTGCCACCTCTACCCAGTGAGTCATGTGATCCACTATCACTTGCAAAAACTTCCACTGTTGTACCTGGGGAAGCTCAGTAAAGTCTACTTGGATGTTTTGAAAGGGCCTTAAAGCTAGTTCTCGCCCTCCTCTGGGTGTTTTCCTCACAATTTTCTTATTCACTTGTTGACATATCACACACTGTTCAGTTACTTGCTTAGGTATTCTGAAAATTCCTATGCAGCCTCAATCCCTTAGAAAATGGTCACTTAGCACTTGTGCACCCCAATGTGTTGTTCCATGTATGCCTTCTAGCATTTTTTTGGTCAGGGGTTTATTCAACATTTGCCTCCCATGTGCTAATCTCCACTTCCTTTTGTTATCTTTCTTGGCTCCTATTTTAAGGAGTTCTTTCTCTTCTGTCCCACTGAATATGGGGACTTTTTGCATTTCTCTCATGGTTGTTAATACTATTATTAGTTATTCTGTCTTTGATTCAGTTGCATTTTTAGCTTCTAAATTGGCTAAATTGTTCCCTTGCTCTCCTTTTTGATGTCCTTTAACATATATCACCCCTACTTTCTCTGGTAAGGTTTGTAAGGTTTCTAACTCTTCTAAAATAAGTTTTTTGTGAATCAGTTCCTTTCCCCTTGAATTTAAAAACCCCCTCTCTTCTCAAAATTTTCCAAAGATATGCACTATTCCAAAAGCGTATTTTCAGTCTGTATCTATTATTCCCCTTTTCTGTGCTAATTTTTCCAGAGCTCACTTCAGGGCATAAAGCTCACACGCTTGGGCTGACCAGTTGGAAGGTAACTTTCTCTTTTCTATGGCCACTAACCCTTCATGCACTATAGCGTACCCCGATACCCTGTTCCCCTTTATTACCCATGAAGATCCATCGAGGTACAATCATTTTCCACCTTGGAGTGGTTGATCTGTTAGGTTCTCTTCTACTCTAGTTTGATGATTTATAACCTCCAGGCAATTATGTATTAGTTTCTCATCTGTTTCTCCATCCAGAAACTGGGCAGGGTTGAGTTGGTTACTCACAATTACCTCTAAACCATTTTGTATTAAGGTGTCTTCATACTTTAGCACTCGGGAACCAGTGAGCGATTTCTCAGCCTTTTGGCTCAGGATACTCCTTACTGAGTTTGGGATATATATCTTCAATTTTCCCCCAAAAGTGTAATTTTTTGCTTTCTGCTATGAGTAGGGTAGTCACTGCCACAGCCTGAAGGCAGCTCAGCCATTCCCGGCTGACAGGGTCTAGTAATTCTGATAAATAGGCCACTGGTTTCCTGGATCCTCCCCAGTCCTGGGCTAATATTCCATGTGCTACCCCTTTTTCTATAGCCACAAACAATAGAAGGGTTTGTCTGAGGCAGGAAAACTCAGTGCTTGTGCACCGACTAATTTTTTGCTTTAAAGCTTCAAACTTTTGTTCATCACCTTTTCCCCACCTAATCTCTTCTTCAACTAACTTTTCATACAAGAACCAGATGGCCTGCATGTATCCTTCAATCTATAGCCTACAATATCCCAACAGGCCTAAAAACCTTCTGACTTCCCTCTTAGTTTTTGGTCATGGCAGTGAGACTATCCCCATAATTCTCTCAGGGTTCAGCTGCCAGCTCCCTTGACAAATCACATGTCCTAGGAATTTTACTTCCTACTCTACAAATTGTAGTTTCCCTTTTGATACCCAAAGTCCTTGATCCCCCAGAAAATTTAACAATACTATAGTGGATTCCCAAATTTTTTTTTCTTCCTGTCCCAAGAAAAGCAAATAATTTACATATTGGATGAGCTTTAACTCAGGTTTAATGGAAAAGAGTTGTAGTTCTTCTCTCAAGGCTTGACTGAAGAGGTCTGGGAATTCAGAAACCCCTTGGGGTAAACTTGTCCACCAAACCTCTTGCTTCCTCCCAGAATTGGGGTCCTTCCATTCAAAGGTAAATATATCCCACTTTCCTCTGCCGGTGAGCACACCCAAAAAGCATTTTTTAGGTCTATCACACTAAACAACTGGGATGTTACGCAGAACTGCAGAGGGGTTAGGCACTACTGGGCACCAATTCACTGTTCTTTTGTTCACTTCTCTCAAATCTTGAACAAGCCTGTAAGTCCCATCTGACTTCTTTATTGGTAATATGGGTGTATTGTGGGGGGACATCCATGGTTCTAAGGTCCTGTCCACAACTAAGTCCTGGATCAGTGGCTGTAGCGCTCATCTCCCTTCCAGGGAGAGTGGATATTGTCATACCCGAACTGGATGGTTCTCATTAACTATTCTATTACTATAGGTTTCATGTTCAATTTACCTTGTTCTTTTGGTTTTGCCCAGAATTCATCTCATGAATTTTGTCCTCATCTTCTTCCCTTAATTGGAGAAGCCTAACTACCATTTTCCCTTCCTCTGGAAGCACTCCAATGTCAAACTGCACCTGTAAATCCCGTCCTGATAAATTTCACCCTGCTTCTGGAATTAACAGAATATCCCCAATTCCTATTTTGTTTGTTCCTTCAAACTTTATTTGCTTTATAACTGAGGCTTTGAACCCTTCCCCTTTAGCACCTGCTACTTGCACAGTATCTTGACCTTTTTTGCACCCCTTTGGGATTCTACAAACACAAGTTCTTTCAGCCCCTGTGTCTACTAAGAATTCAAATGCTTCCTCCTGGGGATCTATTTTTAAAGTTATCAAGGGCTCCTGATGGTATCCTGTCCCCAGGAGGTAGAGCCCCTGCCACCCCTAATCTTCCGCTTCTCCTTTTTGCTCAGTCTTGTAGATCCTCAGCTCCTTTCCCTCTAGGGGAAATTCTTTCTGATATGCCCTCTCTCTTTACAGTAAAATCAAACTGGTCCTGGGTTCCCTTATTTCCCAAATTCTCCTTTTTGTGCCCAGTCCCAAGGAGCTGCATCCCCCCTCCATCTATCTTCCCACACTTGGAATCCCCCTCCCTTACCTGGGTAGTTCTTTATGTTCTGATTTCCTTCCCTAATGGCAGTTACAGTTACCTTGGCTTTTCCTTGGCCTTCTCTTAGTCCCTCTTTATATACTCTTCTGTGCTTCTCTTAAAAGATCCTCTAATCTCCTTTCTTGCCAACCATCGAGCTTTTCTAACTTCTCCATATATCTGGCCAGGCATGAGTGACAAAATTTATCTTTAGTAAAATCTGTCCGGCCACCGTGTCAGGGTCAACTCCTGAATATTGCCTCATATTTTTCCTCAACCTTTATAACCACTCTGTTGGGGTTTCTTCCCTCTTTTTCTGCTCATCGAAAGCCTTATGGGCATTTTGATTACATGGAGCCGCCTCTTTGATGCCTTTTGTAATCAATGTTCTGCATTCCTCCATGTCTTGCCTTCCCCCAGTGCTGTTGTGGTCACTGGTGGGGTGCACTATGGGCATTTTCAGATCCCCAGGAGGTCCTTGCACATGCTCCCTTTCCCATATCCATATCTCAGCTGCATGGATCATCTGTCTTTCTTCTGGTGTGAATGGTCATTATTGATTGCATCTCTTCCCATGTATAAATATTGGGCCCCAGAAACTGATCTAACTTTTCCACTAATCCAATGAGGTCCTCTAGTAATCCTTTCTATTATTTCTTGAACATTCTCACATCAGAAAAGCTGAGAGGCACGGTTACAAATCTAATTCCTCCCCGCACCCCACACAGTGGGGTACACATTCCCTCAGGGGATATAATCCTGCTGCTTGGTTCCCATCCCCTGATCTGCTTTCCTCTCATTGTGCCACCCTGTTCCTGGTGTTTTGACTAGGCCCATCGGGGGTAGGGGAAGTGCATCTGGGGCTATTGGAGGTGGAGGGGTTAAGTGTTCTAATGGGTCCCATTCTTTATTTTCTGATACCTTAAACATGTTCACCTTTGAGGGTGAGGTATCCCCCTCCCAGCAGGCAGGGTAGTCATTCTCTTCCTGATTGAATGGTTTCTTAGTTCTTACATGGATGTTTAATGCCTGACACATCCATCCTTCATCTGACCCATATCTCGGCCAGTATACATGATTGCTCCTAATTTCCCTTCTGGTCCATTCTGCCATGCAATTTTGAATCACTTTGAGCTCATCCTTATCTCTGGTATTTGGGTCATATTTCCACTGGGCTAGTTTCCTTCCCAGTGGGCTATTTGGAGGTAGACCTATTGGTACTGCCTCAATTTCTACTCCTCCACTTGGGGATTCCCTATTTGCCCACAGTCCCATCCTGACCAGCCGATCACAGGCCCTCCTCTGACAGAGCCCACCTTTCCAACCACAGGCCCTCTGGACAGAGCCTGGCTCTCTCAGAAGGGAAAAGGAAAGGGGGGCCAGGAAAAAAAGAAATGAGGAAAGAGAAGGAAAGGGAAGAGAGGAAAAAAAACCCCAAAAAACTGTACTTCTCTTTTGACAAGTAAAAACAAAAAAAACTTATGATTCAGGGGCTTCCGTATCACTGGATTGGTCCCTGCCCTTCCTCTCCTCCTTGGTTCAATGCTCTGGTCCCACGGTCGCACTCTGCTCTCTGTCCCGCCTGGCTCAGCTCGGCTGTGGCCTGCCCCTGGTCCAATTTGCCTTGGCAGCTGCAGTCCCACCCCTGGACCAACCTGGCTCAGCTTCGGCAGCTCCGCAGGCCCTGATTCAACTTAGCAGATTCCCTCCCACTTTTGACCCAAGTTAGTTCGGCTTTGGTGGCTCTGCTCACCCCAATTCAACTCGGAGGCTCTGCCCACCCCAGTTCGGCTGGGTGGCTGCAGTCCTGCTCCTGGCCTGACTCGGCTCAGCCTCAGCAGCTCAGCCTGCCCCGATTTAGCTTGGCTCAGCAGCCGGCCCAGCCTGATCCCCTCAGTTTCATGGCTCTGCCCTGAAGCCGCTTGGCTTGGCAGCCGGACTGCCCCAACCCCCTTGGCTCGACTGCACACGAACTGCTGCACCAGCTCCTGGGTGACCCCCTGCAGCAAACCCCTTGGCAATCACCCCGCTTCCAGCCCGGCTTTGGCTGGCCCTGGAAATTACAGCACTGGCTGCGCCCCAGAGGCTGCCCCCACTCTGAGCACTACACGAGCCACCGCGCCATGTGGAGCTCACCGGTTTCCTTGGTGTGTGCTAGATGGGAATCCCGCTGCGGGTCCCCAGTGGGTGAACCCTGCTCCCAAGTCCCCACAAACCCTTCAATCTTATGTGTCCCACCAGCCATGGGGTCCTTGTCTATGGGATCCCCACTTTCCTCCCCCCCATGTGTCCCACTGTTCCTTTTTCCTTTCTACCGTCCAATATCCAGATGCTTCAAGGGACCAGGATGGATCCAGTATTTTACTAATGTGAAGCTCACTTTCATACACCGGAATTGTGGCATCACAATCTGGCCAAAAAAAGTTATGTGGATGCTCACCCCCCTTCCCCTCTTTTCTTTATCCCAAAGTCTCCTGGTGTCTTTGGGCTTACAACCTGCAACCACTGGTGGAACTGGGAGAGTCCAATAGACTTTGCCCAATATGTGGTGGGGGGTGCCCCTTTTAAAAACTCCTAAGGCCACCAGGTGTATTTCTCAGATGAGTCCCAGTTTGTGAGAAATTATACTTACTTCCAAAAATTCAAAAGGATTATTAAAACCTTATCCAAAAAATACAACAGAAGACTGAATAAAGAAAATATTATGGCACTGGAAGTAAAGGATTTTTTCCCACCTTCTGCTCATCCACACAATGCATGTTTTGCCTTTTAACCCTTTAGCCCCTCTCAAATCTTGTTAATCAACTCTTTCTTTGCTGTCCAGTGGTGGAGGTCACTTCCTTTACATCTTGATTGGAGGTCAGGTGTTGCCATAGTAACAAGTCAACCCTCCCAAATACCCCAACTACCAGGTAACCCTGTCATAACAACACAAGGGGGGTAAAACATAACTGTAAATCTATAAAACTTGTCTTAACATATCCATAATATCTGCCTTTGGTGAGACTCAACCATCACATTACTGATCTATCACACAATTATTTCAAAACTGCTTTCTGTTTCAGCCTGACTGCCCCTACAGAGGAACAGAGCATCTTTCAGGCACTTCTACAAGCTCAGGCTTCTTGTTTCATGAGGAATCTGGGATGGAAATGGCCGTATTAAGGAGGAGAAAAGCAGAGGAAATGGATTAGAAACTCTTAGAAAAAAATACCCTTCTTACAGACAAAGTTCACCAAGTCATTCCCTGCATTTCTCCTTTTCAGATTCTTTCAGTCTTCTATTCTGGGAGGTGCAGCTTCTTCTGCTGCTTATAATGAACTTATTGTTATCAAGCTCTTGATTTATACCAGCACAAGAGATGTATAATCATCTAAACTGAAAACAGAAAGAAACTGCCTTTGACAACCAATTTTCATGTTCTACATTACTTTCCAGGTGTTTATGGAGATGTGTGAATGATTATCACACAACTCTCCATTTCTGGCTGCAGCTTCTGGAGATTCTTTCTCTGAATTCAGTCAGGGTTGCATTCCCCAACGAGTCCTGGTACCACCTCCTGTCTTCCAAGGCTGGAACCGTCACAATGAAAACCTCACCAATGGGACAGCTCCCCAGTCCACCAGGAAAAGAAAGGACAAGCTGTCAAGTTTTCTAAACATTTGTCCTGCTTTGCTGCAAGAGTCCTGCTGCAGGCACAGTGTGCAAAAACCAAGAGAAGCTGCAGGTGGTGGCACATCTTGTGGCAGGAGCTTGACCTCATTCTCCTGGAAAGGTTTTTGAAAAGAGCAGACAAGACTGTGGAGAAGATTCCTGGGAAACTGAACCAGCGTTCCAGAAGTGAAATGAAAATGGAAAGAAATCTGAAATGTTTTCCTTTATTAATTTCCATGCTCCCCTTTTCCATCTTGCACTACTTCTCCCTGCCATGAGTTCCAAATGCCTCTCACCTTTAAGATCGATGACTTAGCAAGTTTTAGACACTCTAAAATACCATGAGCTGCACACAGTTTGCCTTCCCCTGTTTTTGTTGGAAAGCAACGCTGGAGCCATCAGTGCAGTGCTTGGGTTGGGCACGAATCCTGCAGGCAGGGAATGTGCCCCGGCAGCGTGTGACCCTCAGCAGGGACAATGCTCAGCAATCCTGCAGGCAGGGAATGTGCCCCGGCAGTGTGTGACCCTCAGCAGGGACAGTGCTCAGCAATCCTGCAGGCAGGGAATGTGCCCCGGCAGCGTGTGACCCTCAGCAGGGACAATGCTCAGCAATCCTGCAGGCAGGGAATGTGCCCCAGCAGTGTGTGACCCTCAGCAGGGACAGTGCTCAGCAATCCTGCAGGCAGGGAATGTGCCCCAGCAGTGTGTGACCCTCAGCAGGGACAATGCTCAGCAATCCTGCAGGCAGGCAATGTGCCCCAGCAGTGTGTGACCCTCAGCAGGGACAATGCTCAGCAATCCTGCAGGCAGGGAATGTGCCCCGGCAGTGTGTGACCCTCAGCAGGGACAATGCTCAGCAATCCTGCAGGCAGGCAATGTGCCCCGGCAGTGTGTGACCCTCAGCAGGGACAATGCTCAGCAATCCTGCAGGCAGGGAATGTGCCCCGGCAGTGTGTGACCCTCAGCAGGGACAATGCTCAGCAATCCTGCAGGCAGGGAATGTGCCCCGGCAGTGTGTGACCCTCAGCAGGGACAATGCTCAGCAGCGTTGCTGTGCTTGATCTCCATGGAACCATGCCAGGAGCAGCTGCTGAGCTCAGAAGCCATCGCAGCCCCCGCCCTGCCCCAGAGCCCCTTGGCAGGGTGGGCTCCTGCCCTGGCTCTGTGTGCCAGGAGCCGGCAGCGCTGGGTGCAGGGAGCCCAGGGAGGGCACAGAAACGCTGGGTGAGAAATGCTGGGGCACAGCGAGATGGGCGAGTGCAGCCGGCCAGGGCAGAGGAGCAGCACGCACAGGGGGCACAGCCTGCAGGACACATGGCCAGGGGGAGAAAACAACAAACTGCTCAGGAGGGTGGAGAACAAACTTGTAGTTGCAAACTTCAGAGAATGAGGTACTTGGAAAATCTGGAACAGCACTGAATTACAGTAAATCACGTGACAAAGCACTGACTTAGCAAACTCTAACCTGTCCAACTTCAAGTTATCCAGATTTGGAGAAGAGGAAGTCAGGAGAAGAGAGAGAGGGAGAGAGAGATCCACAGTCAGTCTTGGATCTCAGCTGCTGTGAGCTCTGGAGCCGTGGGACGTGTCAGTGTCACACCTGTGTCACAGCCTGACCTGCTCTGATCCCTCTTCCAGGTGGGGTTTTCGGGGTGCCAGGAGCTTGGCAGCCACTTTGGGGCTGGGCCAGAGGCTGCAGTGGCTGGGGTGGGGCAGTGACCACCGCACCTATGCAGAACTCTCCCTGCCCCAAACACACACTGGA
The DNA here is from genome assembly GCF_028018845.1 of Melospiza georgiana. NCBI lineage: Eukaryota > Metazoa > Chordata > Aves > Passeriformes > Passerellidae > Melospiza > Melospiza georgiana. Next base: position 3,619,954 of record NW_026652215.1, read on the forward strand.
GATGTCTGGGGCCGTTCATCATTTCTCTGCTCTCCAGCACCAAGGCAACGGACTCTGGATACAGCTCTGAACTCGTGCTCAAGACAACCACCCCTGGCAATGGGGGTCCATGGAGCTGCTCTCAGGAAACCCCCAAGAGCTGGGGAGTGCCCCAAAACTGCCTAAGAAACATGAGAGACCTCAAAATATCTTCAGAAATGTGGATTATTCAAGAACTCATTCAGTAATGGGCTCCCCCTCCCTTCATCATCCCCTAACTTTGGCTGTCTCATTCCAGACCCCAGCCCTCCTCCCCAATCCCAACCCCAACCCATCCCACCCCTCCTGGACATCAAGACCCCCTTCTCAAGCTGTACTTCCCCAATTTTCTACCTCCCAAACCCCCTCTCACCCATCCTACCCCACCCAGTGCCCATCTCACCCCTCCTGATTTGCATCACACTTCATGCAATCCCCTTCCAACGCCGTTCCACTGTGGAATTGAGGAATTCTGGGGTCGGAGTGAGTAGTTTCAGTGCTACTGAGCTGACACATTGAACCCTCTTGTCTCTTTGAGTGCCAAGAGGGGGAGAAAACTAAAGCAAATACCCCCAAAACCTGAATCCTGTTTCCCTGAATCCCAGATTCCTCTGAAACACAAGTAAAAAGTGAGGCTTTAGATGCCTTTGATGAATGTATTGATTTTTACCCCAATTTTCTCTTATTTAAAGGGATGAAGATGAATCCAAAGAAAATTAGGGCCAAAACAAAATAACCAGCGCAGTGTCTTCCCAACATGGATCACCGGGAATGTGGGTCACCAGGTCTCTCACCAATGTGGGTCCTCCCATGGGGAAGAAGTTGGGGCAGTGCATGAAGCTCTTTTGAAGTCAGGGCATTCACAGGGCTTCCCTTACTGGTGCCTCTGTTGGTGTCTGGTCAAGGCAGAGCTCTGGGTGAAGCTCTTCCCACACTGGGGACACTCGTAGGGCCTCTCCCCGTTGTGGATGCATTGGTGCCTGATGAGTTCTGAGCTGCAGCTGAAGCCCTTCCCACATTCTCCACACTTGTAGGGCCATTCCCCGGTGTGGATCATCTGTGGCTGATCAGGTTGAATCTCTTCCTGGAGCTCTTCCCACACTCCCCATTTTAATTCTGCACCGTGGCACTGCTCAAAACAGCCTCTGCCATGACGTTCTGCTGCAGAGATTTGTCCTACCTGGTCTCCATCCTCAGCTCTTTCTCTGGGGTAGGAAGGAGAAAGAGAGGATTGGATTTGCCTCCGTGCCAGAGGCAAGGCGAAGGAGATCCCCCCAGTGCATCCCCGGCAGGACGGGATTGGCACCAGGATCGTCCTGCAGCCGGGGGCCATGCTGGGCTGGGAGATGGAGCAGGAGAGAGGGGGAAAGGGGCACTGACTTCCTCCTCACCTGCCTGGGTGTCCCAGGGCATCTTCCTCTTCCTTGTAGCCTTCTCCTCCTCCATTCAGCCAAGGTTTGGGAATGGGAAATCCTGGTTGGGGAAAAACAAGTTGTGAATGCCTTGGGTTGGGGATTCCTCCCACCCAAGTCCATCTCTAGAAGTCACCTGATGTCCATGAAAACCTCCAAAAATCAAGACTGAATCAAAAAAAGCCACCAGGAGTTTCCCATTTCCAGTCCCATCCCTCTGGGGTTCTGGTGGTCCCCCACCTCAGGGATGCTGGGAATCCCATGGGCACTGGGGATCCCCCCTCTCCAGTGTCCTGCTTAGGGATGCTGGGGGGTTTCAGGGTCCCCCTCTCCAACCTCCCCCTGGTCTAGCCACTTGGGGCTCCCCCCTCTTCCCACCACTCTCTCCTGGTTTATGGCAAATTTGGGAGAAAATCTCCAAAAGATTTTCCTCTAGAAAGCAAATTCAAGCGGCCCCTCCCCCAACCAGATCAAGAAAATATTTTCTCAGAGAAAAGAGGAAAAAAACTGTTTATTTTACAAGCAAAGCATTCACCAGCAGAAAAAATTAACATTAAACAATAAAACCTCTTGCCGCTCCAAAAGAGATGACAAACTCAGAAAGTCCCTCTGTGGGCAGTAGCTCAGCTCACTCAGTCTCTTATCAGTCTCTTATCAGTCCCTCTGGCGCTGGAAATGCCACAGCCCAGGCTCGGCCAGGTGGGCCACAGGTGGGAGCTGCCGGTGGTGTTCTGGGTGTTCAGTCCAGAGCAGGTTTAAACAGATCCAAAGAAAAAGAAAAATCTAAGTCCAGGGAACTTCTCTGCCTCAGCGAGCTAAAAACTAACTAAAAGCAAAGGAGAGTTCTGTCCCACTGTCTGTCCATCCATAGACAACTGATAGGTTAGGTTTTAAGTTTTTCTGTTCTGTTTTGATGTGCAGCTTTTAGCTTTATATTAAGTGTTACAGGGAGCTTTTCTTAGGGTGGTGAAGACAAAACAATCCTGGGGACTCAAGGAAAATCTCATCAAACTTCAGGCCCAAAGCATAAACAACGTGGATAGAGGAGTGCAGGCAAGCAAGCAAGGAGGATAAAACTTTGTAATTTGAAGCTATTAACTCCTATATGTAAATGGACTAAAACTTATAAATATGTGAGATCTCATGACCAAGCCCTCTTTTGCTCCCATCTTGGAGCCATCCAGGCAGAGCCACAACTGAGCCTCCTTTGCTGCCTGAGTGTGGCCTTTGAAGACACTTCAAAGCAAATCCACTTTACTCCTCTTAGCTCTGTCTGGGCTCTGTTCCAGCTCCTTAAGGCATCACAACACTCCAGGAGCCGGAATGTAGAGGAGTGAGTGCAGTGTATGAAAACAAACTGCTGCTTCTCCCTCCTCCCCTTCGCCCTCAGAACCAGCCTTAAAGGTGCAGAACTCATTTCTGGGCTAAATGGACCGATGGGGGTACGAGCACCATGAAGTCACCCCAGGACACGCCCCTGTCAGGGTCAGGGGGTCCCGTCCCCGCCTCATCCCCAGGCTGCCGGGGGTCCCCCAGCTCCGGTATTGCCCTTTCCCCTCTCCCTGCCCTGGGGGTCCCCTGTTCCACAGCTCCAGCTCTCACAGGGATCCCCAAAACCAATGTTCCGCCCCGTCAGTACTGGGCCATCCCCACGTGGACCACCGGGACCCTCCCGAGGGGCGATCGCGGCTCCTCTCCCCCCGAAAAAACTCCTCTTAGGGAGCCTGGAGATATCCGGGGCTCGAGTCCAGGATCTGCCGGCTCCGCACACTCTCCAAAAAATCCTCCCGGAGACCCCTGGCTGGAGCCGGGGCAAGCTCAGCCTCCGCCCTCCCCTGCGGCTCGGGGCTGGGGGTGATGCTCCTGGGGCAGGGGGTGCTGCAGGCTCAGCGTGTGGGCGCTGCGAGCACCACAATTCTCCTGCTCCTGCTCCTGCTCCTCCTCTCCCTCCTCTTCCTGATCCTTGTCCTAATCATCATCCACGGCCTCCTCCACATCCTCCACGTACTCGTCCTTGTCCTTGTTCTCCTCCTCCTCATCCTTGTCCTCTTCCTCCTCGTCCTCATCCTTATCCTCCTCATCCTCGTCCTCATCGTCCTTCTCCTCCTCTTCCTTATCCTCGTCCTCCTCCTCCTCCACTTCCTCGTCCCCCTCCCCCTCGTCCTCTTCCTCCTCTTCCACCTCTTCATCTTGCTCCTCCTCCTCCTTATCCTCTTCCTCCTCCTTCTCCTCCTCACCGTCCTTGTCCTCCCCCTCATCCTCCTCTTCCTCATCCTCTTTGTCCTCCTCCTCCTCACCCTCCTCCTCTTCCTCCTTGTCCTCTGCCTCCTCCTCATCCTCCTCGTCTCCCTCGGCCTTGTCCTCGTCCTCCTCTTCCTCCTCTTTGTCCTCGTCCTTGTCCTCCCCCGTCGTTGTCGTCCTCCTCCTCCTCCTCATCGTCTTTTTCCTCATCCTCTTCCTCCTCCTTATCCTCCTCATCCTCCTCCTGGTCCTTATCCTCCTCATCCTCCTCCTCATCCTCTTAGTCCTCCTCCTCTTCGTCCTTCCCCTCTTCCGCATCCTTCTCCATCTCCTCCTCCTCCTCCTTGTTCTCCTCCTCCCCCTTCGCCTCCTCCTCCTCTTCCTTGTCCTCACCCTTGTCCTCCTCCTCCTCATCCTCCTCTTCCTCTGCTTCCTTGTCCTCGTCCCCCTCCTCATCCTCATCTTCCTTTTCCTCCTCCTCATCCTCATCTTCCTTTTCCTCCTCCTCTTCCTCCTCCTCCTCCTCCTTATCCTCGTCCTCCTCATCCTCCTCGTCCCTGTCCTCCTCCTCCTTCTCCTCCTCATCTTCCTCCTCATCCTCCTTGTCCTTCTCCTAATAGTCCTTCTCCTCGTTTTCCTTGTCCTCCTTGTCCTCCTCATACTCGTCCTCCTCCCCCTCTTCCTCCTCTTCCTCCTCCTCCTCCTTGTCCTCATCATTGTCCTCATCATCTTTCTCCTCCTAGTCCTCCTCCTCCTCTTTTTCCTCCTCTTCCTCCTCTTCCTCCTTTTCCTCCTCTTCATCCTTGGTTCCCATGATGCCCTGCTGTGTCACCTTGTCCTCATCATCATCCTCCTCCTCCCCCTTCTCCTTGTCCTTCTTATCCTCCTCATCGTCATCCTCATCCTCCTTCTCCTCCTCCTCCTCCTCCTATTCCTCCTCCTTCTCGTCCTCTTCCTCCTCATCCTCCCCCTCTTCCTCCTCCTCATTATCTTCCTCCTTCTCATCATCCTTTTCGTCCTCATCCACATCCTGCTCCTCATTCACCTCCTCCACATCCTTGTCCTTGTCCTCGTCACTCTCCTCCTCCATGTCCATGTCCTTGTTCTCCTCCTCTTGCTCGTCCTCTTTCTTCTCATCCTCATAGTCTTCATCCTCTTTCTCATCCTCCTATTGACAGCACTAGAGATTTTCCCCTCCTTCTTTTCTGTGCAAGGTTGAAGCCCAGCTTCCCTTTTCTTCTGGTGCTTAATTCTCTCCTGAACTGAGGATGTCAAACACACCAGGAGCAGAAAAATCCTCATTCCCTTTTTGCTTGTGGCTGTAGCCTGGAACATTCATTCCACAACAAAATCTTTCTGACAGGACTGCTGAATGACACTGGGAAGAGGTTTGTGAGAAAGGGAGGAAATTGTATTTTGAAACTAAATCAAGTCACAAAATTATTTCTTTCTGTCCCATTCATTTTCAGTCAGTTCCAGTTCTGTTTTTCAGAGTGCCACCTTCTCAGCTGATTGTGTTTGTGCCCTCCTTTCTCTCCTGCTTTTCTTTGCCTGCTCTGTTTCTCTCTCAGTGTCTCCCTTGACCCAGGGCAGCTCCCACCAAAGACCCTGTCCTGAATTAATTCCCAATCCAGGAGCTACAACAACCATGCGTGAAGTTATGAAGGCTGGCAGTGAAATGTCACTGTAAAATTTTGTTTCACTTGGCTTTTATCTCCTTTTAAGGTCTTTGCCTCCCTGGGGAGGAACATCTTTTCCTGTCTGGGAACTGGAATTCCAGCCCCTGGGAGTGTGTGCCATGGATCCCAGAGGGGCATTCCTGAGGCTCCCAGGGTGCTGCTCCTGCCGTGCCTCCCAAGGAGCTGTGCAGGGCCAGGGCACAAGGTCCAGCGGCTCTGTTGGTTCTGCAGTGCCACAAGGGCCCCTGGTTCCATGAGTTTCCCTACTGCCAAGAGCAGTTCCTTGGTTCCCATGATGCCCTGCTGTGTCGCCATGGATATTTGGTGCCATGAAGTTCTTCAGTGTCACAATGGCCTCCTTCACTCCACGAGCTTCCACAGTGTCAAAATGGACTCCCTGGATGGGCAGTGTCACCATGGACCATTGGCTCCATGCAGACCCGCTGAGTCACCATGGACTCCTTGGTTCCATGAGGTTCTGGGGGTGTCTCCATGGTCTCCTTGGATCCACAGTGTCACAATGGACCACTGGATCCACGTGGCCCTGCTGTGTCACCATGGGCTCTTGGTTCCATGGCACTCCAGGGTCATAACTGACTCCTTGCTTCCACGTCACCCCTCAGTTCCAAAATGGTCCCTTCATTCCATGAGGAAGACAAAAGTTTTGTAGAAACATTGAGCAAATCTTGCTTAACACAGCTGGGAATATCTGTTTGCATTCAAGAGAGAGGCTAAAGGTGAGGATGGCACCAGCAGGTTCCATCTGCAACAGAGGTCCAGGGAAAGGACAGGGATAGAGAATTCAGCAGGGAGACTCAGAGAATTCTGCTTCCAGAGATTATTTCTGCTCACACTGTCCCTTGGAGAAAGGTGACACCATTCCAGGCAGCCTGGACTGAGCAGGTGTTTCCTGAGTGGGTTTGTTGTTTAGGAAACCTGCTCAGGCTTTTCCATTCCATCCTTCCACACAGGAAAACTTCTCCTGGCCCTGTGTGCAGGCAGAGCCCTGAGGAGAGCAGGTAGGACATGGTACAATGGGCTGGGACATGGAGTTGCAGAGCTCAGGGGACAAGGTTCTGCTGCAGGGCACAGGGATGTCAGTCCCAGGTGGGCCATGTCAGACATGGTGAGGCTGGGGGTGAGGAGCAGCTTGTCCAAATAGGGTCAGCCCTCAAGGGGCTCATTCTTCTCTGTGCCCAGACCCCCTAAGGAGACATTCAGCATCAAGGTCACCTGGGGAATGCTTCTATCAGCTCTTCTCTGATCTGGAAAATAAAAATACACACTTGATTAATAAAAATGTCATGAGGTGCACTTTGAAATCTTCCTCCTGAACAAAACAACAAACTGACTCCAATCAGCTGCACAAGCCCTGGAGATGTGAAGACCACTGAAGGTCCGAGGGTTTTTTCTATTTTATTGAGCCCCACAGTGATTTAGGGGCTGAGTCCAGGACCCTCAGGCACTCAAAGAAGGCTGAAGAAGCTGCCCGAGTCCCCTGGAGCATCACTGGGCACCAGTGAGGGCAGGGACTGCTGAGAGCAGATCCTTGAGGCCAGGATTGCAGGGAGCCAAAGGCTCTGAGCAGGGAACTGCAGTGCTGAGCAAGGCCTGGGCTGGTTGGGGGAAGCAGAAAGGCCAAGCCCTGAGCCCAGCCTGGGCCAGCAGGGCCTGTCCCTCATGGGTGGCTTGGGGCTGTTTGTGGGGCAGTGGGATGTGAGGGACAGCAAGGACAAATGTCATAAACCTGTGTGACACTGCAGATCCCCATGGAACCAAGGGGCCAGTGGGACACTGTGGGGCCTCATGGAAAAAAGAGGCCATTGTGAGCCTGCAGGGCTGGAACACCCCAGAACACTGAAATGCTGGGGGTAACCAAAGCTTCCTTTCCTTGAGTTCGGTGCACAGGAGAAACACCAAGCAGATATTCTCAATAGGGCAAGATGCAAAGAACCTTCTTGGTAGGAAGGGACCCTAAAGGAACAAGTACACCTCTTAAGAGAATGGCCCATACAGGGATTGAACCCACAGCCTCAGTGATACCAGCACCACGTTCAAACCAGCTGAGCTAAGAGGGCAAAATTATACAAAATTTTACTGACAAAATATAGACAATCATGGAACTTTTGCAAAGGGTTTAATACAACACCCACTTCAACATAAAATCCTTATCATAGCATTTACTTGATTAACCTAGGCCATTTTACTCAAAAACCTTTATCCCTTACAATATTAAGTGATCCAAAATTGTTCCAGGTAAGTAGGATTAGAAAGAGAAGAAACAGAGAACATTAGAAAGAGAGAAGATCTATAGAAAGACACACACAAAGGTACCAACTGCTCAGGTTCCACCATCACCAACACAGAAACTCCAGGAGAAGGCAGGATCCAGACCCTGGGCTGGCCTCGTGCTCTGGCTTTTAACGCCCTAGGCCTTCATGGGCCCGCCCCTGGGGTGGGACTGCCAGTTGCTTGTCCAATAAGAATCAGGGTAGGCACTAGCTGCTAGTGTGTGATTGATTGACAGCTCAGCCAGTCAGAGCTGGATTAGCACAGCCCCCTGCTGTGTGATTGACAGCTCTGCCAGGCCAGGGCTGGGGGCAGGGCTCTGTCCCACCACAAACCAAGGCCTGACCAGGCCCTGGCCCCACACAGGCATTCCGAGCATGCCAAGGTGTCTCGGGACATCGATCTCATCCAGCCTCTGACAGCCACCACAGTGACACTACGGAACCTCATGGAACCAAGGGGCCATGGTGACACTGTGGTGCCTCATGGAATCAAGGAGACCATTTTGAAACTCGTGGTCCCCAAGGAACCAAGGGTCCATGGTGACCTTGTGCAGCCCGTAATGTCACAGAGGAGCCCCTGTGACACAGCAAGGGTGCATGGAGCCGAGGGGCCATGGTGACACATCATGGCTTTGTGGAACCATGAAGCCATTGTGACATTGCAAGGCCTCATGGGAGCACAGGGCCATTGTGACACTACAGAAGCAAGGGGAACATTGTGACACTCCAGGGCCTCATGGAACCAAGGACACCATTGGGACACTGTGGGGTCCCATGAAACCAAGGGAACATGGAAAAGGTCTGGCTGGCTGGGCCTCCTGGGGACCACCTTACAGGTCCAGCTGACCTTGGCACATCGAGGGCTGCTCCTCATCTGCCCCTGAAGCACTGGGACTCTGGGCTTTCCTTCCTATGGGAGAGAACTGTCCTGATCCTCCTCCAGGGGCCTATGGTCAAAACTGAGATTCCTCCTCCAAATTTCCATATATGCACAGATTGTTCTCAGATGAAATCTGCCAGGACAGACAGATCTGGCTGCCTTGGCTACCTGGGGGCCACCTCTCATCTGCCTTTGAAACCCTGGGACCATGTGTTTTTCTTTCCTATGGGAGAAAACCGTCCATCTCAACCAGGCACCCATGGCCAAAATTGGGCAACTGTCTCTAGAATTCCCTATATCCAAGGATAGCTCCCAGATAAAAGCTGCCAGGAATGACAAGTCTGGCTGGCCTTGCCTTCCTGACGGCTGGCACTCATCTGCCTCTGAAACACTGAGGCTCTGTGCTTTCCTTCCTAAGGAAAAGAACTGTCCTTCTTATCTAGGCAGAAATGGTCGAAATTGGGGTTCCACCTCCCAAATTCCCTATTATCCAAGGGTTGCTTTCAGACAAAAGCTGCCAGCTCAGAGAGGTCTGGCTGGCCTAGGCCTCTGATGGCCCCCATTCATCTGCCCCTGAAACACCACCGGTGTTCTGTGCTTTCCTTCCTATGGAAAAGAACCATCCTTCTCCTCCAGTGTCCATGTCTGAAATTGGGATTCCACCTCTGAAATTCTGTTACCTTTCATCCACTCCTGAAACAGTGGGCCTCTGTTCATTCCCTCCTATGGAAAAGAACGAGATTTCATGTCCAGGGGCCATGGCCAAAATTAGAATTTGGCCTCCCAAATTCCATATATCCAAGGATTGCTCCCAGACAAAAGTAGCCAGGAAAGACAGGTCAGGCTGGCACTGTCCTCTGGTGATTTTCTTAGACTATGAGCTGAATGTTTTCATTTGAAAACACCTTGAAGAGTGCCCAGAGATCTCCCAAGGATGGGTTTGGAGCCCTTGTGTCGCAGACATTTCTTCACAGAAATCCTTTCTTTCGGATTTCTGTGTCTTCTGGAGGCCAGAGGCCTCAGAAGGGAAGGTAAACAATTATTATCAGCTGCTGTGAAATGTAATGGGATGCACCTTGATTGGCTCATTTTCTATGTTTATAATTAAGGGCCAATCACCAGTGCAAGCTAGGGGACTGAGTCCCTGGAGATAACTTTGTTATAGATTCTTTCTAGCTATTCTTAGCCTAGCCTAGCTGCTCTGCAAACCTCACTCTTTACTCTATTAGCATAGTCATAATGTATTATATATAATGTCTTAATAAATCAAGCCTTCTGATTCAAGAAACAAGATTCACCGTCTCTCTTTCACCAGCTGCGACCCACTCAGGCGCAGTAATACCCTTGGACACATGACCACTACATATGGAGAAAGGAGCTCTGTGCTCTGTGCTGTTGTGGTGGTTTTGCATCATGGAAGTGATGTTCTAAGAGAACCTGCTAGCAGTTTCCTCCATGTCTTGCAAAAGAACCATCAGTGATTAGCTGTGAGAATTGACAGTCTATTAAACCAGTAAGAAAACTGTACACACCTCTGTGAAGACACATGTGAAAGGTGAAAAAGCCTGGGAGGGTCTCTTTCCCTTCTGGCTGGCAAAGAGGTAACAAGGCCAGCCCATCTCCCCATCTCAGCCAGGGCAGGCCGTGTGGGTTCTCTGCTTGATTGTTCTTAGAAGGCTAATTTATAATTTTATGATGCTATAATATATTAAAGAATACTATGCTATACCAAAGAATACAGTGAAGCCCCAAAACAGATAGCCTTCAAGAAATAATGAGTTAAAACATAGAATGTGAGGCATTTGAAGAAAGCATAGCATTAGGAAACACATAAAGCAATAAATCAGCTAAAGCATGAAACACAATGACAGGAAAGAGAGATAGGGATAGGGGAACTGATGGGCTAAGCATGTTCAGAGCCAAGATGGGCTAAGCATGTTCAGAGCCAACAATGTCAAACTGACCCTAAGAACTTTGCCAAGCCATAGAGACCAAGCCAAGTACACCGGGAATTGGCCAAATTAGGAAAGTTCAAAAGTTTAAAGAGGAAGACTCATCAGGAGACCCCAGCCCATGATGAAGGCAACCGGAACGACCACCAAGATGATCCTCAAAAGAGGTGTCCCCGCCCACGCTCCGCCTACGCCACGCCCCATATGAATATTCATGCAAAGATATGATTATGTATATGATCTGATGTAATCTTATATCCAAAAACTGTATAAAAGGCCTGCCTTTGTTACGGGAAACTCAGAAATCCATTTTGTGATTTCTTCGACGCGTCGCAATAAAATACCTCCTGCTTATTTGACTTAAGCTGAGTCTCTTAAGCAGTTATTCTCGCCTTTTGGGGCAAAATTCGGCATCAACAGCAAGGGTACTTAGTGGGGGCTAAAAAGATAATAATGTAAACTCGTGACTCTTTCCAGTGTCTTGACACAGCTTGGCCCCAATTAGCCATTGAGTCAAAACAACTCAGCAGAAACCAATGAAACAACCCCTTGGTAAAAAATCTCCAACCATGTTCCAAAGGAGCAAAACACAGAAGAAGCAAATGAGATAATTATTGTTTTCCTTTTTCTCTGAGGCTTCTCAGCTTCCCAGGAGAAAAATCCTGGGTGTAGGGATTTTTGCAGAAAACGTGAATGTCACATGCAGGCACACAGAGGAGCAACATGAAGACACCGAGGTCAGTAGAGAAGATGAGTCCCAGATGGGAGGGACGAGGAGACGTGTTGGGAAATTTACCTGACTACAGACTGGAAAAGTACAAAGCCGTGGCTAATTCCAAGTCCTGCACCTGTGAGATAGCGTGTCCTTGGGCCTTGCTGTAGTAGGATAACAAATAGTGAAAGAGACATGAGAAAAGAGAGATGTAACCCCTAAGGAATGAGGAAGAGTTCATGGAATAGTTTAACCAATAGATTGCTTGGCTTACAGAATATTCATAAGCTTATTATTTGCTGTATAAGTGTTTGATGCTTTCTTCAATAAACTGGACCTGTGATGAAGCAGCTGGTGTCCTGGTCCCCTTCCTATGACAGAGATGCCTTGATCTTAGGCCTGAAATCCTCTTGTAAAGCCATGGAGAAGGATGTAATTGATACATCAGACTCTCTTTTTCCTTATAATGCATTGAAAAGTACGGGGAGATGAATTGTTCCGCAAAAACCTCCATGCTAAAGTAAGCAAATGTTGAAGTAGCTGTGATCCCGTACGAAGTTTGAACAGAGAAAGACAGAAGAATGATGAGACCTTGTGCTCTCAGGGACAGAAGAAGAAAATCTCTGTATTCAGAGATAAGGATGATTTCAGAAATTGATGAAGAGAACCTTTGCTCTTAACGGCTCATCTTTAAACTAATAACCCATAAGTTGATATGGCCCATCAACACAGCTGTGAGAAAACCTGTGAAAAAACGGGAGGAACTTCAGAACTGCCGATGTGTCTGGGTGACTGCTATTCATGTGAATTAGGAGCCACGAGAGAACTGTTTTCTTATGGAGAAGTCTCCATAGCATGAAAGAGAGACTCCTCTCCCTAAGTGAACTATGGATAGACTATTCTAGAGGTGGCAAAGTGACTGAAAATTTTAGGTTTTGTCTGTTTACATTGTCAGTAAGGAAGAAAGGGTTGTAGGGAGAGGAGAAGTGTTCTGAAAGTTTTGTTCTGACGCTTATTACTGTTTTTGCCTAATTAATATTTAAAGTTTTATTTATACCCTTTTAAAGTTTTGAGTCTACCTTGCCTTTCTCCTAATCCTATCTCACAGCAGGAAATGAGTAACGATATTCTAGTGAGTGCACTGGTCATTAGCCAATACTGAACCCACCACAATAATTGCTGCATTCTCCAAGAAATCTGAAATTGGCAAACCAAAATCACTACAGAAACTTTTCTGATTAACTGCTCCAGAGCTGAGGGAAATCAAGGCAGAGCCATGGTTTGTCAGGACTTGCTTGATCCGAATGAGCCCTGTGGTGCATTTGGAGCTGAGCCCTCGAACCTCAGGACCTGAGAGGAGATTGCACAAACCTTTCCAGGAGTCAAAGTCAGAGGAAACACCCAAAGTGTCTCGAGGCATGGATAGGTCTCACTGAGGTCCATCCCCAACACAGGCTCCTCATGGACTCCTTGGAGAAGAGAATAGGAGGTCAGGATGGCACAAAAACTTCTCAGAGACTCAGTGTGGAAAGGAAAATCCAAAGTACCTTAAAAACCTTGAGTACCTCAAAGCATTAGTGAGCCCGACTGACTGTCAGTACAAAGCTCCCAAGGGACTCATTATAGCAGATAATTAAGGCCGTCATAGCACAAATTTATCATAGAGTTTGTATGAAAAGGAAAACAACAAATACCTTAAAATAATTGAAGTACCTTGAAGCATTAATAACCCCATGGACTCTCATTAATGATAAAGCCTCTCCAGGGACTAATTAAAGCAGGTAATTGGAGGCTGTGACTGCACCATCTTTCTCACAGAGTCTGTATCAAATGGCAAACACCAAGTACCTTAAAATAACTGAAGTACCATGAAGTGTTAAAGAGTCCCACTGAATGCTGCAAAAGACAAAGCCTCTCCAGGGACTAATTACAGCAGATAATTGGAGGCCATGATTGCACAGGCCTCTCAGAGACTCCAAGGCCAAAGCCAAACCCAAAGTTGTTTAAAAAACCTGCACTCCTTGGGAGCATTAGGAAGCCCCCAGGGCCATTCCTGAGCAAGGCTCCCCAGGGAATCATACCAGCAGATCCTTGAGGCCACTGGGATGTGGGCTAGAGGGATGCTGAGGGCAGGATAAGGGGCTGACAGTGTCCAGCCTAGCTGGGGCTGTGCCAGGAGGCCCCAGGGCCTCAGGACAAGGTGTCTCCTCCCAGCCTTGGTGGCACAGACACTGATGTGCCCCAGGGTACAAAGACTTGGCTTCTCTTTGTCCCCACCTGCCATCACTGCCTCCAGTTCTCTGCTTTGCCTGGGGCCTGGGGACACCTGCTCCGTCGTGCCCCTCAGTGGGACCCATTAAAAGTCCAAGAATGTTTGGAGTTGGATTCTGACTTGGAGTTCTGGAGAGGTTTCTTCAGCTCCCTCTCAGGGACTGATGCTCAGGGAATGAGCACAAAGCCTCAAAGGCTCAGTAAAGTCCTTGTGTTGTGTCAGTGCCAAAGAGCTGGGCTCCTGGCACAGAGGCAGCTCCTGGTAACCAAGAAGAGCTTCAAAAGCACATTTCTCTTGATGAGCAGCTCTTCTGCCAGCCCAGCAGGGCTGGGGCACTGCCTGCAGCCACCCTGGGCACAGCACAGAGGCACAGAGAGCTTCAATCAGTCAGGGCTGGGAAGGTGCTGAGAAGTGCCTGGGGCAGAATCACTGCTAGCCCTTGGCACAGGAACCTCTGGCTGCAGGACAATGCAGCTGCAGCTCCTGGAGCCATCTCCCAAAGCTGGAACATCCCAATGCCTACAGACCCTGTGAGTACATTCTCTGATTGTCTCTTGTGCAGAGCAGCCAGGGGTGCCCAGGGCTGTCCTGCAGAGCAGGGTCCTGCAGCCTAGGGTGCTGTGCTGGGGCAGGGACTCTGCTGCCTGCCAGGGACAGCTCTCAGCCAGCCCTGGCAGCTGCTCCCAGCACTGGGGGACAAGATCTGGGTGGGAGGAGACAGCTGGTCAGGCTTGGAAGTGTTCTCCTTGTGTGGGGAGGATGCTGCATTTTTCAGGACTGCTCCCAGCATGGCATTTCACTGAATGACATTTCCAAGTAGATTATACAGGGAGCAGAGCAAGGCAGGGGTTGCATAAAGGGGAAAACCTGCTTTTTGAATCTAATGCTCTGGGTTGCCTGGGTGGGAAACTGCCCACAGATATTCATCTCTCTGTTAAGGCTGAGAAAAATAAACAAAAAAATTCTCTCAGATGTGAATAAACTGGGCTGTTACAGAGATCAGCAGAGGCCCCCTCACAGGCAGCATCAGTGTTCCTTCTCCAGCGTCCTCAGGGTTGATATTATGTTGCCATCAGAGCCTGCAGAGCCAGAGCTGCCCCTGGGCAGTGCAAGAGCTGGGAGGGTTCTGCAGGGCAGAGCTGAGCCCCCAGGGCTGGGATGGGCTCTGGCAGCACTGGCAGGGCCCAGCCCTGGGCACAGGGAAGCAGCTGCTGGCAGGGACAGCTCCAGGCAGCAGCGCCCTGGGCAGGCAGTGGGGGGGAAGTTCCCCCAGGCTGTGCTGGGATATTTGAAATTCTCCACAAACATAACTTTTGCGTTATTACTTTTTACAGAGTCCCATTTCCTGAGGCACAGCAAATGTCCAACAGTAGCTCCATCAGGCACTTCCTCCTGCTGGCATTGGCAGACACGTGGCAGCTGCAGCTCCTGCACTTCTGCCTCTTGCTGGGCATCTCCCTGGCTGCCCTCCTGGCCAACGGCCTCATCATCAGCGCCGTAGCCTGCGGCCACCACCTGCACACGCCCATGTTCTTCTTCCTGCTCAACCTGGCCCTCAGCGACCTGGGCATGATCTGCACCACTGTCCCCAAAGCCATGCACAATTCCCTCTGGGACACCAGGAACATCTCCTACACTGGATGTGCTGCCCA
The DNA here is from genome assembly GCF_028018845.1 of Melospiza georgiana. Lineage (NCBI taxonomy): Eukaryota > Metazoa > Chordata > Aves > Passeriformes > Passerellidae > Melospiza > Melospiza georgiana. The sequence goes on from NW_026652215.1 coordinate 3,635,063, forward strand.
AATATTTTCAATTATGTTCTTCATCTCAGCAGAGTTTTGCCTCTTGACCATCATGTGCTACGACCGCTACGTGTCCATCTGCAAACCCCTGCACTACGGGACCCTCCTGGGCAGCAGAGCTTGTGCCCACATGGCAGCAGCTGCCTGGGCCAGTGCCTTCCTCTATTCACTGATACACACAGCCAATACATTTTCCCTGCCCCTGTGCCATGGCAATGCCCTGGGCCAGTTCTTCTGTGAAATCCCCCAGATCCTCAAGCTCTCCTGCTCCAAATCCTACCTCAGGGAATTTGGGCTCATTGTGTTTTCCATTTCTTTACTATTTGGTTGTTTTGTGTTCATTGTTTTCTCCTATGTGCAGATCTTCAGGGCCGTGCTGAGGATCCCCTCTGAGCAGGGACGGCACAAAGCCTTTTCCACCTGCCTCCCTCACCTGGCCGTGGTCTCCCTGTTTCTCAGCACTGGGTTTTTTGCCTACCTGAAGCCCCCCTCCATGTCGTCCCCATCCCTGGATCTGGCCCTGTCAGTTCTGTACTCGGTGGTGCCTCCAGCCCTGAACCCCCTCATCTACAGCCTGAGGAACCAGGAGCTCAAGGCTGCAGTGAGGAGACTGCTGACTGGATGGTTTTGGAAATATTAAAGAGCTGGCCTATTTCTGCCAATCATTTCTAATAAAAGTATTTTTTGATACTTTTTGTTCATTTGGTTGTGGGTTTTTTCTTTTATTTACTTTTTTAATCTTGTCCACAAGAAATGTCACTTTTTATGCCATTTCCCATTTTGTTTCTCGCTACCATCCCTATGGTCACAGACTGTCTCAATGAGGGGCTATGCCCTTGCTACCTCTAAACGCACTAAAGGATCTCCCAGCCAAGTTTTCTGCAGAGATGCCTTTTTGTTGCCTTCTCTGGAGCTGCAGCAGCAATGTCTGTGTGGAGAGCTGGGGCAGACCAGTGCTGGCACAGCAGCTGTGCCCAGCAGCAGCAGCAGCACTTGGTGTTGCCAGTGCTGCTACCGTGGCCCTGCCCCACTGCCCTGGTGGCCCTGGTGTTGCTGCAGGGCCTGAGTGGTCTCTGGGCCGGGCACAGCCCTGGGGGTGGCAGTGCCGGGGCTGCAGCAGGGACAGGCCATGGGCACTGCTGGGGCAGCGCTGACGCCTCAGGCCAGGGCCTGGGGGCTCCAGGCTGCTTGCCCAGGCTCTCTCAAGAACACACCCAGGCCAATGCTCAGCACAGAAAAGCCCTGTGAGCAGCCCCAGGCTGGCCGTGGGCAGGCTGGGGGCAAACAGCATGGCTGGGGCTCTGCAAGGGCCCTGGGGCAGACGGGAAGGAGCAGCAGAGCAGGGGCTGATCCATCCCCAGTGTGCTGCACAGCCCAGGGCAGCGTCCCAGGGCGTCCTGATGGAGCTGCCAACAACATCCCCCCTCTGCAGCCCTGGCCTCTCCCCCAGCTCACACAGGTGCCCCATCCTTGCAGGCACAGACACAGCAGGACTGGCTCAGGAGCCCCTGTTTGCATTGCACACAGCAGGGGGAGCACCCCCATGCTGTTGGTGTGGGGACATGAAGCTGAGGGAGCACAAATGCCATCAGCCCCTGGGTCCAGCAAGGGCTGGGGGACACCAGGGAAACCACTCAGCTTTGTCCTGGCCTCTGCAGTCAGCCAGAAAGTTTGTTCCCATCAGCTGGGAGTTTCCTGTGCCACTGCAGATGCTGTTGCTCAGAGCCAGGGCTGCCTGGCATCCACCCCCAAAGTGCCCTGACCATTTCCCTTACTTCACCTTTGCTTTCTGTACTCTTTCCTTGTACAAATTTCTTCCTCTTGCCCATCCCTATCCCCTCCCCTGCAAACAGCCAATCCCTGTTTGCCATTTCCTCTCTGGCCCCACTCCCCATTGCAGTTCCTGACTTGGCACCATGGGAACGTCCCTTGGGCAGCAGAATCATCCTACAAGTGCTGCAGGAATTGTCTGCAGGCTCCTGCAGTGCCTGGTGCTGCTCCCTTGCCAGCGGCACCCCAGGCCAGGGGGGCACATCTGGGCTGCTGTGTCTGGCTCTGGGGCTCCCTGTTCTGGGCAATGAGGAGGAGCTGCAGAGGCTCTGCAGGACTGACAGGATGGGCTTTGGGGCTGTCAGGAGAAGCTGAGGGACCTGGGCTGCTGGAGCTGCTGAAGAGGAGGCCCAGGACTCATCCTGCAACTGCTCCAAGGGTGGTTTCAGAGAACCCCAGAGTCAGCAAGGCCGGATAAGGCCTTGGAGATCATACAGTCCAACCTGTGCCCTGGCACCGCCTTGTCTACCCTGAGCTTCCTCTTCTCCAGGACAAACAACCCCAGCTCCCTCAGCCACTCCTCACAGCACTTCTGCTGCAGGCCCCTCCCCAGCCTTGTTGCCCTTCTCTGGACACGCTCCAGCCTCTCCATGTCCTTCCTAAACTGGGGGGCCACAACTGGACACAGCACTCGAGGTGCTGCCCAAGCAGTGCTGAGCGCAGGGGAAGAATCCCTGCCCTGCTCCTCTGGCCACACCATTCCTGATCCAGGCCAGGAGCCATTGGCCTTCTTGCCCACCTGGGCACACTGCTGCCTCATGTCCAGCCTGCTGTCCATCAGAGCCCCCAGACCCCTTTCTTCCTGGCTGCTCTCCAGCCACTCTGTCCCCAGCCTGTAGCACTGCAGGGGTTGTTGTGGCCAAAGTGCAGTACCTGGGACTTGGTCTTGTTCAACCTCACCTTGTTGGATTTGTGCCCTGGATGCAGCCTGTCCAGGGCCCTCTGCAGAGCCCTCCTACCCTCCAGCAGATCAACACTCACACCCACCTTGGTGTCATCTGCAGATTTGCTCATGCAGATCATCAATGCAGACATTGAAATCCACACTGGCTGGCTCTGACCCCTCGGCCATCCTGTGGGTGCCCTGTCATGGCACTCAAGGTGATCTGTTCCAAAACCTTGCCGGGCACCCAGGCCAGGCTGACACGCCTGGAGTTCCCCAGGTCCTCCTTCCAGCCTTTCTTGGGGATGGGCTCACATTGGCACCTCCAGTGCTCTGGGACCTTCCTGCTGAGCCAGCACTGATGGTAAATGATGGAGAGCAGCTTGGGGAGCTCATCCACAGCTCCCTCATCCCCCTGCGATGGATCCCATCTGCTCCCAGAGCCACCTGTGAGCATGTGAGTGGCTCAACAGGTCCCCAGCTGCTTCCTTCTGGATTACAGGGGGCTGTTCTGCTCCCTGTGCCATTCCACCAGCTCAGGAGAACACTTGTCCCAAGGGCAACTTGACTTGTTTTTGGAAATTGAGGCACAGAAGGGGTTAAGTGCCTCAGCCTTTCCCTCATATTTGGTAACCATATCTCCCCCAATAATGAATGGAGATTGTCCTTGTACCTCGTTTTGCCATTAATGTATTTATAGAAACATTCTTATTCTCCTCCAGAGAAATGGCCTGGGGAAGCCTTAAGCTTTCACCTCTCTAACTTTCTTTCTGCATGACCTAACAACATCCTTACACATTTCCTGAGTTACCTGCCTCTCTGTCCAAAGGTGATGCACCTTTCTTTTTTTCCCCAAGTTCCTGCAAAAGGCCCATCACGGACACAAAGTCACCTTTTGGGCTGAAGTATGCCTCAGAGGAGGAAAATACAAGAGTCTATCAATTAAAAGAAAGAAAGCAAGCTAGGAAAGTAAAAGAAGAAGAAGAGGCTGGGAAGTCTAACAAAAACTGGGACCCCCTTTACCACCTACCTCCTCCTACCCTTGCAGTACCTCAAATCCTTCCTCCAATTCCTCTTGCTGTGGACCCAATTCCTCCTCCTCTCCCAGCTGTCATTCCTTTACCACCTCCTAACCCAGTTATACCTCTACCACCTTCCCCTCTACCCTCTCCTTACTCTCTTTACCCTTCACTACTGTTCCCTTACCTCTGCCATCTCATGCACCCCTTATTCACCAGCAAGTTCCTGCTCTGCCTCCCCCACCACATATGAGAAGGCAAACATCTCAGAATCTCATGCCCAAGAGTGAAGTTACCCAGTCAGCCTCCACAGATGATGTTTTACCACTCAGACCAAAGTGGCTGAAGTGAAAAAATTGTTCCCCCTCAGAGAAGTTCCCATGGGTGGGGTGGCCAGTGAGATTGGATTTGTAAACGCTCCTTTGACTGCGTCCGAAGTTGGAAACTTTAAGAAAGAATTGGGAAATTTAGTGGAAGACCCAGTAGGAATAGCAAATCAAATTGATCCATTTTTAGCCCCTAATATTTAGACAAGAGGAGAATTGTACATCTTAAACATCCTATTTTCCCCAGAAGAGACTCGAATAATAAGAAATACAGGAATAAAAATTTGTGAGCGAGAAAACCAACCCGGGCCCCAAGGTAACAAAAAATGCCTTCAGTGGAGCCTGACTGGGACCCTAATCAAGAAGAGGCGAGAAGGAATATGAGAGATCACAGGTCCCTGATGACCAGAGGGATAAAAGAATCAGTCCCTAGAGGGAGTAATACCAGGTTAGCGTCTGACAGCACCCAGGAAAAAGACAAGACCCCAGCACCATGGCTTAATAGGCTAAAGCAAAACTTCCAGATTTACTCTGGTGTTGACCCAGACAGCCCAGAAGGTCAAGTCCTTCTCAAGGTACAATTTATAAGTAAATCCTGGCATGCTATCACATGAAAGTTAGAAAGAATAGAGGACTGGCAGGAAAAAAGTATAATGAACTGCTGAGAGAAGCCATAAGAGTATATCTGAGAAGAGAAGAAAAAAAGAAAAAAACAAAAGCTAAAATTATGGTAGCCATAGTCAGAGAAAGTGGAGGAGCCAACAAGGATGGGCCAGTAGAACCACTTAGAAGAGACAAAGGTTTCATTGGACCAAAAGGGACTAGGGCTCTACCCAGTGACAAATATTGTTATTACTGTGGAGAGAAAGGACACCTAAAGAGAAATTGTAAGAAATGCCAATTAGATGAAGCCATAGCCTGGGAGCAAGAAGCTCTAGAGAACATCTTAAGAAGAGACGAGAAGTATGCAGAATAGGGGTGTCAAGGGTTCTATGCCCTGGGGAATTTAATGAACCATCCAGAAAAGCCCTTTGTAAATTTCGAGATTGGTCCCCAGAATGATGAATTTGAAGTTTTAGTTGATACCGGAGCAGATAAGTCATGTGTGACTAAAATATCAACAGGAATCACAGTTGGTAAAAAGGTCTGCAAAGTACAAGGGGCCAAAGGAGAACCATTGGAGGCCCAGATTATAGAGGATGTAGAAATTAGAGGAAATTCAAGAGAGTGTTGAGCTAATTTCATTTACATCCCCAAGTTAGGTTGTTATTTATTAGGACATGATTTACAAATCAAATTGAGAACTGGAGTAATGCCAAAAGAAGGAAAAATGGTAGTACAAGTAATGGTCTTAACAAAGGGAGACATAGATGAAATCAACCCAAATGTGTGGGCAGAGGAGGGAAAATTGGTTGTTTGAATAGTTCACCAGTAGAAGTGGAGCTGCAGAAAGACATCTCCCCCATTCGGGTAAGGCAGTATCCAATTTCCCCAGAGGGAAAGCAAGGACCAGCCCCAGTAACTGACCAGCTATTAAAGGAAGGATTCTAGCACCATGCATGTCTCCACATAATACTCCCATACTAGCATTGAGAAAAGCTGATGGAAGGTATCAATTACTACAAGATTCAAGAGAAGTTAATAAAAGAATGGTTGCGAGGCACCCGGTAGTACAAAACCCGTATACATCGTTTGAAGCCAAGTACCTGAGGAGCATCCATGGGTCTCTGTCATGGATTTAAAGGATGACTTCTGGGCATGTCCCCTGGCTGAAGAGTGCCAGAACTGGTTTGCCTTTGAATGGGAGGACATTTAAAAGAAAAGAAAACAGCAACGAAGGTGGACACATTTTCCCTAGGGGTTTAAAGAACCCCCCACCTCTTTGGCAAGCTTTAGAAGAAGTCCTAGAACACTTTAAACCTGAGAATGGGGTGCCTATTTTACAATATATTGATTATTTACTTGTATCTAGGTGAGAACAAGACAAAGTTAGAAGTTCTAACATACTAGAATCTAAATTTCTTAGGGCAAAAAAGGCCTAAAAGTATCACAAAATAAACTGCAATTTGTGGAACAAGAAGTAACATATCTAGGACATATAATGGGCCAAGGGTATAAAAGGTCAAGCCCTAAGAGAATTTTGGGAATTCCGTCCATCCCTGCCCCAAAGACCAAAAGAGACGTTAGAAAATTACTAGGTTTGTTTGGGTATTGCAGATTATGGCTTGATCAATATAGTAAAAGTGTTAAATTTCCATATGACAAATTGAATGAATCAGAGCCTGCAACCTGGACCTCAAATGACGAGGAACAGCTTCGGAATCTGAAAACTAAATTGTCTTCTACCCCTGTACTGAGCCTACCAGACCTTATAAAGAACTTTGACCTATTGGTAAACAGGGAAGAGGGTACAGCTTGTGGAGTCCTTACACAGGACTGGGGAGGATTCAGGAAGCGGTCGCATCTCTCTCCAAGTTACCAGATCCAGTAGCCAGAGGGTGGCCAGCCTGTGTGCAAGTGATAGAGGCAACAGCCACCCCAACAGAAGACACACAGAAACTAACCTGAAAGGGGAAGATCCGGGTTCATACCCCACACAATGTGAAAGATGTTTTAAGTCACAAGGCCCCTCAGTGGCTAACCGATGCCCAAATACTAAACCATGAAGTCATCCTAATAAGTACCAAGGGCCTCGAATTAGTCACTTCAAAATGTTTAAATCCAGCCCAGTTCCTCATGGGAGAGCTGTAAACAGACCTGGATCATGATTGTTTAGAAATTATTGAAATGCAGACTAAAGTGAGAGAAGATTTAGAAGATGAGCCCTTCCCATATGGGAGAATTTTATTTACAGGTGGATCATCACAAATGGTAGCCAGTAAACAGGTCTCAGGGTGTTCAATCATAAATGGGCAGAACATGCAAGTTGAGGAAATGGGAAAGCTACCCTCAAATTGGTGTGCCCGGTGCTGTGAAATCTGTGCCCTGAAGAGAGGGCTAGATTTACTAGAAAAAGATAAAGGAACAATCTATACCGATTCCCAGTACGCATTCAGCATTGTCCATACATTTGGAAAAATATGGGAAGAATGGGAGTACATAAATTCTAAAGGCAAAAATTTAATACATTAAGAGATAAGAAAATTAGTACTAGAGTTCCTAAGGAAACCAATAGAGATAGCCAAAGGTCACATAGAAGGACATCAAAAAGGGGACACCCTTGAAATAAAGGGAAATCATTTAGCTGATCAAGTAGCAAAAGAAGTAGCCTTGGACCAAGGTAGACCAATTAAAATTCTTAAGATAGAGGGAACACCTAGTAGAGAAAGAAAAGAGGAAAGACCCATCTTTGACGAGAACGAATTAAGAGAGTTAGAAAAGATGAGAGGACAGCAAAAAGAAAATGGAGAATGGTGGACCCCTGATGGACGGCAAATTTTAAATAAAGTTCTAGCCGGAAAGGTGATGACGGAGTTACACGAGTTGACCCATTGGGGAATACAAGGATTATGTGACCCCTTTCCAAGGGATCAAATGTGCATGGGAGTACGTAACATAGCAAAGGCAGTTACCAAGGGATGTTTAACTTCCCAACAAATTAATCAGAAATTAATGAGAAGAGTACTGTCTGATCTGGGGGAAGAGAGTTGTCCTTGCGGCCGTTCCAAAGCGTGCAGGTAGACTTCACAGAAATGTCCCCTGTCCAGGGACACAGAAACTTATTAGTGACTGTGGATCACCTCACCCATTGGGTAGAGGCGTTCCTGACCAAAGCAGAGACAGCCAAAGCAGCCACAAAAGCAATCCTAGAAAACATCATTCCCCAATATGGGTTGATAAATAATGTCGATTCTGACCGAGGTCCACAATTTGCTGCCCAAGTCTTACAACAAGTTTTTGAAGCCCTGGGAATGAAATAGAGGTTGCACAGCCCATTGGCATCCCCGGAGCTCCAGAGGAGCAGAAAGAATGAATAAAACCATCAAAAACGTGTTAACTTATTTAGTTACAGAAACCCAGATGAATTGGCTTAAATGTCTACCCTTAGCACTGTTACAATTTAGAACAAGGCCTCAAACAGGCATAAGAGTCTCACCTTATGAAATGATGTTAGGACTCCCCTTCTTGACAACCCCGTATAGCACGGGAATTTATCCAGAAGGAGAGACAGCCTCCCAAAAATAGGTAAAGGCCATAGGAAGGAGTTCAAAGATCTGAGGAAAAAGGGTTTTCTCCCTCAAACCTCTCCCTTCGACACTAAGGGACATAACATCAATCCAGGGGACTGGGTGTTAGTTAAATCATGGAACTCTGCACCTTTAACCTCTAAGTTTGAAAGCCCTTTTCAGGTCCTACTCACCACCAATACAGCCATACAGACCCAAGAGAGGGGGTGGACACATATAACCCAGACTAAAGGACCTGTACCACCTCCCACTGAAGAGTCAAAACCAGCCACATCCCCTACTAAGTCTTCTAATCAAAGGATTTGACTAATCACTCAGACAATCTAAAGCTAACCCTCCAGAGGAGACCTAAAGACTATTAGAGTGTTTATAGTCAAAAACTTGTTAAGAACTGTTTAAATAATCAAAACTTGTTAAGAACTGTTAAAAATTGCAGTTAATGTTATTTATACTTTAGAGTTTGAAAAGTAGATACTTTCCTGTTGCATTTATTATTAGTTAGTGTTTATTAATGAATGTACAGTTTTTAGTTTGTGTTGGAGCCTTTGTTTGTTTTGGTGTCTATTGTGATTTTGTAGGATTAGAGATAAGAGTAAATACCTCGTTATTTGTTTGGAGTATTTATTCTATAATTTTGGATACCGATAATTCTTAAAGTCATCTGACCATTGAGTTCAAGGTTTTTAGATGAATGTTTTTGTGTTAAAAAGTTTAAATACCCCAGTTAACTCCAATCTTAGTGTACAAAGTAATCTCCTATAGAACATCCCTCAGGGCAAAAATAAATTAGTAAAGAAAAGTCAAATGTGTTGACACTGAGAGAATAAAAACTCTGTGCTAAAACCAACGAGCTCTTCTGTAGGAGAAAAGCATAACCAGGAGGCAAGGCTGGGTGAGTCTACAGTCCGCCTAAAAACAGCCACTCCAATCACTGGGTGCAGCTCAGTAGTTGTAGAGTTTAGGGGAATGCCTCATACCAGACTCCTGGGAATGCTCTTACTGATCTTACTGGTTAACATCACGCTGGGAAGTCAGAAGAGCCCATGTGCTAAATGTTACTACCTCCTTTACAGAGGGGAAGAAACCGGATCTTTAATACAAGTACATACAAATTTAAATTGAAACTGTGCCAACCTCTTTCTGTTAGGAACCTGTCTAGGGGAAGGGAAGACTTACTGGATTTCACAAAATATAGCCACTTAGCAGCAAGGACTGCCTGGGGAGTGTCCTATAGGAGATGCTTGGCTTTGCTTGGAACATAAGTCCAGTCAAAGAGGCACAGCAGACTTAATAAAAGAGAAAGAAGTAACAACATCAGTAAATGAGAAAGAAGACCTAGAAACATCTCGTGGGAAAAACTTGTTCATAGATTTAGTGGAAAAGATCAGGGAAGAGTTACATTTAACTAATTGCTGGATCTGTGGAAATACACAAATGGCCAAAGTCTGGCCTTGGGAAAGGAATCAGCTTAAGACCAATAGAAATCTTAAAATGGACAAAAACAAGACAAAAAGTACCACCTATTGGACAAAGAGGAAAAGAATGCTGGGAATTAAAGTCTAAAATAATTGGAGAAGAGCAGTGTATATCAAGGAAAGGGAAAATGTATAAATTTATAAAACCCCAGTAGGAGAAATGTCATGTAAGAGATATTTAAAAATAAAACATCCAGTAGCGGGGAAGGTTCCTAGAGAACCCAATAAACACTGGAAGTATTATTAATTATTTATATACTGGAAGTATTATTTATTATTTATATACTGGAAGTAGTATTTACTAAATTAGAAATAATGAAATTATTTGTTTATTAGAATATTATTTATTAAATAATAATAAGTAATATTACCTTATTAAAACAATGACTATTTTAATTGTAAAAAATAATATTATATATTACACATATATATTAATAAAATATATTATCAATAATTAATATAATATATTATATAATTTATATAATATCTATTAATTAATATTATATTAACGTATATTATAATATTATTATAATATCTATTATTATAATATTGAAATAATAATTAATAGTATAAAATTAAAATATATAATTATTAATAATGAATGTAATATATATTATATGCTATATAATATTTTATAGTGTAATATAATACAACAAATAATAAATAATATAAAATATAAAATATAAAACATAAAATATATATTATATATTATATATTATATATTATATATTATATATTATATATTATATATTATATACTATATATTATATATTATATATTATATATTATATATTATATATTATATATTATATATTATATATTACATATTACATATTACATATTATGTATTATATATTATGTTATATATTATTTATTATAAATTATTTATCATGGTAATATAATATATTATATATAATATAATATTTAGAAATATAGTATATATGATATTGTAATTTATTTTCTATATTATGTTATTATTTTATATATTATTATTATTATTATTATTATTATTATTATTATTATTATTATTATTATTATTATTATTATTATTATTATTATTATTATTTTAAAAAGAATAGATACTGAAAATCCATTGGGAAGAAAGAAACGGTGTGTCCCTACCAAGAAGGAAAAGGAATAAATCAAGGAATAAATCAAGGAACAAATCAAGGAATAAATCAAGGAATAAACCCATTCTGGGAAGTGAGAGAAATATCCAAATACTGGGAATTTCCAATGACTCTCAGTGATGCTTCCTGGAAAGCTCCAGAAAACCTGGTTTGGATATGTGGGAATGTGGCTTACACTGAATTACCCAGGGAGTGGAGCAGCACTTGCACTATCAGAATTATTAAACTGTCATTTTTCTTACTCCCAAAAGAGTCTGGATTGAACCAAGGGGTCCCAGTATGTGATGATTTGAACAAATCTAGCTGAGCAAAAAGAAACTTAATTGAAATTGGAGGAACACAGACACGGAAAAACACAGTATGGAACACCCAGGAAATAATTTGCACTCATGGATCGGTGACCTGGGCTCAAGATGGGTCCTGGGGACACCGGACCCCAATTTATACAGGGTTAAATCGGATTCTGAGATTACAGGCAGTACTTGAGATGGTATCGAACTGAGCCTCTCTAGCTTTAGACCACATAAATGACCAACTCTCCCAGACTAGAACTGTGGTGTATCAAATCAGACTAGCAGTAGATTATTTATTAGTTATGGAAAATTTAACTCCCCCAGTGCTGCTTAGAAATGGATGACTGCAGTGAAGTCATTAGAAATATCTCAAAGGAACTCTGGAAGTTAGCTTATGTTGGAACTCAAGAGTGGACCCCTACATTCGATACCAGCAGGTGGGACAATTTCTGGTCATTAAAAGGAAACTGGTGGGAAAAACCAGCCTTTTTCATCTTATGTGAAATTGCTAGTTTGATCCTCCTACCTTGCATGCTCCCCTGTATAATCCGAGTTGTAGCATCTGCTGTACAAGCAAGTTTAATGATACCAAAAGAGCTTAATAAAAAAGAAGTAAAAGTAATCATGAAGATGAATGATCAAGAACGTGAAGATGCCAAGCAAATTTACAACCAATATTAAAAATTGTACTTTCAAGAAGAAGTAATTGCTAAATGATGCAGGCTTGAGCCCAATCGAACAATTAGAGGGGGAAATGGTAGAGAATCAATTGTTAAAGGAGTTGATATAAAGTTCATTGTTAAAGGAGTTAATATAAAGTTCCAATGTTATTTATAGATTGTTTGTTGAATGTTTAATAGTTATGTCAAGTTCCAATGCTAGTTAAAGGATTTATAATTATGTAAATCTCCTCACTGTCAGGTGTTCCCCCCACTGCTTCTGTTAGCATTCAGAAGCACATAATCACGACAATGATTCTATGCAGGTGCTTTTATTGAAGAGCTCTGGGTGTCAGGGGTACAAACACAAATCTGTCTCCGACATGTGTTCAGGATGAACATGTTTTTATATTCAATCGTTATATAACTTTCATGTTAATTATTAAACTTATATTGTTCTATTGTATACATAGATTTCATCCAAGCATGGGCTCCTCGTGGCTCCCCTTTAAATTTCTGAAATAGTTTCTCATGATTCTTTGTATGATTATACAATAATTATATTTAATTACTAAACAATCATCACATCTATCAATTACATCATTTATCATATACTGCTTACGCAGGTGCAATTTCACATGATCTGGCAAACACAAATTCTAACATTTTCAGAGTCTATTTTAAACATTTTCCAGGGCCGCACTAAGTCTAGTTTCTTTCTAATTCCCCAAATTTCATGATTTTAAAACCTTGTACTGTCACTCCCACTCATCTAAGATGGCGAACCACCCGACACCATAAAGAAGAGGATTATGTCATAATAACCAAATATGAAAATGCCATAAGACCTAGCAGAAAAGAATGACCTAATGAAAACCCCTAGAACAATAAGCCACCATGCAAATGAAGAATTAAAATAACACCTCTAACCAAAGAAAACATAACCACGGTCAGAGCTTTTTGCCTTCATCACCTGAGGTAGATAGGGTCAGGCGCTCGGAAAATCTCGCGATGTCACGGAAAGCAGCAGGATTCCTCTCCCCCTAACGCCTAGTGATAAGGGATCACCCAAGAATGTAGTCCCCCTAAATTTAGTAACTTTCTGCTCCTTACTAACCAATTACAGTAAGGTAAGACCCCCTGACGTAGAGAAAAACTTTCCCGAGTATAAAACCCAACGAGAAAGGACAATAAACGCCTTTGGACCGTCCACCATACTGGTTCCTGCGTGTGTTCTTGGCCCGAGTGACCCTGGAGAGTTTGGGTCGCCGTGCCGTTTCCTCAGAACCAGGTCGCCTTGCCTTGCATCAGAAGGCAACAGTCACCCTAACCAGAACAGGCCAAGAGCAGTACAGGGACCATGGACCTGAAACCAGCAGTGCCTACCCAGAGACTCTTGAAAGGAGAGAAAACCCAGCCAAGCCAGGCCTTGCTCAGCATTGCAGTTCCCTGCTCAGAGCCTTGGGCTCCCTGCAATCCTGCCCTCAAGGATCTGCTCTCACCAGGCCCTGGGCAGCCCTTGGCACTCCCTGCCCTCCCTGGGGCCCAGCCATGCTCCAAGGCACTTGGAGTTTTGCTGCTGACTCCTTGAGCAGCTTCTCCATCCTTCTCTGCGTGCCTGAGGCTCCTGGACCCAGCCCCAAATCCAGCGTGGGGCTGATTAAAATACAGAAAGCCCTCAGGAGCTCTTTGTCTCCCTTCCATTGTCATCCAGTCTCCAGGGCTTGTGCAGGGATTGGAGTCGGTTTGGAGTTCTCTTCAGGAGGGAGATTCCAAAGTGCACATCAGGATTTTTGGTTTTAGTCAAGGAAATATTTTTTTATTTTTATTTCAGAGAAGAGGGGACAGAAGCATTCCTCAGGTGATCTTGATGCTGAATGTCTCCTTAGGAGGTCTGGGCAGGGAGAAGAATGAGCCCCTTGCGGGCTGAGCCTGTTTGGACAAGATGTTCCTCACCCCAAACCTCACCATATCTCACATCACAAAACATGAAAAAAATTTAAGCATTTTTCCTTCTAAATAAAATATAAATTATTAACAAAATCATATTTATATTATTCTAATTGTGATAGTATTAATCAATATTTTACTACCTAATTTTTATATTTATATTTAAAAATCAATACTATTTTAGCAACCAAAAAAATTATTTCCCATTAGTTCAAAGTAAACACAATACGGTTCTTTAATTAATTAAGTTTTATTGGCTATTTATTTCTTCCTCTTTATGGTAACTAATAATATTTGTAGTCCTTTTGGCACCATTTTTATAAACTTTTTCTCTAAAAGGGTCAAGGGGCGGCACTTTGGGGTCCATGGAGACATTTCTGGGGCACATTTGGGGCAGTTTTGGGTCTGGGGAGGGAATTCAGACAGAACTTGAGGGTCTGGAGGACACTTGGGGAAGCCTAGTGGGCACTTGGAGGGGCATTCAGGGATTCTGAAGGACAGTTCAGGGTCCGGGGCAGCACTGGGGGTCCAGGGGGCCCTTGGAGGTCAGGGAGGGTAATTTGGGGCCCTTCGGTGTCCAGGCGGGCCCTTGAGGGCCTGTGACGGGGCTCTCTGGGGCGCGGGGGGTAATGGGAGTTGTATGCGCAGGTATCATACAATTTATTGAGGCTGCGGGGCATGATGGGAGATGAAGTCCCGGCTGGAAGAGCACCAGAGTTGCGCCGCGGAGCATGATGGGAGCTGTAGTCCCGGAAGTGGCTTCATCACGATGTTTGTGGGTCCGGGACGGCTGTTGGGGGCCACTTTTGCGTCCGAGCCGCGACTTGAAACACTCACGGGAACTTAAAAAATTCAGGAGTCCTTGCGGGGAGCTCGGAGAGCTCTAACCGTGGTCTTTAGGGCGCGAGTCACGGCAGGAGTTTTAGGCGCGGGACTGTTCTGAGGGGATCTGGGGCCGCAGGGAATAAGAGGAGATGAATTTCCACAAGTGGCTGTACCGAGCATCTGAAGGGTTGGGAGCACTCAGGGAGTCCGGGGCGCTTTCGGGGGATCCCGAATGTGCGATGAGGGGGCACTGAGGGATCGTGGAGGGTCTGGGAAACGCTGAAGGGGGGTGGGGCGGGGTGGGGTACTGTGGAGCGCGGGGCATGACGGGCGTTGTAGTCCCGGCTCCATTGGGGCTTAATGGGGCTGCGGGGTGTGATGGGAGTTGTATGCAAAGAGAAAATATGGCGCCTTTTTGGGCACCGCCCCTAGGCCCGAATTCCTAGTGATGATTGGCTGCGAACGGTGATGGGTGGGAGCCTCGGCAAATGGCATGTGGCGGAGGCGGGAACAGCCAAATCACCCTCCTACAGTCCTTCCAGGGACAGTCCTGTCCATTCCCAGTACAGACCAGTTCAACCCCACTAAAGCCCATTTAATTCCAAGTAGAACCCAGTTCAACCCCAGTGGCCCTCCAGTCCCTCCCAGTGCAGCCCTGTCCGTCCCAATACACCTGAGTTCATTCCCAGTCCTTCCCAGTTCCTCCCAATGTGATCCACATGATGCTCCAGTGTCCCCAGTTTTCTCTGCAATGCCCCCAGTGTCCTCAGGTTGTCCCAGTCCTCCCCAGTGACACTCCCAGTATGTCTCAGTGTCTCCCACAGCGTTCCCAGTGTTCCCAGTATGTCCCAGTCATTCCCCAGTGTTTCCAAGGACAGTTTCATTTCTCTCGGTGGCCGTGGCAGCCAATCCCAGCAGTGGAGTCAGTGCAGTGCCCATGGCCACAGCCCCTTGCAGGGGCCCAGTGCAGCTTGGGCTGATGATCCACCCTCACAGCTGGCCCAGGGCAGCTCTGCAGTGCCTTTGGTGGCACCTGGGGCTGGGACACACCTGAGCAGTGTGTCTGTTTGCAGTGGGAAACTCAGCAGTTTGAGATTGCTTTAAAAAAACTCCAAAAAGTGAAAACCCCTCTTAGGCTGAGTGCAGCCAGCTCTGCAAGCACAGCAGGGCCCAGGGCAGTGAGGACAGACAGGATGGGGCTGGGCAATGTGGAGCAAGGTTGTCCACACTGGGTCAGAGCTCCAGGCACAGCTTCTGTGAGCAGGCCAAAGCTGCTGAGGAGAGAGACCCTGGGTCAATATCAATCACAGAATGCTGCAATCACCTCTGCTCTAAAGAGTAATTTAATAAAAGACACCCTTTAAAATAGGAATGTATATTTTATTACTGCTCTTTGAAATCTTTCTCCATGATTGGACTAGGAAAACTTTAATGACCCTCTCAGGGCTTTGTTGTTGTTTACATCAGACTCAGTCTTTGAGAGTCAATAACACAAAGTTAAACTCCAAATTTTCTTGAAGTTTTAATGTGTCCCACAGAGGGACACCACTGGGAAAGTGTCCCCAGGTTCCAGTTAGAGCAGAACACTGGAGGCAGTGATGACAGCTGGGGACAAACAAGGCAAATGTGTCTCTGGTGCTGAGCAAGGCTGGATGTGTTTGAGGAATGCAAAGGGCCAAGGCCTGAGCCCCAGCCCCTGGCCAGGCAGATCCTGTCCCTCCCTCCTTGCTCAGGGCTCTTCCCGGGATGGGCACTGGCATGTGGGGATGTGCAATGGCAAGGGCAGGAGCATGGGGCGGCCCCTGCCAGGCTGCTGAGCAGGGACAAGGAGGCAATGAGGCCCCAGGCCTGCAAGGGTCACTTGTCTCCTGCTCCTGCCTCAGGCCCAGGGCCAGCAGCCATGGCCAAAGTGCTGCCCAAGTTGGCTCTGGCAGGGCTGTCTTGCAGCTGCTGCCCATCCCTGTGCCCTGTGCAGCCCAGGCTGTCCCACGGTGTCCCTGCCCTGCGCCTCTGTCCCTGCAGGTTGTGGGCATCCCCCGGCTGCCCCACCTGGCTGGGCCCTTCCTTTGCTGACAGCTCTGCCTCCTGCCTGCCTCTGCCTGCCC
Source organism: Melospiza georgiana (assembly GCF_028018845.1). Lineage (NCBI taxonomy): Eukaryota > Metazoa > Chordata > Aves > Passeriformes > Passerellidae > Melospiza > Melospiza georgiana. Next base: position 3,651,745 of record NW_026652215.1, read on the forward strand.
ACACAAAGCCTTTGGCCTACCCAGGCTCCTTCTGGGGGATGTGCTGTGCCACAGCCCTGCCCTGGGAAGGAAATTCCTTTCCATAGCAAGGCCTGGTGGAACCATGGGTCCATTGTGACACTGCAGAACAACACGGAACCAAGGGGATCGTGTTCTACTGCGGAACCTCATGGAACCAAGCGTCCATGGTGACACTGCAGAACCAAGGAGACTGCTGCTGGCAGTGTGAGAGCTCATGGAACCAGAAGTCCATTGTGACACAGCAAGGCCTGATGGAACCAAGGGTCCCTTGTTAAACTTTGTGGCCTCATGGAACCATGAGCCATTGTGACCCAGCAGGGCCTCATGGAACCACGGAGGCCATTTTTACACTTGGAGGCCTTGAGAAACCAAAAGGCCATTGTAGCACTTCAGAACCTTGTGGAGCCAAGGGGACCACAGTGACACTGTGGGGCTCCATGTAACCAATGGTCTGTTGTGACACTGCAAGCCTTATGGGATCATGCAGACCATTGTGACACTAGAAGGCCTCATGGAAGCTAGGAACCATTGTGACATTGTGTGGGCTTGGCAGGCCAAGGGGCAGTTGTCACACTGTGTGGCACCATGGAACCAAAGAGGCCATTGTGACACTCCAGGGCCCCATGGAACTAAGGATCCATGGAACAGTGGAGGACCCCATGGAACCAAAGGTCCATTGGGACATTGCGGGGCCTCATGGAATCCTGGAGGCCATGATGACACTTGGAGGCCTCGTTGAATCAAGGGGCTCTGCAGGGCCTCATGGAACCAGGGAGACCCTTCTGACATTGTGAGTCCCTATGGAACCAAGGGTTCATTGTGACACTGCAGCACCAAGGAGACCCCTGTGACACTGCCAGGCCTCATGGAAGCAAGGGACCATTGTGACACTGTGAAGACCCATGAAAACAAGAGGCCAGTGGGTCACATCTGGGCCTGATGGAACCAAGGATCCAATATGACACCACCACTGTGACACGCAGGGCCCCATGGAAACAAGGGAACAGGGAACAGGTCTGGTTGGCTTGGCCTGACTGGTCCAACTGCCCTTGGCATGTCGAGGGTCTCTTCTCATGTACCCCTGAAACCCTGGGGCTCTGGGCTTTCCTTCAAATGGAAAAGAACTGCCTTTCTCATTCAAGCATCAATGGCCAAAATGGGATTCCCCCTCCAAAATTCCCAACATCCAGGGATTGCTTCCAGACAAAAGCTGCCATTACAGACAGGTCTGGCTGCCCTTGTCTTCTTTAGAGCTGACTCTCCCCTGCCTTCAAACACTGGGGCTCAGTGCTTTCCTTCCTATGGAAAAGAACCGTCTCTCCTGCCCAGGTGGCCATATCTGAATTTTGTATTTTTCCTCCAAAATTCCTATGTTCAAGGGGTTTTCCTCCCAGACAAAAGCTCCCAGGACAGACAGCTCTGGCTGGCCTTGGCCTCTGGTGGTTGCCTGAATTCTGCCCTGAAACACTGGGGCTCTGCCCTTTCCATCCTAAGGGAAAAGATGGCACCTTCTTCTCCAGGTGCCCATGGCTGAAACTGGGATTCCACCTTCAAAAGTCCGATATCCAATTATTGCTCCTACACAAAAGCTGACATTACAGACAGGTCTGGCTGGCCTTGGTCTCTGATGCCTGCAGTTCATCAGCCCCTGAAGCACTGGGGTTCTGTGCTTTCCTTCCTATGGAAAAGAATCTTCTTATTCCTCAATGGCCAAAATTGCTACTCCTCCTAAAATATTAACTACATGAAAGGTTTCTCCCAGACAAAACCTGCCAGCTCTCCCTGGTGTAATGGGCTCTGATGGCCACCTGTCATCTACCCCTGAAACACTGGGGCTCTCTGCCTTCCTTCCCATGGAAATAGAACAGTCTCCTCGTCCAGGGGCCGTGGCCAAATTTGAGATCTGGCCCCTAAATTTCATATATCCAAGGAGAGCTCCCAAGCAAAAGCTGCCAGGAGAGACGAGTCTGGCTGGCTTGGCCTCCCAGGGGCTGCTTCTCATCTACCATCAAACCGTGGGGCTCTCTGCTTTCCTTCAGATGCAAAAGAAAGGGCCTTTTCATCAAGGGACCAGTGGCCAAAACTTGTATTCTACCTCCCAAATTCTGTGTATCCAAGGATTTCTCTCAGGTACAAGCTGCAATTCCAGCAAGGTCTGGCTCACCTTGGCCCTTGGTGGCTGCTGCTCATCTGCCTCTGAAACACTGGGCCTCTGCTTTCCTTCCAATGGAAAAGAATCGTTGTTCACATCAAAGTGCCCATGGGCAAAACTGAAATTCGGCCTAAAAAATTCCATCTATACAAGGATTGCTCCAAGGAAAAAGTAGCCAGGACACAAAGGTCTGACTGGTCTTGTCCTGAGGTGATTTTCTTAGACTATGAGCAGAATGTTTTCATTTGCCAATATCTTGGAGAGGGCTGAGAGATCTCCCAAGGTGGGGTTTGGAGGCCTCAAGCACATGAGCACAATATAGGGACAAAGCATCACTGTGCTCAGTGGGGTGGAGACTGAGGACAGCAGAGGAGAGCCCTGGGAGGGACTGGACAGTGGTTTCAGAGATGGTGGCTCCTTTTGACATAGTAGAGAACAGACAAAGAAAGAATTAATGCAAAGGGCAGATAGGGAGGGCCAGACAGGACCCAAAGAGAAAGGAATTTCCCTCCCAGAGCAGGGCTGTGGTGCAGCACATCCCCCAGAAGGAGCCTGGGTCAGCCCCAGGCTCTGTGTGGGCAGGCAGAGGCAGGCAGGAGGCAGAGCTGTCAGCACAGGAAGGGCCCAGCCAGGTGGGGCAGCCGGGGGATGCCGACAGCCTGCAGGGACAGAGGCACAGGGCAGGGACACCGTGGGACAGCCTGGGCTGCACAGGGCACAGGGATGGGCAGCAGCTGCAAGACAGCCCTGCCAGAGCCAACTTGGGCAGCACTTTGGCCATGGCTGCTGGGCCTGGGCCTGAGGCAGGAGCAGGAGACAAGTGACCCTTGCAGGGCTGGGGCCTCATTGCCTCCTTGTCCCTGCTCAGCAGCCTGGCAGGGGCCGCCCCATGCTCCTGCCCTTGCCATTGCACATCCCCACATGCCAGTGCCCATCCCGGGAAGAGCCCTGAGCAAGGAGGGAGGGACAGGATCTGCCTGGCCAGGGGCTGGGGCTCAGGCCTGGGCTCTTTGCATTCCTCAAACACATCCAGGTGTGCTCAGCACCACAGACACCTTTGCCTTGCTTGTCCCCAGCTGCCATCACTGCCTCCAGTGTTCTGCTCTAACTGGAACCTGGGGACACTTTGTGAGTTGTGTTCCTCAGTGGGACCCATAACAACTTCAAGAAACTTTGGAGTTTAAATTAAACTTTGATTTATTGAGAAGTTTTCTGAACACTCTCTCAGGGACTGAGTCTGATGTAAACAACAGCAAAGCCCCGAGAGGGTCATTAAAATCCTTGTTCTGTGTCTGTGCTGCTGAGCTGGGCTGGGCTTCTGGCCCAGATGCAGCTCCTTGAAAACCAAGAAGAGCTTCAAAAAGACATTTCTGCTGAGGAGCAGCTCCTCTCCTAACCCAGCAGGGCTGGGGCACTGCCTGCAGCCACCCAGGGCACAGCACAGAGGCACAGAGAGCTTCAATCAGGCAGGGCTGGGAAGGGGCTGAGAAGTGTCTGGGGCAGAATCACTGCCAGCCATTGGCACAGGAACCTCTGGCTGAAGGACAATGCAGCTGCAGCTCCTCCAGTGATCTCCTAAAGCTGGAACATCCTAATGCCTACAGACTCTGTGAGTAAAACTCTGAATATTCCTGGTGCAGGGGAGGTGAAATGCCCATGAAGCTTTGACATGCTGAGGAATGCTGGTCATCATAAAATATTTCCAATACAAAGATTTCATTAAAAATTAGGACATTTCCAAAGACTTTGTATTCAGTTTCCTAATATTGGAGAACAGCAGGGACCAGGGGGATTAATAATAAAGATTGATTATGAATTATTAATTACGAAATTTTAAAAGTTCACAAGACATTGGACCTGTTATTTTTGTGTTCTGTAGATTCACAGGAGATCCCTAATGTACTTTCAGCCATTCTGCCCATGGGCAGCACCAGCATCCCCTCTGCTGGACGCATCAGGCTCAGTCTGAGCTGTCCTTTGTCCCACGTGCAAACAGAACCTGCCCCAGCCAGTGCCCTGCAAACAGGCAGGATTCTGTCAGGCCAAGGAGAGTGCACAGAGATTTGGGGTCTGTGAGTGCTGGCAGGGAGAGATCAGGCACAGGGAAACACCTGCAGGAGGGAAATCTCCAGGAAGCAGAGAGAAGATTGGGCAAGGAGAGAAAACAATACCCAGAGATGCTGTGGCAGGGAGAGTTTAGAGATGCCCACAGGATCCCCTGCAGTGCAGCCCCTCCCTCTGAACAAGCCCCCTCCCTCCTGTGCCCCAGCCAAGCCTCTGCCCTCAGGGCCGGGGCTCCAAGGCGTGCAGCCCCTCCTGTGCAGGCAGAGCTGCAGCAGAGCCGTGGGGCAGCTCTGCAGCCCCGGGCCCAGTTCCCTCTGCAGAGCACAGGGCTGGGAGCAGCTGCCCGGCACTGGGGGCTTTGGCAGGGGGCACAGCTGGCTCAGGGTGACGCTGTCCCCAGTGCCCGGCTCTGGGCAATGCTGTCAGTGCAGCCAGGGAAGGACCTGCATCTTCCTCCATCCAATGCCAGCATAAGGACACTTGGAAGTGTCCCTGAGATTTCAGTCCAGGCTGGGAGCTCCAATCCAGGGCTCAAACCTGTCCTAAAACATCTCTTAGTTGTAAGATTGGTGGGGAAAGACAGAGGTGTTGTGACACTGAAAATGCTGCTGGGTTTGTGAAATGAGCAAAGAGAGCCCTTGGCCACAAATGTGGAGCTGGGCTGTGGGGGATCCATCTGCTCTCAGCAGTACTTAAGGCATTTTTGGGAAAAAACATGGGAAGTTGATCACCCTCCACTTGCTAAAGTTTAAACCCCTGAGAAAATCTGAACAGATCAGAATGACAGACCACCTCCCCTTAGTCTCCATTAATCACTTTGTCTCAGAGAAATCACTGTATTTTCCCTGGGGGCAGCAAAAATGCTGAGGGTTTATGATATCCAAGAATACCAGGACAGAATGGAGGGAGCATAAAAAGAAAAGTGCAGAACTCTTGAACACAAAAGGAGGCCTGTGTCTGTTACAGGGGACAGTGTACTGGAAATTGCTTTGATTATGCTTACAGGTGTCTCCTCTATCTCTACAATGTCTTTTTCTCCATGAATAGGTCCTTATGCCAAGGATCAGCAAATGTCCAACAGCAGCTCCATCAGCCACTTCCTCCTGCTGGCATTGGCAGACACGCGGCAGCTGCAGCTCCTGCACTTCTGCCTCTTGCTGGGCATCTCCCTGGCTGCCCTCCTGGGCAACGGCCTCATCATCAGTGCCATAGCCTGCGGCCACCACCTGCACATGCCCATGTTCTTCTTCCTGCTCAACCTGGCCCTCACGGACCTGGGCATGATCTGCACCATTGTCCCCAAAGCCATGCACAATTCCCTCTGGGACACCACGACCATCTCCTACACTGGATGTGCTGCTCAGGTCTTCTTCTTTGCCTTTTTCATGTCAGCAGAGCTTTCCCTCCTGACCATCATGTGCTACGACCGCTATGTATCCATCTGCAAACCCCTGCACTACGGGACCCTCCTGGGCAGCAGAGCTTGTGCCCACATGGCAGCAGCTGCCTGGGCCACTGGCTTTCTCTATTCACTGATGCACACAGCCAATACATTTTCCCTGCCCCTGTGCCATGGCAATGCCCTCGGCCAGTTCTTCTGTGAAATCCCACAGATCCTCAAGCTCTCCTGCTCCAAATCCTACCTCAGGGAATTTGGGCTCATTGTGTTTTCCATTTCTTTACTATTTGGTTGTTTTCTGTTCATTGTTGTTACCTATGTGCAGATCTTCAGGGCTGTGCTGAGGATCCCCTCTGAGCAGGGACGGCACAAAGCCTTTTCCACCTGCCTCCCTCACCTGGCTGTGCTCTCCCTGTTTCTCAGCACTGGTTTTTTTGCCTACCTGAAGCCCCCCTCCATGACCTCCCCATCCCTGGATCTGACCCTGTCAGTTCTGTACTCGGTGGTGCCTCCAGCCCTGAACCCCCTCATCTACAGCCTAAGGAACCAGGAGCTCAAGGCTGCAGTGAGGAGACTGATGACTGGATGGTTTTGGAAATATTAAGGGCTGGCCTATTTCTGCCAATCATTTGTAATAAAAGTAATTTTTGATAGTTCTTGTTCATTTGGTTGTGGGTTTTTTCTTTTATTTACTTTTTTAATGTTGTCCACAAAGAAAAGTCACTTTTTATGCCATTTCCCATTTTGTTTCTCTCTACCATTCCTATGGTCACAGACTGTGTCAATGAGGGGCTATGCCCTTGCTGCCTTTAAATGAACTAAAGGATGTCCCAGCAAAGTTTTCTGCAGAGATGCCCTTTTGTTGCCTTCTCTGGAGCTGCAGCAGCAATATCTGTGTGCAGAGCTGGGGGCAGATCAGTGCTGGCACAGCAGCTGTGTGCAGCCACAGCAGCACTTGGTGTTGCCCGTGCTGCTGCCGTGGCCCTGCCCCGCTGCCCTGGTGGCCCTGGTGTTGCTGCAGGGCCTGAGTGCTCTCGGGGCTGGGCACAGTACTGGGAGTGGCAGTGCCGGGGCTGCAGCAGGGACAGGCCATGGGCACTGCTGGGGCAGCACTGACGCCTCAGCCCAGGGCCTGGGGGCTCCAGGCTCCTTGCCCAGGCTCTCTCAAGAACACACCCAGGCCAATGCTCAGCACAGAAAAGCCCTGTGAGCAGCCCCAGGCTGGCCGTGGGCAGGCTGGGGGCAAACAGCATGGCTGGGGCTCTGCAAGGGCCCTGGGGGAGACGGGAAGGAGCAGCAGAGCAGGGGCTGATCCATCCCCGGTGCGCTGCACAGCCCAGGGCAGCTTCCCAGAGCGCCCTGATGGAGCTGCCAACAACATCCCCCCCTCTGCAGCCCTGGCCTCTCCCCCAGCTCACACAGGTGCCCATCCTTGCAGGCACAGACACGGCAGCACTGGCTCAGCAGCCCCTGTTTGCATTGCACACAGCAGGGGGAGCATGCCCATGCTGTTGCTGTGGGGACATGAACCTGAGGGAGCACAAATGCCATCAGCCCCTGGGGCCAGCAAGGGCTGGGGGACCCCAGGGAAACCACTCAGCTTTGTCCTGGCCTCTGCACTCAGCCAGAAAGTTTGTTCCCATCATCCGGGAGTTTCCTGTGCCACTGCAGATGCTGTTGTTCAGAGCCAGGGCTGCCTGGCAGCCACCCCCAAAGTGCCCTGAGCATTTCCTTTGCTTCACCTTTGCTTTCTGTACTCTTTGCTTGTACAAATTTCTTCCTCTTGCCCATTCCTGTCCCCTGCCTGGCAAACAGCCAATCCCTGTTTGCCCTTTCCTCTCTGGCCCCACTCCCCATTGCAGTTCCTGACTTGGCACCATGGGAACGTCCCTTGGGGAGCAGGATCATCCTACAAGTGCTGCAGGAATTGTCTGCAGGCTCCTGCAGTGCCTGGTGCTGCTCCCTTGCCAGAGGCACCCCAGGCCAGGGGGGCACATCTGGGCTGCTGTGTCTGGCTCTGGGGCTCCCTGTTCTGGGCAGTGAGGAGGAGCTGCAGAGGCTCTGCAGGACTGACAGGATGGGCTTTGGGGCTGGCAGGAGAAGCTGAGGGACCTGGGCTGCTGGAGCTTCTGAAGAGGAGGCTCAGGACTCATCATGCAACTGCTCCAAGGGTGGTTTCAGAGAATCCCAGAATCATCAAAGTTGGATAAGGCCTTGGAGATTCTCAAGTCCACGCTGTGCCCTGACACTGCCTTGTGTCCTCTGATCCTCCTCTTCTCCAGGATAAACAACCCCAGCTGCTCCCTCAGCCACTCCTCACAGGAGTTGTGTTCCAGACCCCTCCCCAGCCCTGTTGTCCTTCTCTGGACACACTCCAGCCCCTCCATGGCCTTCCTAAATTGGGGGCCCCAGAACTGCAAAGAGCACTTGAGGTGCTGCCCAAGCAGTGCTGAGTGCAGGGGAAGAATCCCTGCCCTGCTCCTGCTGGCCACACCATTCCTGATCCAGGCCAGGAGCCATTGGCATTCTTGCCCACCTGGGCACTCTGCTGGCTCATGTCCAGCCTGCTGTCCATCAGTCCCTGCAGGTCCCTTTCTGCCTGGCTGCTGTCCAGCCACTCTGTCCCCAGCCTGTAGCGCTGCAGGGGTTGCTGTGGCCAAAGTGCACGACCTGGCACTTGGAGTTATTAAACCTCACCTTGTTGGGTTTGGCCCCTGCCTCTATCCTGTCCAGGAGCCCTTCTCCCAGCATGAGCCCAGTTGCTGCCCCTGTGTCCTTCCAGTTTCCTTGTCACTCCCAGGATGATCCTGGTCACTTCCCCTCACTCCTGGCAGGGTCCCTCCTCTTCCCAGTATGAGCCCAGGCACTCACAGTCGTTCCCCTTTATGCAACTTGTCCCCAACATGGTCCCAGTTGCTCCCAGTTGCTCCCACTTTCATCCAGTGTGTTCCCAGTTCCACCAGTTGCCCATAGTATAGTACCTCCCAGTATGATGCCAGTCTCTCCCAGCAGGGCCCCAGTCACTCACACTTGCCCCCAGTTGCCCCCAGCATGGTCCCAGTTCCCCCAGCACATTCCCAGTGGCTCCCAGTGTGGTCCCAGTCACCACCTGCATGGTCTCAGCCACTCCCAGTACATCCCAGTTGCCTGAACATTCTCATAGTCATTGCCAGGCACTCCCAGTTACCTCAGTGTGGTTCAGCTGGCCTCAGTTTTATCCCAGTCACTGCCAGGAAATCCCAGTTGTCACCAGCATGCATCCTGTCATTCCCAGTTGTTCCCAGTTCCTCCCAGTGTGTGCACAGGCAGCTCCCAACATGGGCCTGGTAGCTCCCAGTAACCCCAGTCAGGGTCTATTGACACCCACTATAGTCCCAGTAGGATCCCAGTCACTCCCAGTATGATGCCAGTGGCCCCCAGTGGGATCCCAGTTGCTCCCTGTCAATGCCAGCAGGACCCCAGTAGTGTCCAGTATGATCCTCATGCCTCCCAGTCTCTCCCAGTATATCCCAGTTGCCCCCAGCATGCTCCCAGTCACTCCCACTTCCTCCCAGTTCCTTTCAGCATGATTCCAGTTGCTCACAGCCCCTCCCAGTCAATCCCAGTATGATTCCAGTCACCCACAGTGTGATCCCAGTCTCAGCCAGCATGGACCCAGCTGCTCCCACTGTGATCCCAGTATGATCCCAGCTGCTGCCAGAATAGTCCCAGTTCTTCCCAGTTCCTCCCAGTATGATCCCAGTTGTCCCTCGAATAGTCCCAGTCCCTCTCAGCATGGTCCCACTCACTCCCAGTTGCTGCTGGCATGGTCCCAGCTGTTTGCAGTGTGATTCCAGTGCCCCCAGTATGGTCACAGACACTCCCAGTATATCCCAGTGTGCCCAGTAATGTTATGGTTAGCTCAGAATGATCCCAGTCTTTCCCAGTTCCTCCCAGTTGCCTCCAGCATGATTTCAGTTTCTGGCAGTTGCCTGAAGTAATGTCTTAGTTGCTCCCAATATAATCCCAGTTATAGTCTCAGTCCCCTCAGCATGGTTCCAGTACCTTCCAGTTGATCCCAGTTGCTCCCAATGTGTCCACATTTTCCTCCCAGCATGGGCCCAGTAGCTCCCAGTAACCCCCAGTCAGGATCCATTCTCATCTGCTGTAATCCCAGTGGCTCCCAGGATGATCCCAGTTGCACCCAGTCCACACCAGTATGGTTACAACCACCCCCGGTATGATCCCAGTCACTCCCAGATCCTCCCAGTATGATTCCAGTCATGCTCAGAGTGACTCCCTGTCACTCCCAGTGTGGGCCCAGTTGCTCCCAGTCACCTCCAGCATAGTTCCAGTCAGAGCCAGCACCTTTCCAGTCACTCCCAGTCTGGTTCCAGTAGGATCCCAGTCACTCTCAGATACTCCTAATACTTTTCCAGTCACTCCCAGTATGATGCCTGTCAGTATGACCCCAGCATGGGCCCAGCTGCTCCCATTATCATCCAGTGGGGTTCCAGTTGCTCCCATTTACCCCCACTGTGGTTTCAATCAGTCCCAGCATATTCCAATTACTCCCAGCATGTTCCCAGTTAGTCCCAGTTGTCCTCAGTTGCTTCCAGCCTGATCCCAGTTGCTCACAGCCACTCCCAGTCACCCTCAGTGCAGTCCCAGTTGCTCCAAGTATGACCCAGTATGATCCCAGTTGCCCCCAGCATGGTTCCAGTTGCTCCCTGTTCCTCCCAGTGTGATCCCAGTTGAACCCTGTAACCCTTCTATAGTCCCAGTCACTCCCCATGTGATCCCAGTCCCTGCCAGCATGATCCCAGTCATGCCCAGTTGCCCCCAGTGTAGACCCACTCACTCCCACTCACTCCCAGTTGCCCCTACCATGGTCCCAGTTCTCCCTAGCATGGTCCCTCTTGTTCCCAGTCATTCCCAGTAGGATTACAAACACTCCCAGTACATCCCAGTTTCCCTCAGCATGTCCATGGTTCTTCCCAGACACTCACAGTGATCCCAGTAAGGTGCTTGTTATCCCAGTATGTTCTCAGTCATGCCCAGCATATCCCAGTTGCCTCCAGCCTGCATCCAGTAATTCCCAGTTCCTCCAGTTTGCTTGCAGCATGATGCCAGTTTCTCTCAGTTGCTCCCAGTGGCCCAAAGTGTGATCCCAGTTGCTCCCTTTCAATACCAATAGGAGCCTAGGAAGCTCCAGTATGATCCTTGTCACATGCCAGCACTCCCAGTATGGTCCCAGTATAATCCCAGTAACTTCCAATCACTCCCAGTATGGTCCCAGTTGCCTCCAGCTAGATCAATCCAGTCAGTCCCAGTATGATGCCATTTGCTCCCAGTTGCTCCCAGTTGCTCCCAGTATGGGGGATGATGTGCATGGTGTGTTCCCAGTCACTCTCAGACACTCCCAGTATTAGTCCAGTCCCTCCCAGTATGACCCAAAGATGAGCCCAGTGTGCTCCCAGTCCCTGCCAGTATGAACCAGTTGTGCCCCACATGGTTCCAGTTGTTCCCTTTCACCCTCACTTTTGTTCCAGTCCCTTCCAGTCTCTCCCAGTGTACCCCAGTTCCTTCCAGCACATTCCCAGTCACTCCCAGTTCCTTCCAGCATGATCCTATTTGCTCACAACCACTCCCAATCAGCCTCAGTGTAGTGGCACTCACTGCCAGTATGATCCCAGTCACCTCCAGCATGACCCCAGTTCATCCCAGTATAAACCCAGTGGCTTCCAATCACCCCAGCACGCACCCAGTCACTACCAGTTCCTCCCAGTTGCTCCTTGCATGATCCCAGTTGCTCGGAGCTTCTCCTGGTCACCCTCAGAATGATCCCAGTCACTCCCAGTATATCCCATCTGTCCCCAATATGGTCTCAATTGCACCCTGCAGGCTCCTACTCCATCCCAGTGTGATCCCAGTATACCAGTCTCCCTCAGTGTGATCGCAGTCTGCCCCAGCATGGGCCCAGCTGCTCCCAGTATGATCCCCGTAGTATCCCAGTACAATCCCAGTCATTGGAGATGTTGATCTTTGACATCCCTGAATGATCCCTTTTGGTCCTGAAAGAGACTTGCAGAATCCTGAAACAAAGAACTGCTAAAGAAAAATCGCTAATAACTATTTTAAAAAATCCATTGATAATTATCAAACAATATTGAGAAAATTTCTGGAATGCTCTAGCCACTATCCTTAATTGAATCACTTGGGCTGAGTCTGACTTGTGGCTTTCCAGTACTTTGAGCTGGTAGCTCTGGCCACCATTTTTTTTTTTTTTTTTACCTGCACCACTGGGTGGGACAGAGTCCCTGGCCCCAGTCCGAGTGGGCGGACCAAGGACCCCAGACCAGGCCCACAGAACAGAGCCCCAGGCCTGAGTAGGGGGATCAAAGCCCACAAACCTGGTGGTGGGCAGGCCAAACAGCCCAGACCTGGCCTGCAGGGCAGGGTCTTTGTTCTCACAGCCCACCCCCACCGTGCTGCCAGTGCCTCGGCAGCAGGAGTGACCGAACGCTTTTTCCCTCTCCCCCCAGAACCACCAGTGCACACTGGCAGCTGGGAAGGAGAAGCTTTCCCAGGGATCTCCATCCCAGATCTGCAGGTCTTCTTTCCCCAGAAAAAGTGAGCGATGCTCGCTATCCACCCCCCCACCGAACCCCACGATTCACATTCCAGTGTTCCTGTTTTCTGCTCCTCAACATCATCCCCATCCCCTCCGGGCTTGTGGCCAGAGGCAGCGCCTCTGGGAGACACATCCCCCACGCCGCTGGTGCATGTGAGGGGAGTCAGGCACCCCAAATCCCAGCGAGAAGCCGCTGACCAAATGTGAATCAGCCTGTGAAAAATGTTGTGTCCCAGAAAAACACTGAGTTTGAAAGTTTTCAGCTGGGAGGCACGGGCAGTTAGCAAATGAGCCCTGCCTCCCCTGAGGGACAAGCCAGCGTCCCCTTCTTCTCTCCCAGCTTCCACCACAGGGGTGTTATGAGAAGCTTGACTAGGCCAATATTCAAGCAGCAATTAATTAATTAATTTATTAATATGGTAAAGTAAGAGCAATACAGCGCTGGGTACAGTGGGGGATGTTTTCCCTCCAACTGCACACTGGTAGTTGATGCTTACAGGTATTTATAGGGGTACTCAGCTTTCTCAGCAGTTTCTATTCCCAATTTTTATGTCACAATTCTATACCTATTGTGATGTATTTTTTCTCAGGATGTATCCCAGAAAGGAATATCACCAGATGGTGATGGTCCAGTTTCCGAAAGAAGGAACAAATCTCCCAGATGGTGAGGTCCAGCTCTCCAGATGTGGGCCCACCTTTTAATTGCAGAGACTATAAATCTCATAACAGTGATGTCCAGCTTCCCTTGGTTGAAACTATTATTCCTTGAGTTGATGTTCATCATCCTTTCTCAAGCTGCTTTTCTCTGTTTTGTTAAGATGTGAGATAAGCATGTTTCCTTTCATATATTCTAAAGCTATAGTTTCAAAGACTCTTAGTAAAAGCAATATTCTAAAATTATACTTCAGAAGGTTATTATTGCAAAACTCTTTAAGGCTTAACTACAAGCAGAAAGTTCCTGTCAAAAAGCAACATTCTTAAAGCTTTGATTCAAATGCTCCTAAATCAACTTAAGACTTATAAAGGTTAATTACGAACAAAAGATAGGCTCAAAGGCCTTCTTCCATGCTTTACTTTCCTCAGTAATTATTAGAATTCATCTTTATAACTGTCCCATGGTCGGTTTCCACCCATATTACAATCACAAATACCATGTTGCCTGTATGTACCTGACACGAAACACAGCTTTCTATTTCACAGGAGGCACAGGGACGGCTCCTGTGAGAAGCTGCTGGAAGCTTCCACCGTGTCTGGCACAGCCAATTCCTGGTGGCTTCAAAGATGGACCTGCTGCTGGCAAAAGCTGGGCCAGTTACAAATTGTGGCAATGCCTCTGTGATAACAGATTTAAAAAGAAATCAAAATAGAGATTGTGGCGCAGTTTTAACTCCAGCCAGAGGAGAGCAGAGGGAGAACATGTGAGAAGAACAACTCTGAAGGCATCCAGGTCAGTGCAGAAGGAGGGGCAGGAGGTGCTCCAGGCCCTGGAGACCCCTGCAGGAGAGCCATGGAGAGAGGGGCCCTGCTCCCAGGCTGGAGCAGCCTGTCCCTGGAGGAATGCACCCCCTGGAAGAGTGACCCATGCTGCAGCAGTTTGGGAAGGACTGTTGTCCCTGGCATGGACTCACACTGCAGCAGTTTGCAGAGGGCTGTTCCCCTGAAATGGACTCACATGGGAGAAGCTCCTGCAGAACTGTCTCCCATGGGAGGGACCCACGGTGCATCAGGGGAACCACTCCTCTCCCTGAGCAGGGGCAGAAGCCATGGGTGATGAACTGACCATAACCCCCCTTCCTTGTCTCCCTGCACTGCTGGGGTGGGAGGCAGAGCTGGGAAGGAGGGAAGTGAGGAGCTTATTGTATTTCCCCTTTTGCTGCTCTGACTTTGTTAGTAATAAATGAATTTCATATCTGTAAGCTAAGCTCATTTTTCCAGGACAGTATTTGATGAGTGATCTCGCCCAGTCCTTATCTCAACCCACAAACCCTTTACTAAATTTTCTTTGTCCAGCTGCAGAGGGGAGTGAGTGAGCAGCCCACATGGATGCCTGGCATTTGGCCTGGGTCAACTTACGACACCTTGGTACCACAGGGTCACAATGGACCCTTGGTTCTATGGGATCTCATTGGTTCCATCAGGCCCTGCAGGGCCACTTCATTCAACAAGGCCCCAAAGTTTCACAGTGGTCTCCAGGATTCCATGAGGCCCTGCAATGTCAAAATGGACCTTTAGATCCATGGGGGCACAGTGTCACAATGGGCTCTTTTGGTTCCACAGCTTCACAATGGCCCCTCGGTTCCATGTGTCCTGCACTGTTCCATGAATCCTTAGGTCCACGGGGTCCTGTAGGGTCACAATGGTCTCCTTGGTTTCATGGTGACACAGTTGCCATAATTTCCATGATATCACAACTGCCCATGGATCCCAAGAGGCCCCAGAGTGTGACAATGGCCCCTTTCTTCCATGTCACCCTGTAGTGTCACAATGGTGTCCATGATTCCATCAGGCCCTGCAGTGTCACCATGGGCAGTTGGTTCAATGACACTCCACAATGTCACCACGGCCCCATGGTTCCACAGAGCCCCACTGTGTCACTGTGGTCCCTTTGCCTCCAAGGCTCAGGAGTGCCAGAGTGACCCTTTGGTTCCACCAAGCCTTGAAGTTTCAAAATGGTCTCCATGGTTTCATGAGTACCCCCTGTGTCACAAGAGACCTTTGGTTCCCTGAAGTTCTTCAGTGTCACAATGTGCCCTTGGTTGCATGAGGTTTGGTAGAATCCCAATTGACTCCTTGGTTCCATGAATCCCTGCTGTGTCCATGTCCATGGTTCCATGAGTGCCCATGGTGTCACCACGGTCTCCTTGGATCCCCAGTATCACCATGGTCTCCTTGGCACCATCCAGGCCTTGTAACAAGAGACAGTGAGCCATTTTGTGCCTTAGATGAAAGGCTGCAGAACCCATGGTAGTGAGGCTGTGTCACTGATACGAAACAAAAACCACCTGAATCTGAACGCCAAATATCGTCTCAAGTACCTTGAATCCCATCCTCGACAGAGGTAGAAAATTCAAACAGAGATCCCACAGTAAATCAAAAACAGGGACCATATTTGGAATGCAGGCAAAATGCATTCAAGTGCATTCGAATGGACTCACTATGATGGGGAGGTGATCATCCCCTATTCCAAGAGTGAACTTAGGAAGGGCTGACTATTGAAGGAACTGCAGGGAACCACAATATATGAAAATTTCGCAGGTGGCATAGGTGATTCTGGGATAGGGACACCAGAAAGCAAGAGCAGATGAACCAGCGCATTCGCCACCAAGAAGATCACATTCACATGCTGTGGGCTGCAACCCCATCAGGCCGTGCCACCATCCCCTGGTACAAGGGGGGTCACGATGGTTCGTTTCACTGATCTCAGGGTGCAAAGACACACAGCAGGGGACTTTCAGTATTAACCAAAACAAATGCACTTTTTATTGAGTGCCCACAGCAGATGCAACACAAGGATTAGAAAGGAGATAAGGATAGAGAGATGGAGAAAAGGAGGGGGGGAATAGCTGCCAACAGAGAGATGAAATCCTCATGGTCTGGCCAATAGATCTGTCTGGTCATGTCGGGGAGAGTCTCAAAGCCTTTTGTTAACTCAGGGCTCTTTTATAATCTACCGCCGGGAGGGGAACAGGACGGCACATGGACGGAACAGTGGAGAATAAATCCATTGGGAACAGTGTGGTAGATAGGGACAGGCGATCGGAAGATCACGTGATGTGACAGACAGCGGCAAGATTCCTTTTCCCCTAATCCCCTGAGATAAGAGATCACCCTGGGAATGTAACTAGGAATGTAGCCCCCCTAATGACAGTAATGCTGGTAACTTTCCACTCCTTACTAACCATAGATAGTACTGCAGACCCCCTCTGACGTAGAGAAGCCCCTTAGACTATAAAACCCCGCGAGATGAGACTAAAAAGGCCTTTGAACGTCTACCACATTGGTATCTGCATGCTCTTTGGCCTGAGCGACCCTGGTGAGTTTGGGTCGCCGTGCTGCTCCTTGAAACCAGGTCGCTTTGCTTTATATCAGAAGGCAACAACTGGTGCCGGACCCAGGAGGCAGCTCGGGTAACGGGATTCGCCTGGACGAGAGACAGCGGCTGCAGTGCCGGAACCATCTGCAGTGGGGGGGATGCCCCTGGACCCGTGTGGACCTTGGAAGCCATAGCGAAGGTCGTAAGTCAGATGCATGCGCAATGGGGTATTGAGTGTCAGCTTAAAGATCTATGTCTTGCATTACCGAGCCTGATTAAGCTTGGGGCCATAGAAAGCCCAATAGACATCCTCCATCCAGAGGCTTGGGATAATTGTACAAAGGCTCTGGCCGAGGAAACCATGTCCTCAGGCTCAGAGAAAGCCCTAAAATCGTGGGGCAGAGTTATCCAGGCTCTGCAAAAAGCTCGACAAGAGCAAGAAACCTGGAAAGCTGCGCAAACTTGTTTATTAGCCACGCCGCAGCTGGGGGTAGGCGTGGCAACGCAGACCGTGGAGGATTTTGATCAGATCGGCGGCGCGGAACTGTGAACGCCGGATTCCCCCGAGCAGACCGACTTACCATCAGAGGGGGGGGAACACGCGTGGGCATTTTGGCAGGGGCTTGTGGAGGAGGCACGAGAAGCGTCCGGACTGTCGGACCCTGTAAGGATCGATAAAAAAGCCCCCCCACCCTATGCGTTTGAAAATGGCACCAAACCACGCGTTCAGGGCGGAAAGGAAGATGCGGAGGGCGGAAATGCAGTCAGCCTGCTTAACAACGCATGCGTGGGCGAGCAGGGAGAAGGGGCGGCCCTCGCAGAGGAGCGTAAGACCAATCAGAGTGCTCAGTTCACATTAGGTCCTTATAAGGCAAGGACCTCCCCCAGCAGGAGGTGGTGGGACCCCAGGGGGAGGGAACGGCCAGACCCCCGCAAGAAGGGGCGGGGTCGGAGCCCAAGAAAACGGCAGAGCAGCCCGGAAATGTCCGGCCAGTCGACTTCCGGCTCGGACTCAGACTCGAGCTCCGAGCTTGAGAGGGGATCGGGGGGTTCTGACTCGGATTCTAGTTTTAACAGAAAGAGAGCAGAGGCATATAAGGTCACTAGCCACAGCGCTCCTACATGGGTGAAGGGGTTATCAGAGAAAGACCGAACCCCGCTTACAGACTGGTGGAAAATAAAAATAGCGTGTGCAGAATGGGCTCCGTCGGCGACGCTGGTGTTTCCGGTCTGGGTGGGGGGAGCAGGCGGAAACCAAAGGACCTATTCCCCGGTAAACCCGAAAGACGTACAGGCAATTATTAAAGCGATTGCAGACACGGGAATTAATTCTGCCATGGTTTCCACACTCATTGACAGCGTTTTTTGGAGGGGATGACATGCTACCTTTTGATATTAAGCAGACTTGCAGGATGATTTTCGATGGGGCAGGGATGATTGTTTTTAAACAGGAATGGGAGGACAACTGTATAAAGCAGCTAGCCTTGGTAATGGGAGCAGACTTGCACCGCAGCAGCAGTATGGCAGTCAGGAGAACAGTGGCAATGTGTCAAGGCAACCGACCCCATGCTTTCAGTCCAACAGCTTGAAGCAGCAGCCATAGTGCTAGCGTGCAGACTGTTCCCAGAAGAACACCCTAACATTGTGACTGACTCCATATTTGTGGCCAAGCTCTGCCTAGCCATGTCTGGACCAGGTGTGTCAGTGTCTACAGTGGCAACGATGCTGGAGGAAGCAGTCTATTCACGGAAAGGCACCATATCAGTCATCCATGTCAACAGCCATGACCTAATCAAAGGATTCTACCAAATAGGCAATGACAAGGCTGCCACCACCGCAAAGGGTGTATGGACACTGAAAGAAGCTTTTCAGTTGCACGAATCCCTTCACATCGGAGCTAAAGCACTTGAGAAAAGGTATGGGATTTCTACCACGGACGCAAAGCACGTCGTCGCCAAGTGCCCCCACTGCCAGAAGTCGCCACTGTGGTCGAGTGGCATCAACCCCAGAGGCCTCAAAGCCTCAGAAATATGGCAAACAGACTTTACACAATGCCAGCTGTTGAAACCCCGAGCGTGGCTTGCAGTTACCGTAGATACGTACAGCGGCATGATCGTGGCCACACAGCATCTCAAGACCAATTCCAAAGCGACCATCCAACATTGGCTAACAGCCATGGCATGCCTTGGAGTTCCAAAACAAATTAAAACAGACAATGGCACAAACTTCATCTCAAAGATGGTCCAAGCATTTGTCTCAAAATGGAACATTGCCTTGGTACATGGCATCCCATACAACAGCACCGGACAAGCCATCGTCGAAAGAGCAAACCAGACTCTGAAAACTAAGCTGGAAGTACTAGCAAAGACAGAAGGCTTGCTTCACCAATGCCATTCCCCCAAGTGACCAGGTGCGCACACTAGCAACCGCGCTGCTAGCGTTAAATCAATTCCCTAGGGGGGATGAAACAAACAGTCCAGCCCAGAGACACTGGGCCACTCGAGCACTAGAGGAAGGCCCACGGGCTGTGATCAAGAACGAACTAGGGGAGTGGGAACAGGGCTGGAGACTAGTGCTCACAGGGCGGGGGTATGCGGCCGTTAAAAAGGATGTGGACGTTAAATGGTGTCCGCTCAAATCTAATAAACCAAACCTTCAAAGAGAAACTCATGAGAATTGTGAGACTTTGTTTGCAGGACTGGATCTTTGGACGCCCCCGCAACCCATATGCCCCGCCCCACTACTGGGAAAGAGAGAGGCCATCGAGCGACCAGACATCCCCTGAGAAGCACGCACCATCAAAATCAAAGCAGTAACGGTATCTCTGTGTGATCTTGTTTCTAGGGTTAGTAGGCGGAGGACAGGCAGACACAAAATATTACCCTCACCGGCCTTTCAGGTGGGTCCTACGCCATCTTTCAGGTGAGGGGACCATCAAAGAAACTGTTACAGCCGACCGGGAACCCCAGATTTCAGGTCAATCAATCCACACCAATGCAGATGGGACACCCCCCAGAGAGGCATTACCCTAAGTCAGGTTACGGGCCAGGGCAGATGCTTTGGCAATGCAACCCTAGCTAGGTGGAAAGGCAACATCTTCACCAAAGTTGTCAAGCCTGACAGGAAAAACAATAAGTGGGTAGTCCCATCCGCATCTGGGATGTGGGTTTGCCAGCAATCTGGAGTGAGTCCCTGTGTGTTCCTTGCCAAATTCAATGACTCTAACGACTTTTGTGTCCAAGTTCTCATTGTTCCTAGGGTCCTGTACCACTCAGACGAAGAAGTGTACCAACTTTTTGAGGAACCCAGCCAGCTCCACCAAAAAGAAATAATAACAGGTATAACTATCGCAATGCTACTCGGCCTAGGAGCAGCCGGAACGGCCACGGGTGTCTCAGCCCTAGCGACCCAACACCAAGGACTGTCCCAGCTGCAAATGACCATCGATGAGGACCTGCAAAGGATCAAGAAATTCATTTCCTTTCTAGAGAAGTCAGTCTCCTCACTCTCAGATGTGGTCTTGCAGAACCAGCGAGGACTGGACCTCCTGTTCGTGCAGCAAGGGGGCCTGTGTGCTGCCTTGAAAGAGGAATGCTGCTTTTATGTGGACCACACGGAAGTCGTTGAAGACTCCATGGCCGAACTGAGAAATCGGCTAAACCTAAGAAAAGTGGATAGAGAAGCTCAACAGGGCCGGTTCGAGTCGTGGTTCAACCGGTCCCCATGGCTCACCACCCTGATTTCTACCTAATAGGCCCACTCACTATAATCTTCGGGTCTTGCATATAAAACAAACTGGTGCTATTCGTTAAAAGGCATGTAGAAACGGCTAACATTTTGTTTCTCGAGCGCCGACAATTACTTTAAGGTGTGCCAGTTACTAACACATGTCGGCGGAAGGGAACCAGGACATCAGTTTGATCATCACAGGCTCAATTTTATTGATCAGTACGGCGGGTTAAATACAGTTAATAATGAGCTTCATACATATTGCAAAAGTTGAGCTCAGGATTGGTCAGCTTACATATCAGCACCTACGCCTACTTCTACATTCCTATGGTTCTACTTTTGATACTTTCTACATATTCTTAGGATATATTCAGGACTAATCTCAACTCCCTATCCTCATGTTGCAGCAAGGTCACTGCTGACTCTTCCTTTCAGCTTGCTGACTGCTGACTTTTCTCCTTCAGCTTAACCAGTGGCATTATATCAGCGTGGCCTTTCTCAGCTAACCAATTATTAATAATGCTCTCCACATTTTCCCCATTTTCTTCTTGTGCAAGGAGATTAGTTTGCCATGTTTTTGCTATTGTACGGCTGACCATGTTTTGGATACAGTTAAAGATACAAGGCAAAATAAGCAAAAACAGTAAAATTACACCCAGCAGTCCTATAGCATAGATCACAAGGTTCCTCAGCCACGGTCCGAGTCCCAGGCCTTTAAGCCATTCATCAATTCCTAAACCGTCTTCTTCCTTAAGTTTGTGAAGTCCCTGTTGTAATTCTTTTATCTTAGTGTGAATGGACACCGAATGATCAGACAGATTCATGCAACACATTCCCTCGAACTCTTCACATCCATGTCCTTGTGCTAAGAGCAAAAAATCTACAGCAGCTCTATTTTGCAAAACAGCATGGTTAACACTTTGCACATCTGCAGTTAACATGTCTAGAATTTGTGATGTCTTGTTCAGCTCATCCCTTGCCCAGCATCCTAATTGTTTTGCTAAATTCATGGCTTTATTGGCAGATCCTCCTGGTAAGATAGTTGAAACCACCACCTGTTTGAATGTGCCCCAAAACCGTGGATCTCCTATCTTGCTGCAGTCTAAGTCATGTATGCTACGTTTTCTCCTGTTTGAATTTTGACTCAGCTGCATTAGCAAGGACACATTAGGATGAAACAATGACAATTTTCCCAAAAAACAGGGTCCACCCTGTGGTTTAGCTGGTATACCATTCCATGCCCTGTCTCCACAAATCAAAAATATTCCTGTGGGTAATTTCATTGGTGCTGTGATATTTGTGCCGTTACATTGACTGTAATGCTGTGGAGAGAATTCACTCACATTCAGGGATGAATCTAGGATGGCCCATGTTTCTTTAGGTTGGTTTAAATTCTGAGCACCCGAAAGTTTTAAGCTAAACCATCCACCAGCTGTAGTGTTAGATATGCTGGCATTTGTACTTCCAAAAAGATCCAATTCTTCAGGAGGAGAATGCAAAGAGGTGTTAAGTGATAGGATTAGTAAGCATTGACGATAGCCATCACTCTGACCTGCAGTATACCCTTGTTGCACCGGCAATGTGATGTTTGACATGTTAGACATACATAAGGTTTGATTGTTTATCAAACTGCAAAATTCTCCAGGAGACCACACCGGAAGTCCCACCAGGCATGTTCGAAATGGGTTAGTGACTCCTCCAAGACTAAGACAAAGTGATGATTGGTTAGTTTGATTAGCAAGTGTTACCCATAAATTTTCCCTTGGTTGACTAAAGTGTGTTCCTCCTACTGCTTCACTTGCTACAGCATTGAGCAGTATTACAAAAACAAACCTCATTTTTCTTTCTGCTTGCTTTGCTTCTCCTTTTCTTCCTTCTGCTTACGTTGTTTTTCCTTTCTTCGCTGTCTTTTCCCTGGTTTGCTAGATTGTCTATTGTAAGGCTGAGTCAATTCTTGAATATACTGATCTAATTCTAAATCAGCATCCTTGCTCACAAGTATAGCACGAGGTAAGTTTGAAGGCAAATCAGCTTTGCAGCGAGCTGCTATGATGCGTGAGGCTCTAGTAATTTCAAATATTCTAAGGTTTTCCTGTAACTTCCACCTAAGATATGCTATAACCACTTGTTCTGCACTCTCAAAGAGCTGTAATCCTGTCCGTCCTGGCAGGCCAGTACTTTGTTCAAGAGCTCTAACCCAGATATGATTTCGAATCCACTTTCCAAAACAAGATGTACACCATAAATATCCCAATGACTTCTGTGAATACCAATAAACCTGATTACAATCTGCACAATGCAAAGCTACCCATGCGTAGCATTTATCTTTATCCTTTTTGCAAACATAACAAGGAAGCGAATGTAAGTAAGGACCAGTATAAAATTGTGTTTCTTCAACCCAATGCAACCAATTCAATGGTGGTGATCGCAAAGCCTCTTCAGCCTCTTTACTATATGAGGCTAACAGCTCAAGGTCTTTCTTTAACACAAGGTGTATCTTATTTCGTAATCGTAGTTCTTGTTCGTTATCCTCCTCAACAACTATATCCTCCCGAGGGTCCCACAACAGTAAAATTGTTCTAATCATAGAAAATTAATTAGCAATCACTGATACCCCTGTTCAAATGAGACCGTTCCCTTTTTTGCCTTCTTTTTCTTATCAGTCTTCAATCTTGCTGCTCCTAATTTCACTGGTCCTGCCACTTTCAAACTTAATTTTTTCAACTTATCAATGCAGCAATCTAATGCTCTATCAGGATCCCCTTGGAAGGGTCCTACAACTGAATGCTGTGTTAAAGGCACTAATTTCCTACACCTTATAGAAACTATACGTGATTTACTTTGAACCTTAATTCTATTTACAATACATTGTATTTCCCATCGATAATAAGCAAGAACCTTCTGTTCAGGAGACTCATAAAGATTTAAAGCTATATATGCGTTTTGCCCCGTTTGTCTCCTTAATTCATCTTGTCAGCTTTTTCCCCACGTATGCTCGTGTTCACAAGTATGACACCACAAATCCCGTAATAATGATTGTTCTATCCAAAAGTTCTTTGACAACCCCCACAACGTAGAGCTATCCAGGCAGCACAATGTGGATTGTGACAGTCAAGGCAATGTAGTTTCGCTGGATCTGTTAAATGAAAAGTTGATAATGAGTCAATGAAACCAATCAACTCCTGGGCCGTCCGGTAGTGACGTGTCAGTGCTCTGTCCACCACTTCCGAGTACCCCTTCAATTGAAACAGTAGTGGTTGTAGGACTAGAAGCAGTTTCTTCCCCAGTCGCTCCTTGTCCTCCTCCGTAAGGCGATCCACCAGAGGCTGCATCAAAAACAGGTTTAGTCCACTTAGCAGGCACCCACAAAGGCCCTGTAGGTGAGGAAACACAAAGATACCCCCGACCCCAATATAATACTTTTGCAGGTTTTTCCCATAATCCTGTACTTGGGTTCTTATACTTAACCCAGACCTCTGTTTCCTTAGTATTTTCCTGACCTGACCTGGGATGATGTTTCATTGCAGGAGGGGTATCATCTTCCCCAAAAATGCATAAATGATTAATCACATACAAAACCTTAGCCAAACATGCTTGTGGATCTGTCAAATCTTGATGTTTTTCAATATACTGCTTAAGGGGACCGTTTGCTCTTTCCACTATTGCCTGTCCAGTAGAAGAGTATGGAATACCTGTCACATGCTTAACAGACCACTGATTCAAAAATTTCCGGACCCTAGCACTTACATAACCTCGACCATTATCCGTTTTGATACTCTTTGGAACTCCCATAACAGCGAAACAACAGATGTCTGATAACCTGTATAGCTTTCTGTCCTGCCTGAGCCGTAGCCCATATGTAATGACTATATGTACCTATGGTGATGTGCACATGCTTGACTTTACCGAATCTAGCTATGTGTGTAACATCCATTTGCCATATCTCATTTATTTTTAAACCTCGAGGATTAACTCCAATGCCTAGACCTATCCCACCATTATGATAACTACATGTTGGACATGCTCTGACAATGGCCTTGGCTTCTGACAAACTCAGCTCAAAGTGTTTTGCCAAACCTCTTGCATTTTGATGATATCTACTATGTGCTTCTCTGGCCAATGTGTGCTTGTCAATAGGACAAGAATTATCAATGGGTAGGGTAACCAATTTATCTGCACGTTCATTCCCTTCTCCTAAACCTTCAGACCATTTATGGCTCCTAATATGAATCACAGAATATGCTGCCTTTCTTTCTCGTAAAGCCTTCCTTAACTGTATCAGTAACTCATACAATCGTTTATTATTCACTTCCTTAATTGCTGCTTCCTCTATTCGTTTGACTACTCCTGCAACATACATAGAGTCTGTGACCACATTTAAAGGCTCCTGTAAGTTGGACACCGCCCATACTACTGCTAACAATTCCAAAGTTTGTAAGCTATCTGCAGGGTCTGCTGTGAGGAGTTGATGCTTCCATTGTCCTTTTTCTTGCCAGGTAACAGCAGCACGCCTTGATTTCTTTCCTGCATCTGTAAAAACTGTAATAGCTCCTTCTATGGGGTTTTCTTCTCTCAAAGGTCGAGTAATCCAGTTCCATTCTGTCATCCATTGCAAAACTCTAGGTACTAATTTACTAGTCTCTACTTTAGCAGGTGAAATCAATAATGCTTCTTGTAAATTCTTTGAATTTATCAAGTACCAGTCCAAGGTTTCTTTTTCCATAGGCAATCTAATAGTAGCAGGTTCTCTACCATCCACTTCAAGAATTCTGAGACGCCCCCTTTTGATTAATGCAGCCAATTGTTCAATTTTTGAAGATATTGTTTTCTTATGCTGTAGTGGTGGTGATAACCATTCCAACACCCGTATCTCCCCCGTTTTCTTTTGCAACTGAGAGAGAGCACCAAGCAAGTGGCAAGGGCTATTCCAAATAGTAAGGTCAATGGGGTGGTCGAGTTGTCGACGAGACACATACCCTTGCTGTACACAGTTACTAATTTGCTGCAAGGCAAGATGATGCTCCTTTGTCAGGTGTACAGGAGTAGTAGGGTCCACACCTTTTAACAAAGGCTGTAGGGCTTCTAATAAGTGATTTGGTATTCCCACACTAGGCTTCAGCCACTGTAAGTCTCCCAGCAACTTCTGTGCATCATGTAGAGTTTTAATGTCCAATTGTAATTCCAATTTTTGTGGTATCACTATTTGATCCATCAAAGTCCATCCCAAATATTTCCAGGGCTTTGTAGTCTGAATTTTCTCTGCAGCAATAACAAGTGAATATGCAGCAAGAGTATTTATAATGGTGTTAATCTGTAAAGAGGAGAACGGCTGTTGCTGTGCAAACAAAATATCGTCCATGTAATGATATATTATAGTTGCTGGCCATTTACGACGTAGTGGCTGTAATGCAGCATCAACATAAAGCTGACATAAAGTGGGAGAGTTGCGCATGCCCTGCGGAAGAGATGTCCATGCAAATCTTTTATCTGGTTCCCCACGATTTATTGCTGGTAAAGTAAAAGCAAATCTCTTCATGTCATCAGGATGCAGGCCAATAGTGAAAAAACAATCCTTTAGGTCAATAATTAAAAGTGGCCAGTGTTCTGGAATCATAGCTGGATTTGGAAGACCAGGCTGTAAGGCCCCCATTGGTTCCATTTGGTCATTTACAGCCCTCAAATCATGTATCAAACGATATTTCCCTGATTTCTTTTTGATTACAAAAATAGGTGTATTCCAAGGGCTTGTGGACAGTCTTAGGTGCCCTTTTGCATATTGTTCCTGTACCAATTCATGGGCATGCATAAGACTCTCCCCTTTTAATGGCCATTGCTTAACCATCACCGGTGTATCCGTTTTCCAGGTGAGTGGAATGGGGAAAGTCCAAGCAATGGCAATTACCCCAAAAGGGTGTTGATTAGTTAACACCACTCCCAATTGTGTTAAAATGTCCCTTCCAATTAAGCAGGAAACTGTAGGAGGCAGTTGAACAATTGAAAACACAGCAGATATTTGTTGATTCTTAAAGCACACAGACAAAGATGGCGACCTGCTTGCCAATGTAAATCCTCCCACTCCTGTGAGCATGTTTGATGAGGGAAATAGAGGCCAATGTTGTGGCCATGCTTCTGGAGAAATGATGCTAGTATCTGCTCCTGTATCCAATAATCCATAAAGGGTTATGCTTTGATGCCCATAGGTAATTTCAACCTTTTGTTTTTGTCTATTTTGTAAATCCACAGTTAAAAGTGTAACACCAGTAGAGCCAAAACCTTTTTCATCCCGTGCTTGCCCAGTAAATGATTGTATTCCTGATGTCATTTGTGACAGTGGTACCAATTGTGCAATGCGTTGTCCTTTTGTAATTTTAATCGGAGGATAAAGGGTGTAAGCCATAATTTGTATTTCCCCTGTAAAGTCCGCATCGATAACACCAGGCAAAACAAATAATCCCAACATAGTTATAGAGGAACGTCCCAGCAATAATGCCCCACATGTTTGTCCATTTAGTATAAGAGGACCCTTTATTCCAGTGGGTATCCTCTCAGGCTGGTTTGTCATTAGTGTGACGTCTACTGCTGCTGATAAGTCCAAGCCGAGGCTCCCGGTTGTTGCGGGTTGCAGACAGGAGGTGGCAGCGATGTCACGGCAGCTGCTGGTGTCTCCGATGTCACGGCGGCAACTTGTGTCTGGGCGCGGCCCCCGAGATGCGCGCTCTGCGGATGGTTTCCCGACCGGCGCCTACAAGCCGTAGTGTTGTGGGAGCTGGATCGGCAGTGTTGACACCATACGCCAGTTGCTCGGCACGTTCGGCGTGTATGTCCTTCTTTGCTGCATCAGTAACACTTGAGGAATGGCTTCGAACCTCCTTGAGTGAATGCCAGAGAGCCGTTTCGGAGAGGAGCAAGAGCAGCTAGCACCTGATTTTGAGTGGACTCTGCTTGCTTTTGCAACCCCAATCCTAATTCCTTTAAGGCTTCTGCTATAAATGCCTGTGAAGCTGTTGGCATTAATGCCATTCGCTCTAATGCTTCCTCAATAGTCCAATTTGCCCCTAAAGTAGCTAACACTCTCTGGGTTGCTGGATTGCTATTTTGCAAGGCACACTGCTTCAATAGCGCCCCCTTCATGTAATCTGCCACACCAGCCCGATCTATAGCAGTAGCTGCTCTATCAATAAAATTTCCAAATGATTCTTCCCTTCCTTGCTTAATACCCATATAAGCCGGTAACCCTCCTGGCTCTTTAACCATATCTATTGCAGCACGCACTAACCTCATAGACTCTCTAAGTTCATCAGCTCCCGATATCAACTGTGCCTCTGTACGCAAATATGCCCCTAAGCCCATCAGCTCCTCTACTGTCACCCCATGTAATGGGTCTCCCTGGGCTCGTTGTACAGCAACCGATTCATTTACCAACGCGTGCCAATGGGCATTAAATAATAACTGCTGATGCTGAGTGAATATCAACCGAACTATTCCTCTTAAATCATTAGGACATAAAACCTGAGTATTAAAAAGATAATCTAACATTTGCTTAACAGGTTCACTTTTTACTCCAAACTGACTAACTGTAGAACGTAGCTGAGTTAACAGCTTCCAATCTAAGGGAGTATATTCTGCTATATTATGCGTAAGGTTCCCCTGTGCATCATACTGTGGTGTGTATGTGACCGGACATGCAAGACTAGAAGCTATTTCCACCGCCTCACCATCCCCCATTTGCATTACTTCTTTCGCCAAAGCAGCCCAAGCTTCCCTCCTCTGTTTAGCCATCTCCCCCCATGGATCAAGGTGCGCCCCTGGGATAGGATCTGGCTCTTTAAGGGTGCTATGCTGCTGGCGCTTCGGTGCAGACACCGAGGTTTCGCGCGGCGGGGGGCAGTGAAGCAGAGGCTGGCTCGTGCGGGGGAAGTGGGGGCCCCCCCCTCCCCCGCTGGAGCTGACAGTGAAACCGGAGCCGACTCACGCGGAGCCGGCCTGCAGGGGGCAATCCGCCCCCCCGCTGGAGCCGGCTCTGGCGGAGAAATGGGCCCTTCCCCCACCAAAGCTGTAACCTGAGCCGGCTCACTGAGGGGTAGCGGCGGAGGCAAGGCTGGCGGCGGAGGCGAAGCTGGCTTGCTCCCACCCCCACCATCCGACCCGCCTGAAGCTGGTAGCGGAGGCAAAGCTGGCTTGCTCTTACCCCCACCATCCGACTCGCCCTCCCCCTCTGACAGGAAAGGTGCAGACGGTTCCACTGCGCCTATAGAGAAATCCTCCACACCACTTTGCTGGGGACTCTTAGGCATATGTACCTTAGTTACAGAAGGTGCCAGGGGATCATCTTCACGACCATACCCTATATTCCTCTTATGAGCTTCTGTCGCCCTTTCTGCTGCCTTTCTATCAGAGACCTGCTAAAGTAACGTGTTATACACCACCCGCCATAACTTCCCGAATTTCTTTGCTGACTTATCATCGTCTAACACTGTATCCCACAATATTTCCCCAAACTTTCTCCACTCTGATAACTCATGAACTTTATGAGGATTAGAAAAGATACCCTTAGCATGGCCATAAGCTAATAACCCTGGTAACTCCTTTTTTAAATCTATCCCTTTTATCCCACGCCGCTCTAAATAGGCGGTAAATAAATCATATGCCGCTTGCCTATCCATACCTATTAATCAGCGCGCGCTGTTGCAGCTCTCCAGGCTCCGGTGGACACGTATTGGCTTAAGTCACCGTTGTGAACCTTAAGGGTGCTTCAAATTCCGGCACCATCCCAGCTGCAAGGATCCAAACCCAACTTCCTCGACCGTGGCGTAATCCCTTTTTCTTTTAATCCGAGAAAAAGGGCAGAGATTCGGTTATGCCCGCATTCTCCACCATTTCTCGGCGGAAGGGAACCAGGACATCAGTTTGATCATCACAGGCTCAATTTTATTGATCAGTACGGCGGGTTAAATACAGTTAATAATGAGCTTCATACATATTGCAAAAGTTGAGCTCAGGATTGGTCAGCTTACATATCAGCACCTACGCCTACTTCCACATACCTATGGTTCTACTTTTGATACTTTCTACATATTCTTAGGATATATTCAGGACTAATCTCAACTCCCTATCCTCATGTTGCAGCAAGGTCACTGCTGACTCTTCCTTTCAGCTTGCTGACTGCTGACTTTTCTCCTTCAGCTTAACCAGTGGCATTATATCAGTGTGGCCTTTCTCAGCTAACCAATTATTAATAATTCTCTCCACAAACACACTTGCAATTTTACACTAATTCTACTAACACATGAAATTTTGTAGCCTCTACATTTAATAACTTTATACGATTTTTACTAATCATAGGGGGGTGGGGGGGGGGGGAATGTGGAGAGTCAGGGACAAGCGTGCGGAAGAATTCGGGCTGTACGGTTAGATAGGACATCCCCCACCCTGAAGTCAGACCCTTGCTCCGTACCTGGCCGCACCCAGCCGGACGTGAGCAGAAGGAAATGACACTGACTGCCCAAGCTATAAAAACCCTTGTGACCCCTCAATAAACGCCATTTGCTGTCCACCACATGAACATTCACATACTGAAGGAAGGTTTCAAGAATCTTCAAGTGGAAAACAAAGGCTGGTTCAATAAACTCTTCCAATCCAAGGGACTAAAGGGTTGGATGATGTTGAGCTAAAACAGGACTATGAATTCCCTTACTGGTTGTTGTTGTATTGTTAATATTTCCATGTTTGTTTGGATGCTTTTAGAAAATCTTACAAAATTCTTTCGGTTCCATCTTTGTTGTAAAACAGAAGGGGGAAGACACCCAACACAGGCTCCTCATGGACTCCTTGGAGGAGAGAATTGGAGGCTGGGATGGCACAAAATCCTCTCAGAGACACAGTGTGGGAAGGAAAATCCTTAAAAGTACCTAAAAGTATACTTAAATCCATAAAGTACATTAAAAACCTTGAGTAGCTCAAGGTGTTAATGAGCCCTACTGAGTGTCAGTACAAAGTTCTCCAGGGATTCATTAAAGCAGATAATTCGGGCAATGATTGCACAAACTTCTCACAGAGTCTCTATCAAAAGGGAAACACGAAGTACCTTAAAATAACTGAAGTACCTTGAAGTAGTAATGAGCCTACTGAGTGTTGTTACTGACAAAGCCTCTCCAGGGAATAATTACTGCAGATAATTGGAGGCCATCATTGCAGAAAGCTCTCAGAGACTCCAAGGCCAAAGCCAAACCCAAAGTCCTTTCAAAAACCTGCAGTCCCTGGGAGAATGAAGGAGCCCCCAGGGCCATTCCTGAGCAATGTTCCCCAGGGACTCCTTCCAGCACATCCTGGAGGCCACTGGGATGTGGGCTAGGGGGGAATGCTGAGGGCAGGACAAGGGGCTGACAGTGCCCAGCCTGGCTGGGGCTGTGCCAGGAGGCCCCAGTGCCTCAGGACAAGGTGTCTCCTCACAGCCCTTGGTGGCACAGACCCTGCTGTGCCCCAGGGCACCAAGACTTGGCTTCTCCTTGTCCCAACCTGTCATCACTGCCTCCAGTTCTCTGCTCTGCCTGGGGCCTGGGGACACTTTCTCAGTTTTGCTCCTCAGTGGGACCCATTAAAAGTCCAAGAAACTTTGGAGTTGGATTCTGACTTGGATTTCTGGAGAGGTTTCTTCAGCTTCCTCTCAGGGACTGATATTCAGGGCCTTAGCACAAAGCCCCAAAGGCTCATTCAAGTCCTTGTGCTGTGTGTGTGCTGCTGAGCTGGGCTGGGCTCCTGGCACAGAGGCAGCTCCTGGTAACCAAGAAGAGCTTCAAAAGCACATTTCTCTTGATGAGCAGCTCTTCTGCCAGCCCAGCAGGGCTGGGGCACTGCCTGCAGCCACCCTGGGCACAGCACAGAGGCACAGAGAGCTTCAATCAGTCAGGGCTGGGAAGGTGCTGAGAAGTGCCTGGGGCAGAATCACTGCCAGCCCTTGGCACAGGAACCTCTGGCTGCAGGACAATGCAGCTGCAGCTCCTGGAATGATCTCCTAAAGCTGGAATATCCCAACGCCTACAGATTCTGTGAGTACAACTGAGTATTTCTGGTGCAGCGGAGGTGAAATGCTTATTAAGGTCTGGCATGCCGAGGGGTTCTGATCAGTCATAGAATATTTCCAAAATAATGAATGTAACAAAAATGAGGATCTTTACAATGACTAAGTAGGTATTCAGTTTCCTACTATTGCAGAATGGTAGCCAAGAGGAGATAAATATTAAAGCTTGCTTATGAATATTATTACTAAATTTGACAAATGCCAGAAATATCTGAAGTGTTACTTTTACTGATCAATAGGTTCACAGGAGATCCCTAATGTGCTTTCAGCCACTGTGCCCGTGGACAGCACCAGCATCACCTTTGATGCATCCATCCGGCTCAGTCTGAGCTGTCCTTTCTCCAAGCTGCAAACAGAACCTGCCCCAGCAGTGCCCTGCGAACAGGCAGGGTTCTGTACGGCCAAGGAGAGGGCACAGAGATTTGGGGTCTGTGAGTGCTGGCAAGGAGAGGTCAGGCACTGGGAAACACCTGCAGGAGGAAAATCTGCAGGAGGCAGACAGATGATCAGGCAATGAGGGAGGCAAAAGAAAGCCCAGAGATGCTGTGGCAGGGAGAGTTTAGAGATGCCCACAGGATCCCCTCCAGTGCAGCCCCTCCCTCTGAACAAGCCCCCTCCCTCCTGTGCCCCCAGCCCAGCCTCTGCCCTCAGGGCTGGGGCTCCAAGGCGTGCAGCCCCTCCTGTGCAGGCAGAGCTGCAGCAGAGCCATGGGGCAGCTCTGCAGCCCTGGGCCCAGTTCCCTCTGCAGAGCACAGGGCTGGGAGAAGCTGCCCAGCACTGGGGGCTCTGGCAGGGGGCACAGCTGGCTCAGGGTGACGCTGTCCCCAGTGCCTGGCTCTGGGCAATGCTGTCAGTGCAGCCAGGGAAGGAGCTGCATCTCCCTTCATCCAAAGCCATCATAAGGACACTTGGGAGTCTCCCTGAGATTTCAGTCCAAGCCGGGAGATTCAATCCTGGGTGCAAACCTGTCCTAGAGCATCTCTGAGTTATAAGATTGATGGGGAAAGGCAGAGGTGCTCTGACAGTGAAAATGTTGCTGGGTTGGTGAAATGAGCAAAGTGAGCAAAATGAGCAAAATTTGGCTACAGATGTAGAGGTGGGCTGTGGTGGATCCATCTGCTCTCAGTACCTGGGGCTTTCTAAGGAAAATATGGGAGGGTGAACATCCTACATTTGAGAAAAGAGAAAGCCCAGAGAAACTCCAAACCAAATGAAGGGACAAACCATCTCCCCTCAGTCACCACTCATCATCTTGCCTCAGGGAACTCACTAAATTCTACCAGAGGGCAAGAAAAATTCTGTGGGTTTCTGATATCCAGCAGCAACAGCTGAGATAAGGGGGGACTTTATAAAGAAAACCTCAAAACCCAAAAAAACTGAAGACCATGTACCATGTCTGTGTGTTACAGAGGAGGGTGTATGGGAAATGTTTTTGGTTACAGGTCTAACACTTCACTGTCCTTTCCTCGATGAACAGGGCCCCATGCCCAGATGCAGCAAATGTCCAACAGCAGCTCCATCAGCCACTTCCTCCTGCTGCCATTGGCAGACACGCGGCAGCTGCAGCTCCTGCACTTCTGCCTCTTGTTGGGCATCTCCCTGGCTGCCCTCCGGGGCAACGGCCTCATCATCAGCGCTGTAGCCTGCAGCCACCACCTGCACACGCCCATGTTCTTCTTCCTGCTCAACCTGGCCCTCACTGACCTGGGCTCCATCTGCACCACTGTCCCCAAAGCCATGCACAATTCCCTCTGGGACACCAGAACAATCTCCTACTCAGGATGTGCAGCCCAAGTCTTTCTGATTTTCTTCTTTCTTACAACAGAGATTTATCTCCTGACCATCATGTGCTACGACCGCTACGTGTCCATCTGCAAACCCCTGCACTACGGGACCCTCCTGGGCAGCAGAGCTTGTGCCCACATGGCAGCAGCTGCCTGGGCCAGTGCCTTTCTCCATGCTCTCATGCACACGGCCAATACATTTTCCCTGCCCCTGTGCCATGGCAATGCCCTGGGCCAGTTCTTCTGTGATGTGCCCCCAGATCCTCAAGCTCTCCTGCTCACACTTAAGCCTCAGGGAACTTGGGCTTATTGTTATTAGTGCCTTTTTAGCATTTGGCTGTTTTGTGTTCATTGTTTTCTCCTATGTGCAGATCTTCAGGGCCGTGCTGAGGATCCCCTCTGAGCAGGGACGGCACAAAGCCTTTTCCACCTGCCTCCCTCACCTGGCTGTGGTCTCTCTATTCCTCAGCACCTCATTTTTTACCTACCTGAAGCCCCCTTCCATGTCTTTCCCATCCCTGGATCTGGCCCTGTCAGTTCTGTACTCGGTGGTGCCTCCAGCCCTGAACCCCCTCATCTACAGCCTGAGGAACCAGGAGCTCAAGGCTGCAGTTTGGAGACTGACAACTGGATGCTTTCAGGAACATTAAACTGATTGCCAGTTTCTGAAAATTTATTGTAATAAAAGTAATCTTTGTTACTTATTCCTGGTTTCATTGATGAGGTTTTATGCCTTTGTTTTACGTTGTTCATATTTTCCACAAAGAAATGTCATTGTTTGTGCCATTTCTCATTTTGATTCTCTCTACCTTCCTTGTGACCACAGACTGTGTCAATGAGAGGCTGCGCACTTGGTGGCTTTAAAGGAACTAAAGGATCACTTAGAAAAGTTTTCTGCAGAGATGCCCTTTTGTTGCCTTCTCTGGAGCTGCAACAGCAATGTCTGTGTGCAGAGATGGGGCAGATCAGGGCTGGCCCAGCAGCTGTGCCCAGCAGCATCAGCACTTGGTGTTACCAGTGCTGCTGCCGTGGCCCTGCCCCACTGCCCTGGTGGCCCTGGTGTTGCTGCAGGGCCTGAGTGCTCTCAGGGCCGGGCACAGCCCTGGGGGTGGCAGTGCCAGGGCTGCAGCAGGGACAGGCCATGGGCACTGCTGGGGCAGCGCTGACGCCTCAGCCCAGGGCCTGGGGGCTCCAGGCTCCTTGCCCAGGCTCTCTCAAGAACACACCCAGGCCAATGCTCAGCACAGAAAACCCCTGTGAGCAGCCCCAGGCTGGCTGTGGGCAGGCTGGGGGCAAACAGCATGGCTGGGGCTCTGCAAGGGCCCTGGGGCAGATGGGAAGGAGCAGCAGAGCAGGGGCTGATCCATCCCCAGTGTGCTGCACAGCCCAGGGCAGCGTCCCAGAGCGTCCTGATGGAGCTGACAACAACATCCCCCCTCTGCAGCCCTGGCCTCTCCCCCAGCTCACACAGGTGCCCCATCCTTGCAGGCACAGACATGGCAGCACTGGCTCAGCAGCCCCTGTTTGCATTGCACACAGCAGGGGGAGCACCCCCATGCTGTTGGTGTGGGGATATGAACCTGAGGGAGCACAAATCCCATCAGCCCCTGGGGCCAGCAAGGCCTGGGGGACACTAGGGAAACCACTCAGCTTTGTCCTGGCCTCTGCAGTCAGCCAGAAAGTTTGTTCCTATCAGCAGGGAACTTCCTGTCCCACTGCAGATGCTGTTGCTCAGAACCAGGGCTGCCTGGCAGCCACCCCCAAACATCTCCTTGGCTTCATCTTTGCTTTATTTCCTCTTTCTTGTTCCACATTTCTTCCTCTTGCCCCTCCCTGTTTGCCCTTTCCTCTCTGGCCCCACTCCCCATTGCAGTTCCTGACTTGGCACCATTGGAACGTCCCTTGGGCAGCAGGATCATCCTAAAAGTGCTGCAGGAATTGTCTGCAGGCTCCTGCCGTGCCTCCTGGTGCTCCCTTGCCAGAGGCACCCCAGGCCAGGGAGGTACATCTGGGCTGCTGTGTCTGGTTCTGGGGCTCCCTGTTCTGGGCAGTGAGGAGGAGCTGCAGAGGCTCTGCAGGACTGACAGGATGGGCTTTGGGGCTGGCAGGAGAAGCTGAGGGACCTGGGCTGCTGGAGCTTCTGAAGAGGAGGCCCAGGGCTCATCCTGCAACTGCTCCAAGGGTGGTTTCAGAGAATCCCAGAATCAGCAAGGCTGGAAAAGACCTTGGAAATCAACAAGTCCAACCTGTGTCCCGACACTGCTTGTCTTCCCTGAGCCTCTTCTTCTCCAGGAAAAACAACCCCAGCTGCCTCAGCCACTCCTCAAAGCTCTTGTGTTCCAGACCCCTCCACAACCTTGTTGCCCTTCCCTGGAAATGCTGCAGCCCCTCCATGTCCTTCCTAAATTGGGGAGCCCAGAACTGGACACAGCACTCAAGGTGCTGCCCAAGCAGTGCTGAGTGCAGGGGAAGAACTCCTGCCCTGCTCTTCTGGCCACACCATTCCTGAACCAGGCCAGGAGCCATTGGCCTTCTTGCCCACCTGGGCACATTGCTGCCTCATGTCCAGCCTGCTGTCCATCACTCCCTGAAGGTCCCTTTCTGCCTGGCTGCTCTCCAGCCACTCTGTGCCCTGCCTGTAGCCCTACAGGGGTTGTTGTGGCCAAAGTGCAGGACCCAGGTTTAACAACTTGGACTTGTTAAACCTCCCCTTGTTGGATTTGGGCCCTGGATCCAGCCTGTCCAGGCCCCTGTGCAGAGCCCTCCTACCCTCCAGCAGATCCACATTCCCAGCCAACTGGGTGTCACCATGGTTCCATGAGGCCCGAGAGTGGCCCAATGCTCTCCATGATTCCATGAGGCCTCCCAGTGTCACAATGTTCCTTTTGGTTCCCTGGCATCCCTTGGTGTCACAATCTCACCATGTCCCCCAAGGCCCTGCAGTGTCACAGTGGACCCTTGGTACCACGACGTCTGGCAGTGCAGCAATGCTCTCCTTCGTTCCACAGTCTCACAATGGCCTCTTGGTCCCAAGGGCCACCACGGTGTCAAACATGTTTCCTTCATTGCAGGAGTCCCTGAGGATCTGCACTGGCCCCTTGGTTCCATGGGGCCCTGCAGTTTCACAATGGCCCCATCATGACACCAGGTCCTGCTCTGTCACAAAGCTCTGCATGGTTCCACAAGGCCCTGCAGGGTCACAGTGGCCTCTTGGTTCCATGAGGCCTCAGAGTGCCACAATGAATTCCTTAGTGCTGAAGTGTCAAGATGGAGCCCTAGTGACACAAGATCCTGCAGTATCATCAGGGACACTTTCATTCCACGGGGCACCACAGTGTCACAATTGTTCCCTCAGTTCCCAGAGTCCTTGCAATGCTGCAATGCCCACTTGATTCCATTGTCCCCACGCTCTCCCAAGGGTCTCCTTGGTTCCACAGTGGCACAATGGCCCATTGGTTCCACAAGGCCCCGCAGGATCACGATGGTCTCTGTGGTTCCAGCAGGACCCAGACTATCACCATGGACTCCTTGCTTCCATTCAGCCCCACAGTGTCACAGTGGCCCCTTGGCTCTGTGCTGCCATGTCACACACAGTGTCACCATTGTTCCCATAGTGCGACCAGGCCCCTTGCTTAGTGTCACAATGGCCCCTTGCTTCCCCAGGGCCTTGCTTAGTGTCACAATCATCAGAGAATCAACCAGGCTGCAAAAGACCTTGGAGAGCATCAAGTCCAACCTGGAACCCAACATCATCTTGTCACCCAGACCATGGCACTGAGTGCCACATCCAGTCTTTCCTTATACACTTCGAGGGATGGTGTCTTACCTGTTTCTGATCCATAGGGTTCCCAGGGTTTGGATGAGGGAAATGGTGGGTAAGTGGTGGGGACAAAGCGTTACTGATCATCAGCTTTAAAGCTCTTGATTTTAATATTTTTTCAGACTGCATTAGAAGGTGCTGGGGTCAATATCAATTGGACATTGCTGATATCAGTCCATAAACAGGAAAAGAAAACTTAACAGGATAAATCAATTCTCTCTTCATTGTTTTCAATACAGTATGTTCAGTTTGAATACACTTCAGAAATGTGTCTAATTAACCATAAAAGAATTGAAAACCTAGAGTATTCCCTGTGGCTTTTCTTTTTCAGGCGTTGTGAAAAAATGTTTATGAGCCTTTTCCCGTGAATTCCTGAACTGAAGAGCTCAAGAAAGAAGAGGCCTCTGCAGGAGGAAAATTCATCATCAAATGCCAAGAAGCTGAGAACCAATCCCCATCAGAGCAGCAATGAACAGAAATGGGCACAGCTTTGTGGCTGCCCCAGCTTTGGCATGAGCCCTGGGCCTGGAGCAGGAGCAGCTCTTGGGGGCCCCAAGGCCGCGGCTCTTGTGCTGCCCTGGGCAGATGGGATGGCAGCAGGGGCTGCAGAGCCCTCAGCACCTCAGCCCGAGGGGAGCAGGGCAGCCAGGGAGCCTCCTTTGGGCTTGGCCAAGCTCCTTCCCCCATGGCTGGGGCTGAGTCCTGTGGCAGCTGCAGCTGCTGCTGTGCCCTTGCCAGGGGCTGAGG
Source organism: Melospiza georgiana (assembly GCF_028018845.1). Lineage (NCBI taxonomy): Eukaryota > Metazoa > Chordata > Aves > Passeriformes > Passerellidae > Melospiza > Melospiza georgiana. The sequence goes on from NW_026652215.1 coordinate 3,689,184, forward strand.
CTGTAGGGCAGTGCCCAGAGCAGCCTGGCCTGAGCAGAGCTGTGGGGCCAGAGCCGGCTGGGATGGGCTGGGGAGAGGCCCTTGGTGCTGCCCAGAGCTCAGGGCAGCTGGCAGAGCTTGCAGGGAGCTGGGCTGGGCTCAGAGAGCCTGGCCCAGAAACCGTCAGTGTCCATCTCAGCCTGGCTTAGCGTGCAGGGCCCAAGAAGAGCAGCCCAGGGTCTGCAAGTTCTCTGGGTGGGAGCTGAGCTTGGGAGCCCTTGAGCCCTGCCAAGGGCTGGGGCTGCACCTCCAGCTCCAGAGGAGATGGGACAGATGGGAACAGACACAAATCATTCCTGCTGGATTCCTTCTTATGTCTGCTTAAACAGGTTACCTGGATGCATATGTAGAGGAGTTGTTTTGTGTCAGATAACACTGGTAGAACTAGAAGATTAATGTTATTTACCTGAAAATAATATTTCATGCATAATACACAATAAGTAATAAAAGACACATGATCAGAAGAGCATCTGAGTTTTTCAGAGGAGGAGAAACTCATTGATATTTCAGAGGTCAAACCTGTTCAAATACTTTCCTCAGGGCTTCCTTGAGATGAGGGGTGACCAGCAGAGGACAAGGCCAGCCAGAGCTCTCTGTCCTGGCAGGTTTTGTCTAGGAGAACCCTTGCACATAGGGAATTTTTCAGGGGGGTATCAGTTTTGTCCATGGACACCTGGAAAGAGGGATGGTTCTTTTCCATAGGAAGGAAAGCACAGAGCCCCAGTGCTCCAGGGGCTGATGAGAGGCAGCCCTCAACATTCCAAGATCGGCTGGACCTGTCAGGCAGACCCTGGGAGGCCAAACCAGCCAAACCTGTTTCATCTACCCTTGGTTCCAGGAGGCCCTGCAGTATCACAATGTTCTCCTTGCTTCTACAGTGTCACAATGGCTCCGTGATTCCATGAGGCCCTGCAGTGGCCTTTTGATTCCATGGGGCCCCACAGTATCACAATGGTCTCCATGATTCCATGGGGCCTTGCAATTCCATAATGCTCTCCATGGATCCACATTGCCCTGCAGGATCACAACGGCCCTTTGGTTCCACGAGACCCTGAAATGTAGCAATGGCCTCTTGGTTCCAAAAAGCCCTGCTGCTTCACACTGGGCCCTCAGTGTCACAATGGTCTCTTGGATCCATGGTACCTTGCAGTGTCACAATGGCTACTTCATTTCTGAAGGCCCAGAAGTGTCACAATGGTCTGCATTGTTCCATTAGGCACGTGAGGAAGCTCTCAGGAAGTCAAAGGCAGGCAGGCTTGTTGGGAAAGACAGCTTTTGTCTGGGAGCAACCCTGGATATTGGGAATTTTGGAGGGGGAAGCCCATTCTGGCCATGAATGCTTGAATGAGAAGGGCAGTTCTTTTCCATTTGAAGGAAAGCCCAGAGCTCCAGGGTTTCAGGGGTATGTGAGAAGAGACCCTCGACATGCCAAGGCCAGTTGGACCAGTCAGGCCAAGCCAACCAGACCTGTTCCCTGTTCCCTGGGATCCATGGGGCCCTGCAGTGTCACAGAGGTGGTGTCATATTGGATCCTTGGTTCCATCAGGCCCAGATGTGTCACACTGGCCTCTTGTGTCCTTGGGTATCCAGAGTGTCACAATGGTCCCTTGCTTCAATGAGGCTTTGCAGTGTCATAGGGGTCTCCTTGGTGCTGCAGTGTCACAATGGCCCCTTGGTTCCATGGGGACTCACAATGTCAGAAGGGTCTCCTTGGTTCCATGAGGCCCTGTAGAGCCCCTTGATTCAACAAGGCCTCCAAGTGTCATCATGGCCTCCATGAGGCCTCACAATGTCCCAATGGACCTTTAATTCCATGGGGTCCTGCATTGTTCCATGAATCCTTAGTTCCATGGCGCCCTGGAGTGTCACAATGGACTCCTTGGTTCCATGGTGCCGCACAGTGTGACAACTGCCCCTTGGCCTGCCAAGACTCCACAGTGTCACAATGGTTCCTTGCTTCCATGACGCCTGGAGTGTCACAATGGTCTCCATGATCCCACAAGGCCTTGCAGTGTCACAACAGACCATTGGTTTCACGGAGCCCCATGGTGTCACTGTGGTCCCCTTGGCTCCACAAGGCCCTAAAGTGCCACAATGGCCCTTTGGTTCCACAAGGCCTCCAAGTGTAAAAATGGCCTCCATGGTTCCATGAGGCCCTGCTGTGTCACAATGGACCTTTGGTTCCATGATGCCCCAGAGTGTCACAATGGAGTTGTTGCTTCCACGGTTTTAGAATGGACACTTCATCCCATGGCCACCAACAGTGTTCACTGTTGTCCCCTTGATTCCACCAGGCCCTGCCATGCTCTAATGGCCCCTTGGTTGCAGTGGATCCCAAAGTGTCAGAACAGTCTCCATTGTTACATGAGGCCCCACAATGTCACTGTGCTCCCCTTGGTCCCACAGGTCCCCACAGTGGAACAATGGATTCTTAGTTCAATCAGGTTCCTCAGTCCCAATGGTCTCCTTGGATCCGCAGTGTCACAGTCGCGCCTTGCCTCCATGTGGCCACGCTGTGTCACAATGGCTCATGGTTCCTTGAGGCCACACAGTTTAACAAGGGACCCTTGGTTCCACGAGGCCTATCTGTGTCACAATGGACTTGTGGTTCCATGAGCTCTCACACTGCCAGCAGCAGTCTCCTTGGTTCTGCAGTGTCACCATGGACCCTTTGTTCCATGAGGTTCTGCAGTAGAACACGGTCACCTTGGTTCTGTGACGTTCGGCAGTGTCACAATGGACCTATGCTTCCACCAGGCCTTGCTGTGTCACAATGGCCCCTTGGTTCCAAGAGATTTCTCAGGGTCACAATCGTCTCCTTGGATCCGCAGTATCACAACAGGCCATTGGTTCAATGTGGCCCCAATGTGCTCAAATGGATTTTGGTTCCATGGGGTTCTGCTGTGTCACCATGGACCCTTTGTTCCATGAGTTTGCACAGTGTCACAGCTGACTCCTTGGTTCTATGAGGCCCCGCTGTCAGCAAATCTCTTAAATATCAGAATAAGGCTCCTTAACACTCATTTGCTATTTCAGAGGGTATCGTTTATTCAGGCCTGAGGTCTAGGAGGCATAACCCTCAATCTCACATTGACATGTAATTCTACCAGTTGGCCCTGCCAGAGCCAACTTGGGCAGCACTTTGGCCATGGCTGCTGGGCCTGGGCCTGAGGCAGGAGCAGGAGACAAGTGACCCTTGCAGGCCTGGGGCCTCATTGCCTCCTTGTCCCTGCTCAGCAGCCTGGCAGGGGCTGCCCCATGCTCCTGCCCTTGCCTTTGCACATCCCCACATGCCAGTGCCCATCCCGGGAAGAGCCCTGAGCAAGGAGGGAGGGACAGGATCTGCCTGGCCAGGGGCTGGGGCTCAGGCCTTGGCCCTTTGCATTCCTCAAACACATCCAGCCTTGCTCAGCACCAGAGACACCTTTGCCTTCTTTGTCCCCAGCTGTCATCACTGCCTCCAGTGTTCTGCTCTAACTGGAACCTGGGGACACTTTCCAGTCGTGTCCCTCAGTGGGAGCCATTAAAACTTCAAGAAACTTTTGAGTTTAAATTTAACTTTGAGTTCTTGAGAAGTTTTTTGAAAACACTCCCAGGGACTGAGTCTGAGGTAAACAACAGCAAAGCCCTGAGAGGGTCATTAAAGATTTCCAAGTCCTGTTATGGAGAAAGATTTCAAACACCTTGTAAAAAAATACACATTCCTATTTTAAAGGAAGTATTTTATTTTATTTCTCTTTAGAGCAGATCTGGTTGCAGCATTCTGTGATTGATATTGACCCAGGGTCTATCCTCAGCAGCTCTGGCCTGCTCACAGAAGCTGTGCCTGGAGCTCTGACCCAGTATGGACAACCTTGCTCCCCATTGCCCAGCCCCATCCTGTCTGTCCTCACTGCCCTGGGCTCTGCTGTGCTTGCAGAGCTAGCTGCACCCAGCCTAAGAGGGGTTTCCACTTTTTGGGTTTTTTTGAAGCAATCTGAAACTGCTGACTTTCCCCACTGCAAACAGACACACTGCTCAGGTGTGTGCCAGCCCCAGGTGCCACCAAAGGCACTGCAGAGCTGCCCTGGGCCAGCTGTGAGGGTGGATCATCAGCCCAAGCTGCACTGGGCCCCTCCAAGGGGCTGTGGCCACGGGCACTGTACTGACCCCACTGCTGGGTTTGGCTGCCACGGCCACTGAGAGAAATGAAACTGTGCTTGGAAACACTGGGGAGGACTGGGACATACTGGGGACACTGGGAACACTGTGGGAGACACTGGGATGTACTGGGAGTGACACTGGAGAGGACTGGGGCAAACTGGGGACTCAAGGAATGCTGAGGGGGAATCTGGGTGGATTGGGAGGGACACTGAGGGTACACTGGGACGTACTCGAAGGTACCAGGATATACTGGGAGTGATACTTAGCGATACTGGGGACACTAGGGACATTGTGGGGAAGGCTGGGGACACTGGTGCATCCTGTGCATGACATTGGGGGGAAATTGAAAGGGACAGGGAAGAAACTCAGGTGTATTGGAAGGGACTGGGTTGTACTGGGAGGAATTGGAGGGGTACTGGGTTTGTACTGGGCTCTGCTTGGGTTGAAATGGGCTGTACTGGGATGGAGTGGAGGCTGGTGCATGGGCTCTTCCCGCCTCCTCCCCAAATCATTTGCCGAGACTCCTGCCCATCACTTCCAGCAGCCTATCAGCGCCAGAGATCTGGGCCTGGGGGCGGTACCTCGATGGACGCCATATTTTATTTTTGACTACAACTCCCATCATGCAACGCGGCCGGGTATAGCACCATTGCAGCCGGGACTACAAACCCGTCAGGCCCCGCGCTCCACAGAACCCCGGGATCCGCCCCCATCTGTTCCCTAAGTGTCCGCCAGACCCTCCAGTATCCTTCAGTGCCCCCTCAGCGCCCATTCCGGACAAAAGCGTCCCCCGATCCCCTGAGTGCTCCCAACCCCACAGATGCCCGGTACAGCCACTTCTGGGAATTCATCTCCTCTCATCTCCCGCGGACTCAGAGCCCCTCAGAACAGTCCCGCGCCAAAACTACTGCCGTGTCCCGAGCTCTAAGGAGCCCGGTTGGAACACCCAGAGATCCTTGCAAGTGCTCCCAAACCATTTAAGTTCCCCCGAGGTCGTCAAGTCGCGGCTTGGACACTAAAGTGTCCCCCAAGAGCCTTCCCGGACCTCCAAACATCGTGTTTTAATCACTTTCGGGACTACAGCTCCCATGATGCTCCGCGCCTCACCGAGAGCCATTGCAGCTGCGCCTAGAACTCCCGTGATGCTCCGCGACCCCGTTTAACCCTTCGATACCCGCGCTTACAATTCCCATCACCCCCTGCTCCCTTGAGCGCCCCGTTGGAGTCCCCCAAGGGCCCGCCCGGATCCCGAGGAGCCCCAAATTCCCCTCCCTGACCTCCAAGGGCCCTCCTGGACCCCCAAGTGCTGCCCCGCGCCCCGGACTGTCCCTCAGAATCCCTCAGTGCCCCTCCAAGTGCCCACCCGGCTCCCCCAAGTGTCCTCCAGACCCTCAAGTTCTCCCTGAATTCCCTCTCTAGAACCAAAACTGCCCCAAATGTGCCCCAGAAATGTCTCCATGGACTCCAAAGTGCCGCCCCTTGACCCTATTGGAGAAAAAGTTTATAAAAATGGTGCCAAAAGGACTACAAATATTAGTTACTGTAAAGAGGAAGAAATAAATAGCCAATAAAGCTTAATTAATTAATGAACCGTATTGTGTTTACTTTGAACTAATGAGAAATAATTTTTTTGGTTGCTAAAATAGTATTGATTTTTAAATATAAATATAAAAATTAGGTAGCAAAATATTGAATAATACTATCATAACTAGAATAATATAAATATAATTTTGTTACTTAATTAAATTTTATTTAGGAGGAAAAATGCTTACATTTTTTTCATGTTTTGTGATGTGAGATATGGTGAGGTTTGGGGTGAGGAACAGCTTGTCCAAACAGGCTCAGCCTGCAAGGGGCTCATTCTTCTCCCTGCCCAGACCTCCTAAGGAGACATTCAGCATCAAGATCACCTGAGGTATGCTTCTGTCCCCCTCTTCTCTGAAATAAAAATAAAAAAATATTTCCTTGACTAAAACCAAAAATCCTTATGTGCACTTTGGAATCTCCCTCCTGAAGAGAACTCCAAACTGAGTCAATCCCTGCACAAGCCCTGGAGACTGGATGACAATGGAAGGGAGACAAAGAGCTCCTGAGGGCTTTCTGTATTTTAATCAGCCCCACGCTGGATTTGGGGCTGGCTCCAGGAGCCTCAGGCACACAGAGAAGGGTGGAGAAGCTGCTCAAGGAGTCAGCAGCAAAACTCCAAGTGCCTTGGAGCACGGCTGGGCCCCAGTGAGGGCAGGGAGTGCCAAAGGCTGCCCAGGGCCTGGTGAGAGCAGATCCTTGAGGCCAGGATTGCAGGGAGCCCAAGGCTCTGAGCAGGAAACTGCAATGCTGAGCAAGGCCTGGCTTGGCTGGGTTTTCTCTCCTTTCAAGAGTCTCTGGGTAGGCACTGTTGGTTTCAGGTCCATGGTCCCTCCACTGCTCTTGGCCCGTTCTGGTTAGGGTGACGAAGGCAAAAAGCTCTGACCATGGTTATGTTTTCTTTGGTTAGAGGTGTTATTTTAGTTCTTCATTTGCATGGTGGCTTGTTGTTCTAGGGGTTTTCGTTAGGTCATTCTTTTCTGCTAGGTCTTATGGCATTTTCATATTTGGTTATTATGACATAATCCTTTTCTTTATGGTGGTTCGGTCGGGTGGTTTGCCATCTTAGATGAGTGGGAGTGACAGTAAAAGGTTTTAAAATCATGAAATTTGGGTAATTAGAAAGAAGCTAGACTTAGTGGAGCACTGGAAAATGTTTAAAATAGACTCTGAAAATGTTAGAATTTGTGTTTGCCAGATCATGTGAAATTGCACCTGCATAAGCAGTATATGATAAATGATGTAATTGATAGATGTGATGATTGTTTAGTAATTAAATATAATTATTGTATAATCATACAAAGAATCGTGAGAAACTATTTCAGAAATTGAAAGGGGGGTCATGAGGAGCCCATGCTTGGATCAAATCTATGTATACAATAGAACAATATAAGTTTAATAATAAACATGAAAGTTATATAAGGATTGACTATAAAAACATGTTTGTCCTGAATGCATGTCAGAGACAGATTTGTGTTTGTACCCCTGACACCCAGAGCTCTTCAATAAAAGCACCTGCATAGAATCATTGTCGTGATTATGTGCTTCTGAAGGCTGACAGGAGCAGTGGTGGGAACACCTGACAGTGAGGCGATTAACATAATTATAAATCCTTTACCTAGTATTGGAACTTGAGGTAACTATTAAACATTCAACAAACAATCTATAAATAACATTGGAACTTTATATTAACTCCTTTACCAATTGATTCTCAACAATTTCTCCCTCTAATTGTTCGATTGGGCTCAAACCTGCATCATTTAGCAATTACTTCTTCTTGAAAGTACAATTTTTAATATTGGTTGTAAATTTGCTTGGCATCTTCACGTTCTTGATCATTCATTATCATGATTACTTTTACTTCTTTTTTATTAAGCTCTTTTGGTATCATTACACTTGCTTGTACAGCAGATGCTACAACTCGGATTATACAGGGGAGCATGCAAGGTAGGAGGATCAAACCAGCAATTTCACATAAGATGAAAAAGGTTTTTTTTCCCCACCAGGTTTTTTAATGACCAGAAATTGTCCCACTAGCTGGTATCAAATGTAGGGGTCCACTCTCGTGTTCCAACATAAGCTAACTTCCAGATTTCCTTTGAGATATTTCTAATGACTTCACTGCGGTCATCTATTTCTAATCAGCACTCAGAGGAGTTAAATTTTCCACATATGCTTCCACCATCAGCTAATAAATAAACTACTGCTAGTCTGATTTGATACACTACAGTTCTAGTCTAGGATAGTTGGTCATTTATGTGGTCTAAAGCTAGAGAGGTTCGGTTCGATACCATCTCGAGTACTGCCTGTAATCTCAGAATCCGATTTAACCCCGTATAAATTGGGGTCCGGTGTCCCCAGGACCCATCTTGAGCCCGGGTCGCCGGTCCATGAGTGCAAATTATTTCCTGGGTGGTGCATACTGTGTTTTTCCATGTCTGTGTTCCTCCAATTTCATTTATATTACTTTTTGGTCAGCTAGATTTGTTCAAATCATCATATACTGGGACCCCTTGGTTCAATCCAGACTCTTTTGGGAGTAAGAAAAATGACGGTTTAATAATTCCAATAGTGGAAGTGCTGCTCCACTTCCTGGGTAATTCAGTGTAAGCCACATTCCCACATATCCAAACCAGGTTTTCTGGAGCTTTCCAAGAAGCATCACTGAGAGTCATTGGAAATTCCCAGCATTTGGATATTTCTCTCACTCCCCAGAATGGGTTTATTCCTTGATTTATTCCTTGATTTGTTCCTTGATTTATTCCTTGATTTATTCCTTTTCCTTCTTGGTAGGGACACACCATTTCTTTCTTCCCAATGGATTTTCAGTATCTATTATTTTTAAAAAATTACTAATACTAATACTAATACTACTACTACTAATAATAATAAAGAAAAAAATAACATAATATATATAATAAATTACAATATAATATATACTATTATATTACTATATATTATATAATATATAATATATTATATTAACATAATAAATAATTTATAATACATAACATATAACATATAATATATAATACATAATATATAATACATTATGTATAATAGATATTATATATTATATATTATATATTATATATTATATATTATATATTATATATTATATATTATATATTATGTTATTTATTATTTATTATTTATTACATTATATTACACTATATAATATTATATAGCATATAATATATATTATATTCATTATTAATAATTATATATTTTAATTTTATACTATTAATTTTTATTTCAATATTATAATAATATATATTATAATATTGTAATAATATACGGTAATATAATATTAAGTAATATATATATACTATAAATTATATAATATATTATATTAATTATTAATAATATATATTTTTATATATGATGTAATATATAATATTATTATTTTTACTATTAAAATAACTATTGTTTTAATAAGGTAATATTATTTATTATTATTTAATAAATAATATTCTAATAAACGAATAATTTTATTATTTCTAATTTAGTAAATTCTTCTTCCAGTATATAAATAATTAATAGTACTTCCAGTATTTATTGGGTTCTCTAGGGACCTACCCACCTACTGGATATTTTATTTTTAAATATCTCTTTCAGGACATTTCTCCTACTGGGGTTTTATAAATTTATACATTTTCCCTTTCCTTGATATACACTGCTCTTCTCCAATTATTTTAGACTTTAATTCCCACCATTCTGTTCCTATTTGTCCAATAGCTGGTACTTTTTGTCTTGTTTTTGTCCATTTTAAGATTTCTATTGGTCTTAAGCTGATCCCTTCCCAAGGCCAGACTTCGGCCATTTGTGTATTTCCACAGATCCAGCAATTAGTAACATTTAACTCTTTACTGATCTTTTCCACTAAATCTGTGGACAAGTTTTTCCCATGAGATGTTTCTAGGTCTTCTTTCTCATTTACTGATGTTGTTATTTCTTTCTCTTTTATTAAGTTTGCTGTGCCTTTTTGATTGGACTTATGTTCAAAGCAAAGCCAAGCATCTCCTATATGACGCTTCCCAAGCAGTCATTGCAGTCATTCTATATTTTGTGAAATCCAGTAAGTCTTCCCGTGCCCTTGACAGGTTGCTAACAGAGAGAGGTTGACACAGTTTAGGTTTAAATTTGTATGTCCTTGTATTAAAGATCTGGTTTCTTCCCCTCTGTAAAGGAGGTAGTAACATTTAGCACATGGGCTCTTCTGACTTCCCAGCGTGATGTTAACCAGTAAGATCAGTAAGAGCATTCCCAGGAGTCTGGTATGAGGCACTCCCCTAAACTCTACAACTACTGAGCTGCACCCAGTGATTGGAGTGGCTGTTTTTAGGCGGACTGTAGACTCACCCAGCCTTGCCTCCTGGTTATGCTTTTCTCCTACAGAAGAGCTCATTTGTTTTAGTACAGAGTTTTTATTCTCTCAGTGTCAACACATTTGACTTTTCTTTACTAATTTATTTTTGCCTTGAGGGATGTTTTATAGGAGATTGCTTTGTACACTAAGATTGGAGTTAACTGGTGTATTTTAACTTTTTAACACCAAAACATGCAGCTAAAAACCTTGAATTCAATGGTCAGATGACTTTAAGAATTTTCAGTATCCAAAATGAGACATAAACTACTCCAAACAAATAATGAAGTATTTACTCTTATGCCTAAACCTACAAAATCACAATATACACCAAAACAAACAAAGGCTCCAAACAAACTGAAAACTGTACATTCATTAATAAACATTAGCTAATAATAAATGCAACGGGAAAGTGTCTACTTTTAAAAATCAAAAGTAAAATATAAATAACATTAACTGCAATTTTTAACAGTTCTTAACAAGTTTTGATTATTTAAACAGTTCTTAACAAGTTTTTGACTTTAGACAGTCTCCAATAGTCTTTAGGTCTCCTCTGGAGGGTGAGCTTTAGATTGTCTGAGTGATTAGTCAAATCCAGTCATTAGAAGACTTAGTAGGGGATGTGGTTGCTTTTGACTCTTCAGTGGGAGGTGGTACAGGTCCTTTAGTCTGGGTTATATGTGTCCACCCCTTCTCTTGGGTTGTATGGCTGTATTGGTGGTGAGTAGGACCTGAAAATGGCCTTCAAACTTAGAGGTTAAAGGTGCAGAGTTCCATGATTTAACTAACACCCAGTCCCCTGGATTGGTGTTATGTCCCTTAGTGTCTAAGGGAGAGGTTTGATGGACCTTTTTCCCAAGATCTTTGAATCTCCTTCCTATGGCCTTTACCTATTTTTGGGTGGCTGTCTCTCCTTCTGGATAAATTGCCGTGCTATACGGGGTTGTCAAGAAGGGGAGTCCTAACATAATTTCATAAGGTGAGACTCTTTTACCTGTGCGAGGCCTTGTTCTAATTTTTAACAGTGCCAAGGGTAGACATTTAAGCCAATTCATCTGGGTTTCTGTAACTAATTTAGTTAACACGTTTTTGATGGTTTTATTCATTCTTTCTGCTCCTCTGGAGCTCCGGGGATGCCAATGGGCTGTGCAACCTCCATTTCATTCCTAGGGCTTCAACAACTTGTTGTAAGACTTGGGCAGCAAAATGTGGACCTCAGTCAGAATTGACATTATCAACCCATATTGGGGAATGATGTTTTCAAGGATTGCTTTTGTGGCTACTTGGGCTGTCTCTGTTTTGGTCGGGAACGCCTCTACCCAATGGCTGAGGTGATCCACGGTCACTGATAAGTGTCTGTATCCCTGAACAGGGGACATTTCTGTGATGTCTACCTGCACGCTTTGGAACGGCCGCAAGGCCAACTCTCTTCCCCCAGATCAGAAATTACTCTTCTCATTTTCTGATTAATTTGTTGGCAAGTTAAAAATCCCTTGGTAACTGCCTTTGCTATGGTACGTACTCCCATGCACATTTGATCACTTGGAAAGTGGTCACATAATCCTTGTATTCCCCAATGGGTCAACTCATATAACTCTGTCATCACCTTTTGGGCTGGTGATGCCGTCCATCAGGGGTCCACCATTCTCCATTTTCTTTTTGCTGTCCTTTCATCTTTTCTAACTCTCTTAATTCTTTCTCATCAAAGATGGGTCTTTCCTCTTTTCTTTCTCTACTAGGTGTTCCTTCTATCTTAAGAATTTTAACTGGACTTTCCTGTTCCAAAGCTTCTTCTTTCACTACTTGATCAGCTAATTGGCTTCCCTTTATTTCAAGGGTGTCCCCTTTTTGATGTCCTTTTATGTGAACTTTGGCTATCTCTATTGTTTTTTTCAGGCACTCTAGTACTCGTTTTCTTAGCTCTTCTTGTACTAAATTTTTGCCTTAAGAATTAGGTACCCCTGTTCTTCCCATATTTTTCAAATGTATGGGCAATCCCAAATGCATACCAGGAGTCAATATAGATTGTTTATCTTTTTCTAGTAAATCTAGTCCTCTCTTCAGGGCATGGATTTCGCAGCACTGGGCAGACCAATTTGAGGGTAGCTTTCCCATTTCCTCAACTTGCATGTTCTGCCCATCGATGGTTGCATACCCTGAGACCCGTTTACTGGCTACCATTCATGATGATCCATCTGTAAATAAAATTCTCCCATATGGGTGGGGCCCATCTTCTACATCTTCTCTCACTTTAGTCTGCATTTCAATAATTTCTAATCAGTCATGATCCAGGTCTGCTAACAGCTCTCCTATGAGGAACTGGGCTGGATTTAAACATTTTGAAGTGAGTAATTCGAGGCCCTTCTTAGGATGACTTCATAGTTTAGTGTTTGGGCATCGGTTAGCCACTGAGGGGCCTTGTGACTTAAAACATCTTTCACATTGTGTGGGGTGTGAACCGGGATCTTCCCCTTTCAGGTTAGTTTCTGTGTGTCTTCTATTGGGGCGGCTGTTGCTGATATCACTTGCACACAGGCTGGCCACCCTCTGGCTACTGGATCTGGTAACTTGGAGAGAGATGAGACCGGCTTCCTGCATCCTCCCCAGTCCTGTGTAAGGACTCCGCAAGCTGTCCCCTCTTCCACATTTACCAATAGGTCAAAGATCTTTATAAGGTCTGATAGGCTCAGTACAGGGGCAGGGAACAATTTAATTTTCAGATTCCGAAGCTTTTCCTTGTCATTTGAGGTCCAGGTTACAGCCTCTGTGTCTATCAATTTGCCATATGGAAATTTAACACTTTTAATATACTGATCAAGCCATAATCTGCAATACCCAAACAAACCTAGTAATTTTCTAACATCTCTTTTGGTCTTTGGGGCAGGGATGGACAGAATTCCCAAAATTCTCTTGGGGCTTCACCTGTTATACTCTTGGGTGATTATATGTCCTAGATATGTTACTTCTTGTTCCACAAATTGCAGTTTCTTTTGTGATACTTTTAGGCCTTTTTCCCCTAAGAAATTATGATGCTAGTACGCTGGAACTTCTAACTTGGTCTTGTTGTCCCCCGATACAAATAAATCATCAACATATTGTAAAATATTTACCCCATTCTCAGGTTTAAAGTGTTCTAGGACTTCTTCGAAAGCTTGCCAAAGAGGTTGGGGGTTCTTTAAACACCTAGGGAAGATGTCTCCACCTTCGTTGCTGTTTTCTTTTCTTTTCAATGTCCTCCAATTCAAAGGCAAACCAGTTCCAGCATTCTTCAGCCAGGGGACATGCCCAGAAGACGTCCTTTAAATCCATGACAGAGACCCATGCATGCTCCTTAGGTACTTGGCTTCAAACAATGTATATGAGTTTTGTACTACCGGGTGCCTCGCAACCGTTCTTTTATTAACTTCTCTTGAATCTTGTGCTAATCGATACCTTCCATCAGCTTTTCTCACTGCTAGTATGGGAGTATTATGTGGAGACATGCATGGTTCTAAAATCCTTCCTTTAATAGCTGGTCAGTTACTGGGGCTGGTCCTTTCTTTCCCTCTGGGGAAATTGGATACTGCCTATCCCGAATGGGGGAGATGTCTTTCTGCAGCTCTACTTCTATTGGTGGAATATTCAAACAACCAATTTTTCCCTCCTCTGCCCAAACATTTGGATTGATTTCATCTATGTCTCCCTTTGTTAAGACCATTTTTTGTACTACCATTTTTCCTTCTTTTGGCAATACTCCAATTCCCAATTTGATTTGTAAATCATGTCCTAATAAATCACAACCTAACTTGGGGATGTAAATGGAATTAGCTCAACACTCTTATGAATTTCCTCTAATTTCTATATCTTCTATAATCTGGGCGTCCAATGATTCTCCTTTGTCCTCTTGTACTTTGCAGACATTTTTACAAACTGTGATTCCTGTTGGTATTTTAGTCACACATGACTTGTCTGCTCTGGTATCCACTAAAACTTCAAATTCATCATTCTGGGGACCAATCTCGAAATTTACTGAGGGCTCTTCTAGATGATTCAATAAATTCCCCAGAGCATAGAACCCTTGACACACTTATTCCGCATATTTCTTGTCTCGTCTTAAGATGTTCTCTAGAGTTTCTTGCTCCCAGGCTATGGCTTCATCTAATTGGTGTTTCTTACAATTTCTCTTTAGGTGTCCTTTCTCTCCACAGTAATAACAATATTTGTCACTGAGTAGAGCCATAGCCCCTTTTGGTCCTATAAAAACTTTGTGGCTTCTAAGTGGTTCTACTGGCCCATTCTTGTTGGCGCCTACACTTTCTCTGGCTACGGCTACCATAATTTTAGCTTTTGTTTTTGTCTTTTTTTCTTCTCTTCTCAGATACACTCTTATGTGTGGAGAGTATTATTAATAATTGGTTAGCTGAGAAAGGCCACGCTGACATAATGCCACTGGTTAAGCTGAAGGAGAAAAGTCAGCAGTCAGCAAGCTGAAAGGAAGAGTCAGCAGTGACCTTGCTGCAACATGAGGATAGGGAGTTGAGATTAGTCCTGAATATATCCTAACAGCATATAGAAAGTATCAAAAGTAGAACCATAGGAATGTAGAAGTAGGCGTAGGTGCTGATATGTAAGCTGACCAATCCTGAGCTCAACTTTTGCAATATGTGTGAAGCTCATTATTAACTGTATTTAACCCGCCGTACTGATCAATAAAATCGAGCCTGTGATGATCATATTGATGTCCTGGTTCGCTTCCGTCGACAAATGGTGGAGAATGCGGGCATAACCGAATCTCTGGCCTTTTTCTCGGATTAAAAGAAAAAGGGATTACGCCACGGTCGAGGAAGTTGGGTTTGGGTCCCTGCAGCCGGGACGGTGCCAGAATGTGAAGCACCCTTAAGGTTCACAACTGTGACTTAAGCCAATACGTGTCCGCCGGAGCCTGGAGAGCTGCAACAGCGCGCGCTGATTAATAGGTATGGATAGGCAAGCGGCATATGATTTATTTACCGCCTATTTAGAGCAGCGTGGGATAAAAGGATAGATTTAAAAAAGGAGTTACCAGGGTTATTAGCTTATGGCCATGCTAAGGGTATCTTCTCTAATCCTCATACAGTTCATGAGTTATCAGAGTGGAGGAAATTTTGGGAAATATTGTGGGATACAGTGCTAGACGATGATAAGTCAGCAAAGAAATTCAGGAAGTTATGGCGGGTGGTGTATAACACGTTACTTCAGCAGGTCTCTGAGAGAAAGGCAGCAGAAAGGGCAACAGAAGCTCATAAGAGGAATATAGGGTATGGTTGTGAAGATGATCCCCTGGCACCTTCTGTAACTAAGGTACTTATGCCTAAGAGTCCCCAGCAAAGTGGTGTGGAGGATTTTTCTATAGGCGCAGTGGAACCGTCTGCACCTTTCCTGTCAGAGGGGGAGGGCGAGTCGGATGGTGGGGGTAAGAGCAAACCCGCTTTGCCTCCGCCACCAGCTTCAGGTGGGTCAGATGGTGGGGGTGGGAGCAAGCCAGCTTCGCCTCCGCCGCCAGCCTTGCCTCCGCCGCTACCCCTCAGTGAGCCGGCTCCAATTACAGCTTCGGCGGGGGAAGGGCCCATTTCTCCGCACGAGCCGGCTCCAGCCGGGGGGCTGGTTCCCCCTCGCAGGCCGGCTCCGCTTGAGTCGGCTCCGGTTTCACTGTCAGCTCCAGCGGGGGAGGGGGGGGCCCCTGCTTCCCCTGCGCGAGCTAGCCCCTGCTTCACTGCCCCCCCCCGCGCGAAAACTCGGTGTCTGCACCGAAGCGCCAGCAGCATAGCACCCTTAAAGGGCCAGATCCCATCCCAGGGGCGCACAGTGATCCATGGGGGGAGATGGCTAAACAGAGGAGGGAAGCTTGGGCTGCTTTGGCGAAAGAAATAATGCAAATGGGGGATGGTGAGGCGGTGGAAATAGCTTCTAGTCTTGCATGTCAAGTCACATACACACCACAGTATGATGCACAGGGGAACCTTACGCATAATATAGCAGAATATACTCCCTTAGATTGGAAGCTGTTAACTCAGCTACGTTCTACGGTTATTCAGTTTGGAGTAAAAAGTGAACCTGTTAGGCAAATGTTAGATTATCTTTTTAATACTCTGGTTTTATGTCCTAATGATTTAAGAGGAATAGTTCGGTTGATATTTACTCAGCATCAGCAGTTATTGTTTAACGCCCATTGGCACGCGTTGGTAAATGAATCGGTTGCTGTACAACGAGCCCAGGGAGACCCATTACATGGGGTAATGGGTCTCCCTGTAGAGGAGCTGATAGGCTTAGGGGCATATTTGCATACAGAGGCACAGATGATATCGGGAGCTGATAAACTTAGAGAGTCTATGCGGTTGGTGCGTGCTGCAATAGACATGGTTAAAGAGCCAGGAGGGTTACCAGCTTATATGGGTATTAAGCAAGGAAGGGAAGAATCATTTGGAAATTTTATTGATAGAGCAGCTACTGCTATAGATCGGGCTGGTGTGGCAGATTACATGAAGGGGGCGCTATTGAAGCAGTGTGCCTTGCAAAATAGCAATCCAGCAACCCAGAGAGTGTTAGCTAGCTTAGGAGCAAATTGGACTATTGAGGAAGCATTAGAGAGAATGGCATTAATGCCAACAGCTTCACAGGCATTTATAGCAGAAGCCTTAAAGGAATTAGGATTGGGGTTACAAAAGCAAGCAGAGTCCACTCAAAATCAGGTGTTAGCTGCTCTTGCTCCTCTCCGAAACGGCTCTTTGGCATTCACTCAAGGAGGTTCGAAGCCATTCCTCAAGTGTTACCGATGCGGCAACGAAGGACACACACGCCGAACGTGCCGAGCGACGGGCGTATGGTGTCAACACTGCCGATCCAGCTCCCACAACACTACGGCTTGTAGGCGCCGGTCGGGAAACCATTTGCAGAGCGCGAATCATGGGGGCCGCGCCCAGACACAAGTTGCCGCCGTGACATCGGAGACACCAGCAGCTGCCGTGACATCGCTGCCACCTCCTGTCTGCAACCCACAACAACAGGGAGCCTCGGCTTGGACTTGTCAGCAGCAGTAGACGTCACACTAATGACGAACCGGCCTGAGAAGATACCCACTGGAGTAAAGGGTCCTCTTATATTAAATGGACAAACATGTGGAGCATTATTGCTGGGACGTTCCTCTATAACTATGTTGGGATTATTTGTTTTGCCTGGTGTTATCGATGCGGACTTTACAGGGGAAATACAAATCATGGTTTACACCCCTTATCCTCTGATTAAAATTACAAAAGGACAACGCATTGCTCAATTGATACCACTGTCACAAATGACATCAGGAAAACAATCATTTACTGGGCAAACACGGGATTAAAAAGGTTTTGGCTCTACTGGTGTTACACTTTTAACTATGGATTTACAAAATAGACCAAAGCAAAAGGTTGAAATTACCTATGGGCATCAAAGCATAACCCTTTATGGATTATTGGATACAGGAGCAGATACTAGCATCATTTCTCCAGAAGCATGGCCACAACATTGGCCTCTATTTCCCTCATCAAACATGCTCACAGGAGTGGGAGGATTTACATTGGCAAGCAGGTCGCCGTCTTTGTCTGTGTGCATTGAGAATCAACAAATATCTGCTGTGTTTTCAATTGTTCAACTGCCTCCTACAGTTTCCTGCTTAATTGGAAGGGACATTTTAACACAATTGGGAGTGGTGTTAACTAATCAGCACCCTTTTGGGGTAATTGCCATTGCTTGGACTTTCCCCATTCCACTCACCTGGAAAACGGATACACCGGTGATGGTTAAGCAATGGCCATTAAAAGGGGAGAGTCTTATGCATGCCCATGAATTGGTACAGGAACAATATACAAAGGGACACCTACGACTGTCCACAAGCCCTTGGAATACACCTATTTTTGTAATCAAAAAGAAATCAGGGAAATATCGTTTGATACATGATTTGAGGGCTGTAAATGACCAAATGGAACCAATGGGGGCCTTACAGCCTGGTCTTCCAAATCCAGCTATGATTCCAGAACACTGGCCACTTTTAATTATTGACCTAAAGGATTGTTTTTTCACTATTGGCCTGCATCCTGATGACATGAAGAGATTTGCTTTTACTTTACCAGCAATAAATCGTGGGGAACCAGATAAAACATTTGAATGGACATCTCTTCCGCAGGGCATGCGCAACTCTCCCACTTTATGTCAGCTTTATGTTGATGCTGCATTACAGCCACTACGTCGTAAATGGCCAGCAACTATAATATATCATTACATGGACGATATTTTGTTTGCACAGCAACAGCCATTCTCCTCTTTACAGATTAACACCATTATAAATACTCTTGCTGCATATTCACTTGTTATTGCTGCAGAGAAAATTCAGACTACAAAGCCCTGGAAATATTTGGGATGGACTTTGATGGATCAAATAGTGATACCACAAAAATTGGAATTACAATTGGACAATAAAACTCTACATGATGCACAGAAGTTGCTGGGAGACTTACAGTGGCTGAAGCCTAGTGTGGGAATACCAAATCACTTATTAGAAGCCCTACGGCCTTTGTTAGGAGGCGTGGACCCTACTACTCCTGTACACCTGACAAAGGAGCATCGTCTTGCCTTGCAGCAAATTAGTAACTGTGTACAGCAAGGGTATGTGTCTCGTCGACAACTCGACTACCCCATTGACCTTACTATTTGGAATAGCCCTTGCCACTTGCTTGGTGCTCTCTCTCAGTTGCAAAAGAAAACGGGGGAGATACGGGTGTTGGAATGGTTATCACCACCACTACAGCATAAGAAAACAATATCTTCAAAAATTGAACAATTGGCTGCATTAATCAAAAAGGGGCGTCTCAGAATTCTTGAAGTGGATGGTAGAGAACCTGCTACTATTAGATTGCCTATGGAAAAAGAAACCTTGGACTGGTACTTGATAAATTCAAAGAATTTACAAGAAGCACTATTGATGTCAGCTGCAAAAGGAGAGACTAGTAAATTAGTGCCTAGAGTTTTGCAATGGATGACAGAACGGAACTGGATTACTCGACCTTTGAGAGAAGAAAACCCCATAGAAGGAGCTATTACAGTTTTTACAGATGCAGGAAAGAAATCAAGGCGTGCTGCTGTTAGCTGGCAAGAAAAAGGACAATGGAAGCATCAACTCCTCACAGCAGACCCTGCAGATAGCTTACAAACTTTGGAATTGTTAGCAGTAGTATGGGCGGTGTCCAACTTACAGGAGCCTTTAAATGTGGTCACAGACTCTATGTATGTTGCAGGAGTAGTCAAACGAATAGAGGAAGCAGCAATTAAGGAAGTGAATAATAAACGATTGTATGAGTTACTGATACAGTTGAGGAAGGCTTTACGAGAAAGAAATGCAGCATATTCTGTGATTCATATTAGGAGCCATAAGTGGTCTGAAGGTTTAGGAGAAGGGAATGAACATGCAGATAAATTGGTTACCCTACTCATTGATAATTCTTGTCCTATTGACAAGCACACATTGGCCAGAGAAGCACATAGTAGATATCATCAAAATGCAAGAGGTTTAGCAAAACACTTTGAGCTGAGTTTGTCAGAGGCCAAGGCCATTGTCAGAGCATGTCCAACATGTAGTTATCATAATGGTGGGATAGGTCTAGGCATCGGGGTTAATCCTCGAGGTTTAAAAATAAATGAGATATGGCAAATGGATGTTACATACATAGCTAGATTCGGTAAAGTTAAGCATGTGCACGTCACCATAGATACATATAGTCATTACATATGGGCTACGGCTCAGGCAGGAGAGAAAGCTATACAGGTTATCAGACATCTGTTAAGTTGTTTCGCTGTTATGGGAGTTCCAAAGAGTATCAAAACGAATAATGGTCGAGGTTATGTAAGTGCTAGGGGCCGGAAATTTTTGAATCAGTGGTCTGTTTAGCACGTGACAGGTATTCCATACTCTTCTACTGGACAGGCAATAGTGGAAAGAGCAAACGGTACCCTTAAGCAGTATATTGAAAAACATCAAGATTTGACAGATCCACAAGCATGTTTGGCTAAGGTTTTGTATGTGATTAATCATTTATGCATTTTTGGGGAAGATGATACCCCCCCTGCAATGAAACATCATCCCAGGTCAGGTCAGGAAAATACTAAGGAAACAGAGGTCTGGGTTAAGTATAAGAACCCAAGTACAGGATTATGGGAAAAACCTGCAAAAGTATTATATTGGGGTCGGGGGTATCTTTGTGTTTCCTCACCTACAGGGCCTTTGTGGGTGCCTGCTAAGTGGACTAAACCTGTTTTTGATGCAGCCTCTGGTGGATCGCCTTACGGAGGAGGACAAGGAGCGACTGGGGAAGAAACTGCTTCTAGTCCTACAACCACTACTGTTTCAATTGAAGGGGTACTCGGAAGCGGTGGACAGAGCACTGACACGTCACTATCGGACGGCTCAGGAGTTGATTGGTTTCATTGACTCATTATCAACTTTTCATTTAACAGATCCAGCGAAACTACATTGCCTTGACTGTCACAATCCACATTGTGCTGCCTGGATAGCTCTACGTTGTGGGGGTTGTAAAAGAACTTTTTGGATAGAACAATCATTATTACGGGATTTGTGGTGTCATACTTGTGAACACGAGCATACGTGGGGAAAAAGCTGGCAAGATGAATTAAGGAGACAAACGGGGCAAAACGCATATATAGCTTTAAATCTTTATGAGTCTCCTGAACAGAAGGTTCTTGCTTATTATCGATGGGAAATACAATGTATTGTAAATAGAATTAAGGTTCAAAGTAAATCACGTATAGTTTCTATAAGGTGTAGGAAACTAGTGCCTTTAACACAGCATTCAGTTGTAGGACCCTTCCAAGGGGATCCTGATAGAGCATTAGATTGCTGCATTGATAAGTTGCAAAAATTAAGTTTGAAAGTGGCAGGACCAGTGAAGTTAGGAGCAGCAAGATTGAAGACTGATAAGAAAAAGAAGGCTAAAAAGGGAACGGTCTCATTTGAATAGGGGTATCAGTGATTGCTAATTAATTTTCTATGATTAGAAGACTTTTACTGTTGTGGGACCCTCAGGAGGATATAGTTGTTGAGGAGGATAACGAACAAGAACTACGATTACGAAATAAGATACACCTTGTGTTAAAGAAAGACCTTGAGCTGTTAGCCTCATATAGTAAAAAGGCTGAAGAGGCTTTGCAATCACCACCATTGAATTGGTTGCTTTGGGTTGAAGATACACAATTTTATACTGGTCCTTACTTACATTCGCTTCCTTGTTATGTTTGCAAAAAGGATAAAGATAAATGCTATGCATGGGTAGCTTTGCATTGTGCAGATTGTAATCAGGTTTATTGGTATTCACAGAGGTCATTGGGATATTTATGGTGTACATCTTGTTTTGGAAAGTGGATTCAAAATCATATCTGGGTTAGAGCTCTTGAACAAAGTACTGGCCTGCCAGGACGGACAGGATTACAGCTCTTTGAGAGTGCAGAACAAGTGATTATAGCATATCTTAGGTGGAAGTTACAGGAAAACCTTAGAATATTTGAAATTACTAAAGCCTCACGCATCATAGCAGCTCGCTGTAAAGCTGATTTGCCTTCAAACTTACCTCATGCTATACCTGTGAGCAAGGATGCTGATTTAGAATTAGATCAGTATATTCAAGAATTGACTCAGCCTTACAATAGACAATCTAGCAAACCAGGGAAAAGACAGCGAAGAAAGGAAAAACAACGTAAGCAGAAGGAAGAAAAGGAGAAGCAAAGCAAGCAGAAATAAAAATGAGGTTTGTTTTTGTTATACTGCTCAATGCTGTAGCAAGTGAAGCAGTAGGAGTAACACACTTTAGTCAACCAAGGGAAAATTTATGGGTGACACTTGCTAATCAAACTAACCAATCATCACTTTGTCTTAGTCTTGGAGGAGTCACAAACCCATTTCGAACATGCCTGGTGGGACTTCCGGTGTGGTCTCCTGGAGAATTTTGTAGTTTGATAAACAATTAAACCTTATGTATGTCTAACATGTCAAACATCACATTGCCGGTGCAACAAGGGTGTACTGCAGGTCAGAGTGATGGCTATCGTCAATGCTTACTAATCCAATCACTTAACACCTCTTTCATTCTCCTCCTGTGGAATTGGATCTTTTTGGAAGTACAAATGCCAGCATATCTAACACTACAGCTGGTGGATGGTTTAGCTTCAAACTTTTGGGTGCTCAGAATTTAAACCAACCTAAAGAAACATGGGCCACCCTAGATTCATCCCTGAATGTGAGTGAATTCTCTCCACAGCATTACAGTCAATGTAATGGCACAAATATCACAGCACCAATGAAATTACCCACAGGAATATTTTTGATTTGTGGAGACAGGGCATGGAATGGTATACCAGCTAAACCACAGGGTGGACCCGTTTTTTTGGGAAAATTGTCACTGTTTCACCCTAATGTGTCCTTGTTAATGCAGCTGAGTCAAAATTCAAACAGGAGAAAAGGTAGCATACATGACTTAGACTGCAGCAAGATAGGAGATCCACGGTTTTGGGGCACATTCAAACAGGTGGTGGTTTCAACTATCTTACCAGGAGGATCTGCCAATAAAGCCATGAATTTAGCAAAACAATTAGGATGCTGGGCAAGGGATGAGCTGAACAAGACATCACAAATCCTAGACATGCTAACTGCAGATGTGCAAAGTGTTAACCATGCTGTTTTGCAAAATAGAGCTGCTGTAGATTTTTTGCTCTTAGCACAAGGACATGGATGTGAAGAGTTCGAGGGAATGTGTTGCATGAATCTGTCTGATCATTCGGAGTCCATTCACACTAAGATAAAAGAATTACAACAGGGACTTCACAAACTTAAGGAAGAAGACGGTTTAGGAATTGACAAATGGCTTAAAGGCTTAGGACTCGGACCGTGGCTGAGGAACCTTGTGATCTATGCTATAGGACTGCTGGATGTAATTTTACTGTTTTTGCTTATTTTGCCTTGTATCTTTAACTGTATCCAAAACATGGTCAGCCGTACAATAGCAAAAACATGGCAAACTAATCTCCTTGCACAAGAAGAAAACGGGGGAAATGTGGAGAGTATTATTAATAATTGGTTAGCTGAGAAAGGCCACGCTGACATAATGCCACTGGTTAAGCTGAAGGAGAAAAGTCAGCAGTCAGCAAGCTGAAAGGAAGAGTCAGCAGTGACCTTGCTGCAACATGAGGATAGGGAGTTGAGATTAGTCCTGAATATATCCTAAGAATATGTAGAAAGTATCAAAAGTAGAACCATAGGAATGTAGAAGTAGGCGTAGGTGCTGATATGTAAGCTGACCAATCCTGAGCTCAACTTTTGCAATATGTATGAAGCTCATTATTAACTGTATTTACCCGCCGTACTGATCAATAAAATCGAGCCTGTGATGATCAAATTGATGTCCTGGTTCCCTTCCGTCGACACTTATGGCTTCTCTCAGCAGTTCATTATACTTTTTTCCTGCCAGTCCTCTATTCTTTCTAACTTTCATCAGATATCTGGCCAGAATTTAGTTATAAATTGTCTGTTGAGAAGGACTTGGCCTTCAGGGGTATCTAAGGCAACATTAGAGTAAATCTGGAAGTTTTGCTTTAGCTTATTAAGCCATGTTGCTGGGGTCTCATCTTTTTCCTGGGTGCTGTCAAACGCTAACTTGGTATTACTCCCTCTAGGGACTGATTCTTTTATCCGTCTGGTCATCAGGGACCTGTGATCTCTCATATTCCTTCTCCCCTCTTCTTGATTAGGGTCCCAGTCAGGCTCCACTAAAGGCATTTTTTGTTACCTTGGGTCTCGGGTTGGTTTTCTGGCTCACAAATTCTCATTCCTGTAGTTCTTATTATTCGAGTCTCTTCTGGGGAAAATAGGATGTTTAAGATGTACAATTCTCCTCATGTCTAAATATTAGGGGCTAAAAATCAGTCAATTTGATTTGCTATTCCTACTGGGTCTTCCACTAAATTTTCCAATTCTTTCTTAAAGTTTCCAACTTCGGATGTAGTCAAAGGAGCGTTTACAAATCCAATCTCACTGGCCAACCCACCCATGGGAACTTCTCTGAGGCGGAACAATTTTTCCACTTCAGCCACTTTGGTCCGAGTGGTAAAACATCAGCTGTGGAGGCTGACTGGGTAACTTCACTCTTGGGCATGAGATTCTGAGATGTTTTTTGGCTTCTCATTTGTGCTGGGGGAGGCAGTGCAGGAACTTGCTGGTGAATAAGGGGTGCATGAGATGGCAGAGGTAAGGGAACAGTAGTGAAGGTTAAGGAGAGTAAGGAGAGGGTTGAGGGGAAGGTGGTAGGGTTGAGGGGAAGGTGGTGGCGGTATAACTGGGTTAGGAGGTGGTAAAGGAATGACAGCTGGGAGAGGAGGAGGAATTGGTTCCACAGCAAGAGGAATTGGAGGAAGGATTTGAGGTACTGCAAGGGTAGGAGGAGGAAGGTGGTCAAGGGGGTCCCAGTTTTTGTTAGCCTTCCCAGCGTCTTCTTCTTCTTTTACTTTCCTAGCTTGTTTTCTTTCTTTTAATTGATAGACTCTTGTATTGTCCTCCTCTGAGGCATACTTCAGCCCAAAAGGTGACGTTGTGTCTGTGATGGGCCTTTTGCAGGAACTTGGGGAAAAAAAGGAAGGTGCATCACCTTTGGACAGAGAGGCAGGTAACTCAGGAAACGTGTGAGGATGTTGTTAGGTCATGCAGAATCAAAGTTAGAGAGGTGAAAGCTTAAGGCTTACCCAGGACATTTCTCTGGAGGAGAATAAAAATATTTCTATAAATACCTTAATGGCAAAACGAGTTACAAGGACAATCTCCGTTCATTATTGGGGGAGATATGGTTACTAAATATGGGGGAAAGGCTGAGGCACTTAACCCCTTCTGTGCCTCAATTTCCAAAAACAAGTCAAGTTGCCCTTGGGACAAGTGTTCTCCTGAGCTGGTGGAATGGCACAGGGAGAAGAACAGCCCCCTGTATTTCAGGAGGAAGCAGCTGGGGACATGCTGAGCCCCTCAGATGCTCACAGGTGTCTCTGGGAGTAGATGGGATCCATCCCAGGGGGATGAGGGAGCTGTGGATGAGCTCCCCAAGCTGCTCTCCATCATTTACCATCAGTGCTGGCTCAGCAGGGAGGGCCCAGAAGACTGGAGGTGCCAATGTGAGCCCATCCCCAAGAAAGGCGGGAAGGAGGATCTGGGGAACTCCAGGCCTGTCAGCCTGACCTGGGTGCCCGGCAAGGTTATGGAACAGATCACCTTGAGTGCCATCACAGGGCACCCACAGGACGGCCGAGGGGTCAGAGCCAGCCAGCGTGGATTTCAATATCTGCATTGATGATCTGCATGAGGAGACTGAGTCCAGCATCAGCAAATCTGCAGATGACACCAAGGTGGGTGTGAGTGTGGATCTGCTGGAGGGTAGGAGGGCTCTGCAGAGGGAACTGGACAGGCTGGATCCAGGGCCCAAATCCAACAAGGTGAGTTTGAACAAGACCAAGTCCCAGGTACTGCACTTTGGCAACAACAACACCTGCAGTGCTACAGGCTGGGGCCAGAGTGGCTGGACAGCAGCCAGACAGAAAGGGACCTGGGGGCACTGATGGAAAACAGGCTGGACATGAGGCAGTAGAGTGCCTCGGTGGCCAAGAAGGCCAATGGCTCCTGGGCTGGATCAGGAATGGTGTGGCCAGCAGGAGCAGGGCAGGGATTCTTCCCCTACACTCGACATTGGTGAGGCCACACCTCAAGTGCTGTGTCCAGTTCTGGGCCCCCAATTTAGGAAGGCCATGGAGGGGCTGGAGCGTGTCCAGAGAAGGGCGAATAGGCTGGTGAGGGGTCTGGAAGACAAGTCCTGTGAAGAGCAGATGAGGGAGCTGGGGTTGTTTATCTTGGAGAAGAGGAGGTCATGGAGACAAAGCAGTTTCAGGGCAGAGGTTGGACTCGATCATCTCCAAGGTCTTTTCCACCCTTGCTGATTCTGGGATTCTCTGAAACCACCCTTGGAGCAGTTGCATGATGAGTCCTGGGCCTCCTCTTCAGAAGCTCCAGCAGCCCAGGTCCCTCAGCTTCTCCTGCCAGCCCCAAAGCCCATCCTGTCAGTCCTGCAGAGCCTCTGCAGCTCCTCCTCACTGCCCAGAACAGGGAGCCCCAGAGGCAGACACAGCAGCCCAGATATGCCCCCCTGGCCTGGGGTGCCTCTAGCAAGGGAGCAGCACCAGGCACTGCAGGAGCCTGCAGACAATTCCTGCAGCACTTGTAGGATAATCCTTCTCCCCAAGGGACATTCCCATAGTGCCAGGTCAGGTACTGCAATGGGGAGTGGGGCCAGAGAGGAAAGGGCAAACAGGGATGGGCTGTTTGCAGGGGAGGGAACAGGGATGGGCAATAGGAAGAAATCTGTATCAAGGACAAGGAAAGAAAGCAAAGGTGAAGCAAAGGAAATGCTGAGGGCAGTTTTGGGGTGCCTGCCAGGCAGCCCTGGCTCTGAGCAACAGCGTCTGCAGTGGCACAGGAAACTCCCAGCTGATGGGAACAAACTTTCTGGCTGACCGCAGAGGCCAGGACAAAGCTGAGTGGTTTCCCTGGGGTCCCCCAGCCCTTGCTGGCCCCAGGGGCTGATGGCATTTGTGCTCCCTCAGGTTCATGTCCCCACACCAACAGCATGGGGGTGCTCCCCCTGCTGTGTGCAATGCAAACAGGGGCTGCTGAGCCAGTGCTGCCATGTCTGTGCCTGCAAGGATGGGGCACCTGTGTGAGCTGGGGGAGAGGCCAGGGCTGCAGAGGGGGGATGTTGTTGGCAGCTCCATCAGGACGCTCTGGGACGCTGCCCTGGGTTGTGCAGTGCACTGGGGATGGATCAGCCCCTGCTCTGCTGCTCCTTCCCGTCTGCCCCAGGGCCCTTGCAGAGCCCCAGCCATGCTGTTTGCCCCCAGTCTGCCCACGGCCAGCCTGGGGCTGCTCACGGGGCTTTTCTGTGCTGAGCATTGGCCTGGCTGTGTTCTTGAGAGAGCCTGGGCAAGGGGCCTGGAGCCCCCAGGGCCTGGCCTGAGGCGTCAGCGCTGCCCCAGCAGTGCCCTTGGCCTGTCCCTGCTGCAGCCCCGGCACTGCCACCCCCAGGGCTGTGCCTGGCCCTGAGAGCACTCAGGTCCTGCAGCAACACCAGGGCCACCAGGGCAGCGGGGCAGGGCCACGGCAGCAGCACTGGCAACACCAATTGCTGCTGCTGGGCACAGCTGCTGGGCCAGCACTGATCTCCCCCTGCTCTGTACACAGACATTGCTGCTGCAGCTCCAGAGAAGGGAACAAAAGGGGGGATCTCTAGTGAAAACTTTGCTGAGAGATGCTTTACATTGCTTAAGCCATCAAGAGCACAGCTCCTCATTTACACAGACAGGGGCCGCAGCAAATTTTGAGAGAAACAAAGTGAGAAACCGTACAAACCATTGTATTTCCTTGGTGGCAATATTAAAAATGTAATACAAAGTTAAAGAACCTCCAAACTAAAACCAACAAGAAGTATCAAAGATGACATTTATTACAATTGATTTGCATAAATTTTCCAGCAGTTTACTGTTTCTGAAATCGTCCATTCATCAGTCTCCACACTGCAGCCTTGAGGTCCTGGTTCCTCAGGCTGTAGATGAGGGGGTTCAGGGCTGGAGGCACCACCAAGTACAGAACTGACAGGGCCAGATCCAGGGATGGGAAGGAGATGGAGGGGGGGCGGTCAGGTAAGAAAATGTGCCAGTGCTGACAAAGAGGGAGACAACAGCCAGGTGAGGGAGGCAGGCGGAAAAGGCTTTGTGCCGTCCCTGCTCAGAGGGGATCCTCAGCATGGCCCTGAAGATCTGCACATAGGAGAAACAATGAATACAAAACAGCCAAAAGCTAAACAGCCAGCAAGCAATGAAATTCAAATTTTTCTGAAGTGTGAGTGTGAGCAGGAGAGCTTTAGGGTCTCGGGCACATCACAGAAGAACTGGCCCAGGACATTGCCTTGGCACAGGTGCAGGGAAAATGTATTGGCTGTTTGCAGCAGAGCATTGAGAAGGGCACTGCCCTAGGCAGCTGCTGCCATGTGGGCACAAGCTCTGCTGCCCAGGAGGGTCCCGTAGTGAAGGGGTTTGCAGATGGACACGTAGCGGTCATAGCACATGACGGTCAGGATGGAAAGCTCTCTTCCAATGAAGAAGAGAAGCAGAAAGAGCTGTGCAGCACATCCTGAGTAGGAGATGTCTCTGGTGTCCCAGAGGGAATTGTGCATGGCTTTGGGGACAGTGGTGCAGATGGAGCTGAGGGCCAGGTTGAGCAGGAAGAAGAACATGGGTGTGTGCAGGTGGTGGCTGCAGGCTACGGCGCTGATGATGAGGCCATTGCCCAGGAGGGCAGCCAGGGAGATGCCCAGCAAGAGGCAGAAGTGCAGGAGCTGCAGCTGCTGTGTGTGTGCCAATGCCAGCAGGAGGAAGTGCCTGATGGAGCTGCTTTTGGACATTCCTTAACTCTGGGCATTGTGGACTGTAGAAACAAGACATTGAAAAGCTGAGACCAAGCTCTTGGAATCAACCCTATAGGGTTATTCTAGGAATTCCCTCAAAACTACTTCTCTACCTGTGGGGAAACTTCACTCAATATGTTTATTCTTGAGCTTTGGTTTATGCTCCTGAGTTAGTGATTCATCTTAAGCACTGCTCTCAGCCTGAACCCTGGGGAAGCCGACAGGGAAAACAGGGCTCCCTCTGTCCCATTGCAGTCAGACCTGCTGGTGCCCACACAGGTGCACTTTGCCCATTCCACCTCCCTCTAGTTCAGGGTGATCCAACATAAACTGAGCTTGAAAAATTAGGTTGACTTTTTAAAGATTACAGTTTAAAAGTCAATTTATCTAAGCCTTTCTCTCTTTCCCTACACAGCTGGACAGTGAGGGATGCCAAGGGTTGGTCTGGCTCTCTGCTGCCTGGAGTTGTGCCTACTGGGAGCTGTTTCTCTCTATCCAAGCCCTGTCCCTGCCAGTGCTGCCAGAGCCCAGCCCAGCCCTGTGGGCTCAGCTCTGCCCTGCTGACCCCTCCCAGCACAGGGCACTGCCCAGGGGCATCTCCCTGGCTGCAGGGCCTTAAGGGCAGGCCGGACAAACAGAGATGCTGCAAGCCAAGGTGCTGCTGCTGTCTGTAGGGAGAGGAGGCTGAGGAGGCACTTTCTGAGGGAGATCTGAGGCCCATCTGCTGATGCCCAGGGTGACAGTGCAGGAGTGTCAGTGACACAGCCAAAGATGACAGCCCCCTTCCCTTCCCTTTAGGAGAAAGCTGAGAGCAGCCCTGGCCATGCAGCATCATCTCCAGAGCAGGAGGAATCTGCCCTGATGGGGGTGGCTCCTTCCACCTCCAACTTCTCCCATGCAGCATCCATGGGGAGATGTCAGGGAAGGCTGAGAGCTGCCCCTGGCAGGTGGCACATGCCCTGGGCTGGCCAAGAGCCCTGAGGGCTGCAGGAGCTGCTCTGCAGGACAGCCCTGGGAAGCCCTGGCTGCAGCCCCAGCTTCACCCCTGCAGCCATCCCTGGCAGCAGGAGCAGTCCTGCCCTGTCCCTCTGATGGTGCCCAGGGCAGCCCCGCTCTGCAGCACATCCTCCTCCTGCTCCTCCTGTGCCACAGAGAAACTGGGATAGTCCTCCTGACACATCCCCCAGGCTGTGGGGTGTGCTGGCTTCAGGAGATCCCTCCAGGAGCACAGGGGTCATTGCTCTGCACCCACACACTCACCATGCACAGGGCTGTGAAGATCTTTCCCCAAGTGAAGTCTCAGCTCAATCTCTTCCCAATCCTGATTGCCTTCAGCCTGTCTCTGCCTGGCTCCTGTCCCCTCAGTGCCCGCAGGCAGAGCCCTCAGCCCTGCTGGGCTGGGAGAGGAGCTGGCCCTGGGAAGAGCTGTTCCTTTAAAGCTCAGCAGCACAGACACAGCACAAGAACTTTAATGAGCCTGTTGGGGATTTGGTGTTGTTTACATCAGACTCAGTCCCTGAGAGAATGTTCAAAAAACTTCTCAGGAACTCAAAGTTAAATTTAGACTCCAAAGTTTGTGAAGTTTTAACGGATCCCATTGAGGGACACGACTGAGAATATGTCCCCAGGTTCCAGTTAGAGCAGAACACTGGAGGCAGTGATGTGATTTATTAAAAGCATATGGATATTGATCTAGTACCGATATCCAATAGTGATGGACAAAGACTCTCTAACACTTTAAATTTAGGAAGGGTATGTTTATTGCGACGCTGGGCAGCGTGCGGGATAGCTGTGACAAGGAGGCAATGAGGCCCCAGGCCTGCAAGGGTCACTTGTCTCCTGCTCCTGCCTCAGGCCCAGGCCCAGCAGCCACGGCCAAAGTGCTGCCCAAGTTGGCTCTGGCAGGGCTGTCTTGCAGCTGCTGCCCATCCCTGTGCCCTGTGCAGCCCAGGCTGTCCCACGGTGTCCCTGCCCTGCACCTCTGTCCCTGCAGGCTGTTGGCATCCCCCGGCTGCCCCACCTGGCTGGGCCCTTCCTTTGCTGCCAGCTCTGCCTCCTGCCTGCCTCTGCCTGCCCACACAAAGCCTTTGGCTGATCCAGACTACTTCTGGGGGATGTGCTGCACCACAGTCCTGCCCCAAGACAGAAATTCGTGTCTCCTCATGTCCAGTCTTGGCCTCCCCTTCTGTATTTGTGGTATAATTTCTCTATCTGGGTGTTTCCTACTACGGAGAAAAAGCTTCACCATTTCTGAATCCACCCTTCCAGCCCTTCCAGATCACTCCTGATTTGTCCTCAGTCACTGCACAACTGAGCCCTGGGCCATCAGTCTACATGGGTTATGTTCTTGAGGCCTGCAAACCCCAGCCTCGGAGATCTTTTGGCCCTCTCAAATGTGTTTTCAGATGAAAATATTCTGTTCATAGTCTAAGAATATCACTAGAGGCCAAGGGCAGGCTAACGTGTCTGTCCTGGCAGCTTTTGTCTTGCAGCACTCCTGGGATAGATGGAATTTTTGCTGCCAAATTCCAATTTTTGCCATGGCCCCTGGACAAGAAGGTTGTTTTTTTTCCATAGGAGGAAAGGCACACTGCCCTGCTACTTCTGAGGCAGATGAGATGTGGCCACCAGAGGACAAGGCCAGGCAGAGCTGGCCAGTTTTTTTCTGGTTATCTTTCCCTTGCATACAGGAAATTTTTAGGGGAGAGTACCAATTTTGTCCATAGGTGTCTGAAAAGAGAGACAGTTCTTTCTATAGGAAGGAAAGCATTGAGCCCTAGTGTTTCATGGGGAGATGAGAGGCAGCCCTTGACATTCCAAGATCAGCCAGACCTGTCAGGTCACCCCTGAAAGGCCACATCAGCCAGAGCTGTTCCATGTTCCTCTTGTTCCATGGGGAACAACAATGTCCCAGTGGTTCCCTTGCTTCCATGAGGCCCTGAGGTGTCACAATGGCCCTGTGGTTACACGAGGCCCTGAAGGGTCCTAATGGTCTCCATGGTTCCATGAGGCCCCACTGAGCCATGGTGGTCTCTTGGTTCCATGAGGCCCTGGTGTCACCATGGTATCTCAAAGTGTCACAATGGTCTCCATGGTTCCACCAGGCCCTCACAGTGTCACAGTGGTCTCCATAGGAAGGAAACAACCAAGCCCCAGTGT
Source organism: Melospiza georgiana (assembly GCF_028018845.1). NCBI lineage: Eukaryota > Metazoa > Chordata > Aves > Passeriformes > Passerellidae > Melospiza > Melospiza georgiana. The sequence goes on from NW_026652215.1 coordinate 3,721,014, forward strand.
TCCAGGGGCAGATGAGGGATAGCCACCAGAGGCCGAGGGCAGCCAGATTAGACAGTGCTGACAGATTTTGTCTGGGAGCCAGCCTTGGATATAGGGAATTTTATATAGGCAGAAATTTATAGAGGCAGAATACCAGTTTCAGACATGGACATTTGGATGAGAAGGACAGTTTTTTTCCCTAGGAAGGAATGCACAGAACACTGGTGTTTCAGGGCCAGGTGAAAGGCTTCATCCTTGGCCAAGGCCAGCCACACCTCTCTGTCCTATCAGCTTCTTTCTGAAAGCAGCCCTTGGATATTGGGAACTTTGCTAGTGGAATCAAAATTTCGGCCATTTCTGCATTGATAAGAAGAACAGTTCTTTTTCATTGGAAGGAAGGCACGGAGCCCAAGTGTTTCAGGGGCAGAAGTAGAGAGACAAGACTCCTGAGAGGCCAAAACAGCCAGACCTGTTTGTCCTGGCAATTTTCATCATGGAGGAATCCTTGGACATATAGAATTTAGGAGGTGGAATCTCAGTTTTGACCATGGGCACCTGATAGACATGGATGGTTTTTCCATAAGAAAGAAAAGTGTGAAGTCCAAGTTTCTTGGAAGAAGATGAGAGGTGACCACCCATGGGCCAAGAGAGCCCAATCTGTCTCTCCTGACACCTTTCATCTGGGGGAAATCCTTGGATGTAGGGAATTTTGGATGTGGAATCTCAGTTTTGGCTGTGGGCACCAGCACAGGAAGGAGAGTTCTTTTCATTAGGATGGAAAGCACAGAGCCCAGTGTTTCAAAGGCAGATGAGAGACAGCTCTTCAGAAACCAAGGCCAGCCAGACTTGTCCCTCCTGGCAGTTTTTGTCTGGGAGAAATCCCGGAATAAAGGGAATTCTGGAGGTGGATTCCCAACTTTGGCCATGGGTGCCTGTATGTGAAAGGTGCTTTTTTACCATAAAAGCACATGGTCCCAGTGTTTCAAAGGCAGATGAGAGGTGGCTCCCAGGTGGCCAAGCCAGCCAGATCTGGCTGTCCTGGAAGATTTAGTCTGGGAACAATCTTTGCATATATGGAAATCTGGAGGAGGAATCCTGATTTTGGCCACGGGCACCTGGAGAAGAAGGACAGTTCTGTCCACAGGGAGGAGAGCCCAGAGTCCCAGTGCTCCAGGGGCTGATGAGCAGCAGCCCTCGACATGCCAGGGTCAGCTGGACCTGTCAGGTGGCCCCCAGGTGTCCCAGCCAGCCAGGCCTTGATGCCTTGAGAGGCTGCCTAGATCAGAGGCTGGACAGAGTTACAGGAATAAAGTAGGGATTTATTAAAAGGCCTTCCAAGGATACACCTGGGGCAGTACAAGAGCCCAGCTGAAGGTACACCCAAGATGGAAAATGAGTCACATATTTTCACACTTTTATAAGTTTTAGTCCACTTCCATATTGGGGTAATTGTCCAATTACAGCTTCAGGTTATGAAGTCTCATGCTCCCAGTCTGCTCTCCTCAATTCACTGTTTCCACTTTTTGGCCCTGAAGCTGCCACAGTGTCCTTGGCTCTCCTAGGTTTCTAGGTTTCCTACTCCAGTTATGGAGAAATATTTCAAAGAGCTTCTAAAATATATGCACTCCTATTTTAAAGGATGTGTTTTATTAGTGCTGTCTTTGGAGCAGAGACAATTGCAGCATTCTGTGATTGATATTGACCCAGGGTCTCTCCTCAGCAGCTCTGGCCTGCTCACAGAAGCTTTGCCTGGAGCTCTGACCCAATGTGGACAACCTTGCTCCACATTGCCCAGCCCCATCCTGTCTGTCCTCACTCCCCTGGGACCTGCTGTGCTTGCAGAGCTGGCTGCACCCAGCCTGAGAGGGGTTTTCTCTTTTTGTAGTTTTTGAAGCAATCTGAAACTCCTGAGTTTCCCCACTGCAAGCAGACACACTCCTCAGACCAAGGTGCCACCAATAACGTTCCTCTTACCCAAGGCAGAACTCTGCAGGAAATGTTTTAGACCTTTGGCCTCCATGGTTCCATGAGGCCTTGCTCTTTGGCAATGGACTTTTGGTTGTATGAGATTCTGCACTCAACAGTGGTATCCTTAGTTCCAAGTGTCACCATGGCCCCTTGGTTCCACAGGGCCCTGCTGTGTCACAATGGGCTCCATGATTCCATGAATAATGCAAAAGCTCCATGATTCCATGATTAATGCAAAAGCTTTGCATAAACAGCGAGCAACACCATGGTCTTCTTGGATCTCCATTGTCGCGATGAACAATTGCGACATGATCCCAAACTGTCACAATGGATATTTGGCCCCATGTTGCCCCTCTGTGTCACAGGGGCTTCCTTGGTTCTGTTATAAATGATCAATCAAAAGTCAAATTATCAAAAATGTGAAAAGATTTATCTTTTTCTTCGACCAAAATACGGTTCTCAAAACCACCACAGCCAAAGGGACAGCGTTGAGCCTGAGTTTGGCTCGGGATGAACCTGGATCCAACCTCTACTGGATCAAACCCTCCCCCTTTCGCGAGAGCGGCTTCTAGTGGGGATGTTTTATACAGTTTATTATGCTCGAGGCTAAGGAGTCCAAGTTTCTTTTGTAACTCTGCATATTCATAGTTGGTTCTTTTACTATGCACAGCTGGACAATCGCCATTTCCTGGTTGATAGCCAGCGTTGATCGAATCCCGGGAAGTCATGTATTCACATGTATCTTTATGGTGACTTCGGCTCTCGTGATCAATGTTATCTGCAGGGCGATGATCGCTCTTAGGCGTCTTCTGATGGTTCAGGATGGTGGTGATCATTGTGCTGGTTGCGTCTATTCATAAGCTAAATGCTGATTGTTATACTCCTGCCTTCAGGAATTTCAGAATTCGAATAAACATCCACCTCTCAGGCTGCTTGTGGTCAGAGACTTGTTTGGATTTCACAATCTTTACAAAATGCATTCTTTTATAGCATGAATTATTTCTAACATATATTACAAACCCTCCTCTTCAATATAAACATATTAATTCATGCTCCCTCCACAACCCAAATTACTATTATCTATTTAATTTCTACATCTATCCTCCACCTTTAAGGGTCTCCTACAAAGAGAAGGCTTTATTGAATTCTCATCACACCCTGCTCTCCTTGTGGGATCCCTGGATAACCATTATAATTGTTCTCGTTGCGTTTGACCTGTTTCTCAAATTTTGCCAGGACTTTGGCAGCACTTCTTGCACATTTTCCTTCTCCCAGGCTTATGATTTTGGACACACTGTTTCTGGAAGCCAGCTCTGGGTCCAGGGGCACTACTGCTATCTGCATACCCTGTACCACAGAGTGTGTCAGTCTAATAAAACAAGGTATTAGACACAAAAGGAATATGACCCCAGCTACTGAACACAGCACAAAAACCATTATTTTGTTCCACAAGGCCCCGTCAAATAATCTGTCCCACCAAGATGACTGCAAGATTGAGTTCAACTTCTGAAATGGGACATGGGCCACTTTCTTTATTTTGGCTGCCAAACCTCTTATGGTTTCCCCATAATCATCAATTTCAGTGCAGCACTCCGATTCGTTGAACATCCCAAACACTCCCCGTTCCTTGGCATGCCAGCAAATAGTCTAAAGCTGTTTGATTTTGCTACACAAAAGCCCGCACCTGAGTGTACTGCTGACTTAATAAGTCCAGGGCCTCCGAGGTGTGATTTGACGCAATTTCCACCACTGCCTGCAGCCTGATCAACTGGTTCAGCAGATAGACTGGAGACCTGTATCCATAGTTTCTGTCCTGAGCCCACATGGCTGGCCCGTAATAATCAATTATTCCTTGCCGCCGGCCGTTCTTCCTCCCCCCAAGTTTGCCTGCCGCTTATGACAAGTATAATTTTCTTCATGCTTCTTCTCTCCCTCCTTAGGGTCTCTTAAAATGGGGTCCCTAGCATGTTACTTTTTATTCGGGGAAGAATGAAGAATACTGGTCGGATCATGTCCAAAGTGCATGATCCCTTCCTCCTTGGAGGTAATTCGTTGTATGCTTTCTTTCCACAAATCCAGTAAATTCCATCTGGAGCTTTCCATCTGATATTAGTTTTCCCTGGGTCTCCCCAGTATTCTCTCAGTCCTCCCAATGATTGGTGAGGATTAGTTCTGGGACTCTTGACCCAGCAAAGTCCTATCTGATCATCCCAATCACAACTTGTCTTGTTTCTCTGACTCCAGTGCCCTGTAGGAGGTTCTGATTGCCAGACTTTGCTCTTGCTGTTCGAATTTACTGACAAAGTAGTTATACACAGAGTGTATCCCACCATTTTGTTATATCCTTCCCCTCTCAACTGATGCAGATCGTTTTCCAATCACCCTTTGATCCAACACCCATCCCTCAGGTCTCTGTGCCAATTTTGAGACCCTTGGGTTGTCCCATTTCAAAAGCTGTTCCAGAGCCAAGCCTTTACACTTCCAAGGCCATTTCTCTGCCAATTTCAGCCCCCCGCAAATGCAACAATTTGACAATCCCAATTCCGTGGCAATTTCCTGCATTAAATCACGAATAAGCTCCAGTCTGGGGAAGGTAGTTCCCCATCAACATATTGTTTCTCCAGCAGTTTGTACTGCTCTCCCAGAGTTTTCAATCTTTCTTGCTCCACTATTTTCTTCCTAAGTTCTGACTCCCTCCTTTTCAGTTCCTGAGTAATTTCCCTCATCTTTCCCTCAGGATCCGTTCCATCTTTGCTTCTCCCAAAACAGACAATCCTATCATATTGCACGCAGACTCTATCATCATTCCCCAGTGCTAAATCCAATATGATTGGTTCCCTGCTTAGGGTGAATTTGTTGTCAAATTTCATATTTCTTCCCACCCAGTACATCTTTCCGTTCATCACACACATCCCCAGTCTTGCATTGTCATAACAAAATGGATTCACCTGGTGATGTGCCACAAAAATTACTTCTGTCTTTCCCCCAACCCACATTGTCCGATTACATTGATTGCAAACAGGGATTGACATTATTTCCACATTCCTTTTCCGTATCTGATGTTGGTGCTTGTCTGACTGTCTGTTCCATGTCCCCACCACCGGATCTATACATAATGATTTACGTAATCTGACCCCAGTGCCGTTTATCAAACAGTACCTGCCAGGCTCCCTGATGCACTCCTCCAGGGCTGGGTATGCTGAGATTCCCCCATCCCTTTGTTCGATTTGGACTGTCTGAATGCACTTATTGCACTAGTCCACGGAGCTCTGATTTCCGTCATGGATCGGGGTCTTAATGTGCAGACTCTGCATCCTGCACATGGCTATGCTCAGGCCAATCAGGATTCCCACCAGGCGTACTTCTCTGCCTTTGCCTCCGCCCCCTGGGGTGCCACCAGTGGCGAGGAAGACCATCTTCACGGCAGCAGGAGTATTCTTCAGGGAATACATTCTCTGACCTAGCCACTTACCTCCTTTTAAAGGCGCCCCACTTGAAATTCTGATGGCATCTGAGCTGCACGATACCTTGATTGACTTTCGGCACTCCATATCCAATATTTCTGCCTTAGCTTTGAGTTTTCCACGCACCCCATTCTGGAAAATGTGGAATCACTCTTGTAAATCTAATTCAATAATTCCTAAATTTGTGGCTAGGGTTAAAATGCAGTCAGTCAGCTCAAGCTCCTCTTCCAGACACTGGGTGCACAATCCCTTTGGCCTCTGCCCCCTTCTGCAGCGTACAATAAAAGCTCCCTGACAATATTCACACTTAAAATGTACAAACGGATAGCATACAGAGTCAGTATACAATCTATCCGTTCGCCATCAGTCATTTACAAGGACATTGGAGTTTGAGTTTCAAGTCACGTGGGGAAGAAGTGACTCTCCACTCAGGCGCTTCCTCCTGATGTTCGACTTTCTTCACCCTAGACTTGTGTGTCCAGCCTTTCTCTGCCGTCTGAATAGCCGTGTCTGTTGTCAGGAGCACAAGAAAGGGATCTTCCCAGTGAGGAGAGAGGGGTACATCTTTCCACACTTTCACAAGCACTCTGTAACCCGGTTGGATTTTGTGGATAGCGAGTCCCAGAGGAGCACTCTGAGATAATATCCCTTGTTTCCTGAGTTCTTGCTAATTTTTGTTGATTGCCACCAAATATGGTTGAATCTGACAGTCCTCAAGCCTGGGGTGTCCCACTGGCATCCCATGTCTATATTGCGTCCCATATAGCATTTCAAATGGTGAGAGCCCCGTCTCTGAATGAGGCATTGTCCTGATATTAAGCAATGCTAGAGGTAGGCATTTCCGCCAGGACATCCGAGTTTCTAAAATTAATTTAGACAACTGCACTTTCAAGGTCTGATGTCGACGGAAGGGAACCAGGACATCATTTTGATCATCACAGGCTCAGTTTTATTGATCAGTACGGCGGGTTAAATACAGTTAATAATGAGCTTCATACATATTGCAAAAGTTGAGCTCAGGATTGGTCGGCTTGCATATCAGCACCTACGCCTACTTCTACATTCCTATGGTTCTACTTTTGATACTTTCTACATATTCTTAGGATGTATTCAGGACTAATCTCAACTCCCTATCCTCATGTTGCAGCAAGGTCGCTGCTGACTCTTCCTTTTAGCTTGCTGACTGCTGACTTTTCTCCTTCAGTTTAACCAGTGGCATTATATCAGTGTGGCCTTTCTCAGCTAACCAATTATTAATAATGCTCTCCACATTTCCCCCGTTTTCTTCTTGTGCAAGGAGATTAGTTTGCCATGTTTTTGCTATTGTACGGCTGACCATGTTTTGGATACAGTTAAAGATACAAGGCAAAATAAGCAAAAACAGTAAAATTACACCCAGCAGTCCTATAGCATAGATCACAAGGTTCCTCAGCCACGGTCCAAGTCCTAAGCCTTTAAGCCATTCGTCAATTCCTAAACCGTCTTCTTCCTTAAGTTTGTGAAGTCCCTGTTGCAACTCTTTTATCTTAGTGTGAATGGACACTGAATGATCAGACAGATTCATGCAACACATTCCCTCGAAGTCTTCACATCCATGCCCTTGTGCCAAGAGCAAAAAATCTACAGCAGCTCTATTTTGCAAAACAGCATGGTTAACACTTTGCACATCTGCAGTTAGCATGTCTAGAATTTGTGATGTCTTGTTCAGCTCATTCTTTGCCCAGCATCCTAATTGTTTTGCTAAATTCATGGCTTTATTGGCAGATCCTCCTGGTAAGATAGTTGAAACCACCACCTGTTTGAATGTGCCCCAAAACCGTGGATCTCCTATCTTGCTGCAGTCTAAGTCATGTATGCTACGTTTTCTCCTGTTTGAATTTTGACTCAGCTGCATTAGCAAGGACACATTAGGATGAAACAGTGACAATTTTCCCAAAAAACAGGGTCCACCCTGTGGTTTAGCTGGTATACCATTCCATGCCCTGTCTCCACAAATCAAAAATATTCCTGTGGGTAATTTCATTGGTGCTGTGATATTTGTGCCGTTACATTGACTGTAATGCTGTGGAGAGAATTCACTCACATTCAGGGATGAATCTAGGGTGGCCCATGTTTCTTTAGGTTGGTTTCAATTCTGAGCACCCAAAAGTTTTAAGCTAAACCATCCACCAGCTGTAGTGTTAGATATGCTGGCATTTGTACTTCCAAAAAGATCCAATTCCTCAGGAGGAGAGTGCAAAGAGGTGTTAAGTGATTGGATCAGTAAGCATTGACGATAGCCATCACTCTGACCTGCAGTATACCCTTGTTGCACCGGCAATGTGATGTTTGACATGTTAGACATACATAAGGTTTGATTGTTTATCAAACTGCAAAATTCTCCAGGAGACCACACCGGAAGTCCCACCAGGCATGTTCGAAATGGGTTAGTGACTCCTCCAAGGCTAAGACAAAGTGATGATTGGTTAGTTTGATTAGCAAGTGTTACCCATAAATTTTCCCTTGGTTGACTCAAGTGTGTTACTCCTACTGCTTCACTTGCTACAGCATTGAGCAGTATTACAAAAACAAACCTCATTTTTCTTTCTGCTTGCTTTGCTTCTCCTTTTCTTCCTTCTGCTTACGTTGTTTTTCCTTTCTTCGCTGTCTTTTCTCTGGTTTGCTAGATTGTCTATTGTAAGGCTGAGTCAATTCTTGAATATACTGATCTAATTCTAAATCAGCATCCTTGCTCACAGGTATAGCATGAGATAAGTTTGAAGGCAAATCAGCTTTACAGCGAGCTGCTATGATGCGTGAGGCTTTAGTAATTTCAAATATTCTAAGGTTTTCCTGTAACTTCAACCTAAGATATGCTATAACCACTTGTTCTGCACTCTCAAAGAGCTGTAATCTTGTCCGTCCTGGCAGGCCAGTACTTTGTTCAAAAGCTCTAACCCAGATATGATTTCGAATCCACTTTCCAAAACAAGATGTACACCATAAATATCCCAATGACTTCTGTGAATACCAATAAACCTGATTACAATCTGCACAATGCAAAGCTACCCATGCATAGCATTTATCTTTATCCTTTTTGCAAACATAACAAGGAAGCGAATGTAAGTAAGGACCAGTATAAAATTGTGTATCTTCAACCCAAAGCAACCAATTCAATGGTGGTGATCACAAAGCCTCTTCAGCTTTTTTACTATATGAGGCTAACAGCTCAAGGTCCTTCTTTAACACAAGGTGTATCTTATTTTGTAACCGTAGTTCTTGTTCGTTATCCTCCTCAACAACTATATCCTCCCGAGGGTCCCACAACAGTAAAATTGTTCTAATCATAGAAAATTAATTAGCAATCACTGATACCCCTATTCAAATGAGACCGTTCCCTTTTTTGCCTTCTTTTTCTTATCTGCCTTCAATCTTGCTGCTCCTAATTTCACTGGTCCTGCCACTTTCAAACTTAATTTTTGCAACTTATCAATGCAGTAATCTAATGCTCTATCAGGATCCCCTTGGAAGGGTCCTACAACTGAATGCTGTGTTAAAGGCACTAATTTCCTACACCTTATAGAAACTATACGTGATTTACTTTGAACCTTAATTCTATTTACAATACATTGTATTTCCCATCGATAATAAGCAAGAACCTTCTGTTCAGGAGACTCATAAAGATTTAAAGCTATATATGCGTTTTGCCCCGTTTGTCTCCTTAATTCATCTTGCCAGCTTTTTCCCCACGTATGCTCGTGTTCACAAGTATGACACCACAAATCCCGTAATAATGATTGTTCTATCCAAAAAGTTCTTTTACAACCCCCACAACGTAGAGCTATCCAGGCAGCACAATGTGGATTGTGACAGTCAAGGCAATGTAGTTTTGCTGGATCTGTTAAGTGAAAAGTTGATAATGAGTCAATGAAACCAATCAACTCCTGGGCCATCCGATAGTGACGTGTCAGTGCTCTGTCCACCACTTCCGAGTACCCCTTCAATTGTAACAGTAGTGGTTGTAGGACTAGAAGCAGTTTCTTCCCCAGTCGCTCCTTGTCCTCCTCCGTAAGGCGATCCACCAGAGGCTGCATCAAAAACAGGTTTAGTCCACTTAGCAGGCACCCACAAAGGCCCTGTAGGTGAGGAAACACAAAGATACCCCCGACCCCAATATAATACTTTTGCAGGTTTTTCCCATAATCCTGTACTTGGGTTCTTATACTTAACCCAGACCTCTGTTTCCTTAGTATTTTCCTGACCTGACCTCGGATGATGTTTCATTGCAGGAGGGGTATCATCTTCCCCAAAAATGCATAAATGATTCATCACATACAAAACCTTAGCCAAACATGCTTGTGGATCTGTCAAATCTTGATGTTTTTCAATATACTGCTTAAGGGTACCGTTTGCTCTTTCCACTATTGCCTGTCCAGTAGAAGAGTGTGGAATACCTGTCACATGCTTAACAGACCACTGATTCAAAAATTTCCGGACCCTAGCACTTACATAAGCTCGACCATTATCCGTTTTGATACTCTTTGGAACTCCCATAACAGCGAAACAACTTAACAGGTGTCTGATAACCTGTATAGCTTTCTCTCCTGCCTGAGCCGTAGCCCATATGTAATGACTATATGTATCTATGGTGACGTGCACATGCTTGACTTTACTGAATCTAGCTATGTGTGTAACATCCATTTGCCATATCTCATTTATTTTTAAACCTCGAGGATTAACCCCGATGCCTAGACCTATCCCACCATTATGATAACTACATGTTGGACATGCTCTGACAATGGCCTTGGCTTCCGACAAACTCAGCTCAAAGTGTTTTGCTAAACCTCTTGCATTTTGATGATATCTACTATGTGCTTCTCTGGCCAATGTGTGCTTGTCAATAGGACAAGAATTATCAATGGGTAGGGTAACCAATTTATCTGCACATTCATTCCCTTCTCCTAAACCTTCAGACCATTTATGGCTCCTAATATGAATCACAGAATATGCTGCATTTCTTTCTTGTAAAGCCTTCCTCAACTGTATCAGTAACTCATACAATCATTTATTATTCACTTCCTTAATTGCTGCTTCCTCTATTCGTTTGACTACTCCTGCAACATACATAGAGTCTGTGACCACATTTAAAGGCTCCTGTAAGTTGGACACCGCCCATACTACTGCTAACAATTCCAAAGTTTGTAAGCTATCTGCAGGGTCTGCTGTGAGGAGTTGATGCTTCCATTGTCCTTTTTCTTGCCTGGTAACAGCAGCACGCCTTGATTTCTTTCCTGCATCTGTAAAAACTGTAATAGCTCCTTCTATGGGGTTTTCTTCTCTCAAAGGTCGAGTGATCCAGTTCCATTCTGTCATCCATTGCAAAACTCTAGGCAGTAATTTACTAGTCTCTACTTTAGCAGGTGACATCAATAATGCTTCTTGTAAATTCTTTGAATTTATCAAGTACCAGTCCAAGGTTTCTTTTTCCATAGGCAATCTAATAGTAGCAGGTTCTCTACCATCCACTTCAAGAATTCTGAGATGCCCCTTTTCGATTAATGCAGCCAATTGTTCAATTTTTGAGGATATTGTTTTCTTATGCTGTAGTGGTGGTGACAACCATTCCAACACCCGTATCTCCCCCATTTTCTTTTGCAACTGAGAGAGAGCACCAAGCAAGTGGCAAGGGCTATTCCAGATAGTAAGGTCAATGGGGTGGTCGAGTTGTCGACGAGACACATACCCTTGCTGTACACAGTTACTAATTTGCTGCAAGGCAAGACGATGCTCCTTTTTCAGGTGTACAGGAGTAGTAGGGTCCACGCCTTTTAGCAAAGGCCGTAGGGCTTCTAATAAGTGATTTGGTATTCCCACAATAGGCTTCAGCCACTGTAAGTCTCCCAGCAACTTCTGTGCATCATGTAGAGTTTTAATGTCCAATTGTAATTCCAATTTTTGTGGTATCACTATTTGATCCATCAAAGTCCATCCCAAATATTTCCAGGGCTTCGTAGTCTGAATTTTCTCTGCAGCAATAACAAGTGAATAAGCAGCAAGAATATTTTTAATGGTGTTAATCTGTAAAGAGGAGAATGGCTGTTGCTGTGCAAACAAAATATCATCCATGTAATGATATATTATAGTTGCTGGCCATTTACGATGTAGTGGCTGTAATGCAGCATCAACATAAAGCTGACATAAAGTGGGGGAATTGCGCATGCCCTGCGGAAGAGATGTCCATTCAAATCTTTTATCCGGTTCCCCACGATTTATTGCTGGTAAAGTAAAAGCAAATCTCTTCATGTCATCAGGATGCAGGCCAATAGTGAAAAAACAATCCTTTAGGTCAATAATTAAAAGTGGCCAGTGTTCTGGAATCATAGCTGGATTTGGAAGACCAGGCTGTAAGGCCCCCATTGGTTCCATTTGGTCATTTACAGCCCTCAAATCATGTATCAAACGATATTTCCCTGATTTCTTTTTGATTACAAAAATAGGTGTATTCCAAGGGCTTGTGGACAGTCGTAGGTGCCCTTTTGTATATTGTTCCTGTACCAATTCATGGGCATGCATAAGACTCTCCCCTTTTAATGGCCATTGCTTAACCATCACCGGTGTATCCGTTTTCCAGGTGAGTGGAATGGGGAAAGTCCAAGCAATGGCAATTACCCCAAAGGGTGCTGATTAGTTAACACCACTCCCAATTGTGTTAAAATGTCCCTTCCAATTAAACAGGAAATTGTAGGAGGCAGTTGAACAATTGAAAACACAGCAGATATTTGTTGATTCTCAATGCACACAGACAAAGACGGCGACCTGCTTGCTAATGTAAATCCTCCCACTCCTGTGAGCATGTTTGATGAAGGAAATAGAGGCCAATGTTGTGGCCATGCTTCTGGAGAAATGATGCTAGTATCTGCTCCTGTATCCAATAATCCATAAAGGGTTATGCTTTGATGCCCATAGGTAATTTCAACCTTTTGTTTTGGTCTATTTTGTAAATCCACAGTTAAAAGTGTAACACCAGTAGAGCCAAAACCTTTTTGATCCCGTGCTTGCCCAGTAAATGATTGTATTCCTGATGTCATTTGTGACAGTGGTACCAATTGTGCAATGCGTTGTCCTTTTGTAATTTTAATCGGAGGATAAAGGGTGTAAGCCATAATTTGTATTTCCCCTGTAAAGTCCGCATCGATAGCACCAGGCAAAACAAATAATCCCAACATAGTTATAGAGGAACGTCCCAGCAATAATGCTCCACATGTTTGTCCATTTAATATAAGAGGACCCTTTACTCCAGTGGGTATCCTCTCAGGCCGGTTCGTCATTAGTGTGACGTCTACTGCTGCTGATAAGTCCAAGCCGAAGCTCCGTGTTGTTGCGGGTTGCAGACAGGAGGTAGCAACGATGTCACGGCAGCTGCTGGTGTCTCCAATGTCACGGCGGCAACTTGTGTGATGAATGGTCTCGAGCCTCCTTGCGTGAATGCCAGTGAGCCATTTCGGAGAGAAGCAAGAGCAGCTAACACCTAATTTTGAGTAGACTATGCTTTTGCATCCCTAATCCTAATTCCTTTAAGGCTTCTGCCATAAATGCCTGTGAAGCTGTTGGCATTAATGCCATTCGCTCTAATGCTTCCTCAATAGTCCAGTTTGCCCCTAAAGTAGCTAACACTCTTTGGGTTGCTGGATTGCTATTTTGCAAAGCACACTGCTTCAATAGCGCCCTGCAACACCAGCCCGATCTATAGCAGTAGCTGTTCTATCGATAAAAATTCCAAATGATTCTTCCCTTCCTTGCTTAATACCCATATAAGCCGGTAACCCTCCTGGCTCTTTAACCATGTCTATTGCAGCACGCACTAACCACATAGACTCTCTAAGTTTATCTGCTCCCGATATCATCTGTGCCTCTGTACGTAAAAATGCCTCTAAGCCCATCTGCTCCTCTGCTATTACTCCATGTAATGGGTCATGTGCATTAAACAATAACTGCTGATGCTGAGTGAATATCAACCGAACTATTCCTCCTAAATCATTAGGACATAAAACCTGAGTATTAAAAATAATCTAACATTTGCCTAACAGGTTCACTTTTTACTCCAAACTGACTAACCGTAGAACGTAGCTGAGTTAACAGCTTCCAATCTAAGGGGGTATATTCTGCTATATTATGCGTAAGGTTCCCCTGTGCATCATACTGTGGTGTGTATGTAACTGGACATGCAAGACTAGAAGCTATTTCCACCGCCTCACCATCCCCCATTTGCATTACTTCTTTCGCCAAAGCAGCCCAAGCTTCCCTCCTCTGTTTAGCCATCTCCCCCCATGGATCACGGTGCGCCCCTGGGATGGGATCTGGCTCTTTAAGGGTGCTATGCTGCTGGCGCTTCGGTGCAGACACCGAGGTTTCGCGCGGGGGGGGCAGTGAAGCAGAGGCTGGCTCGCGCGGGGGAAGCCCCGCTGGAGCTGACAGTGAAACCGGAGCTGGCTCGAACGGAGGCAGCTCACGCGGAGGAAACGGCCCCCCCGCCTGAGCCGGCTCGTGCGGCGGAAGCGACCCCCCTGCTGAAGCTGTAACCGGAGCCGGCTCACTGATGGGTAGCGGCAGAGGCAAGGCTGGCAGCGGAGGTGAAGCTGGCTTGCTCCCACCCCCACCATCCGACCCGCCTGAAGCTGGTGGCGGAGGCAAAGCTGGCTTGCTCTTACCCCCACCATCCGACTCGCCCTCCCCCTCTGACAGGAAAGGTGCAGACGGTTCCACTGCGCATATAGGAAAATCCTCCACACCACTTTGCTGGGGACTCTTAGGCATAAGTACCTTAGTTACAGAAGGTGCCAGGGGATCATCTTCATGACCATAACCTATATTCCTCTTATGAGCTTCTGTCGCCCTTTCTGCTGCCTTTCTCTCAGAGACGTGCTGAAGTAACGTGTTATACACCACCCGCCATAACTTCCAGAATTTCTTTGCTGACTTATCATCGTCTAGCACTGTATCCCACAATATTTCCCCAAACTTCTTCCACTCTGCTAGCTCATGAACTGTATGAGGATTAGAAAAGATACCCTTAGCATGGCCATAAGCTAATAACCCTGGTAACTCCTTTTTTAAATCTATCCCTTTTATCCCACGCCGCTCTAAATAGGCGGTAAATAAATCATATGCCGCTTGCCTATCCATACCTATTAATCAGCGCGCGCTGTTGCAGCTCTCCAGGCTCCTGCGACACGTATTGGCTTAAGTCACCGTTGTGAACCTTAAGGGTGCTTCAAATTCCGGCACCGTCTCGGCTGCAAGGACCCAAACCCAACTTCCTCGACTGTGGCGTAATCCCTTTTTCTTTTAATCCGAGAAAAAGGGCAGAGATTCGGTTATGCCCGCATTCTCCACCATTTGTCGACGGAAGGGAACCAGGACATCAATTTGATCATCACAGGCTCAATTTTATTGATCAGTACGGTGGGTTAAATACAGTTAATAATGAGCTTCATACATATTGCAAAAGTTGAGCTCAGGATTGGTCAGCTTACATATCAGCACCTATGCCTACTTCTACATTCCTATGGTTCTACTTTTGATACTTTCTACATATTCTTAGGATATATTCAGGACTAATCTCAACTCCCTATCCTCATGTTGCAGCAAGGTCACTGCTGACTCTTCCTTTCAGCTTGCTGACTGCTGATTTTTCTCCTTCAGCTTAACCAGCGGCATTATGTCAGTATGGCCTTTCTCAGCTAACCAATTATTAATAATACTCTCCACACCAAACCAACCAGACCTGTCCTTTGTTCCTTTGGTTTTATGGGGCCTCACACTGCCACAAAGGTGTCTTGGATCTATGAGGCCCCACAGTGCCATAATGGTGACCTGTTTCTATGGGGTCCAGCAGTGTCACAATGGTCCCTTGATTACAAGAAGACCTGCAGTGTACAATAGACCCTTGGTTCAATGGAGTCCACAGTGTCACAATGGCCCCTAGGTTCCAGAAGGCCCCACAGTGTCACAATGGTGCTACTGATTCCATCAGGCCTTGCAGTGTCACAATGGTCTCCGTGGTTCCCCAGGTCCCACAATGTCATGTGACTCTTCTTTTCCATGAGCCTTGCAATGTCACAATGGACCTTCGGACCCTGGGGGTTCGCAGTGTCACAATGGTCTCCTTTGGCTCCACAGTGTCACAATGGACCATTGATGACAGGAGGCCACTCTGTGTCACCCTGGAGCTTTGGTTCCATGCAGGCCTGCAGTGTCACAATGAACCCTTGGTTCAATGGAGTTCCACAATGTCACCATGGCCTCGAGGTTCCGTGAAGCCCTGCAGAGTCACAATGCTTTGCTTATTCCATGGGGCCTCATAGTGTCACAATGATCTCTATGATTTCATGAGTCCCCTCAGTGTCACAATGGCCCCTTGGTTCCATGAGGCTGTCAAGTGTCTAAGTGAAGTTAAATGCAGCTAAGAGTTGTTTTTTTGCTAAGTTTTAAGTTCAATATAAGTTATAAGCTAAGTTAAATATTGTGAAGTGTTAGTCCTCTTTTAAATTGCTAAGTCATAGGTTATAATTTAAGTTAAATACTGTTTAGCAGCATTTAAATTCACTTAGACCTTGTGACTTACCTTACCTACACGCCTGACTGACTCAGCTATCTATGGCACTCCAACCCCTCAGAGAGCAGCATTTCTGCCACATTTCCCCAGCACAGGCACTCCTGTGTGCACACAGACACAAAGAGTCAGTGCAAGGCACCTGTGAGCAATTCCCCTGAGGGAAGGGAATGCTCCCTGTGGATCCTTTGGCATCTCCCCAGGGGGTGAAGGGTTGAGCCTGGAGGAGTGGGGGGATCGGCCCAGGCTCCGTCGTTGTTCAGGATCCCCGAGTGCAGCAAACGGGAGAGTTCCCGGCTGGGAGAGGCCCCACTCAGAGGGAGTCGCTGGCCCAGGAGTGTCACTATAGAACACAAAAGAACACAAGCTCACATCGTTGTTCTCAAGGTGAAGAAAAAAGGGGAAGTTTATTTTCTGACTCCAACATTTACAGTTTTCCAAAAGTGACAGTGGATTGGAGGGTGACAGTGACACCTCTCCAATGACACTGGACAAACCAACAGTCCATCAACTGTCTCCTCCTCCATAAAGGAATGCAAAACAATGAGTTATTTATAGAAAGTGTGTGAGAAAGTTCACTACAAGAATGTCAACATCAGAAGGCTTAGAAAATCTTAAAAAACCAGGGCAACATCACACTGTTTTCCTTTAAAAAATAAAAAAAAGAAAATGAACAATATGATAAAGAAAACATGAACACTGTTCAGTGTCCACTTGCAGAGGAATCATCAGAGTGATCACTCTCATCATCTGCATCCGAATCATCACTCAATGATTCCCCCACTTGATGCCTTCCAGGTTTGTCATGGTTTCCATCTTGCTCATCAGCTGGATTCTGTCTCTGCAGTTGCAGGTCAGGGTGAACACACTTCAGAGGTACCCAGCGTACCCCAGTGTGTGTGGATACACAAGCATACCCACGCCCCGAAGCGATAAGGTCATAGGGACCTTCCCACTGTTTGGTGACTAAATTCTGCACCTGTACCTTCGCTCGAGGCTGATGTGCCTTGTCCACAGCCTGCAATGAGAGATGGTGATTCAAAATGACAGGGTTATTTGAATTCTGCGGCACAGTGAGATGATTGATTGTGCACAAAGCTTTTGCCAACCGACTGTGCGTGGTTTCACCCTGCATTCCCCGTTTTTGTTTTTGAAGAACCTGCTCCAGAGTACCATGCTTGACCAGTTCGAGAATGAGGGATACCAAACTTGTGCGAGACACCCCACAAATGCAGGAACTGCCGCAACTTTTGCGATGTGTAAGCATTGTCGGTTTTCACAGCAGAAGGTATGCCCAGAACGACATCCTGCCTCCAGTGGGCAAGGATGTCACGTGCGTTCTCCCCAGTGTGAGCCGAAGCCCACATCACAGAGGAGAACGTGTCCACTGTGACATGCACATACTTAAGCCGGCCAAACTCGGCAATCTGGGTGACATCGGTCTGCCAAAGCTCCAAGGCCCTAAGGCCTCTGGGATTTACCCCAGCCGGCACAGGCGGAGCAAGTGCATGGCAGTCATCACATGACTCAACAATGTCACGAACCTTAGCTGGCATCAGCTGAAACTGCTTCTGCAAGGTATGTGCATTTTGGTGGAAAAACGCAGCCTTGGCCTGCGCGAGTGTATCAGGCAGAGGCGCTACCCACGCTGGGTTAGCCAACTTGTCAGCGCTCGCATTACCTTCCACTATAAAGCCTGGCAAATTTGTGTGACTCCTCACATGCAGAACATAGAATGGATGAACCCGGGCCTGAATGGCACACCACAAGGTCTTCAGCAAATGAAACAAGGCAGGATTACTGACCTCCTTCAAAACGGAATGACCGAAACTCTGTGCGGTGTTGGCCACATAGGCGGAATCCATGACCAATTTGAAAAGTTCCTGGGAAAATTTCCCAAATGCCAAGACAGCAGCCCTCAGTTACAACGAATTAGGCTGACCCATCCTCATGAGCTTCCAGAACCTGCCACTCAGATCCATCCCTCCAAGTTACAATGGCCTTTCCTCTTTTCCCTGAACCGTCAGTGAAGACGACGGGTCCTTGCACAGGTTCCTGGGTATTTTTGGGCTGCAAAGGGATTTGTGTGAATTTTGCCATATGCAGTAACATAAGACTGGGCAGATAATAAATGATATGCCCTGAAAAATTTTCCAGAGCACTCTGCAGGGACACACTGTTTGCAAAGCTCCAGTCAAAATCCCCCGTTGCACCGGGAGTATGATCTTTGTGGGATCCACACCCATCAATTGCAAACAACGTTGCTGGCATTTGATTATCAAGTGAGCAATCAGCTCAAATGCAGTTGCCGTTTTCTGCGGCAGATGGGGCAGGAAAACCCATTCCAACACATGCAAGGAATCGGACCATTTTTCACTCCATTGGCCAATGATGCCCGTGGGATACAAATCTGGAGTGCTGATGAACACAGTGACATCAACGGAGGGATCAATGCGATAAACCTGGCAAGCTGAAACAGCTCCCTGAACCACCTGCAACGCCTTACATGCCTCAGGGGTCAGTGGGCGAGGTGACTTTATATCAGAGTCTCGTTTCAACAGATCATACAGAAGAGATGGCTGTGCATTGGTTAGCCCCAAGTACGGACGTAACCAAGTGATGACACCTATCAATTTCTGAGCACTCAGTGTCTTCACAGAATGCGCAAATTGCACCTCCTGGTGACAGATCATGCCTTCCAGAAATTTGACCCCCAAGTACTTCCAAGGTGGTTGTTGTTGAACCTTTTCTGGAGCCACCTGCAGTCCATGAGCATGCAAAGCATCGAGCAACTGAGGCTGAATCCTCAGCAGCTCATCCTGGGTGGGCATAGCCACCAGAATGTTGTCCATATAATGATACAGACACACATCAGGAAACTGCTTGTGAACTCCAGACAAGGCAGGAGAATTCTGCATGCCTCGGGCAACGTCCTCCATTGATATCTCTGTGTGGGTTCAAGCCTCGATAATCGCTGGCACTGAGAAGGCAAACTTCAGTCTGTCATCGGGATGCAAAGGAATCGTAAAGAAACAATCCTTCAGATCCACAATGAGGACCAGCCAGTCTGGGGGAAGCATGGTAGGCGATGGCATGCCCACCTGCAATGTCCCCATGCTTTCCATCATGGCATTAACATTTCGGAGGTCTTGCAACAACCTCCACTTCCCAGATTTCTTTTTGATGCAGAAGACAGGAGTATTCCAGAGACTGGTAGAAGGCTCCAGATGACCCTGTGTGGGAATCCACAAAATTAGAGGATTTTGGGAAAGCTTCAAGATGCAGGCCTCAGACACAGCAGAACTGTGAGCAGAGCTATGCAGCAGCCATGAGATAGGTCAGCAGAAAAATTATTTAAACTGTAGAAAAGCAAGGGCAAATAGAACAATTGTCTGTGTATTAACACTTGTCTAGAATGGCAGAAAAATTATTTAAACTGTAGAAAAGCAAGGGCAAATAGAACAATTGTCTCTGAATTAACACTTGTCTAGAATGGCTCTGTAAGCTACAGAAAGTTTATCTAGCAAGATATTAGGAAGATTAAAGCTTAATAATGGAGCTCTGTGCATTGTGTTTTAAGACTTACAAGCAGGTATTTTATTCAAAATAAGAAAGCATTGTTTTAACCAAAGGTACGTGTGCTTATGGTGATTGGCTAGAACTGCTGTCAATGTGCTTTTGCTTTGTGTGATTGGTCAAGAAACTTATAAAGTAAGTTGTACCATTAAGTTCCTGGTCTGCTGCCTGGAATGTGAGCTGTTGGCATCTTCCCATTGTCATAACCATGTAATGAGACTGATGCTGAAAATTAAAGCAGCTTGAGGCACGTTCTACAGCAGCCCTGTCTGGTTTGTGGTTTGTACAAAGCCCCCCAGTCAGCTTCACCCTGATCCAAGTTCTGCTGCACCAGGTTCTGAAGGGTGACCAATTTGTCTTGAGGAAGAAGCCACTGCTTCTCCCAGGCACATTTGTCCACCAGACACCGAATAGGAGGCGTAAGACACTCTGCGCCCTTCACTGCAGTGGCCCCCATCAAAAATCTGTCCCGATGTGCACCCCCAGACAGAAGAAGATCCCTCCCCCAGAGGTTGGGAGGAGCTGAAGTAACATGAGACCTAACCCAGGCTGTCTGTCCCTCTGGGTTGGCAAGCAGCATGGGCCGAAGGCTCAAGTAGCATTGCGCTGTCCCTCCCAGATCTTCGACAGACGTCCTCACCGGATCCAGGGGCCACTCTGGGGGCCAGGCTGAAAGGGAGAGAGCCATGATATCAGCACCGCTGTCGAGAAGCCCACGGAGGTGGATTTCGGATGGTGTCGCACCAGGAACAGACAGGGTACACAGCATCTCAGGACGGTCCTTTGTCAGGACAGCAGTCCAGCAAACTTGAGGCGGCCCAGTGGATCCAAAGCCACCAGCTACACGCAACCGGTCAGCTGTCCTGCGAACAGAAGACTTAAAAGGCACAAGTTGAGCAAGTCACGTCCCTTTCGGGATCGTGATGGAGGGGGTGGGTGTGGAGACCATGGCACAAATCTGCCCTGTGAAATCTGCATCAATGAGCCCCAGGTGCACAATGATGCCCTGAAGGGTGGCACTAGATCTCCCCATCAGGAGAGCACTCATGCCCCCATGCAAGAGATCAAAGGCATCCAGGGGAACTTTGTGTATTTTACAAGATTCTAAGACAACTGTTGCTGTGGTGCAGACATCCACACCTGCTGATCCGCGGGTGCTGGCTGCAAGCCAGCAAAGGAGACCTCCATATGTTCCTGGGTACGGAGAGAAGCTTGTGTCTGGGTGCGTCCCTTCTGCGCGCTCCACTTCACGTTTCCCGACCACAGTAAAGCCTGGCCATTAACATGAACAGTCCCCTTGCAGATATTGGACATGTGATTTGACCTACCACACCGACCACATAAGAACATGGGAAATCTGAACTTCTGTGCTTTCTTGCCCTGGTTCTTGCCAGCCTGCGCAGTCCCCTGCTGTGGCCACCTGCCCTGCAGTGCTGCCCAGACTGGCTGCACAGCGGCAGCCATGGCAGTCAACTTCTGACCCGAGGGGATGATGTCCGCACAGGCCTCCACCATCTGAGAGACAGTAGGAAAACCAGGCAGAGCCACTATGACCCTCCTACAAGCATCATTCCAATTACACCTCACATGGTTTGCAATCACAATCCTCCTTGCACAGGATCAGGCACCTGCCTCTCGACAGACGCAGTCAGCATTGCTGCAAATGCCATGAAAGGCTCATCATCCCCCCGGCCGATGGTCACAAATGGCTGCCTTGGAGCAGCCATTTCCAGGGTCTGAATAATCACTGCCATGCCCAATGTGTGGCACTGGTCAAGCACAAGGGGATCGAAGCCAACATGCCCCTGAGCATTTTCATAAAGCCCTGTGCCCAGCAGCATGTCAGTGACATCCACACGCCTGGGGTCCTGCGGCGCCAGCACAGCATTCAGCACCACCGCTTGGGCCGCCAAATGAGCCCACTTGGTCTCAAAAACATCAAACTGCACAAAGTCAAAAAGCGAATGTGCTACACGACAGAGGTCATGAGGTGTCAGCACATCCATAACAACCTTCCGGAGAGTCTGCATAACCTCAGCAGACTCCAAACCATGCTGAGCAACTGCATCATGGACTTCCCTCTCCAGCTTATACAAAAGCGGTTCATGGGTGTTATGAGTAACACCCCTGAGCATAGGGAAAGCCTGGGGACCTTCCGACAAAGCCACACCACCTGCTGTGTCCCAGTCCTTGAGCCCCACAGGGACAAGAGGAGATGATTGACTGGGAGCCAGGTCAACACCACTCTCCCCTGCACCCCTTGCAGCCAGAGGAGCCCCCTCCATGACCCTGCAGATGCCGTGAGGAGGCAGGCTCAGACATCTCATCGGACTTGGTTTTGGCTTCTTGCCAGAAACGTTCGGGGTTCCTCGGACGCGCGGTCACTTGGCACGAGGAAAGTGTCCATAAATTCGGCGAGGAAGCACCACGGCCCCGGGCACCCACCGGCCTCCCGCCAGCCGTGTCGGTATTCACACTAAAGGTAAATACCTCAGCGCCCTGTCGTGCCACAGCCCTGGCAGGGGGCGCCTTGGCAGGCACAGGTGCCAGCACGGCCTGCAAACCCAGTATGGACTGGGACGATGTGACGGTGGTCACAAGGGTTTGCAAGATGAGAGAGAGACAAGAATGTTGACTCCATGATCAGAAGGCTTGATTAAATATTTTATTATATATATACTACATTATAACTGTACTAAAAAGTAATATAAAGGAAAAGGTTTCTCAGAAGGCTAAGCTAAAAATAGAATCGAAAAGAATGAATAACAAAGATCTGTGTCTCATCAGAGAGCAAGAGTAGCTCTGCTGTGAGTGGTCAGTAAATCCAAACATCCACAGGAGACCAATCAGGGATCCACCTGTTGCATTGCACAGCGGCAGAAAACCATTGTTTACACTTTGTTACTGAAAGGTCTCAGCTTCAGCAGGAAAAATCCTAATGAAAGGATTTTAATGAAAAGATGCCTGCGACAGGACGAGACGGGCGCGGGGCCCTGTCCCCGACATGGAGGAGGGGAGGGGTGCCGAGAGAGGTGCAGCCTGAGGAGTCGCATCACTGCAGAGCGGCACAAGGGAGCCTGGCACATTCAAATCCAGCCCGGGGGAACTATCGCCATCCCCCGTGTTGGACCCGTCCCCCAGCACACCATCCCAGGGTGGGGAGAGAGCTCCACATTGCACAGAAACTCAAACTTCCCCTCGTCCATGTCCGAGACAGAAGGGCTCCACTGGGAACTCCGAGGGGTACAAGAACCAGACCCCTGCCAAAGATCCTCACACTTTTTCCACTGCACCAGCAGCGACCCCACGTCTACGGTGCAATCATCAAAGAGGGCCTCCATGAGGCGGATCCCCACAAGAGACCGCTCCTCCTTGGAGAACGGCTTTGCAGAGTCCGAAAAGAGCCCTCGCTCTCGGGCCCACAGAAGCAATCGCTCAAATTCATTCCAGGAAATAGAAACCTGTTTCCACTCCAGGACCCCCCTCCAGAGATCCAAAATGAGGGAATCCTCCTTGAAACCCACAGCGGTTGCCATTACCCCAAGAACAGCAGGCAAAGCACCAAAGAGGGGAGACCAGAAAACCTCACCGTCAATCCGGACTCTGTCTCAGCCTAGGCTGCAGTACACTTTGGCAGTCACCAGACGTCACTAGAGGACAGGAAAGAACAGAAGCGCACATCGCTGTTCTCAAGGTGAAGAAAAAATGTGAAGTTTATATTCTGACTCCAACATTTATAGTTTTCCAAAAGTGACAGCAGATTGGAGGGTGACAGTGCCACCTCTCCAATGATACTGGTCAAACCAACAGCCCTTCAACTCTCTCCTCCTCCATAAAAGGAATGCGAAACAATGAATTATTTACAGAAAGTGTGTGAGAAAGTTCACTACAAGAATGTCAACATCAGAAGGCTTAGAAAATCTTAAAAAACCAGGATGACACAAGTTGGGCTAAACTTGACCTCTGGTGACTGCTTCTCTGGTGACTTCCCCTGCACCACTGGGGCTCACTTGTTTCCTTCCTATGGAGACCATTGTGACACTGCGGAGCATTGTGGAACCAATGGGCCATGGTGACACTTAGGGACTTGTGGAACCAAGAGGAACATTGTGACTCCGCAGGGTACCATGGATCCCAGGGGCCACTGTGACACTCTGCGGCCTCGTGGTACCAAGAACATCTTTCTGTTCTCTTCGAACCAAGAACATGTGGCCCAGTTGGGCCTCACAGTCCCAAGGGGCCAGTGTAAAGCAGCAGGGCTTTGTAGAACCAAGAGGCTATTTCTGCATTTCAGGGCCTTGTGGAGCCAAAGGGCCATTGTGATCCTGCAGGGCACTGTGGATCCATTGAGAACATTGTGGCATTGCAAGGCCCCATGGAATCAGGGAGACCATTGTGACCCTGCAGGGGCTCATGGAAGGAAGGGGCCATTGTGACACTATGGGAAGTTGTGGAACCAAGGGAATCATTGTTGCACTACTAGGCCCCAATGGAACCAAGGGGCCATTGGACACAGCGGGACTTCACTGTGGGGCCTTGTGGAACCATGGAGACCATTAAGATCCTTAAGGACTTGTCTAATCAAGTGACCGTTATGACACCTGAGGGCACCATGGAAGCAAGGAGCCATTGTGACACTGCAGGGCCCTGTGGAACCAAGGGAACATGAAATAGGCCCGGCTGCCTTGGCTTCCCAGGGGTCACCTGACAGGTCTGCCTGACCTTGGAATGCTGAAGGCCATTCCCATCTGCCCCTGAAACATTGGGGCTCTGGGCTTTTCTTTTTATGGAAAAGAACTGTCCATTTTTTTCCAGGCATCCATGGCCAAAATTCCGATTCCACCTCCAAATATCTGTGTATTCAAGGATTGCTGCCAGACTAAAGTTGCCAGGACAGACAAGTCTGGCTGGTCATCGACACCTGAGTGGCAGCACTCATCTATTTTCCAAACACTGGGAAGGGCTCTGTGCTTTTCTTTGTATGGAAAAAAAAATCCCTCTTTTCCAGGCACAAATGTTCTAAATTAGGACTCTGCATGCGTGATTTCAAATATCCAAGCGTTGCTCCAAGCAAACCTGCCAGGACAGACAGGTCAGGCTTGCCTTGGCTGCTGATGGCTGCCGTTCATCAGCTCCTGAAACACTGGGGCTCTGTGGTTTCCTTCCTATGGAGACCAATGTGACATTTGAGAGCCTTGTGAAATGAAGGGGCCATTGTGACACTGCAGAGCCTTGTGGAAACAAGGACAGCATTGTGGCACTGTTTGGCTGCATGGTCCCAAGGGGCCAGTGCAAAGCAGCGGTGTGGGAGTTAGCCCAGCTGTAACTCAGAGTCAGACAGATTTTACCCTGGAAGAACTGGGTGTGAGTTTCAAGTTCTAGGAATCATTCCATTTACTTAAGGTGAGCTTGAGACTTTTCCCATAAGCCTTTATTGTTGTTATGCTAAGTTGTCCAAGTTCTACTCCTGTATTGGTTTATTGGTTACTTGTTTCTTCTATATGGTTATTGTTCTAGTTTTCTAGCCCCAAGTGTCTATGTTGTGACTTCCTCTTTGTCTCAGGTTTTAGGATACTGCCCCTCGTACCGTGCTCGACTTCTCCATGTTTATTGTTTTTCACCCTGTAATTAAAGTTCTTTTGGGGAAACTCCATTGAACCCACTCCTTTTCATTTTTGCCACCCTCGCCCTGCTGAAGTCAGGGGCTCAGAGAGGTTTGTCGCAGCCACCCTCATTGTGACATTTGGCACCCGAACAGGCACCATGACATTCAGGGCTCCCTGTGTCAGTCACGTCAGCTGGGGTTAGCTGATGGATAGGACAGTGCTCCCCGGGATTTTGGATTGTGCCAGGCCTGGCGGATTCATTGTTGCTTCAAGGGACCTCGGCCCGGGATCGGCAGGGGCAAAAACGGTTTGACCTGTATAGGATTGCAGGTGGGTTTGGGGAAATGCAAGACATTTATTGCCCATTTTGCCACTGTGTTTTTACAATATGCGCCCAAGTCCCATTATTGATTTGGTGTGCTCTGGTGGCTGTTGCCCCTAAGGTGGAGAAGGAGAAAAACGGGCAGTTAGATGTCCAAAGTAGAAAGGAGCATATATGGATGCTTTAAGTTAATTCTAACAGATCATGACAAAATATTTTCAAAGAACAAATTAAAATCAATCATGAGGTGGATCATTAAAAATTTCCCAGATGCCTCTGCTGATGAAATCCATACCACTGAATTTTAGGACTCAGTGGGACTTAAACTGTACAACCTTTCGATCAAAAGGGACTCCATTGCACCCCACATGCTCCCCATCTTCCATACCATCCTTGAGACCCTTCACCAGCAAGCAATGTCTCAAAAACTCAATTTGTTGGTCACTCCTAACTCAGGACCTCTCCTCAAACATGCCTTTCTCAGACCTTCCACAATGGTCCAAGATGGCAATGGCCACGTGGTCTTGGAATATCATGCCCTGGAGACTCAAGATGGAAGGAGCCTGAACATGGCTTGGGAGCCGGATCATCCTCCCTCCATCTTGGCTCCTCCACTTCCTGCTACCACAACCTTCTCTTCCGCCCTGAACAAACCTCCAGACTCCATCCCCACAACTGTGGGTCACGTCCCTACAGTCAATCATTACACTTTCAACCTGGGCAATGCCTCCAGAACTCTACCCCGGAATTCTGCCATCGTAAATCAAGGCCCTTCCTCCCCAACACCTGACAAAATGGCAGTGCCTTTTGCCTCACCCTCCAGCAATAATATAACCCCATGGTCAAAGATACTAAGGCCAACTGTCACACTATTTCTAATCCAAATGTTTCTCCTCCAAGTTCTTCTTCCTCCCCGGAAGACAGTTTGGATTCCCCAGAGCCACCTTTCCCCTCAACCCCAGAAGGTCCCTAGGAAAGGATTTGGAAGGAAGCAGTTAAGGAAGGACACTGGCAAAGAGTCTTGAAACCCCTCATTGCCCCCGTATGTTATGAAAGAAGGGGGCAGAATCCCAGGTATCAGCCATTGGTTTACAGGGAAATCAAGGATCTGTGTAGGGCAGGTAAAGACCATAGGAAGGACTTACTTTGTTTTAATTGCCTAATGAGGGCCATGTTTACAGCACATCATAACCCCCTATGATTTAAAATGTATTAGGACCATGTTGTTGTCTCCTACAGAATACAACCTGTGGGAAGGGGGATGGAAGTGTTTACTAAATCAATTAATAGCAGACTATGCTAATAATGAGGCAAGGGCGGAATTGACAATCAACCATCTATCTGGAGAAGGACAGCAAAGCCGACCAGATGATCAAGCAGCAGGTGTCCTCAGAGAAGTATTGGATGATATCAAAGAGATGGCTTTGCAAGCTTTAATCCAGGTATCACATCGTAGTACCCCCAATTTGGACTACCTTGGGTGGCTGCAGCTAAAGCTTTAGGACAATCTTGGGTGCCTGTTAAGTAAGCAAACCAATGCTACTCCCTCACACTGAGTGGCCTGGTCTCAGACAGAGAGACCATCAAACATGCTGCCTTGCAGAACAGCGATAGAATTTTTATTCTGGGCACATGGGCAAGGCTGTGTAGACTCTGAGGGCATGTGTTGCATGAACCTCTCCAGCCACAGCGAGTCAATCCACAAGAGCATTCAAGTACTGAATGAAGAGTTCAAGAAGCTTCAAGTGGAAAACAAAGACTGGGTCAATGAACTCTTCCAATCCAAGGGACTAAAGGGTTGGATGATGTCTATCTAAAACAGGACATCTAATTTTCTTAGCTGTTGTTGTATTGTTAATTGTCTCATGTTTTTTTAGATGCTTTCAGAAAGCCTTACAAAATTCTTTCAGTTCCGTCTTGGTTGTAAAACAGAAAAGGGGAAGATAGCCAACACAGGCTCCTCACGGACTCCTTGGAGGAGAGAACTGGAGGTCAGGATGGAACAAAGTCTCTCTCAGAGACTCAGTGTGGGCAAGGAAATCCTTAAAATTACCTAAAAGTATTCTTAAATCCATAAATTACATTAAAAACCTTAAGTATCTAAAGCCATTAATGAGCCCCACTGAGTGTCAGTACAAAGCTCTCCTGGGACTTGTTAAGCAGAGAATTGGGGCCATGATTGCACAAACCTCTCACAGAGTCAGCATCAAAAGGGAAACACCAAGTACCTTTAAATAACTGAAGTACCCTGAAGTACTAATGAGCCCTGATGGATGTTGTTACTGACAAAGCCTCTCCAGAGATTAATTACAGCAGATAATTGGAGGCCATGATTGCACAAACCTCTCAGAGACTCCAAGGCAAAAGCCAAACCCAAAGTCCTTTCAAAAACCTGCAGTCCCTACAGGGAGCATTAAGGAGCACCCAGGGCCATTGCTGAGCAAAGCTCCCCAGGGACTCCTTCCAGCAGATCCTTGAGGCCACTGGGATTTGGGCTGGGGGGGATGCTGAAGGCAGGACAAGGGGCTGACAGTGCCCAGCCTGGCTGAGGCTGTGCCAGGAGGCCCCAGGGCCTCAGGACAAGGTGTCTCCTCACAGCCCTTGGTGGCACAGACACTGCTGTGCCCCAGGGCACCAAGACATGCGTTCTCTTTGTCCCCACCTGTCATCACTGCCTCCAGTTCTCTGCTCTGCCTGGGGCCTGGGGACACTTTCTCAGTTGAGTCCTTCAGTGGGACCCATTAAAAGTCCAAGAAACTTTGGAGTTTAATTCTGACCTGGAGTTCTGGAGAGGTTTCTTCAACTCCCTCTCAGGGACTGATGTTCAGGGCCTGAGCACAAAGCCCCAAAGGCTCATTAAAGTCCTTGTGCTGTGTCTGTGCTGCTGAGCTGGGCTGGGCTCCTGGCACAGACGCAGCTCCTGGTAACCAAGAAGAGCTTCAAAAGCACATTTCTCTCGATGAGCAGCTTTTCTCCAGCCCAGCAGGGCTGGGGCACTGCCTGCAGCCACCCTGGGCACAGCACAGAGGCACAGAGAGCTTCAATCAGTCAGGGCTGGGAAGGTGCTGAGAAGTGACTGGGGCAGAATCACTGCCAGCCCTTGGCACAGGAACCTCTGGCTGCAGGACAATGCAGCTGCAGCTCCTGGAGCCATCTCCTCAAGCTGGAACATCCCAATGCCTACAGACCCTGTGAGTACATTCTCTGATTGTCTCTTGTGCAGAGCAGCCAGGGCTGCCCAGGGTTGTCATGCAGAGCAGGGTCCTGCAGCCCAAGGCGCTGTGCTGGGGCAGGGACTCTGCTGCCTGCCAGGGACAGCTCTCAGCCAGCCCTGGCAGCGGCTCCCAGCACTGGGGGCAAGATCTGGGTGGGAGGAGACAGCTGGTCAGGCTTGGAAGTGTTCTCCTTGTGTGTGGAGTTTGCTGCATTTTTCAGGACTGCTCCCATCCCGGCATTTAACTGCAGAACATTTCCAAATAGATTATACAGGGAGCACAGCAAGGCAGGGGGTGCATAAAAGGGAAAAATTTATTAATCTACTGCTTTGGGTTGCTGGGATAGAAAATTGCAAGTAGATATTTATCTCTCGGTTCATGTTTAGAAAAAATAAATAATTTGATCTCAGCTCTGAATAAAGCAAGCTGTGATAGAAATCAGCACAGGACCCCTCACAGGCAGTGTCAATATCACTTATCCAGCCTCCTCAGTTTTACACTGATGTTGCCATCAAAGCCTGTAGAGCCAGAGCTGCCCCTGGGCAGTGCCAGAGCTGGGAGGGGTCTGCAGGGCAGAGATGAGCCCCCAGGGCTGGGCTGGGCTCTGGCAGCACTGTCAGGGCCCAGCCCTGGGCACAGGGAAGCAGCTGCTGGCAGGGACAGCTCCAGGCAGCAGCGCCCAGAGCGGGCAGTGGGGGAAAAGTTCCCCCAGGCTGTGCTGGGATATTTCAAGTCCTCTCCTAAACCCAAATATTCCATGGTTACTTTTCTTACAGATCCCCATGCCAAGACACAGAAAATGTCCAACAGCAGCTCCATCAGGCACTTCCTCCTGCTTGCATTGGCAGACACGCGGCAGCTGCAGCTCCTGCACTTCTGCCTCTTGCTGGGCATCTCCCTGGCTGCCCTCCTGGGCAACGGCCTCATCATCAGCGCCGTAGCCTGCAGCCACCACCTGCACACGCCCATGTTCTTCTTCCTGCTCAACCTGGCCCAAACTGACCTGGGCTCCATCTGCACCACTGTCCCCAAAGCCCTGCACAATTCCCTCTGGGACACCAGGGACATCTCCTACTCAGGATGTGCTGCACAGGTCTTTTTCTTTATGTTCTTCATCTCAGCAGAGCATTTCCTCCTGACCATCATGTGCTACGACCGCTATGTGTCCATCTGCAAACCCCTGCACTACGGGACCCTCCTGGGCAGCAGAGCTTGTGCCCACATGGCAGCAGCTGCCTGGGCCAGTGCCTTTCTCAATGCTCTGCTGCACACAGCCAATACATTTTCCCTGCCCCTGTGCAAGGGCAATGCCCTGGACCAGTTCTTCTGTGAAATCCCACAGATCCTCAAGCTCTCCTGCTCACACTCAAACCTCAGGGAACTGGGACTTCTTGCTGTTGGTGCCTTTTTAAGTTTTGGTTGTTTCGTGTTCATGGTTTTCTCCTATGTGCAGATCTTCAGGGCTGTGCTGAGGATCCCCTCTGAGCAGGGACGGCACAAAGCCTTTTCCACCTGCCTCCCTCACCTGGCTGTGGTCTCCCTGTTCATCAGCACAGCCACATTTGCCTACCTGAAGCCCCCCTCCATCTCCTCCCCATCCCTGGATCTGGCCCTGTCATTTCTGTACTCGGTGGTGCCTCCAGTCCTGAACCCCCTCATCTACAGCCTGAGGAACCAGGAGCTCAAGGCTGCAATGTGGAGACAGATGACTGGATGGCTTCAGGAACATTAAACTGCTGGGTAATTTATGCAAAGTGCTTCTAATAAAAATAGTCTTGGATGCTTCTTGTTGGTTTCCTTCTGGAGGTTCTGTTTCTTTCTTTTAATTTTTTCATATTGTCTACAAAGAAATGCCATTTTTTATACCATTTCTCATTTTGTTTCTCTATTCCTTCACTGTAACCACAGTCTGTGTCAATGAGGGGCAGCACTCTCTGTGGCTTTAAAGGAACTAAAGGATCTCCCAGCCGAGTTTAGTGCAGGGATGCCCTTTTGTTGCCTTCTCTAGAGCTGCAGCAGCAATGTCTGAGTGCAGAGCTGGGGGCAAATCAGTGCTGGCACAGCAGCTGTGTGCAGCCACAGCAGCACTTGGTGTTGCCAGTGCTGCTGCCATGGCCCTGCCCCGCTGCCCTGGTGGCCCTGGTGTTGCTGCAGGGCCTGAGTGCTCTCGGGGCCTGGCACAGCCCTGGGGATGGCAGTGCCGGGGCTGCAGCAGGGACAGGCCATGGGCACTGCTGGGGCAGCGCTGATGCCTCAGCCCAGGGCCTGGGGGCTCCAGGCTCCTTGCCCAGGCTCTCTCAAGAACATGGCCAGGCCAATGCTCAGCACAGAAAAGCCCCGTGAGCAGCCCCAGGCTGGCCGTGGGCAGGCTGGGGGCAAACAGCATGGCTGGGGCTCTGCAAGGGCCCTGGGGCAGACGGGAAGGAGCAGCAGAGCAGGGGCTGATCCATCCCCAGTGTGCTGCACAGCCCAGGGCAGCGTCCCAGAGCGTCCTGATGGAGCTGCCAACAACATCCCCCCCTCTGCAGGATGGCCTCTCCCCCAGCTCACACAGGTGCCCCATCCTTGCAGGCACAGACACGGCAGCACTGGCTCAGCAGCCCCTGTTTGCATTGCACAGAGCAGAAGAAGCACCCCCATGCTGTTGGTGTGGGGACATGAACCTGAGGGAGCACAAATGCCATCAGCCCCTGGTGCCAGCAAGGGCTGGGGACACCAGGGAAACCACTCAGCTTTGTCCTGGCATCTGCACTCAGCCAGAAAGTTTGTTCCCATCAGTTGGGAGTTTCCTGTCCCACTGGAGACTCTGTTGCTCAGAGCCAGGGCTGCCTGGCAGCCACCCCCAAACTGCCCTGAGCATTTCCCTGGCTTCACTTTTGATTTCTTTACTCTTCCTACTACAAATCTCTTCCTATAATGCAGCCTTGTTCCCTGCCCTGCAAACAGCCAGTCCCTGTTTGCCCTTCCCTCTCTGT
Source organism: Melospiza georgiana (assembly GCF_028018845.1). Lineage (NCBI taxonomy): Eukaryota > Metazoa > Chordata > Aves > Passeriformes > Passerellidae > Melospiza > Melospiza georgiana. The sequence goes on from NW_026652215.1 coordinate 3,752,710, forward strand.
CCCCACTCCCCATTACAGTTCCTAACTTGGCCCCATGGGAATGTCCCTTGGGCAGCAGGATCATCCTACAAGTGCTGCAGGAATTGTCTGCAGGCTCCTGCAGTGCCTGGTGCTGCTCCCTTGCCAGAGGCACCCCAGGCCAGGGGGGCACATCTGGGCTGCTGTGTCTGCCTCTGGGGCTCCCTGTTCTGGGCAATGAGGAGGAGCTGCAGAGGCTCTGCAGGACTGACAGGATGGGCTTTGGGGCTGGCAGGAGAAGCTGAGGGACCTGGGCTGCTGGAGCTGCTGAAGAGGAGGCCCAGGCCTCATTGTGCAACTGCTCCAAGGGTGGTTTCAGAAAATCAGAGAATCACTCAGAATGGAAAAGACCTTGGAGGACATCAAGTCCAACCTGTGCCCTGACACCAGCTTGTGTCCCTGAGCCTCCTCTTCTCACCAATAAAAAACCCAAGCTCCCTCAACCACACCACACAGGACTTCTTCTCAAGACCCCTCCCCGGCCTTGTTGCCCTTCTCTGGACATGCTCCAGCCCTTCCATGGCCTTCCTAAATTGGGGGGCCCAGAACTGGACACAGCATTTAAGAGGCTGCCCAACCATTCCTGAGCACAGGGGAAGAACCCCAGCCATGCTCCTGCTGGCCACACCATTCCTAAATCAGGCCAGGAGCCATTTGCCTTCTTGCCCACCTGGGCACTCTGCTGGCTCATGTCCAGCCTGCTGTCCATCAGTGCCCCAAGGTCCCTTTCTGCCTGGCTGCTCTCCAGCCACTCTGTCCCCAGCCTGTAGCACTGCAGGTGTTGTTGTGGCCAAAGTGCAGGGCCCGGCACTTGGACTTGTTGAACCTCACCTTGTTGGATTTGGGCCCTGGATCCAGCCTGTCCAGGGCCCTCTGCAGAGCCCTCCTACCCTCCAGCAGATCCACACTCACACCCAGCTTGGTGTCATCTGCAGATTTCCTGATGCTGGACTCATAAATGTCCCCTGTCCAGGGACACAGACACTTATTAGTGATTGTGGATCACCTCACCCATTGGGTAGAGGCGTTCCTGACCAAAACAGAGACAGCCCCAGCAGCGACAAAAGCAATCCTAGAAAACATCATTCCCCAATATGGGTTGATAAATAATGTTGATTCTGACTGAGGTCCACATTTTGCTGCCAAAGTCTTACAACAAGTTGTTGAAGCCCTGGGAATGAAATGGAGGTTACACAACCCACTGGCATCCCCAGAGCTCCAGAAGAGTAGAAAGAATGAATAAAACCATCAAAAACACGTTAACTAAATTAGTTACAGAAACCCAGATGAATTGGCTTAAATGTCTACCCTTAGCACTCTTACAAATAAGAACAAGGCCTCGAACAGGTATAAGAGTCTCACCGTATGAAATGATGTTTGGACTCCCCTTCTTGACAACCCCGTATAACACGGGAATTTATCCAGAAGGAGAGACAGCCACCCAAAAATAGGTAAAGGTCATAGGAAGGAGTTCAAAGATCTGAGGAAAAAGGGTTATCTCCCTCAAACCTCTCCCTTGGACACTAAGGGACATAACACCAATCCAGGGGACTGGGTGTTAGTTAAATCATGGAACTCTGCACCTTTAACCTCTAAGTTTGAAGGCCCTTTTCAGGTCCTACTCACCACCAATACAGCCATATGACCCAAGAGAGGGGGTGGACACATATAACCCAGATTAAAGGACCTGTACCACCTCTAACTGAAGAGTCAAAACCAACCACATCTCCTACTAAGTCTTCTAATGAATGGATTTGACTAATCACTCAGACAATCTAAAGCTAACCCTCCAGAGGAGACCTAAAGACTACTGGAGACTGTCTATAGTCAAAAACTTGTTAAGAACTGTTTAAATAATCAAAACTTGTTAAAAACTGTTAAAAATTGCAGTTAATGTTATTTATATTTTTCTTTTGAGTTTGAAAAGTAGATACTTTTCTGTTGCCTGTATTATTAGTTAGTGTTTATTAAATAATGAAGAATTTTTTGTTTGCGTTGGAGCCTTTGTTTGTTTCGGCATATATTATGATTTTGTAGGATTAGGCATAAGGTGTATTATGATTTTGTAGGATTAGCATAAAATCATACTATTATTTTGTAGGGTTAGGCATAAGAGTAAATACCTTGTTATTTGTTTGGTGTGAGTATTTTATCTATCATTTTGGAAACTGAAAATTCTTAAATTCATCTGACCATTGAGTTCAAGGTTTTTAGATGAATGTTTTTGTGTTAAAAAGTTAAAATACCCCAGTTAACTCCAATCTTAGTGTATAAAGTAATCTCCTATAGAACATCCCTCAGGGCAAAAATAAATTAGTAAAGAAAAGTCAAATGTGTTGACACTGAGAGAATAAAAAACTCTGTACTAAAACCAACGAGCTCTTCTGTAGGAGAAAAGCATAACCAGGAGGCAAGGCTGGGTGAGTCTACAGTCCGCCTAAAACCAGCCACTCCAATCACTGGGTGCAGCTCAGTAGTTGTAGAGTTTAGGGGAATGCCTCATACCAGACTCGTGGGAATGCTCTTACTGATCTTACTGGTTAACATCACGCTGGGAAGTCAGAAGAGCCCATGTGCTAAATGTTACTACCTCCTTTACAGAGGGGAAGAAACCGGATCTTTAATACGAGTGCATACAAATTTAAACCTAAACTGTGCCAACCTCTCTCTGTTAGCAACCTGTCAAGGGCACGGGAAGACTTATTGGATTTCACAAAATATAGAATGACTGCAATGACTGCTTGGGAAGCGTCATATAGGAGATGCTTGGCTTTGCTTTGAACCTAAGTACAATCAAAAAGGCACAGCAGACTTAATAAAAGAGAAAGAAGTAACAACATCAGTAAATGAGAAAGAAGACCTAGAAACATCTCGTGGGAAAAACTTGTTCATAGATTTAGTGGAAAAGATCAGGAAAGAGTTAAATGTAACTAATTGCTGGATCTGTGGAAATACACAAATGGCCAAAGTCTGGCCTTGGGAAGGGATCAGCTTAAGACCAATAGAAATCTCAAAATGGACACAAACAAGACAAAAGGTATCAGCTATTGGACAAAGAGGAAAAGAATGGTGGGAATTGAAGTCTAAAATAATTGGAGAAGAGTAATGTATATCTACGAAAGGGAAAATGTATAAAATGTATAAATTTATAAAACCCCAGTAGGAGAAATATCCTGTAAGACATATTTAGAAATACAACATCCAGTAGCTGGGTAGGTCCCTAGAGAACCCAATAAATACTGGAAGTATTATCTATTATTTATATATTGGAAAAATAAAAATTATTTATTAAATAATAAACAATACCATTTTAATGTATTAATTTTAATTTTTATCAAATAATGAATAATATTAATTATCTATTAAAATATTATTTATTAAATAATAAGTAATATTATTTTATAAAATACTATTTTATTATTATTATAATAACCATAAAATAATATTATTATAAATTAATTATATATACAATATTAAAATTAAATATATTATAATATATATTATATTATATTATATTATATTATATTATATTATATTATATTATATTATATTATATTATATTATATTATATTATATTATATTATATTATATTATATTATATTATATTATATTATTGATTAATATATATTAAATATATCATATCTATTATTATAATATATATAATATATATTATATTATATATATGATAATATATAATATATATACCAATATATATATTATAATTGTATAATATATATTATGTATTATATAATATATATATTATTATATAAAAATATTAATTATATATAATATATATAATTATTTATATATATTATATATAATATATATAATATATATTAATTAATATTATTACTATTAATTATATATTAGTTATATATAAGTTATATGTAATAATATTAATTATCAATATATAATCTATTATATATAATATAATGTAATATAATGTAATATAATATAATGTAATATAATGTTATATAATATAATATAATATAATATAATATAATATATGTTATATATTAATATAATGTAATAGTAATAGTAATAGTAATAGTAATAGTAACATAATAATAATAATAATAATAATAATAGTAATAATAATTTAAAATAAGAAATTTAACACTGAAAATCCGTTGGAAAGAAAGAAACAGTGTGTATCTACCGAGATGGATCTAAACTCCATGAGTGTACTGGAAAAGGAATAAATAAAGGAATAAATAAAGGAATAAATAAAGTAATAAATAAATAAAGAAATAACGGAATAAAAGGAATAGACCCATTCTGGGGAGTGAGAGAAATATCCAAGTACTGGGAATTCCCAATGACTATCAGTGATGCTTCCAGGAAAGCTCCAGAAAACCTGGTTTGGATATGTGGGAATGTGGATTACACTGAATTACCCAGGAAGTGGAGCAGCACTTGCACTATCGGAATTATTAAAGCGTCATTTTTCTTACTCCCAACAGAGTGGATCGAACCTAGGGGTCCCAGTATGTGATTATTTCAGCTAATCTAGCTGACCAAAAAGAAACTTAATTGAAATTGGAGGAACACAGACACGGAAAAACACAGTATGGAACCCCCAGGAAATAATTTGCACTCATGGATCGGCGACCCGGGTTAAAGATGGGTCCTGGGGACACCGGAGCCCAATTTATACGGGGTTAAATCGGATTCTTAGATTACAGGCAGTACTCGAGATGGTATCGAACTGAGCCTCTCTAGCTTTAGACCACATAAATGACCAACTATCCCAGACTAGAACTGCGGTGTATCAAATCAGTACCAGTAGATTATTATTAGCTGATGATGGAAGCATAGGTGGAAAATTTAACTCCTCTGAGTGCTGCTTAGAAATGGATGACTGCAGTGAAGTCATTAGAAATATCTCAAAGGAAATCTGGACGTTAGCTTATGTTGGAACTCAAGAGTGGACCCCTACATTTGATACCAGCTGGTGGGACAATTTCTGGTCATTAAAAGGAAACTGGTGAGAAAAAAAAACCTTTTTCATCTTATGTGAAATTGCTGGTTTGATCCTCCTACCTTGCATGCTCCCCTGTATAATCCGAGTTCTAGCATCTGCTGTACAAGCAAGTGTAATGATACCAAAAGAGCTTAATAAAAAAGAAGTAATCATGATAATGAATGATCAAGAACATGAAGATGCCAAGCAAATTTACAACCAATATTAAAAATTGTACTTTCAAGAAGAAGTAATTGCTAATTGATGCAGGCTTGAGCCCAATCGAACAATTAGAGGGGGAAATTGTAGAGAATCAATTGTTAAAGGAGTTGATATAAAGTTCATTGTTAAAGGAGTTAATATAAAGTTCCAATGTTATTTATAGATTGTTTGTTGAATGTTTAATAGTTATGTCAAGTTCCAATGCTAGTTAAAGGATTTATAATTACTTAAATCCCCTCACTGTCAGGTGTTCCCCCCATTGCTCCTGTTAGCGTTCAGAAGCACATAATCACGACAATGATTCTATGCAGGTGCTTTTATTGAAGAGCTCTGGGTGTCAGGGGTACAAACCCAAATCTGTCTCTGACATGCATTCGGGACAAACATGTTTTTATAGTCAATCCTTATATAACTTTAATGTTAATTATTAAACTTATATTGTTCTATTGTATACATAGATTTCAGCCAAGCATGGGCTCATCATGACCTCCCCCTCAAACATCTAACATAGTTTCTCAGAATTCTTCTTATGATTATACAATAATTGTATCTAATTACTAAACAATCATCACATCTAACAATTATATCTTTTATCATATACTGCTTACACAGGTGCAAATTCACATGATCTGGCAAACACAAAGCCTAACATTTCCAGAGTCTATTTTTAACATTTTTCTACGGCCCCACTATGTCTAGCTTCTTTCTAATTCCCCAAATTTCATGATTTTAGAATCTTTTACTATCATTCCCACTCCCATCTAAGTTGTTGAACCGCCCAACACCATAAAGAAGAGGACTGTGTCAGATAATAACCAAATATAAAAATGCCATGAGACCTAGCAGAAAAGAATGACCTAACGAAAAGCCCTAGAACAACAAGCCACCATGCAAATGAAGAATTAAAATAACGCTTCTAACCAGAGAAAACATAACACAACATCAGGACCGTGGTCAAAGCTTTTGCCTTCGTCACACTAACCAGAGCAGGCCAAGAGCAGCACAGGAACCATGGACCTGAAACCAGCAGTGCCTACCCAGAGACTCTTGAAAGGAGAGAAAACCCAGCCAAGCCAGGCCTTGCTCAGCATTGCAGTTCCCTGCTCAGAGCCTTGGGCTCCCTGCAATCCTGCCCTCAAGGATCTGCTCTCACCAGGCCCTGGGCAGCCTTTGGCACTCCCTGCCCTCAGTGGGGCCCAGCCATGCTCCAAGGCACTTGGAGTTTTGCTGCTGACTCCTTGAGCAGCTTCTCCATCCTTCTCTGCGTGCCTGAGGCTCCTGGAGCCAGCCCCAAATCCAGCGTGGGGCTGATTAAAATACAGAAAGCCCTCAGGAGCTCTTTGTCTCCCTTCCATTGTCATCCAGTCTCCAGGGCTTGTGCAGGGATTGGAGTCAGTTTGGAGTTCTCTTCAGGAGGGAGATTGCAAAGTGCACATCAGGATTTTTGGTTTAGTCAAGGAAATATTTTTTTATTTTTATTTCAGAGAAGAGGGGACAGAAGCATACCTCAGGTGATCTTGATGCTGAATGTCTCCTTAGGAGGTCTGGGCAGGGAGAAGAATGAGCCCCTTGCAGGCTGAGCCTGTTTGGACAAGCTGTTCCTCACCCCAAACCTCACCATATCTCACATCACAAAACATGAAAAAAATTTAAGCATTTTTCCTTCTAAATAAAATTTAATTAAGTAACAAAATTATATTTATATTATTCTAATTGTGATAGCATTATTCAATATTTTACTACATAATTTTTATATTTTTATTTTAAAACCAATATTATTTTATCAACCAAAAAAAATTATTTCTCATTAGTTCAAAGTAAACACAATACCGTTCATTAATTAATTAAGCGTTATTGGCTATTTATTTCTTCCTCTTTATGGTAACTAATAATATTTGTAATCCTTTTGGCACCATTTTTATAAACTTTTTCTCTAAAAGGGTCAAGGGGCGGCACTTTGGGGTCCCTGGAGACATTTCTGGGGCACATTTGGGGCAGTTTTGGGTCTGAAGAGGGAATTAAGAGAGAACTTGAGGGTCTGGAGGACACTTGGGGGAGCCGTGTAGGCACTTGGAGGGGCATTCAGGGATTCTGAGAGACAGTTCAGGGTCCCGGGCAGCACATGGGGGTGCAGGGGGCCCTTGGAGGTCGGGGAGGGGAATTTGGGGCCCTTCGGGGTCCGGGCGGGCCGTTGGGGGAAGAGCTGACGGGACTCTCTGGGGCGCGGGGGGTGATGGGACTTGTAAGCGCAGGTATCATACGATTAAATAGGGCCGCGGAGCATCACGGGAGTTCGAGGCGCAATTGCAATGGCTCTCGGTGGGGCGCGGGGAATGACGGGAGATGAAGTCCCGACTGGAATAGCGCCGGACGTGCACCGCGGAGCATGTTGGGAGCTGAAGTCCCGGAAGTGGCTCGATCACGATGTTTGGGGGTCCGGGACGGCTGTTAGGGGACACTTTTGCGTCCGAGCCGCGACTTGAAACCCTCACGGGAACTTACGGGGAGCTCTAACCGGACTCTGTAGGGCGCGGGGGACGGCAGAAGTTTTAGGCGCGGGGCTGTTCTGAGGGGATCTGGGGCCGCAGGGGATGAGAGGAGATGAATTTTTACAAGTGACTGTACCGAGCATCTGTGGTGTCAGGACTCAGGAGGTCCGGGGCGCTTTCGGGGGCTCCCGAATGGGCGGTGAGGGGGCACTGAGGGATCGTGGAGGGTCTGGGGAACACTGATGGGACAGACGGGGGCGGATCCTGGGGTACTGTGGAGCGCGGGGCATGACGGGCGTTGTAGTCCCGGCTCCAATGCGGCCTAATGTGGCCGCGAGGAGTCATGGGAGTTGTATGCAAGGAGAAAATATGGCCCCTTTTTGGGCACGGCCCCTAGGCCCAGATTCCTAGTGATGATTGGCTGGGAACGGTGATGGGTGGGAGCCTCGGCAAATGGGATGTGGCGGAGGCGGGAACAGCGAAATCACCCTCCTACCGTCCTTCCAGGGACAGTCCAGTCCATTCCAGTACAGACCAATATAACCCCACTAAAGCCCATTTCATTCCAAGTAGAACCCAGTTCAACCCCAGTGGCCCTCCAGTCCCTCCCAGTGCAGCCCTGTCGGTCCCAATACACTTGAGTTCATTCCCAGTCGTTCCCAGTTCCTCCCAACCTGATCCATATGATGCCCCAGTGTCCCCAGTTTTCTCCGTAATGCCACCAGTGTCCTCAGGTTGTCCCAGTCCTCCCCAGTGTCACTTCCAGTATGTCCCAGTGTCTCCCACAGCGTTCCCAGTACGTCCCAGTCCTCCCCAGTGTCACTCCCAGTATGTCCCAGTGTCTCCCACAGCGTTCCCAGTGTTCCCCAGTTAGTCCCAGTCCTCCCCAGTGTTTCCAAGGACAGTTTCATTTCTCTCGGTGGCAGCCGTGGCAGCCAAACCCAGCAGTGGGGTCAGTGCAGTGCCCATGGCCACAGCCCCTTGCAGGGCCCAGTGCAGCTTGGGCTGATGATCCACCCTCACAGCTGGCCCAGGGCAGCTCTGCAGTGCCTTTGGTGGCACCTGGGGCTGGCACACACCTGAGCAGTGTGTCTGTTTGCACTGGGGAAACTCAGCAGTTTGAGATTGCTGCAAAAAGTACAAAAAGAGAAAACCCCTCTTAGGCTGAGTGCAGCCAGCTCTCCAAGCACAGCAGGGCCCAGGGCAGTGAGGACAGACAGGATGGGGCTGGGCAATGTGGAGCAAGGTTGTCCACACTGGGTCAGAGCTCCAGGCACAGCTTCTGTGAGCAGGCCAAAGCTGCTGAGGAGAGACCCTGGGTCAATATCAATCACAGAATGCTGCAATCACCTCTGCGCTAAGGAGAAATTTAATCAAAGACACCCTTTAAAATAGGAATGTATATTTTATTCCTGCTCTTTGAAATCTTTCTCCATGATTGGACTAGGAAAACTTTAATGACCCTCTCAGGGCTTTGCTGTTGTTTATATCAGACTCAGTCTTTGAGAGTCAATAACACAAAGTTAAATTAAAACTCCAAATTTTCTTGAAGTTTTAATGGCTCCCACAGAGGGACACCACTGGGAAAGTGTCCCCAGGTTCCAGTTAGAGCAGAACACTGGAAGCAGTGATGACAGCTGGGGACAAAGAAGGCAAAGGTGTCTCTGGTGCTGAGCAAAGCTGGATGTCTTTCAGGAATGCAAAGGGCCAAGGCCTGAGCCCCAACCCCTGGCCAGGCAGATCCTGTCCCTCCTTCCTTGCTCAGGGCTCTTCCCAGGATGGGCACTGGCATGTGGGGATGTGCAATGGCAAGGGCAGGAGCATGGGGCGGCCCCTGCCAGGCTGCTGAGCAGGGACAAGGAGGCAATGAGGCCCCAGCACTGCAAGGGTCACTTGTCCCCTCATAGCCTCAGGCCCAGGCCCAGCAGCCATGGCCAAAGTGCTGCCCAAGTTGGCTCTGGCAGGGCTGTCTTGCAGCTGCTGCCCATCCCTGTGCCCTGTGCAGCCCAGGCTGTCCCACGGTGTCCCTGCCCTGCGCCTCTGTCCCTGCAGGCTGTCGGCATTCCCCGGCTGCCCCACCTGGCTGGGCCCTTCCTTTGCTGCCAGCTCTGCCTCCTGCCTGCCTCTGCCTGCCCACACAAAGCCTGGGGCTGACCCAGGCTCCTTCTGGGGGATGTGCTGTGCCACAGCCCTGCCCTGGGAGGGAAATTCCCTTCCATAGCAAGGCCTGGTGGACCATGGGTCCATTGTGACACTGTAGAACATCACGGAACGAAGGTGACCGTGTTCTACTGTGGAACCTCATGGAACCAAGGGTGGAAAACCAACTGCAAAACCAAGGAGACTGATGCTGGCAGTGTGAGAGCTCATGGAACCAGAAGTCCATTATGACACAGCAAGGCCTGATGGAACCAAGGGTCCCTTGTTAAACTGTGTGGCCTCATGGAACCGTGAGCCATTGTGACCCAGCAGGGCCTCATGGAACCATGGAGGCCATTTTTACGCTTGGAGGCCTTGAGAAACCAAAAGGCCATTGTAGCACTTGTGGAGCCAAGGGGACCACAGTGACATTGTGGGGCTCCATGTAACCAATGGTCTGTTGTGACACTGCAAGGCCTTATGGGATCATGCAGACCATTGTGACACTAGAAGGCCTTATGGAAGCTAGGAACCATTGTGACATTGTGTGGGCTTGGCAGGCCAAGGGGCAGTTGTCACACTGTGTGGCACCATGGAACCAAGGAGGCCATTGTGACACTCCAGGGCCCCTTGGAACTAAGGATCCATGGAACAGTGCAGGACCCCATGGAACCAAAGGTCCATTGGGACATTGCGGGGCCTCATGGAATCCTGGAGGCCATGATGACACTTGGAGGCCTAGTTGAATCAAGGGGCTCTGCAGGGCCTCATGGAACCAGGGAGACCCTTCTGACATTGTGAGTCCCCATGGAACCAAGGGTTCATTGTGACACTGCAGCACCAAGGAGACCCCTGTGACACTGCCAGGCCTCATGGAAGCAAGGGACCATTGTGACACTGTGAAGACCCATGGAAACAAGAGGCCAGTGGGTCACATCTGGACCTGATGGAACCAAGGATCCAATATGACACCACCACTGTGACACGCAGGGCCCCATGGAAACAAGGGAACAGGGAACAGGTCTGGTTGGCTTGGCCTGACTGGTCCAACTGCCCTTGGCATGTCGAGGGTCTCTTCTCATGTACCCCTGAAACCCTGGGGCTCTGGGCTTTCCTTCAAATGGAAAAGAACTGCCTTTCTCATTCAAGCATCAATGGCCAAAATGGGATTCCCCCTCCAAAATTCCCAACATCCAGGGATTGCTTCCAGACAAAAGCTGCCATTACGGACAGGTCTGGCTGCCCTTGTCTTCTTTAGAGCTGGCTCTCACCTGCCTTCAAACACTGGGGCTCAGTGCTTTCCTTCCTATAGAAAAGAACCGTCTCTCCTGTCCAGGTGGCCATATCTGAATTTTGTATTTTTCCTCCAAAATTCCTATGTTCAAGGGGTTTTCCTCCCAGACAAAAGCTCCCAGGACAGACAGCTCTGGCTGGCCTTGGCCTCTGGTGGTTGCCTGAATTCTGCCCTGAAACACTGGGGCTCTGCCCTTTCCATCCTAAGGGAAAAGATGGCACCTTCTTCTCCAGGTGCCCATGGCTGAAACTGGGATTCCACCTTCAAAAGTCCGATATCCAATTATTGCTCCTACACAAAAGCTGACATTACAGACAGGTCTGGCTGGCCTTGGTCTCTGGTGCCTGCAGTTCATCAGCCCCTGAAGCACTGGGGTTCTGTGCTTTCCTTCCTATGGAAAAGAATCTTCTTATTCCTCAATGGCCAAAATTGCTACTCCTCCTAAAATATTAACTACATGAAAGGTTTCTCCCAGACAAAACCTGCCAGCTCTCCCTGGTGTAGTGGGCTCTGATGGCCACCTGTCATCTACCCCTGAAACACTGGGGCTCTCTGCCTTCCTTCCCATGGAAATAGAACAGTCTCCTCGTCCAGCGGCCATGGCCAAATTTGAGATCTGGCCCCTAAATTTCATATATCCAAGGATAGCTCCCAATCAAAAGCTGCCAGGAGAGACAAGTCCAGCTGGCTTGGCCTCCCAGGGGCTGCTTCTCATCTACCATCAAACCGTGGGGCTCTCTGCTTTCCTTCAGATGCAAAAGAAAGGGCCTTTTCATCAAGGGACCAGTGGCCAAAACTTGTATTCTACCTCCCAAATTCTGTGTATCCAAGGATTTCTCTCAGGTACAAGCTGCAATTCCAGCAAGGTCTGGCTCACCTTGGCCCTTGGTGGCTGCTGCTCATCTGCCTCTGAAACACTGGGCCTCTGCTTTCCTTCCAATGGAAAAGAATCGTTGTTCACATCAAAGTGCCCATGGGCAAAACTGAAATTCGGCCTAAAAAATTCCATCTATACAAGGATTGCTCCAAGGAAAAAGTAGCCAGGACACAAAGGTCTGACTGGTCTTGTCCTGAGGTGATTTTCTTAGTCTATGAGCAGAATGTTTTCATTTGCCAATACCTTGGAGAGGGCTGAGAGATCTCCCAAGGTGGGGTTTGGAGGCCTCAAGCACATGAGCACAATATAGGGACAAAGCATCACTGTGCTCAGTGGGGTGGAGACTGAGGACAGCAGAGGAGAGCCCTGGGAGGGACTGGACGGTGGTTTCAGAGATGGTGGCTCCTTTTGACATAGTAGAGATCAGACAAAGAAAGAATTAATGCAAAGGGCAGATAGGGAGGGCCAGACAGGACCCAAAGAGAAAGGATCTTCCCTTTCTTTCCCTTGTGGAACAGCACATCCCCCAGAAGGAGCCTGGATCAGCCCCAGGCTTTGTGTGGGCAGGCAGAGGCAGAGCTGTCAGCAAAGGAAGGGCCCAGCCAGGTGGGGCAGCCGGGGGATGCCGACAGCCTGCAGGGACAGAGGCGCAGGGCAGGGACACCGTGGGACAGCCTGGGCTGCACAGGGCACAGGGATGGGCAGCAGCTGCAAGACAGCCCTGCCAGAGCCAACTTGGGCAGCACTTTGGCCATGGCTGCTGGGCCTGGGCCTGAGGCAGGAGCAGGAGACAAGTGATCCTTGCAGGCCTGGGGCCTCATTGCCTCCTTGTCCCTGCTCAGCAGCCTGGCAGGGGCTGCCCCATGCTCCGGCCCTTGCCATTGCACAGCCCCACATGCCAGTGCCCATCCCGGGAAGAGCCCTGAGCAAGGAGGGAGGGACAGGATCTGCCTGGCCAGGGGCTGGGGCTCAGGCCTTGGCCCTTGGCATTCCTCAAACACGTCCAGGTGTGCTCAGCACCAGAGACACCTTTGCTTTATTTGTCCCCAGCTGTCATCATTGCCTCCAGTGTTCTGCTCTAACTGGAACCTAGGGACACTTTGTGACTTGTGTTCCTCAGTGGCACCCATAACAACTTCAAGAAACTTTGGAGTTTAAATTAAACTTTGATTTATTGAGAAGTTTTCTGAACACTCTCTCAGGGACTGAGTCTGATGTAAACAACACCAAAGCCCCGAGAGGGTCATTAAAATCCTTGTGCTGTGTCTGTGCTGCTGAGCTGGGCTGGGCTCCTGGCACAGAGGAAGCTCCTCTAAAACGAAGAAGAGCTTCAAAAAGACATTTCTGCTGAGGAGCAGCTCCTCTCCCAGCCTAGCAGGACTGGGGCACTGCCTGCAGCCACCCCAGGCACAGCACAGAGGCACAGAGAGCTTCAATCAGGCAGGACTGGGAAGGGGCTGAGAAGTGTCTGGGGCAGAATCACTGCCAGCCCTCGGCACAGGAACCTCTGGCTGCAGGACAATGCAGCTGCAGCTCCTCCAGTGATCTCCTAAAGCTGGAACATCTCAATGCCTACAGACTCTGTGAGTACAACTCTGAATATTCCTGGTGCAGGGGAGGTGAAATGCCCATGAAGCTTTGACATGCTGAGGAATGCTGGTCAGTCATAAAATATTTCCAATACAAGGATTTCATTAAAAATTAGGACATTTCCAAAGACTTTGTATTCAGTTTCCTAATATTGGAGAATGGCAGGGACCGGGGGGATTAATAAGAAAGATGGATTATGAATTATTAATTATGAAATTTTAAAAGTTCACAAGACATTGGAACTGTTATTTTTGTGTTCTGTAGATTCATAGGAGATCCCTAATGTACTTTCAGCCATTCTGCCCATGGACAGCACCAGAATCCCATCTGCTCGACCCATCAGGCTCAGTCTGAGCTGTCCTTTGTCCCACGTGCAAACAGAACCTGCCCCCAGGCAGTGCCCTGCAAACAGGCAGGGTTCTGTCAGGCCAAGGAGAGGGCACAGAGATTTGGGGTCTGTGAGTGCTGGCAGGGAGAGATCAGGCACAGGGAAACACCTGCAGGAAGAAAATCTGCAGGAAGCAGAGGGAAGATCAGGCAAGGAGAGAAAACAATACCCAGAGATGCTGTGGCAGGGAGAGTTTAGAGATGCCCACAGGATCCCCTGCAGTGCAGCCCCTCCCTCTGAACAAGCCCCCTCCCTCCTGTGCCCCAGCCAAGCCTCTGCCCTCAGGGCCGGGGCTCCAAGGCGTGCAGCCCCTCCTGTGCAGGCAGAGCTGCAGCAGAGCCGTGGGGCAGCTCTTTAGCCCCGGGCCCAGTTCCCTCTGCAGAGCACAGGGCTGGGAGCAGCTGCCCAGCCCTGGGGGCTCTGGAGGGGGCACAGCTGGCTCAGGGTGACGCTGTCCCCAGTGCCTGGCTCTGGGCAATGCTGTCAGTGCAGCCAGGGAAGGAGCTGCACCTCCCTCAATCCAATGCCATCATAAGGACACCTTGAATCTCCCTGAGATTTCAGTCCAAGCTTTGAGCTTCCCTCCATGATACAAACCTGTCCTGTAGCATCTCTGCGTTATCTAAAAGCCCCACGGTGTGACACAGAATGTCTATGATGAGAAAATGCTGTTGGGTTGGTGAAATGAGCCCCGTCCTGGGTACAAATGTGGGGCTGAGACCTTGAGAAGGGGATGGACATTTGGTGGACTGTGGGGATCCATCTGCTCTCAGCAATGTCAGGATGGTTTTTAAAGGAAACATGGGAGGGTGATCATCCTCTGTCTGGGAAAGGTGATAGCCTAGAGAATCCTGGAACAGGACAGGGCGACAGACCTCCTTTCCTCCCACTCCACTCACCACCTTGCCTCAGAGAACTCACTGGTCTCCCTGAGGGCAGCAGAAATGCACAGAGTTTCTGACATCCAAAAATAATCAGCAGGGGAGATGAAGAAAAGCTGTAAATAACACTAGTACATTTAAACAGATTTTACCATTCCTGTTCTCTGGCAGTGGGAGGGCAGATGCTGACAGGGCTGTCTGTGTTAACAGAGATTCAAAGTGGAACACGAGGACAGATCCCTGTGCCCCTGCTATGTCTGCACATCGAGGCTGAACAATAAAAACCTCTGTGTGTACCTGCCCTGAACCTGAAGTCCCATTCAGGCAGCACCAGCCAGGGCTCCACACTTGGAGCTGAAGGAAAATCTGCTGGAAATTGAAAAGGGTGTGAGAGTGTTACAGGAGAAGGGCCTATGGAAATAGGCTTTGATTTTGCTGGAAGAAGTTTCTCCCAACCGGTCACTGACTTTTCTCCATGAACAGCTCCCAATGGCCAGAGAAATCAAATGTCCAACAGCAGCTCCATCAGGTACTTCCTCCTGCTGGCATTGACAGACACGCGGCAGCTGCAGCTCCTGCACTTCTGCCTCTTGCTGGGCATCTCCCTGGCTGCCCTCCTGGGCAACGGCTTCATCATCAGCGCCGTAGCCTGCGGCCACCACCTGCACACACCCATGTTCTTCTTCCTGCTCAACCTGGCCCTCACGGACCTGGGCATGATCTGCACCACTGTCCCCAAAGCCATGCACAATTCCCTCTGGGACACCAGGAACATCTCCCACACTGGATGTGCTGCTCAGCTCTTTTTCTTTGTGTTCTTCATCTCAGCAGAGCTTTCCCTCCTGACCATCATGTGCTATGACCGCTACGTGTCCATCTGCAAACCCCTGCACTACGGGACCCTCCTGGGCAGCAGAGCTTGTGCCCACATGGCAGCAGCTGCCTGGGCCAGTGCCTTTCTCAATGCTCTGCTGCACACAGCCAATACATTTTCCCTGCCCCTGTGCCATGGCAATGCCCTGGGCCAGTTCTTCTGTGAAATCCCACACATCCTCACACTCTCCTGCTCCAAATCCTACCTCAGGGAGCTTGGGCTTCTGGATGTAAGTGTCTGTGTAGGCTCAAGCTGTTTTGTGTTCATTGTTTTCTCCTATGTGCAGATTTTCAGGGCTGTGCTAAGGATCCCCTCTGAGCAGGGACGGCACAAAGCCTTTTCCACCTGCCTCCCTCACCTGGCTGTGCTCTCCCTGTTTGTCAGCACTGGTGTATTTACCTATCTGAAGCCCCGCTCCATGTCCTCCCCATCCCTGGATCTGGCCCTGTCAGTTCTGTATTCAGTGGTGCCTCCAGCCCTGAACCCTCTCATCTACAGCCTGAGGAACCAGGAGCTCAAGGCTGCAGTGTGGACACTGATGACTGGATGCTTTAAGAAACATTAAACTGCTGGCCAATTTCTGCAAATAACTTGTAATAAAAGTTTTCTTTGAGGTTTCTTGTTGGTTTGGTTGTAGTGGTATTTTTTGCTTTGTTTTAGGTATTCATATTGTCCAGAAAAAAAAATGCAACTCTTTGTACCATTTTTAAATTTGTTTCTCTCCACCCTCCCTGTGAACACAGTTTGTGTTAATGCAATGCTCTAGGTGGCTGTAAATGAACTAAAGGATCTCCCAGAAGAGTTTTCTGCAGAGATGCCCTTTTGTTGCCTTCTCTGGAGCTGCAGCAGCAATGTCTGTGTGCAGAGCTGGGGGCAGATCAGTGCTGGCACAGCAGCTGTGTGCAGCCACAGCAGCACTTGGTGTTGCCAGTGCTGCTGCCGTGGCCCTGCCCCGCTGCCCTGGTGGCCCTGGTGTTGCTGCAGGACCTGAGTGCTCTCGGGGCCAGGCACAGCCCTGGGGGTGGCAGTGCCGGGGCTGCAGCAGGGACAGGCCATGGGCACTGCTGGGGCAGCGCTGACGCCTCAGCCCAGGGCCTGGAGGCTCCAGGCTCCTTGCCCAGGCTCTCTCAAGAACACGGCCAGGCCAATGCTTAGCACAGAAAACCCCCGTGAGCAGCCCCAGGGTGGCCGTGGGCAGGCTGGGGGCAAACAGCATGGCTGGGGTTCTGCAAGAGCCCTGGGGCAGACGGGAAGGAGCAGCTGAGCAGGGGCTGATCCATCTCCAGTGCGCTGCACAGCCCAGGGCAGCATCCCAGAGCGTCCTGATGGAGCTGCCAACAACATCCCCCCTCTGCAGCCCTGGCCTCTCCCCCAGCTCACACAGGTGCCCCATCCTTGCAGTCACAGACACAGCAGCACTGGCTCAGCAGCCCCTGATTGCATTGCACACAGCAGGGGGAGCACCCCCATGCTGTTGGTGTGGGGACATGAACCTGAGGGAGCACAAATGCCATCAGCCCCTGGGGCCAGCAAGGGCTGGGGGACACCAGGGAAACCACTCAGCTTTGTCCTGGCCTCTGCAGTCAGCCAGAAAGTTTGTTCCCATCAGCTGGGAGTTTCCTGTCCCACTGCAGACGCTGTTGCTCAGAGCCAGGGCTGCCTGGCAGCCACCCCCAAACTGACCTCAGCATTTCCTTGGCTTCACCTTTGATTTCTTTCCTCGTCCCTGATCCAGATTCCTTCCTATTGCCCTTTTTTTCCTTCCTATTGCTTTCCCCTCCTCTGCAAACAGCCCATCCCTGTGTGCCCTTCCCTCTCTGGCCCCACTCCCCATTGCAGTTCCTTACTTGGCACCATGGGAACGTCCCTTGGACAGCAGGATCATCCTGCAAGTGCTGCAGGAATTGTCTGCAGGCTCCTGCAGTGCCTGGTGCTGCTCCCTTGCCAGAGGCACCCCAGGCCAGGGGGGCCCATCTGGGCTGCTGTGTCTGGCTCTGGGGCTCCCTGTTCTGGGCAGTGAGGAGGAGCTGCAGAGGCTCTGCAGGACTGACAGGATGGGCTTTGGGGTGCCAGGAGAAGCTGAGGGACCTGGGCTGCTGGAGCTTCTGAAGAGGAGGCCCAGGGTTCCTCCTGCAACTGCTCCAAGGGTGGTTCCAGAGAATCCCAGAATCAGCAAGGGTGGAAAAGACCTTTGAGATCATCAAGTCCAACCTGTGCCCTGACACCACCTTGTTTCCCTGAGCCTCCTCTTCTCCCTGATAAAAAACCCCAGCTCCCTCAGCTGCTCCTTACAGGACTTGTGTTCCAGACCCCTCCCCAGCCCTGTTGCCCTTCTCTGGAAATGCTCCAGCTCCTCCATGGCCTTCATAAATATGGGGGACCCAGAACTGGACACAGCACTCGAGGTGTGGCCTCACCAGTGCTGAGTGCAGGGAAAGAATCCCTGCCCTGCTCCTGCTGGCCACACCAGTCCTGATCCAGGCCAGGAGCCATTGGCCTTTTTGGCCACCTGGGCAGACTGCTGCCTCATGTCCAGTCTGCTGTCCATCAGTCCCTGCAGGTCCCTTTCTGCCTGGCTGCTGTCCAGCCAATCTGTCCCCAGCCTGTAGCACTGCAGGGGTTGTTGTGGCCAAAGTGCAGGACCCGGCACTTGGACTTGTTAAACCTCACCTTGTTGGGTTTGGGCCCTGGATCCAGCCTGTCCAGGGCCCTCTGCAGAGCCCTCCTACCCTCCAGCAGATCCACACTCACACCCAGCTTGGTCTCATCTGCAAATTTGCTGATGCTGGACTCAGTCCCCTCATACAGATCATCAATGCAGACACTGAAATCCACGCTGGCTGGCTCTGACCCCTCGGCCATCCTGTGGGTGCCCTGTGATGGCACTCAAGGTGATCTGTTCCAAAACCTTGCCGGGCACCCAGGTCAGGCTGACAGTCCTGGAGTTCCCCAGATCCTCCTTCCAGCCCTTCTTGGGGATGGGCTCACACTGGCACCTCCAGTCTTCTGGGACCTCCCTGCTGAGCCAGCACTGATGGTAAATGATGGAGAGCAGCTTGGGGAGCTCATCCACAGCTCCCTCATCCCCCTGGGATGGATCCCATCTGCTCCCATAGACACCTGTGAGCATCTGAGTGGCTCAGCAGGTCCCCAGCTGCTTCCTCCTGAAATACAGGGGGCTGTTCTGCTCCCTGTGCCCATCCACCAGCTCAGGAGAACTCTTCTCCTTAGTGCAACCTGTCTTGTTCTTGAAAACTGAGGCAAAGAAGGGGTTAAGTACCTCAGCCTTTCCCTCATTTTTGGTAACCATATCTCCCCCAATAATGGATGGAGATTGTCCTTGTACCTCCTTTTGCCATTAATCTATTTATAGAAACATTTTTATTATCCTTCACAGAAGTGGCCTGGTTAAGCCTTAAGCTTTCAACTCTCTGATTTTCTTTCTGCATGACCCAATAACATCCTTAAACATTTCCTGAGTTACTTGCCTCTCTGTCCAAAGGTGATGCACCTTCTGTTTTGCCCCAAGTTCCTGCTAAAGGCCCATCACATACAGAACGTCACCCGTTGGCTAAAGTACGCCTCAGAGGAGGAAAATACAAGAGTCCATAAATTAAAAGAGGGAAAGCAAGCTAGTAAAGTAAAAGAAGAAGAAGAGGCTGGGAAGGCTAACAAAAACTGGGACCCCCTTGACCACTTACTTCACCCTACCCTTGCAGTACCTCAAATCCTTCCTCCAATTCCTCTTGCTGTGGACCCAATTCCTCCTCCTCTCCCAGCTGTCATTCCTTTACCACCTCCTAACCCAATTATACCTCTACCACCTTCCCCTCTACCCTCTCCTTACTCTCTTTACCCTTCACTACTGTTCCCTTACCTCTGCCATCTCATGCACCCCTAATTCACCAGCAGGTTCCAGCTCTGCCTCTCCCAGCACAAACGAGAAGCCAAAAAACATCTCAGAATCTCATGCCCAAGAGTGAAGTTACCCAGTCAGCCTCCACAGCTGATGTTGTAACACCCGGTCCAAAGTGGGTAAAGTGGAAAAATTGTTCCCCCTCAGAGAAGTTCCCATGTGCAGGGTGGCCAGTGAGATTGGATTTGTAAATGCTCCTTTGACTGCGTCCGAAGTTGGAAATTTAAGAAAGAATTGGGAAATTTAGTTGAAGACCCAGTAGGAATAGCAAATCAAATTGATCCATTTTTAGCCCCTAATATTTAGACAAGAGGAGAATTGTACATCTTAAACATCCTATTTTCCCCAGAAGAGACTCGAATAATAAGAACTACAGGAATGAAAATTTGTGAGCGAGAAAACCAACCCGGGCCCCAAGGTAACAAAAAATGCCTTTAGTGGAGCCTGACTGGGACCCTAATCAAGAAGAGGGGAGTAGGAATATGAGAGATCACAGGTCCCTGATGACCAGATGGATAAAAGAATCAGTCCCTAGAGGGAGTAATACCAGGTTAGCGTTTGACGGCACCCAGGAAAAAGATGAGACCCCAGCAACATGGCTTAATAGGCTAAAGCAAAATGTCCAGATTTATTCTAATGTTGACCTAGATAGCCCCAAAGGCCAGATCCTTCTCAACATACAAGTTGTAACTAAATCCTGGCCAGATATCAGATGAAAGTTAGAAAGAATAGAGGACTGGCAGGAAAAATTATTAATGAACTGCTGTGAAAAGCCATAAGAGTATATATAAGAAGAGAAGAAGAAAAGACAAAAAATAAAAATTAAAATTATGGCAGCCATAGCCAGAGAAAGTGTGGGAGCCAACAAATACAGGCCAGTAGAACCACTTAGAAGAGACAAAGGTTTTATTGGACCAAAAGGGGCTAGGGTTCTACTCAGTGACAAATATTGTTATTACTGTGGAGAGAAAGGACACCTAAAGAGAAACTGTAAGAAAGTCCAATTAGATGAAGCCATAGCCTAGGAGCAAGAAACTCTAGAGTACATCTTAAGAAGAGACGAGAAATATGCGGAATAGGGGTGTCAAGGGTAGTATGCCCTGGGGAATTTAATGAATCATCGAGAAGAGCCCTTTGTAAATTTTGAATTGGTCTCCAGAATGATGAATTTGAAGTTTTAGTTGATAACGGAGCAGACAAGTCATGTGTGACTAAAATACCAACAGGAATCACAGTCGGTAAAAAGGTCTGCAAAGTACGAGGGGCCAAAGGAGAATCATTGGAGGCCCAGATTATAGAAGATGTAGAAATTAGAGGAAATTCAAGAGAGTGTTGAGCTAATTCCATTTACATCCCCAAGTTAGGTTGTGATTTATTAGGATATGATTTACAAATCAAATTGGGAATTGGAGTATTGCCAAAAGAAGGAAAAACGGTAGTACAAATAATGGTCTTAACAAAGGGAGACATAGATGAAATCAACGCAAATGTTTGGGCAGAGGAGGGAAAAATTGGTTGTTTGAATATTCCACCAATAGAAGTAGAGCTGCAGAAAGACATGTCCGCCATTTGGGTAAGGCAGTATCCAATTTCCCCAGAGGGAAAGAAAGGACGAGCCCCAGTAACTGACCAGCTGTTAAAGGAAGGATTTTAGAACCATGCATGTCTCCACATAATACTCCCATACTAGCAGTGAGAAAAGCTGATGGAAGGTATCTATTACTACAAGATTCAAGAGAAGTTAATAAAAGAACGGTTGCGAGACACCCGGTAGTACAAAACTCATATACATCATTTTAAGCCAAGTACCTGAGGAGCATGCATGGGTCTCTGTCATGGATTTAAAGTATGTCTTCTGGGCATGTCCCCTGGCTGAAGAGTGCTGGAACTGGTTTGCCTTTGAATGGGAGGACATTTAAAAGAAAAGAAAACAGCAACGAAGGTGGACACATCTTCCCTAGGGGTTTAAAGAACCCCCAACCTCTTTGGCAAGCTTTAGAAGAAGTCCTAGAACACTTTAAACCTGAGAATGGGGTAAATATTTTACAATATGTTGATGATTTATTTGTATTGGTGGACAACAAGACAAAGCTAGAAGTTCCAGCGTACTAGCATCTAAATTTCTTAGGGGAAAAAGGCCTAAAAGTATCACAAAAGAAACTGCAATTTGTGGAACAAGAAGTAACATATCTAGGACATATAATCACCCAAGAGTATAACAGGTGAAGCCCCAAGAGAATTTTGGGAATTCTGTCCATCCCTGCCCCAAAGACCAAAAGAGACGTTAGAAAATTATTAGGTTTATTTGGGTATTGCAGATTATGGCTTGATCAGTATACTAAAAGTGTTAAATTTCCATATGGCAAATTGATAGACTCAGAGCCTGTAACCTGGACCTCAAATGACGAGGAACAGCTTCAGAATCTGAAACTTAAATTGTCTTCTGCCCCTCTACTGAGCCTACCAGACCTTAAAAAGATCTTTAGACTATTGGTAAACGTGGAAGAGGGGACAGCTTGCGGAGTCCTTACACAGGACTGGGGAGGATTCAGGAAGCGGCCGCATCTCTCTCCAAGTTACCAGATCCAGTAGCCAGAGGGTGGCCAGCCTGTGTGCAAGTGATAGCAGCAACAGCCACCCCAATAGAAGACACACAGAAATTAACCTGAAAGGGGAAGATCCCGGTTCATACCCCACACAATGTGAAAGCTGTTTTAAGTCACAAGGCCCCTCAGTGGCTAAGCGATGCCCAAATACTAAACCATGAAGTCATCCTAATAAGTACCAAGGGCCTCGAATTAGTCACTTCAAAATGTTTAAAACCAGCCCAGTTCCTCACGGGAGAGCTGTTAACAGACCTGAAGCATGATTGTTTAGAAATTATTGAAATGCAGACTAAAGTGAGAGAAGATATAGAAGATGAGCCCTTCCCATATGGGAGAATTTTATTTACAGGTGGATCATCACAAATGGTAGCCAGTAAACAGGTCTCAGGGTATGCAACCATAGATGGGCAGAACATGCAAGTTGAGGAAAAAGGAAAGCTACCCTCAAATTGATCTGCCCAGTGCTGTGAAATCTATTCCCTGAAGAGAGGGCTAGATTTACTAGAAAAAGATAAAAGAACAATCTATACCGACTTCTGGTATGTATTCGGAATTGTCCATACATTTGGAAAAATATGGGAAGAATGGAGATACCTAAATTCTAAAGGCAAAACTTAAATACATGAAGAGCTAATAAAATTAGTACTAGAGTCCCTAAGGAAATCAATAGAGATAGCCGAATGTCACATAAAAGGACATCAAAAAGGGGATATCCTTAAAATGAAAGGAAATTGATTAGCTGATCAAGTAGCAAAAGAAGTAGCCTTGGACCAAGATAGACCAGTAAAAATTCTTAAGATAGAAGGAACACCTAGTATAGAAAGAAATGAGGAAAGACCCATCTTTGATGAGAAAGAATTAAGAGAGTTAGAAAAGATGAGAGGACAGCAAAAAGAAAATGGAGAATGGTGGACCCCTGATGGACGGCAAATTTTAAATAAAGCTTCAGCCCAAAAGGTGGTGACAGAGTTACACGAGTTGACCCATTGGGGAATACAAGGATTATGTGACCACTTTCCAAGGGATCATATGTGCATGGGAGTACGTACCATAGGAAAGGCAGTTACCAAGGGACGTTTAACTTGCCAACAAATCAATCAGAAATTAATGAGAAGAGTACTGTCTGATCTGGGGGAAGAGAGTTGGCCTTGCGGCCGTTCCAAAGCGTGCGGGTAGACATCACAGAAATGTCCCCTGTCCAGGGACACAGACACTTATTAGTGACCGTGGATCACCTCACCCATTGGGTAGAGGCGTTCCTGACCAAAACAGAGACAGCCCAAGCAGCCACAAAAGCAATCCTAGAAAACATCATTCCCCAATATGGGTTGATAAATAATATTGATTCTGACCGAGGTCCACATTTTGCTGCCAAAGTCTTACAACAAGTTGTTGAAGCCCTGGGAATGAAATGGAGGTTGCACAGCCCATTGGCATCCCCGGAGATGCGGAGGAGCAGAAAGAATGAATAAAACGATCAAAAACGCGTTAATTAAATTAGTTACAGAAAGCCAGATGAATTGGCTTAAATGTCTACCCTTAGCACTGTTACAAATTAGAACAAGGCCTCGAACAGGCATAAGAGTCTCACTGTATGAAATGATGTTTGGACTCCCCTTCTTGACAACCCCGTATAGCACGGGAATCTATCCAGAAGGAGAGACAGCCACCCAAAAATAGGTAAAGGCCATAGGAAGGAGTTCAAAGATCTTAGGAAAAAGGGTTTTCTCCCTCAAACCTCTCCCTTAGACACTAAGGGACATAACACCAATCCAGGGGACTGGGTGTTAGTTAAATCATGGAACTCTGCACCTTTAACCTCTAAGTTTGAAGGCCCTTTTCAGGTCCTACTCACCACCAATACAGCCATACGACCCAAGAGAAGGGGTGGACACATATAACCCAGACTAAAGGACCTGTACACCTCCCACTGAAGAGTCAAAACCAGCCACATCCCCTACTAAGTCTTCTAATGAATGGATTTGACTAATCACTCAGACAATCTAAAGCTAACCCTCCAGAGGAGACCTAAAGACTACTGGAGACTGTCTATAGTCAAAAACTTGTTAAGAACTGTTTAAATAATCAAAACTTGTTAAGAACTGTTAAAAATTGCAGTTAATGTTATTTATATTTTACTTTTGAGTTTGAAAAGTAGATACTTTCCTGTTGCATGTATTATAAGTTAGTGTTTATTAATGAATGTACAGTTTTTAGTTTGTGTTGGAGCCTTTATTTGTTTTGGTGTATATTGTGATTTTGTAGGTTTAGGCATAAGAGTAAATACCTCGTTATTTGTTTGGAGTATTTTTTCTATAATTTTGGATACCGATAATTCTTAAAGTCATCTGACCATTGAGTTCAAGGTTTTTAGGTCATGTTTTTGTGTGAAAAAGTTTAAATACCCCAGTTAACTCCAATCTTAGTGTACAAAGCAATCTCCTATAAAACATCCATCAGGGCAAGAATAAATTAGTAAAGAAATGTGAAATGTGTTGACACTGAGAGAATAAAAACTCTGTACTAAAACCAACAAGCTCTTCTGTAGGAGAAAAGCATAACCAGGAGGCAAGGCTGGGTTAGTCTACATTCCGCCTAAAAACAGCCACTCCAATCACTGGGTGCAGCTCAGTAGTTGTAGAGTTTAGGGGAATGCCTCATACCAGACTCCTGGGAATGCTCTTACTGATCTTACTGGTTAACATCACGCTGGGAAGTCAGAAGAGCCCATGTGCTAAATGTTACTACCTCCTTTACAGAGGGGAAGAAACCGGATCTTTAATACGAGTACATACATATTTAAACTTAAACTGTGCCAACCTCTCTCTGTTAGCAACCTGTCCAGGGGAAGGGAAGACTTACTGGATTTCACAAAATACAGCCACTTAGCAGCAAGGACTGCCTGGGGAGTGTCCTATAGGAGATGCTTGGCTTTGCTTGGAACATAAGTCCAGTCAAAGAGGCACAGCAGACTTAATAAAAGAGAAAGAAGTAACAACATCAGTAAATGAGAAAGAAGACCTAGAAACATCTCGTGGGAAAAACTTGTTCATAGATTTAGTGGAAAAGATCAGGGAAGAGTTACATTTAACTAATTGCTGGATCTGTGGAAATACACAAATGGCCAAAGTCTGGCCTTGGGAAAGGAATCAGCTTAAGACCAATAGAAATCTTAAAATGGACAAAAACAAGACAAAAAGTACCACCTATTGGACAAAGAGGAAAAGAATGCTGGGAATTAAAGTCTAAAATAATTGGAGAAGAGCAGTGTATATCAAGGAAAGGGAAAATGTATAAATTTATAAAACCCCAGTAGGAGAAATGTCATGTAAGAGATATTTAAAAATAAAACATCCAGTAGCGGGGAAGGTTCCTAGAGAACCCAATAAACACTGGAAGTATTATTAATTATTTATATACTGGAAGTATTATTTATTATTTATATACTGGAAGTAGTATTTACTAAATTAGAAATAATGAAATTATTTGTTTATTAGAATATTATTTATTAAATAATAATAAGTAATATTACCTTATTAAAACAATGACTATTTTAATTGTAAAAAATAATATTATATATTACACATATATATTAATAAAATATATTATCAATAATTAATATAATATATTATATAATTTATATAATATCTATTAATTAATATTATATTAACGTATATTATAATATTATTATAATATCTATTATTATAATATTGAAATAATAATTAATAGTATAAAATTAAAATATATAATTATTAATAATGAATGTAATATATATTATATGCTATATAATATTTTATAGTGTAATATAATACAACAAATAATAAATAATATAAAATATAAAATATAAAACATAAAATATATATTATATATTATATATTATATATTATATATTATATATTATATACTATATATTATATACTATATATTATATATTATATATTATATATTATATATTATATATTATATATTATATATTATATATTACATATTACATATTACATATTACGTATTATGTATTATATATTATGTTATATATTATTTATTATAAATTATTTATCATGGTAATATAATATATTATATATAATATAATATTTAGAAATATAGTATATATGATATTGTAATTTATTTTCTATATTATGTTATTATTTTATATATTATTATTATTATTATTATTATTATTATTATTATTATTATTATTATTATTATTATTATTATTATTATTATTATTATTATTATTATTATTTTAAAAAGAATAGATACTGAAAATCCATTGGGAAGAAAGAAACGGTGTGTCCCTACCAAGAAGGAAAAGGAATAAATCAAGGAATAAATCAAGGAACAAATCAAGGAATAAATCAAGGAATAAACCCATTCTGGGAAGTGAGAGAAATATCCAAATACTGGGAATTTCCAATGACTCTCAGTGATGCTTCCTGGAAAGCTCCAGAAAACCTGGTTTGGATATGTGGGAATGTGGCTTACACTGAATTACCCAGGGAGTGGAGCAGCACTTGCACTATCGGAATTATTAAACCGTCATTTTTCTTACTCCCAAAAGAGTCTGGATTGAACCAAGGGGTCCCAGTATGTGATGATTTGAACAAATCTAGCTGAGCAAAAAGAAACTTAATTGAAATTGGAGGAACACAGACACGGAAAAACACAGTATGGAACACCCAGGAAATAATTTGCACTCATGGATCGGTGACCTGGGCTCAAGATGGGTCCTGGGGACACCGGACCCCAATTTATACAGGGTTAAATCGGATTCTGAGATTACAGGCAGTACTTGAGATGGTATCGAACTGAGCCTCTCTAGCTTTAGACCACATAAATGACCAACTCTCCCAGACTAGAACTGTGGTGTATCAAATCAGACTAGCAGTAGATTATTTATTAGTTATGGAAAATTTAACTCCCCCAGTGCTGCTTAGAAATGGATGACTGCAGTGAAGTCATTAGAAATATCTCAAAGGAACTCTGGAAGTTAGCTTATGTTGGAACTCAAGAGTGGACCCCTACATTCGATACCAGCAGGTGGGACAATTTCTGGTCATTAAAAGGAAACTGGTGGGAAAAACCAGCCTTTTTCATCTTATGTGAAATTGCTAGTTTGATCCTCCTACCTTGCATGCTCCCCTGTATAATCCGAGTTGTAGCATCTGCTGTACAAGCAAGTTTAATGATACCAAAAGAGCTTAATAAAAAAGAAGTAAAAGTAATCATGAAGATGAATGATCAAGAACGTGAAGATGCCAAGCAAATTTACAACCAATATTAAAAATTGTACTTTCAAGAAGAAGTAATTGCTAAATGATGCAGGCTTGAGCCCAATCGAACAATTAGAGGGGGAAATGGTAGAGAATCAATTGTTAAAGGAGTTGATATAAAGTTCATTGTTAAAGGAGTTAATATAAAGTTCCAATGTTATTTATAGATTGTTTGTTGAATGTTTAATAGTTATGTCAAGTTCCAATGCTAGTTAAAGGATTTATAATTATGTAAATCTCCTCACTGTCAGGTGTTCCCCCCACTGCTTCTGTTAGCATTCAGAAGCGCATAATCACGACAATGATTCTATGCAGGTGCTTTTATTGAAGAGCTCTGGGTGTCAGGGGTACAAACACAAATCTGTCTCCGACATGTGTTCAGGATGAACATGTTTTTATATTCAATCGTTATATAACTTTCATGTTAATTATTAAACTTATATTGTTCTATTGTATACATAGATTTCATCCAAGCATGGGCTCCTCGTGGCTCCCCTTTAAATTTCTGAAATAGTTTCTCATGATTCTTTGTATGATTATACAATAATTATATTTAATTACTAAACAATCATCACATCTATCAATTACATCATTTATCATATACTGCTTACGCAGGTGCAATTTCACATGATCTGGCAAACACAAATTCTAACATTTTCAGAGTCTATTTTAAACATTTTCCAGGGCCGCACTAAGTCTAGTTTCTTTCTAATTCCCCAAATTTCATGATTTTAAAACCTTGTACTGTCACTCCCACTCATCTAAGATGGCGAACCACCCGACACCATAAAGAAGAGGATTATGTCATAATAACCAAATATGAAAATGCCATAAGACCTAGCAGAAAAGAATGACCTAATGAAAACCCCTAGAACAATAAGCCACCATGCAAATGAAGAATTAAAATAACACCTCTAACCAAAGAAAACATAACCACGGTCAGAGCTTTTTGCCTTCATCACCTGAGGTAGATAGGGTCAGGCGCTCGGAAAATCTCGCGATGTCACGGAAAGCAGCAGGATTCCTCTCCCCCTAACGCCTAGTGATAAGGGATCACCCAAGAATGTAGTCCCCCTAAATTTAGTAACTTTCTGCTCCTTACTAACCAATTACAGTAAGGTAAGACCCCCTGACGTAGAGAAAAACTTTCCCGAGTATAAAACCCAACGAGAAAGGACAATAAACGCCTTTGGACCGTCCACCATACTGGTTCCTGCGTGTGTTCTTGGCCCGAGTGACCCTGGAGAGTTTGGGTCGCCGTGCCGTTTCCTCAGAACCAGGTCGCCTTGCCTTGCATCAGAAGGCAACAGTCACCCTAACCAGAACAGGCCAAGAGCAGTACAGGGACCATGGACCTGAAACCAGCAGTGCCTACCCAGAGACTCTTGAAAGGAGAGAAAACCCAGCCAAGCCAGGCCTTGCTCAGCATTGCAGTTCCCTGCTCAGAGCCTTGGGCTCCCTGCAATCCTGCCCTCAAGGATCTGCTCTCACCAGGCCCTGGGCAGCCCTTGGCACTCCCTGCCCTCCCTGGGGCCCAGCCATGCTCCAAGGCACTTGGAGTTTTGCTGCTGACTCCTTGAGCAGCTTCTCCATCCTTCTCTGCGTGCCTGAGGCTCCTGGACCCAGCCCCAAATCCAGCGTGGGGCTGATTAAAATACAGAAAGCCCTCAGGAGCTCTTTGTCTCCCTTCCATTGTCATCCAGTCTCCAGGGCTTGTGCAGGGATTGGAGTCGGTTTGGAGTTCTCTTCAGGAGGGAGATTCCAAAGTGCACATCAGGATTTTTGGTTTTAGTCAAGGAAATATTTTTTTATTTTTATTTCAGAGAAGAGGGGACAGAAGCATTCCTCAGGTGATCTTGATGCTGAATGTCTCCTTAGGAGGTCTGGGCAGGGAGAAGAATGAGCCCCTTGCGGGCTGAGCCTGTTTGGACAAGATGTTCCTCACCCCAAACCTCACCATATCTCACATCACAAAACATGAAAAAAATTTAAGCATTTTTCCTTCTAAATAAAATATAAATTATTAACAAAATCATATTTATATTATTCTAATTGTGATAGTATGAATCAATATTTTACTACCTAATTTTTATATTTATATTTAAAAATCAATACTATTTTAGCAACCAAAAAAATTATTTCCCATTAGTTCAAAGTAAACACAATACGGTTCTTTAATTAATTAAGTTTTATTGGCTATTTATTTCTTCCTCTTTATGGTAACTAATAATATTTGTAGTCCTTTTGGCACCATTTTTATAAACTTTTTCTCTAAAAGGGTCAAGGGGCGGCACTTTGGGGTCCATGGAGACATTTCTGGGGCACATTTGGGGCAGTTTTGGGTCTGGGGAGGGAATTCAGACAGAACTTGAGGGTCTGGAGGACACTTGGGGAAGCCTAGTGGGCACTTGGAGGGGCATTCAGGGATTCTGAGGGACAGTTCAGGGTCCGGGGCAGCACTGGGGGTCCAGGGGGCCCTTGGAGGTCAGGGAGGGTAATTTGGGGCCCTTCGGTGTCCAGGCGGGCCCTTGAGGGCCTGTGACGGGGCTCTCTGGGGCGCGGGGGGTAATGGGAGTTGTATGCGCAGGTATCATACAATTTATTGAGGCTGCGGGGCATGATGGGAGATGAAGTCCCGGCTGGAAGAGCACCAGAGTTGCGCCGCGGAGCATGATGGGAGCTGTAGTCCCGGAAGTGGCTTCATCACGATGTTTGTGGGTCCGGGACGGCTGTTGGGGGCCACTTTTGCGTCCGAGCCGCGACTTGAAACACTCACGGGAACTTAAAAAATTCAGGAGTCCTTGCGGGGAGCTCGGAGAGCTCTAACCGTGGTCTTTAGGGCGCGAGTCACGGCAGGAGTTTTAGGCGCGGGACTGTTCTGAGGGGCTCTGGGGCCGCAGGGAATAAGAGGAGATGAATTTCCACAAGTGGCTGTACCGAGCATCTGAAGGGTTGGGAGCACTCAGGGAGTCCGGGGCGCTTTCGGGGGATCCCGAATGTGCGATGAGGGGGCACTGAGGGATCGTGGAGGGTCTGGGAAACGCTGAAGGGGGGTGGGGCGGGGTGGGGTACTGTGGAGCGCGGGGCATGACGGGCGTTGTAGTCCCGGCTCCATTGGGGCTTAATGGGGCTGCGGGGTGTGATGGGAGTTGTATGCAAAGAGAAAATATGGCGCCTTTTTGGGCACCGCCCCTAGGCCCGAATTCCTAGTGATGATTGGCTGCGAACGGTGATGGGTGGGAGCCTCGGCAAATGGCATGTGGCGGAGGCGGGAACAGCCAAATCACCCTCCTACAGTCCTTCCAGGGACAGTCCTGTCCATTCCCAGTACAGACCAGTTCAACCCCACTAAAGCCCATTTAATTCCAAGTAGAACCCAGTTCAACCCCAGTGGCCCTCCAGTCCCTCCCAGTGCAGCCCTGTCCGTCCCAATACACCTGAGTTCATTCCCAGTCCTTCCCAGTTCCTCCCAATGTGATCCACATGATGCTCCAGTGTCCCCAGTTTTCTCTGCAATGCCCCCAGTGTCCTCAGGTTGTCCCAGTCCTCCCCAGTGACACTCCCAGTATGTCTCAGTGTCTCCCACAGCGTTCCCAGTGTTCCCAGTATGTCCCAGTCATTCCCCAGTGTTTCCAAGGACAGTTTCATTTCTCTCGGTGGCCGTGGCAGCCAATCCCAGCAGTGGAGTCAGTGCAGTGCCCATGGCCACAGCCCCTTGCAGGGGCCCAGTGCAGCTTGGGCTGATGATCCACCCTCACAGCTGGCCCAGGGTAGCTCTGCAGTGCCTTTGGTGGCACCTGGGGCTGGCACACACCTGAGCAGTGTGTCTGTTTGCAGTGGGAAACTCAGCAGTTTGAGATTGCTTTAAAAAAACTCCAAAAAGTGAAAACCCCTCTTAGGCTGAGTGCAGCCAGCTCTGCAAGCACAGCAGGGCCCAGGGCAGTGAGGACAGACAGGATGGGGCTGGGCAATGTGGAGCAAGGTTGTCCACACTGGGTCAGAGCTCCAGGCACAGCTTCTGTGAGCAGGCCAAAGCTGCTGAGGAGAGACCCTGGGTCAATATCAATCACAGAATGCTGCAATCACCTCTGCTCTAAAGAGTAATTTAATAAAAGACACCCTTTAAAATAGGAATGTATATTTTATTACTGCTCTTTGAAATCTTTCTCCATGATTGGACTAGGAAAACTTTAATGACCCTCTCAGGGCTTTGTTGTTGTTTACATCAGACTCAGTCTTTGAGAGTCAATAACACAAAGTTAAACTCCAAATTTTCTTGAAGTTTTAATGTGTCCCACAGAGGGACACCACTGGGAAAGTGTCCCCAGGTTCCAGTTAGAGCAGAACACTGGAGGCAGTGATGACAGCTGGGGACAAACAAGGCAAATGTGTCTCTGGTGCTGAGCATACCTGGATGTGTTTGAGGAATGCAAAGGGCCAAGGCCTGAGCCCCAGCCCCTGGCCAGGCAGATCCTGTCCCTCCCTCCTTGCTCAGGGCTCTTCCCGGGATGGGCACTGGCATGTGGGGATGTGCAATGGCAAGGGCAGGAGCATGGGGCGGCCCCTGCCAGGCTGCTGAGCAGGGACAAGGAGGCAATGAGGCCCCAGGCCTGCAAGGGTCACTTGTCTCCTGCTCCTGCCTCAGGCCCAGGGCCAGCAGCCATGGCCAAAGTGCTGCCCAAGTTGGCTCTGGCAGGGCTGTCTTGCAGCTGCTGCCCATCCCTGTGCCCTGTGCAGCCCAGGCTGTCCCACGGTGTCCCTGCCCTGCGCCTCTGTCCCTGCAGGTTGTGGGCATCCCCCGGCTGCCCCACCTGGCTGGGCCCTTCCTTTGCTGACAGCTCTGCCTCCTGCCTGCCTCTGCCTGCCCACACAAAGCCTTTGGCCTACCCAGGCTCCTTCTGGGGGATGTGCTGTTCCACAGCCCTGCCCTGGGAAGGAAATTCCTTTCCATAGCAAGGCCTGGTGGAACCATGGGTCCATTGTGACACTGCAGAACAACACGGAACCAAGGGGATCGTGTTCTACTGCGGAACCTCATGGAACCAAGCGTCCATGGTGACACTGCAGAACCAAGGAGACTGCTGCTGGCAGTGTGAGAGCTCATGGAACCAGAAGTCCATTGTGACACAGCAAGGCCTGATGGAACCAAGGGTCCCTTGTTAAACTTTGTGGCCTCATGGAACCATGAGCCATTGTGACCCAGCAGGGCCTCATGGAACCACGGAGGCCATTTTTACACTTGGAGGCCTTGAGAAACCAAAAGGCCATTGTAGCACTTCAGAACCTTGTGGAGCCAAGGGGACCACAGTGACACTGTGGGGCTCCATGTAACCAATGGTCTGTTGTGACACTGCAAGCCTTATGGGATCATGCAGACCATTGTGACACTAGAAGGCCTCATGGAAGCTAGGAACCATTGTGACATTGTGTGGGCTTGGCAGGCCAAGGGGCAGTTGTCACACTGTGTGGCACCATGGAACCAAAGAGGCCATTGTGACACTCCAGGGCCCCATGGAACTAAGGATCCATGGAACAGTGGAGGACCCCATGGAACCAAAGGTCCATTGGGACATTGCGGGGCCTCATGGAATCCTGGAGGCCATGATGACACTTGGAGGCCTCGTTGAATCAAGGGGCTCTGCAGGGCCTCATGGAACCAGGGAGACCCTTCTGACATTGTGAGTCCCTATGGAACCAAGGGTTCATTGTGACACTGCAGCACCAAGGAGACCCCTGTGACACTGCCAGGCCTCATGGAAGCAAGGGACCATTGTGACACTGTGAAGACCCATGAAAACAAGAGGCCAGTGGGTCACATCTGGGCCTGATGGAACCAAGGATCCAATATGACACCACCACTGTGACACGCAGGGCCCCATGGAAACAAGGGAACAGGGAACAGGTCTGGTTGGCTTGGCCTGACTGGTCCAACTGCCCTTGGCATGTCGAGGGTCTCTTCTCATGTACCCCTGAAACCCTGGGGCTCTGGGCTTTCCTTCAAATGGAAAAGAACTGCCTTTCTCATTCAAGCATCAATGGCCAAAATGGGATTCCCCCTCCAAAATTCCCAACATCCAGGGATTGCTTCCAGACAAAAGCTGCCATTACAGACAGGTCTGGCTGCCCTTGTCTTCTTTAGAGCTGACTCTCCCCTGCCTTCAAACACTGGGGCTCAGTGCTTTCCTTCCTATGGAAAAGAACCGTCTCTCCTGCCCAGGTGGCCATATCTGAATTTTGTATTTTTCCTCCAAAATTCCTATGTTCAAGGGGTTTTCCTCCCAGACAAAAGCTCCCAGGACAGACAGCTCTGGCTGGCCTTGGCCTCTGGTGGTTGCCTGAATTCTGCCCTGAAACACTGGGGCTCTGCCCTTTCCATCCTAAGGGAAAAGATGGCACCTTCTTCTCCAGGTGCCCATGGCTGAAACTGGGATTCCACCTTCAAAAGTCCGATATCCAATTATTGCTCCTACACAAAAGCTGACATTACAGACAGGTCTGGCTGGCCTTGGTCTCTGATGCCTGCAGTTCATCAGCCCCTGAAGCACTGGGGTTCTGTGCTTTCCTTCCTATGGAAAAGAATCTTCTTATTCCTCAATGGCCAAAATTGCTACTCCTCCTAAAATATTCACTACATGAAAGGTTTCTCCCAGACAAAACCTGCCAGCTCTCCCTGGTGTAATGGGCTCTGATGGCCACCTGTCATCTACCCCTGAAACACTGGGGCTCTCTGCCTTCCTTCCCATGGAAATAGAACAGTCTCCTCGTCCAGGGGCCGTGGCCAAATTTGAGATCTGGCCCCTAAATTTCATATATCCAAGGATAGCTCCCAATCAAAAGCTGCCAGGAGAGACAAGTCCAGCTGGCTTGGCCTCCCAGGGGCTGCTTCTCATCTACCATCAAACCGTGGGGCTCTCTGCTTTCCTTCAGATGCAAAAGAAAGGGCCTTTTCATCAAGGGACCAGTGGCCAAAACTTGTATTCTACCTCCCAAATTCTGTGTATCCAACGATTTCTCTCAGGTACAAGCTGCAATTCCAGCAAGGTCTGGCTCACCTTGGCCCTTGGTGGCTGCTGCTCATCTGCCTCTGAAACACTGGGCCTCTGCTTTCCTTCCAATGGAAAAGAATCGTTGTTCACATCAAAGTGCCCATGGGCAAAACTGAAATTCGGCCTAAAAAATTCCATCTATACAAGGATTGCTCCAAGGAAAAAGTAGCCAGGACACAAAGGTCTGACTGGTCTTGTCCTGAGGTGATTTTCTTAGACTATGAGCAGAATGTTTTCATTTGCCAATATCTTGGAGAGGGCTGAGAGATCTCCCAAGGTGGGGTTTGGAGGCCTCAAGCACATGAGCACAATATAGGGACAAAGCATCACTGTGCTCAGTGGGGTGGAGACTGAGGACAGCAGAGGAGAGCCCTGGGAGAGACTGGACGGTGGTTTCAGAGATGGTGGCTCCTTTTGACATAGTAGAGAACAGACAAAGAAAGAATTAATGCAAAGGGCAGATAGGGAGGGCCAGACAGGACCCAAAGAGAAAGGATCTTCCCTTTCTTTCCCTTGTGGAACAGCACATCCCCCAGAAGGAGCCTGGGTCAGCCCCAGGCTTTGTGTGGGCAGGCAGAGGCAGAGCTGTCAGCAAAGGAAGGGCCCAGCCAGGTGGGGCAGCCGGGGGATGCCGACAGCCTGCAGGGACAGAGGCGCAGGGCAGGGACACCATGGGACAGCCTGGGCTGCACAGGGCACAGGGATGGGCAGCAGCTGTAAGACAGCCCTGCCAGAGCCAACTTGGGCAGCACTTTGGCCATGGCTGCTGGGCCTGGACCTGAGGCAGGAGCAGGAGACAAGTGACCCTTGCAGGGCTGGGGCCTCATTGCCTCCTTGTCCCTGCTCAGCAGCCTGGCAGGGGCCGCCCCATGCTCCTGCCCTTGCCATTGCACATCCCCACATGCCAGTGCCCATCCCGGGAAGAGCCCTGAGCAAGGAGGGAGGGACAGGATCTGCCTGGCCAGGGGCTGGGGCTCAGGCCTGGGCTCTTTGCATTCCTCAAACACATCCAGGTGTGCTCAGCACCACAGACACCTTTGCCTTGCTTGTCCCCAGCTGCCATCACTGCCTCCAGTGTTCTGCTCTAACTGGAACCTAGGGACACTTTGTGACTTGTGTTCCTCAGTGGGACCCATAACAACTTCAAGAAACTTTGGAGTTTAAATTAAACTTTGATTTATTGAGAAGTTTTCTGAACACTCTCTCAGGGACTGAGTCTGATGTAAACAACAGCAAAGCCCCGAGAGGGTCATTAAAATCCTTGTTCTGTGTCTGTGCTGCTGAGCTGGGCTGGGCTTCTGGCCCAGATGCAGCTCCTTGAAAACCAAGAAGAGCTTCAAAAAGACATTTCTGCTGAGGAGCAGCTCCTCTCCTAACCCAGCAGGGCTGGGGCACTGCCTGCAGCCACCCAGGGCACAGCACAGAGGCACAGAGAGCTTCAATCAGGCAGGGCTGGGAAGGGGCTGAGAAGTGTCTGGGGCAGAATCACTGCCAGCCATTGGCACAGGAACCTCTGGCTGAAGGACAATGCAGCTGCAGCTCCTCCAGTGATCTCCTAAAGCTGGAACATCCTAATGCCTACAGACTCTGTGAGTAAAACTCTGAATATTCCTGGTGCAGGGGAGGTGAAATGCCCATGAAGCTTTGACATGCTGAGGAATGCTGGTCATCATAAAATATTTCCAATACAAAGATTTCATTAAAAATTAGGACATTTCCAAAGACTTTGTATTCAGTTTCCTAATATTGGAGAACAGCAGGGACCAGGGGGATTAATAATAAAGATTGATTATGAATTATTAATTACGAAATTTTAAAAGTTCACAAGACATTGGACCTGTTATTTTTGTGTTCTGTAGATTCACAGGAGATCCCTAATGTACTTTCAGCCATTCTGCCCATGGACAGCACCAGCATCCCCTCTGCTGGACGCATCAGGCTCAGTCTGAGCTGTCCTTTGTCCCACGTGCAAACAGAACCTGCCCCAGCCAGTGCCCTGCAAACAGGCAGGATTCTGTCAGGCCAAGGAGAGTGCACAGAGATTTGGGGTCTGTGAGTGCTGGCAGGGAGAGATCAGGCACAGGGAAACACCTGCAGGAGGGAAATCTCCAGGAAGCAGAGAGAAGATTGGGCAAGGAGAGAAAACAATACCCAGAGATGCTGTGGCAGGGAGAGTTTAGAGATGCCCACAGGATCCCCTGCAGTGCAGCCCCTCCCTCTGAACAAGCCCCCTCCCTCCTGTGCCCCAGCCAAGCCTCTGCCCTCAGGGCCGGGGCTCCAAGGCGTGCAGCCCCTCCTGTGCAGGCAGAGCTGCAGCAGAGCCGTGGGGCAGCTCTGCAGCCCCGGGCCCAGTTCCCTCTGCAGAGCACAGGGCTGGGAGCAGCTGCCCGGCACTGGGGGCTTTGGCAGGGGGCACAGCTGGCTCAGGGTGACGCTGTCCCCAGTGCCCGGCTCTGGGCAATGCTGTCAGTGCAGCCAGGGAAGGACCTGCATCTTCCTCCATCCAATGCCAGCATAAGGACACTTGGAATTGTCCCTGAGATTTCAGTCCAGGCTGGGAGCTCCAATCCAGGGCTCAAACCTGTCCTAAAACATCTCTTAGTTGTAAGATTGGTGGGGAAAGACAGAGGTGTTGTGACACTGAAAATGCTGCTGGGTTTGTGAAATGAGCAAAGAGAGCCCTTGGCCACAAATGTGGAGCTGGGCTGTGGGGGATCCATCTGCTCTCAGCAGTACTTAAGGCATTTTTGGGAAAAAACATGGGAAGTTGATCACCCTCCACTTGCTAAAGTTTAAACCCCTGAGAAAATCTGAACAGATCAGAATGACAGACCACCTCCCCTTAGTCTCCATTAATCACTTTGTCTCAGAGAAATCACTGTATTTTCCCTGGGGGCAGCAAAAATGCTGAGGGTTTATGATATCCAAGAATACCAGGACAGAATGGAGGGAGCATAAAAAGAAAAGTGCAGAACTCTTGAACACAAAAGGAGGCCTGTGTCTGTTACAGGGGACAGTGTACTGGAAATTGCTTTGATTATGCTTACAGGTGTCTCCTCTATCTCTACAATGTCTTTTTCTCCATGAATAGGTCCTTATGCCAAGGATCAGCAAATGTCCAACAGCAGCTCCATCAGCCACTTCCTCCTGCTGGCATTGGCAGACACGCGGCAGCTGCAGCTCCTGCACTTCTGCCTCTTGCTGGGCATCTCCCTGGCTGCCCTCCTGGGCAACGGCCTCATCATCAGTGCCATAGCCTGCGGCCACCACCTGCACATGCCCATGTTCTTCTTCCTGCTCAACCTGGCCCTCAGCGACCTGGGCTCCATCTGCACCATTGTCCCCAAAGCCATGCACAATTCCCTCTGGGACACCACGACCATCTCCTACACTGGATGTGCTGCTCAGGTCTTCTTCTTTGCCTTTTTCATGTCAGCAGAGCTTTCCCTGCTGACCATCATGTGCTACGACCGCTACGTGTCCATCTGCAAACCCCTGCACTACGGGACCCTCCTGGGCAGCAGAGCTTGTGCCCACATGGCAGCAGCTGCCTGGGCCACTGGCTTTCTCTATTCACTGATGCACACAGCCAATACATTTTCCCTGCCCCTGTGCCATGGCAATGCCCTCGGCCAGTTCTTCTGTGAAATCCCACAGATCCTCAAGCTCTCCTGCTCCAAATCCTACCTCAGGGAATTTGGGCTCATTGTGTTTTCCATTTCTTTACTATTTGGTTGTTTTCTGTTCATTGTTGTTACCTATGTGCAGATCTTCAGGGCTGTGCTGAGGATCCCCTCTGAGCAGGGACGGCACAAAGCCTTTTCTACCTGCCTCCCTCACCTGGCTGTGCTCTCCCTGTTTCTCAGCACTGGTTTTTTTGCCTACCTGAAGCCCCCCTCCATGACCTCCCCATCCCTGGATCTGACCCTGTCAGTTCTGTACTCGGTGGTGCCTCCAGCCCTGAACCCCCTCATCTACAGCCTAAGGAACCAGGAGCTCAAGGCTGCAGTGAGGAGACTGATGACTGGATGGTTTTGGAAATATTAAGGGCTGGCCTATTTCTGCCAATCATTTGTAATAAAAGTAATTTTTGATAGTTCTTGTTCATTTGGTTGTGGGTTTTTTCTTTTATTTACTTTTTTAATGTTGTCCACAAAGAAAAGTCACTTTTTATGCCATTTCCCATTTTGTTTCTCTCTACCATTCCTATGGTCACAGACTGTGTCAATGAGGGGCTATGCCCTTGCTGCCTTTAAATGAACTAAAGGATGTCCCAGCAAAGTTTTCTGCAGAGATGCCCTTTTGTTGCCTTCTCTGGAGCTGCAGCAGCAATATCTGTGTGCAGAGGTGGGGGCAGATCAGTGCTGACACAGCAGCTGTGTGCAGCCACAGCAGCACTTGGTGTTGCCCGTGCTGCTGCCGTGGCCCTGCCCCGCTGCCCTGGTGGCCCTGGTGTTGCTGCAGGGCCTGAGTGCTCTCGGGGCTGGGCACAGTACTGGGAGTGGCAGTGCCGGGGCTGCAGCAGGGACAGGCCATGGGCACTGCTGGGGCAGCACTGACGCCTCAGCCCAGGGCCTGGGGGCTCCAGGCTCCTTGCCCAGGCTCTCTCAAGAACACACCCAGGCCAATGCTCAGCACAGAAAAGCCCTGTGAGCAGCCCCAGGCTGGCCGTGGGCAGGCTGGGGGCAAACAGCATGGCTGGGGCTCTGCAAGGGCCCTGGGGGAGACGGGAAGGAGCAGCAGAGCAGGGGCTGATCCATCCCCGGTGCGCTGCACAGCCCAGGGCAGCTTCCCAGAGCGCCCTGATGGAGCTGCCAACAACATCCCCCCCTCTGCAGCCCTGGCCTCTCCCCCAGCTCACACAGGTGCCCATCCTTGCAGGCACAGACACGGCAGCACTGGCTCAGCAGCCCCTGTTTGCATTGCACACAGCAGGGGGAGCATGCCCATGCTGTTGCTGTGGGGACATGAACCTGAGGGAGCACAAATGCCATCAGCCCCTGGGGCCAGCAAGGGCTGGGGGACCCCAGGGAAACCACTCAGCTTTGTCCTGGCCTCTGCACTCAGCCAGAAAGTTTGTTCCCATCATCCGGGAGTTTCCTGTGCCACTGCAGATGCTGTTGTTCAGAGCCAGGGCTGCCTGGCAGCCACCCCCAAAGTGCCCTGAGCATTTCCTTTGCTTCACCTTTGCTTTCTGTACTCTTTGCTTGTACAAATTTCTTCCTCTTGCCCATTCCTGTCCCCTGCCTGGCAAACAGCCAATCCCTGTTTGCCCTTTCCTCTCTGGCCCCACTCCCCATTGCAGTTCCTGACTTGGCACCATGGGAACGTCCCTTGGGGAGCAGGATCATCCTACAAGTGCTGCAGGAATTGTCTGCAGGCTCCTGCAGTGCCTGGTGCTGCTCCCTTGCCAGAGGCACCCCAGGCCAGGGGGGCACATCTGGGCTGCTGTGTCTGGCTCTGGGGCTCCCTGTTCTGGGCAGTGAGGAGGAGCTGCAGAGGCTCTGCAGGACTGACAGGATGGGCTTTGGGGATGGCAGGAGAAGCTGAGGGACCTGGGCTGCTGGAGCTTCTGAAGAGGAGGCTCAGGACTCATCATGCAACTGCTCCAAGGGTGGTTTCAGAGAATCCCAGAATCATCAAAGTTGGATAAGGCCTTGGAGATTCTCAAGTCCACGCTGTGCCCTGACACTGCCTTGTGTCCTCTGATCCTCCTCTTCTCCAGGATAAACAACCCCAGCTGCTCCCTCAGCCACTCCTCACAGGAGTTGTGTTCCAGACCCCTCCCCAGCCCTGTTGTCCTTCTCTGGACACACTCCAGCCCCTCCATGGCCTTCCTAAATTGGGGGCCCCAGAACTGCAAAGAGCACTTGAGGTGCTGCCCAAGCAGTGCTGAGTGCAGGGGAAGAATCCCTGCCCTGCTCCTGCTGGCCACACCATTCCTGATCCAGGCCAGGAGCCATTGGCATTCTTGCCCACCTGGGCACTCTGCTGGCTCATGTCCAGCCTGCTGTCCATCAGTCCCTGCAGGTCCCTTTCTGCCTGGCTGCTGTCCAGCCACTCTGTCCCCAGCCTGTAGCGCTGCAGGGGTTGCTGTGGCCAAAGTGCACGACCTGGCACTTGGAGTTATTAAACCTCACCTTGTTGGGTTTGGCCCCTGCCTCTATCCTGTCCAGGAGCCCTTCTCCCAGCATGAGCCCAGTTGCTGCCCCTGTGTCCTTCCAGTTTCCTTGTCACTCCCAGGATGATCCTGGTCACTTCCCCTCACTCCTGGCAGGGTCCCTCCTCTTCCCAGTATGAGCCCAGGCACTCACAGTCGTTCCCCTTTATGCAACTTGTCCCCAACATGGTCCCAGTTGCTCCCAGTTGCTCCCACTTTCATCCAGTGTGTTCCCAGTTCCACCAGTTGCCCATAGTATAGTACCTCCCAGTATGATGCCAGTCTCTCCCAGCAGGGCCCCAGTCACTCACACTTGCCCCCAGTTGCCCCCAGCATGGTCCCAGTTCCCCCAGCACATTCCCAGTGGCTCCCAGTGTGGTCCCAGTCACCACCTGCATGGTCTCAGCCACTCCCAGTACATCCCAGTTGCCTGAACATTCTCATAGTCATTGCCAGGCACTCCCAGTTACCTCAGTGTGGTTCAGCTGGCCTCAGTTTTATCCCAGTCACTGCCAGGAAATCCCAGTTGTCACCAGCATGCATCCTGTCATTCCCAGTTGTTCCCAGTTCCTCCCAGTGTGTGCACAGGCAGCTCCCAACATGGGCCTGGTAGCTCCCAGTAACCCCAGTCAGGGTCTATTGACACCCACTATAGTCCCAGTAGGATCCCAGTCACTCCCAGTATGATGCCAGTGGCCCCCAGTGGGATCCCAGTTGCTCCCTGTCAATGCCAGCAGGACCCCAGTAGTGTCCAGTATGATCCTCATGCCTCCCAGTCTCTCCCAGTATATCCCAGTTGCCCCCAGCATGCTCCCAGTCACTCCCACTTCCTCCCAGTTCCTTTCAGCATGATTCCAGTTGCTCACAGCCCCTCCCAGTCAATCCCAGTATGATTCCAGTCACCCACAGTGTGATCCCAGTCTCAGCCAGCATGGACCCAGCTGCTCCCACTGTGATCCCAGTATGATCCCAGCTGCTGCCAGAATAGTCCCAGTTCTTCCCAGTTCCTCCCAGTATGATCCCAGTTGTCCCTCGAATAGTCCCAGTCCCTCTCAGCATGGTCCCACTCACTCCCAGTTGCTGCTGGCATGGTCCCAGCTGTTTGCAGTGTGATTCCAGTGCCCCCAGTATGGTCACAGACACTCCCAGTATATCCCAGTGTGCCCAGTAATGTTATGGTTAGCTCAGAATGATCCCAGTCTTTCCCAGTTCCTCCCAGTTGCCTCCAGCATGATTTCAGTTTCTGGCAGTTGCCTGAAGTAATGTCTTAGTTGCTCCCAATATAATCCCAGTTATAGTCTCAGTCCCCTCAGCATGGTTCCAGTACCTTCCAGTTGATCCCAGTTGCTCCCAATGTGTCCACATTTTCCTCCCAGCATGGGCCCAGTAGCTCCCAGTAACCCCCAGTCAGGATCCATTCTCATCTGCTGTAATCCCAGTGGCTCCCAGGATGATCCCAGTTGCACCCAGTCCACACCAGTATGGTTACAACCACCCCCGGTATGATCCCAGTCACTCCCAGATCCTCCCAGTATGATTCCAGTCATGCTCAGAGTGACTCCCTGTCACTCCCAGTGTGGGCCCAGTTGCTCCCAGTCACCTCCAGCATAGTTCCAGTCAGAGCCAGCACCTTTCCAGTCACTCCCAGTCTGGTTCCAGTAGGATCCCAGTCACTCTCAGATACTCCTAATACTTTTCCAGTCACTCCCAGTATGATGCCTGTC
Source organism: Melospiza georgiana (assembly GCF_028018845.1). Classification (NCBI taxonomy): domain Eukaryota; kingdom Metazoa; phylum Chordata; class Aves; order Passeriformes; family Passerellidae; genus Melospiza; species Melospiza georgiana. The sequence continues at coordinate 3,795,167 of NW_026652215.1, forward strand.
AGTATGACCCCAGCATGGGCCCAGCTGCTCCCATTATCATCCAGTGGGGTTCCAGTTGCTCCCATTTACCCCCACTGTGGTTTCAATCAGTCCCAGCATATTCCAATTACTCCCAGCATGTTCCCAGTTAGTCCCAGTTGTCCTCAGTTGCTTCCAGCCTGATCCCAGTTGCTCACAGCCACTCCCAGTCACCCTCAGTGCAGTCCCAGTTGCTCCAAGTATGACCCAGTATGATCCCAGTTGCCCCCAGCATGGTTCCAGTTGCTCCCTGTTCCTCCCAGTGTGATCCCAGTTGAACCCTGTAACCCTTCTATAGTCCCAGTCACTCCCCATGTGATCCCAGTCCCTGCCAGCATGATCCCAGTCATGCCCAGTTGCCCCCAGTGTAGACCCACTCACTCCCACTCACTCCCAGTTGCCCCTACCATGGTCCCAGTTCTCCCTAGCATGGTCCCTCTTGTTCCCAGTCATTCCCAGTAGGATTACAAACACTCCCAGTACATCCCAGTTTCCCTCAGCATGTCCATGGTTCTTCCCAGACACTCACAGTGATCCCAGTAAGGTGCTTGTTATCCCAGTATGTTCTCAGTCATGCCCAGCATATCCCAGTTGCCTCCAGCCTGCATCCAGTAATTCCCAGTTCCTCCAGTTTGCTTGCAGCATGATCCCAGTTTCTCTCAGTTGCTCCCAGTGGCCCAAAGTGTGATCCCAGTTGCTCCCTTTCAATACCAATAGGAGCCTAGGAAGCTCCAGTATGATCCTTGTCACATGCCAGCACTCCCAGTATGGTCCCAGTATAATCCCAGTAACTTCCAATCACTCCCAGTATGGTCCCAGTTGCCTCCAGCTAGATCAATCCAGTCAGTCCCAGTATGATGCCATTTGCTCCCAGTTGCTCCCAGTTGCTCCCAGTATGGGGAATGATGTGCATGGTGTGTTCCCAGTCACTCTCAGACACTCCCAGTATTAGTCCAGTCCCTCCCAGTATGACCCAAAGATGAGCCCAGTGTGCTCCCAGTCCCTGCCAGTATGAACCAGTTGTGCCCCACATGGTTCCAGTTGTTCCCTTTCACCCTCACTTTTGTTCCAGTCCCTTCCAGTCTCTCCCAGTGTACCTTCCAGCACATTCCCAGTCACTCCCAGTTCCTTCCAGCATGATCCTATTTGCTCACAACCACTCCCAATCAGCCTCAGTGTAGTGGCACTCACTGCCAGTATGATCCCAGTCACCTCCAGCATGACCCCAGTTCATCCCAGTATAAACCCAGTGGCTTCCAATCACCCCAGCATGCACCCAGTCACTACCAGTTCCTCCCAGTTGCTCCTTGCATGATCCCAGTTGCTCGGAGCTTCTCCTGGTCACCCTCAGAATGATCCCAGTCACTCCCAGTATATCCCATCTGTCCCCAATATGGTCTCAATTGCACCCTGCAGGCTCCTACTCCATCCCAGTGTGATCCCAGTATGATCCCAGTCTCCCTCAGTGTGATCGCAGTCTGCCCCAGCATGGGCCCAGCTGCTGCCAGTATGATCCCCGTAGTATCCCAGTACAATCCCAGTCATTGGAGATGTTGATCTTTGACATCCCTGAATGATCCCTTTTGGTCCTGAAAGAGACTTGCAGAATCCTGAAACAAAGAACTGCTAAAGAAAAATCACTAATAACTATTTTAAAAAATCCATTGATAATTATCAAACAATATTGAGAAAATTTCTGGAATGCTCTAGCCACTATCCTTAATTGAATCACTTGGGCTGAGTCTGACTTGTGGCTTTCCAGTACTTTGAGCTGGTAGCTCTGGCCACCATTTTTTTTTTTTTTTTTACCTGCACCACTGGGTGGGACAGAGTCCCTGGCCCCAGTCCGAGTGGGCGGACCAAGGACCCCAGACCTGGCCCACAGAACAGAGCCCCAGGTCTGAGTAGGGGGATCAAAGCCCCCAAACCTGGTGGTGGGCAGGCCAAACAGCCCAGATCTGGCCTGCAGGGCAGGGTCTTTGTTCTCACAGCCCGTTCCCACTGTGCTGCCAGTGCCTCGGCAGCAGGAGTGACTGAACTTTTTCCCTCTTCCCCCAGAACCACCAGTGCACACTGGCGGCTGGGAAGGAGAAGCTTTCCCTGGGATCTCCATCCCGGATCTGCGGGTCTTCTTCACCAGAAAAAGTGAGCGATGCTCGCTGTCCACCCCCCCACCGAACCCCACGATTCACATTCCAGTGTTCCTGTTTTCTGCTCCTCAACATCACCCCCATCCCCTCCGGGCTTGTGGCCAGAGGCAGCGCCTCTGGGAGACACATCCCCCACGCCGCTGGTGCATGTGAGGGGAGTCAGGCACCCCAAATCCCAGCGAGAAGCCGCTGACCAAATGTGAATCAGCCTGTGAAAAATGTTGTGTCCCAGAAAAACACTGAGTTTGAAAGTTTTCAGCTGGGAGGCACGGGCAGTTAGCAAATGAGCCCTGCCTCCCCTGAGGGACAAGCCAGCGTCCCCTTCTTCTCTCCCAGCTTCCACCACAGGGGTGTTATGAGAAGCTTGACTAGGCCAATATTCAAGCAGCAATTAATTAATTAATTTATTAATATGGTAAAGTAAGAGCAATACAGCGCTGGGTACAGCGGGGGATGTTTTCCCTCCAACTGCACACCGATAGTTGATGCTTACAGGTATTTATAGGGGTACTCAGCTTTCTCAGCAGTTTCTATTCCCAATTTTTATGTCACAATTCTATACCTATTGTGATGTATTTTTTCTCAGGATGTATCCCAGAAAGGAATATCACCAGATGGTGATGGTCCGGTTTCCGAAAGAAGGAACAAATCTCCCAGATGGTGAGGTCCAGCTCTCCAGATGTGGGCCCACCTTTTAATTGCAGAGACTATAAATCTCATAACAGTGATGTCCAGCTTCCCTTGGTTGAAACTATTATTCCTTGAGTTGATGTTCATCATCCTTTCTCAAGCTGCTTTTCTCTGTTTTGTTAAGATGTGAGATAAGCATGTTTCCTTTCATATATTCTAAAGCTATAGTTTCAAAGACTCTTAGTAAAAGCAATATTCTAAAATTATACTTCAGAAGGTTATTATTGCAAAACTCTTTAAGGCTTAACTACAAGCAGAAAGTTCCTGTCAAAAAGCAACATTCTTAAAGCTTTGATTCAAATGCTCCTAAATCAACTTAAGACTTATAAAGGTTAATTACGAACAAAAGATAGGCTCAAAGGCCTTCTTCCATGCTTTACTTTCCTCAGTAATTATTAGAATTCATCTTTATAACTGTCCCATGGTCGGTTTCCACCCATATTACAATCACAAATACCATGTTGCCTGTATGTACCTGACACGAAACACAGCTTTCTATTTCACAGGAGGCACAGGGACGGCTCCTGTGAGAAGCTGCTGGAAGCTTCCACCGTGTCTGGCACAGCCAATTCCTGGTGGCTTCAAAGATGGACCTGCTGCTGGCAAAAGCTGGGCCAGTTACAAATTGTGGCAATGCCTCTGTGATAACAGATTTAAAAAGAAATCAAAATAGTGATTGTGGCGCAGTTTTAACTCCAGCCAGAGGAGAGCAGAGGGAGAACATGTGAGAAGAACAACTCTGAAGGCATCCAGGTCAGTGCAGAAGGAGGGGCAGGAGGTGCTCCAGGCCCTGGAGACCCCTGCAGGAGAGCCATGGAGAGAGGGGCCCTGCTCCCAGGCTGGAGCAGCCTGTCCCTGGAGGAATGCACCCCCTGGAAGAGTGACCCATGCTGCAGCAGTTTGGGAAGGACTGTTGTCCCTGGCATGGACTCACACTGCAGCAGTTTGCAGAGGGCTGTTCCCCTGAAATGGACTCACATGGGAGAAGCTCCTGCAGAACTGTCTCCCATGGGAGGGACCCACGGTGCAGCAGGGGAACCACTCCGCTCCCTGAGCAGGGGCAGAAGCCATGGGTGATGAACTGACCATAACCCCCCTTCCTTGTCTCCCTGCACTGCTGGGGTGGGAGGCAGAGCTGGGAAGGAGGGAAGTGAGGAGCTTATTGTATTTCCCCTTTTGCTGCTCTGACTTTGTTAGTAATAAATGAATTTCATATCTGTAAGCTAAGCTCATTTTTCCAGGACAGTATTTGATGAGTGATCTCGCCCAGTCCTTATCTCAACCCACAAACCCTTTACTAAATTTTCTTTGTCCAGCTGCAGAGGGGAGTGAGTGAGCAGCCCACATGGATGCCTGGCATTTGGCCTGGGTCAACTTACGACACCTTGGTACCACAGGGTCACAATGGACCCTTGGCTCTATGGGGTCTCATTGGTTCCATCAGGCCCTGCAGGGCCACTTCATTCAACAAGGCCCCAAAGTTTCACAGTGGTCTCCAGGATTCCATGAGGCCCTGCAATGTCAAAATGGACCTTTAGATCCATGGGGGCACAGTGTCACAATGGGCTCTTTTGGTTTCACAGCTTCACAATGGCCCCTCGGTTCCATGTGTCCTGCACTGTTCCATGAATCCTTAGGTCCATGGGGTCTGTAGTGTCACAATGGTCTCCTTGGTTTCATGGTGACACAGTTGCCATAATTTCCATGATATCACAACTGCCCATGGATCCCAAGAGGCCCCAGAGTGTGACAATGGCCCCTTTCTTCCATGTCACCCTGTAGTGTCACAATGGTGTCCATGATTCCATCAGGCCCTGCAGTGTCACCATGGGCAGTTGGTTCAATGACACTCCACAATGTCACCACGGCCCCATGGTTCCACAGAGCCCCACTGTGTCACTGTGGTCCCTTTGCCTCCAAGGCTCAGAAGTGCCAGAGTGACCCTTTGGTTCCACCAAGCCTTGAAGTTTCAAAATGGTCTCCATGGTTTCATGAGTACCCCCTGTGTCACAAGAGACCTTTGGTTCCCTGAAGTTCTTCAGTGTCACAATGTGCCCTTGGTTGCATGAGGTTTGGTAGAGTCCCAATTGACTCCTTGGTTCCATGAATCCCTGCTGTGTCAATGTCCATGGTTCCATGAGTGCCCATGGTGTCACCACGGTCTCCTTGGATCCCCAGTATCACCATGGTCTCCTTGGCACCATCCAGGCCTTGTAACAAGAGACAGTGAGCCATTTTTTTCCTTAGATGAAAGGCTGCAGAACCCATGGTAGTGAGGCTGTGTCACTGATACGAAACAAAAACCACCTGAATCTGAACGCCAAATATCGTCTCAAGTACCTTGAATCCCATCCTCGACAGAGGTAGAAAATTCAAACAGAGATCCCACAGTAAATCAAAAACAGGGACCATATTTGGAATGCAGGCAAAATGCATTCAAGTGCATTCGAATGGACTCGCTATGATGGGGAGGTGATCATCCCCTATTCCAAGAGTGAACTTAGGAAGGGCTGACTATTGAAGGAACTGCAGGGAACCACAATATATGAAAATTTCGCAGGTGGCATAGGTGATTCTGGGATAGGGACACCAGAAAGCAAGAGCAGATGAACCAGCGCATTCGCCACCAAGAAGATCACATTCACATGCTGTGGGCTGCAACCCCATCAGGCCGTGCCACCATCCCCTGGTACAAGGGGGGTCACGATGGTTCGTTTCACTGATCTCAGGGTGCAAAGACACACAGCAGGGGACTTTCAGTATTAACCAAAACAAATGCACTTTTTATTGAGTGCCCACAGCAGATGCAACACAAGGATTAGAAAGGAGATAAGGATAGAGAGATGGAGAAAAGGAGGGGGGGAATAGCTGCCAACAGAGGGATGAAATCCTCATGGTCTGGCCAATAGATCTGTCTGGTCATGTCGGGGAGAGTCTCAAAGCCTTTTGTTAACTCAGGGCTCTTTTATAATCTACCGCCGGGAGGGGAACAGGACGGCACATGGACGGAACAGTGGAGAATAAATCCATTGGGAACAGTGTGGTAGATAGGGACAGGCGATCGGAAGATCACGTGATGTGACAGACAGCGGCAAGATTCCTTTTCCCCTAATCCCCTGAGATAAGAGATCACCCTGGGAATGTAACTAGGAATGTAGCCCCCCTAATGACAGTAATGCTGGTAACTTTCCACTCCTTACTAACCATAGATAGTACTGCAGACCCCCTCTGACGTAGAGAAGCCCCTTAGACTATAAAACCCCGCGAGATGAGACTAAAAAGGCCTTTGAACGTCTACCACATTGGTATCTGCATGCTCTTTGGCCTGAGCGACCCTGGTGAGTTTGGGTCGCCATGCTGCTCCTTGAAACCAGGTCGCTTTGCTTTATATCAGAAGGCAACAACTGGTGCCGGACCCAGGAGGCAGCTCGGGTAACAGGATTCGCCTGGACGAGAGACAGCGGCTGCAGCACCGGGACCATCTGCAGTGGGGGGGATGCCCCTGGACCCGTGTGGACCGTGGAAGCCATAGCGAAGGTCGTAAGTCAGATGCATGCGCAATGGGGTATTGAGTGTCAGCTTAAAGATCTATGTCTTGCATTACCGAGACTGATTAAGCTTGGGGCCATAGAAAGCCCAATAGACATCCTCCATCCAGAGGCTTGGGATAATTGTACAAAGGCTCTGGCCGAGGAAACCATGTCCTCAGGCTCAGGGAAAGCCCTAAAATCGTGGGGCAGAGTTATCCAGGCTCTGCAAAAAGCTCGACAAGAGCAAGAAACCTGGAAAGCTGCGCAAACTTGTTTATTAGCCATGCCGCAGCTGGGGGTAGGCGTGGCAACGCAGACCGCGGAGGATTTTGATCAGATCGGCGGCGCGGAACCGTGAACGCCGGATTCCCCCGAGCAGACCGACTTACCATCAGAGGGGGGGGGACACGCGCGAGCATTTTGGCAGGGGCTCATGGAGGAGGCGCGAGAAGAGTCCAGACTGTCGGACCCCGTAAGGATCGATAAAAAAGCCCCCCCACCCCATGCGTTTGAAAATGGCACCGAACCACGTGTTCAGGGCGGAAAGGAAGACGCGGAGGGTGGAAATGCAGGCAGCCTGCTTAACAACGCATGCGTGGGCGAGCAGGGAGAAGGGGCGGCCCTCGCAGAGGAGCGTAAGACCAATCAGAGCGCTCAGTTCACGTTAGGTGCTTTTAGGGCAAGGACCTCCCCCAGCAGGAGGTGGTGGGACCCCAGGGGGAGGGAACGGCCAGACCCCCGCAAGAAGGGGCGGGGTCGGAGCCCGAGAAAACGGCAGAGCAGCCCGGAAACGTCCGGCCAGTCGACTTCCGGCTCGGACTCGGACTCGGACTCGAGTTCCGAGCTCGAGAGGGGATCGGGGGGTACCGACTCGGATTATAGTTTTAACAGAAAGAGAGCAGCGGCATATAAGGTCACTAGCCACAGCGCTCCCACATGGGTGAAGGGGTTATCAGAGAAAGACCGAACCCCGCTTACAGACTGGTGGAAAATAAAAATAGCGTGTGCAGAATGGGCTCTGTCGGCGACAATGGTGTTCCCGGTCTGGGTGGGGGGAGCAGGCGGAAACCAAGGGACCTATTCCCTGGTAAACCCAAAAGACGTACAGGCAATTATTAAAGCGATTGCAGACAGGGGAATCAATTCTGCCATGGTTTCCACACTCATTGACAGCGTTTTTTGGAGGGGATGACATGCTACCTTTTGATATTAAGCAGACTTGCAGGATGATTTTTGATGGGGCAGGGATGATTGTTTTTAAACAGGAATGGGAGGACAACTGTATAAAGCAGCTAGCCTTGGTAATGGGAGCAGACCTGCACCGCAGCGGCAGTATGGCAGTCAGGAGAACAGTGGCAATGTGTCAAGGCAACCGACCCCACGCTTTCAGTCCAACAGCTTGAAGCAGCAGCCATAGTGCTGGCGTGCGGACTGTTCCCAGAAGAACACCTTAACATTGTGACTGACTCCATATTTGTGGCCAAGCTCTGCCTAGCCATGTCCGGACCAGGTGTGTCAGTGTCTACAGTGGCAACGATGCTGGAGGAAGCACTCTATTCACGGAAAGGCACCATATCAGTCATCCACGTCAACAGCCATGACCTAATCAAAGGATTCTACCAAATAGGCAATGACAAGGCTGCCGCCGCCGCAAAGGGTGTATGGACACTGAAAGAAGCTCGTCAGTTGCACGAATCCCTTCACATCGAAGCTAACGCACTTGAGAAAAGGTGCGGGATTTCTACCACGGACGCAAAGCACGTCATCGCCAAGTGCCCTCACTGCCAGAAGTTGCCACTGTGGTCGAGTGGCGTCAACCCCAGAGGCCTCAAAGCCTCAGAAATATGGCAAACAGACTTTACACAATGCCAGCTGTTGAAACCCTGAGCATGGCTTGCAGTTACCGTAGATAGGTACAACGGCATGATCGTGGCCACACAGCATCTCAAGACTGATTCCAAAGCGACCATCCAACATTGGCTAACAGCCATGGCATGGCTTGGAGTTCCAAAACAAATCAAAACAGACAACGGCACAAACTTCGTCTCAAAGACGGTCCAAGCATTCGTCTCAAAATGGAACATTGCCTTGGTACATGGCATCCCATACAACAGCACCGGACAAGCCATCGTCGAAAGAGCAAACCAGACTCTGAAAACTAAGCTGGAAGTACTAGCAAAGACAGAAGGCTTCACCAATGCCATTCCCCCGAGTGACCAGGTGCGCATACTAGCAACCGCGCTGCTAGCGTTAAATCAATTCCCTAGGGAGGATGAAACAAACAGTCCAGCCCAGAGATACTGGGCCACTTGAGCACTAGAGAAAGGCCCACGGGTTGTGATCAAAAACGAACTAGGGGAGTGGGAACAGGGCTGGAGACTAGTGCTCACAGGACGGGGGTATGCGGCCGTTAAAAAGGATGTGGACATTAAATGGTGTCCGCTCAAATCTATTAAACCAAACCTTCAAAGAGAAACTCATGAGAATTGTGAGACTTTGTTTGCAGGACTGGATCTTTGGACGCCCCCGCAACCCATATGCCCCGCCCCACTACCGGGAAAGAGAGAGAGGCCATCGAGCGACCAGACATCCCCTGAGAAGCTCACGCCATCAAAATCAAAGCAGTAACGGTATCTCTGTGTGATCTTGTTTCTAGGGTTAGTAGGCGGAGGACAGGCAGACACAAAATATTACCCTCACCGGCCTTTCAGGTGGGTCCTACGTCATCTTTCAGGTGAGGGGGCCATCAAAGAAACTGTTACAGCTGACAGGGAACCCCAGATTTCAGGTCAGACAATCCAGGCCAAAGCAGATGGGACACCCCCCAGAGAGGCATTACCCTAAGTCAGGTTACGGGCCAGGGCAGATGCTTTGGCAATGCAACCCTAGCTAGGCGGAAAGGCAACATCTTCACTAAAGTTGTCAAGCCTGACAGGAAAAACAATAAGTGGGTAGTCCCATCCACATCTGGGATGTGGGTTTGCCAGCAATCTGGAGTGAGTCCCTGTGTGTTCCTTGCCAAATTCAGTGACTCTAATGACTTTTGTGTCCAAGTTCTGTTTGTTCCTAGGGTCCTGTACCACTCAGACAAAGAAGTGTACCACCTTTTTGAGGAACCCAGCCGGCTCCACAAAAGAGAAATAATAACAGGTATAACTATCGCAATGCTACTCGGCCTAGGAGCAGCCGGAATGGCCATGGGTGTCTCAGCCCTAGCGACCCAACACCAAGGACTGTCCCAGCTGCAAATGACCATCGATGAGGACCTGCAAAGGATTGAGAAATCCATTTCCTTTCTAGAGAAGTCAGTCTCCTCACTCTCAGAAGTGGTCTTGCAGAACCGGCGAGGACTGGACCTCCTGTTCATGCAGCAAGGGGGCCTGTGTGCCGCCTTGAAAGAGGAATGCTGCTTTTATGCGGACCACACAGGAGTCGTTGAAGACTCCATGGCCGAACTGAGAAATCGGCTAAACCTAAGAAAAGTGGATAGAGAAGCTCAACAGGGCCGGTTCGAGTCGTGGTTCAACCGGTCCCCATGGCTCACCACCCTGATTTCTACCCTACTAGGCCCACTCACTATAATCTTACTAACCCTAATCTTCGGGTTTTGCATATTAAACAAACTGGTGCAATTCGTTAAAAGGCATTTAGAAACGGCTAACATTTTGTTTCTCGAGCGCCGACAATTACTTTAAGGTGTGCCAGTTACTAACACACTTGCAAATTTACACTAATTCTACTAACACATGAAATTTTGTAGCCTCTACATTTTATAACTTTATACGATTTTTACTAATCATGGGGGGGTGGGGGGGGGGAAATGTGGAGAGTCAGGGACAAGCGTGCGGAAGAATTCGGGCTGTACGGTTAGATAGGACACCCCCCACCCTGAAGTCAGACCCTTGCTCCGTACCTGGCGGCACCCAGCCGGACATGAGCAGAAGGAAATGACACTGACTGCCCAAGCTATAAAAACGCTTGTGACCCCTCAATAAATGCCATTTGCTGTCCACCACATTGGTGTCAGGAGCATATGGACCGAGTGACCCTGGGCTTTGGGCCACCATGCCGGACTTAAAACCAGGTCGCCACGCCTTGAAGGCAACACAGCTGGAGAAGGACAACATAGCCTACCAGATGATAAAGCAGCAGGTATGCCCAGAGAAGTATTGGATGATATCAAAGAGATGGCTTGGCAAGCTTTAATCCAGGTATCGGATGGTAGCACCCCCAATTTGTACTACCCTGAGTGGCTGCAGCTAAAGCTTTAGGACAATTAGACCATCTTGGGTGCCTGTTAAGTAAGCAAACCAATGCTACCTCCCTCACATTGAGTGGCCTGCTCCCAGATATAGAGACCATCAGACATGCCACCTTGCCGAACAGCGATAGAGTTTTTACTCTGGATACATGGGCATGGCTGTGTAGACTCTGAGGGCATGTGTTGCATGAACCTCTCCAGCCACAGAAAGTCAATCCACAAGAACATTCACGTACTGAAGGAAGGTTTCAAGAAGCTTCAAGTGGAAAACAAAGGCTGGTTCAATAAACTCTTCCAATCTAAGGGACTAAAGGGTTGGATGATGTTGAGCTAAAACAGGAGTATTAATTCCCTTACTGGTTGTTGTTGTATTGTTAATATTTCCATGTTTGTTTGGATGCTTTTAGAAAATCTTACAAAATTCTTTCGGTTCCATCTTTGTTGTAAAACAGAAGGGGGAAGACACCCAACACAGGCTCCTCATGGACTCCTTGGAGGAGAGAATTGGAGGCGGGGATGGCATAAAATCCTCTCAGAGACTCAGTGTGGGAAGGAAAATCCTTAAAAGTACCTAAAAGTATTCTTAAATCCATAAAGTACCTTGAAAACCTTGAGTAGCTCATGGTGTTAATGAGCCCTACTGAGTGTCAGTACAAAGTTCTCCAGGGATTCATTAAAGCAGATAATTTGAGCAATGATTGCACAAACTTCTCACAGAGTCTCTATCAAAAGGGAAATACTAAGTACCTTAAAATAACTGAAGTACCTTGAAGTAGTAATGAGCCCTACTGAGTGTTGTTACTGACAAAGCCTCTCCAGGGACTAATTACAGCAGATAATTGGAGGCCATGATTGCAGAAACCTTTCAGAGACTCCAAGGCCAAAGCCAAACCCAAAGTCCTTTGAAAAACCTGCAGTCCCTGGGAGAATGAAGGAGCCCCCAGGGCCATTCCTGAGCAAGGCTCTCCAGGGACTCCTTCCAGCAGATCCTTGAGGCCACTGGGATGTGGGCTAGGGGGGGATGCTGAGGGCAGGACAAGGGGCTGACAATGCCCAGCCTGGCTGGGGCTGTACCAGGAGGCCCCAGGGCCTCAGGACAAGGTGTCTCCTCACAGCCCTTGGTGGCACAGACCCTGCTGTGCCCCAGGGCACCAAGACTTGGCTTCTCTTTGTCCCCACCTGTCATAACTGCCTGCCGTTCTCTGCTCTGCCTGGGGCCTGGGGACATTTTCTCAGTTGTGTTCCTCAGTGGGACCCATTAAAAGTCCAAGAAACTTTGGAGTTGGATTCTGATTTGGAGTTCTGGAGAAGTTTCTTCAGCTTCCTCTCAGGGACTGATATTCAGGGCCTTAGCACAAAGCCCCAAAGGCTCATTAATGTCCTTGTGCTCTGTCTGTGCTGCTGAGCTGGGCTGGGCTCCTGGCACAGAGGCAGCTCCTGGTAACCAAGAAGAGCTTCAAAAGCACATTTCTTTTGATGAACAGCTCTTCTGCCAGCCCAGCAGGGCTGGGGCACTGCCTGCAGCCACCCTGGGCACAGCACAGAGGCACAGAGAGCTTCAATCAGTCAGGGCTGGGAAGGTGCTGAGAAATGCCTCGGGCACAGTCACTGCCAGCCCTTGGCACAGGAACCTCTGGCTGCAGGACAATGCAGCTGCAGCTCCTGGAATGATCTCCTAAAGCTGGAATATCCCAACGCTACAGACGCTGTGAGTACAACTCTGAGTATTTCTGGTGCAGCGGAGGTGAAATGCTCATTAAGGTCTGATATGCTGAGGGGTTCTCATCCGTCATAGAATATTTCCAAAGTAATGAATTTTATAAAAAGGAGGACATTTACAATAACTAAGTATGTATTCAGTTTCCTACTATTGGAAAATGGCAGCCAAGAGAAGATAAATATTAAAGCTTGCCTATGAATTTTTATTATTAATTTTGAAAAGTGTCAGAAACATCTGAAGTGTTACTTTTAGTGATCAATAGGTTCACAGGAGATCCCTAATGTGCTTTCAGCCACTGTGCCCGTGGACAGCACCAGCATCACCTTTGATGGACGCATCAGGCTCAGTCTGAGCTATCCTTTCTCCAAGCTGCAAACAGAACCTGCCCCGGCAGTGCCCTGCAAACAGGCAGGGTTCTGTACGGCCAAGGAGAGGACACAGAGAATTGGGGTCTGTGAGTGCTGGCATGGAGAGGTCAGGCACAGGGAAACACCTGCAGGAGGAAAATCTGCAGGAGGCAGAGAGACGATCAGGCAATGAGGGAGGCAAAAGAAAGCCCAGAGATGCTGTGGCAGGGAGAGTTTAGAGATGCCCACAGGATCCCCTCCAGTGCAGCCCCTCCCTCTGAACAAGCCCCCTCCCTCCTGTGCCCTCAGCCCAGCCTCTGCCCTCAGGGCCAGGGCTCCAAGACGTGCAGCCTCTCCTGTGCAGGCAGAGCTGCAGCAGAGCCGTGGGGCAGCTCTGCAGCCCCGGGCCCAGTTCCCTCTGCAGAGCACAGGGCTGGGAGCAGCTGCCCAGCCCTGGGGGCTCTGGCAGGGGGCACAGCTGGCTCAGGGTGACACTGCCCCAAAGGCCCGACTCTGAGCAATGCTGTCAGTGCAGCCAGGGAAGGAGCTGCATCTCCCTCAATCCAGTGCCATCATAAGGACACTTGGGAGTCTCCCTGAGATTTCAGTCCAAGCCGGGAGATTCAATCCTGGGTGCAAACCTGTCCTAGAGCATCTCTGAGTTATAAGATTGATGGGGAAAGGCAGAGGTGCTCTGACAGTGAAAATGTTGCTGGGTTGGTGAAATGAGCAAAGTGAGTCTTTGGCTACAGATGTAGAGGTGGGCTGTGGTGGATCCATCTGCTCTCAGTACCTGGGTCTTTCTAAGGAAAACATGGGAGGGTGAACATCCTACATTTGAGAAAAGAGAAAGCCCAGAGAAACTCCAAACCGATTGAAGGGAAAAGCCATCTCCCGTCAGTCACCACTCATCATCTTGCCTCAGGAAACTCACTAAATTCTACCAGAGGGCAAGAAAAATTCTGTGGGTTTCTGGTATCCAGCAGCAACAGTTGAGATACGGGGGGACTTTATAAAGAAAACCTCAAAACCCAAAAAAACTGAAGACCATGTACCATGTCTGTGTGTTACAGAGGAGGGTGTATGGGAAATGTTTTCGGTTACAGGTCTAACACTTCACTGTCCTTTCCTCGATGAACAGGGCCCCATGCCCAGATGCAGCAAATGTCCAACAGCAGCTCCATCGGCCACTTCCTCCTGCTGGCATTGGCAGACACGCGGCAGCTGCAGCTCCTGCACTTCTGCCTCTTGCTGGGCATCTCCCTGGCTGCCCTCCTGGGCAACGGCCTCATCATCAGCACCGTAGCCTGCAGCCACCACCTGCACACGCCCATGTTCTTCTTCCTGCTCAACCTGGCCCTCACTGACCTGGGCTCCATCTGCACCACTGTCCCCAAAGCCATGCACAATTCCCTCTGGGACACCAGAACCATCTCCTACTCAGGATGTGCAGCCCAAGTCTTTCTGATTTTCTTCTTTCTTACAACAGAGATTTATCTCCTGACCATCATGTGCTACGACCGCTACGTGTCCATCTGCAAACCCCTGCACTACGGGACCCTCCTGGGCAGCAGAGCTTGTGCCCACATGGCAGCAGCTGCCTGGGCCAGTGCCTTTCTCCATGCTCTCATGCACACGGCCAATACATTTTCCCTGCCCCTGTGCCATGGCAATGCCCTGGGCCAGTTCTTCTGTGAGGTGCCCCAGATCCTCAAGCTCTCCTGCTCACACTTAAACCTCAGGGAACTTGGGCTTATTGTTATTAGTGCCTTTTTAGCATTTGGCTCTTTTGTGTTCATTGTTTTCTCCTATGTGCAGATCTTCAGGGCCGTGCTGAGGATCCCCTCTGAGCAGGGACGGCACAAAGCCTTTTCCACCTGCCTCCCTCACCTGGCTGTGGTCTCTCTATTCCTCAGCACCTCATTTTTTACCTACCTGAAGCCCCCTTCCATGTCTTTCCCATCCCTGGATCTGGCCCTGTCAGTTCTGTACTCGGTGGTGCCTCCAGCCCTGAACCCCCTCATCTATAGCCTGAGGAACCAGGAGCTCAAGGCTGCAGTTTGGAGACTGACAACTGGATGCTTTCAGGAACATTAAACTGATTGCCAGTTTCTGAAAATTTATTGTAATAAAAGTAATCTTTGTTACTTATTCCTGGTTTCATTGATGAGCTTTTATGCCTTTGTTTTACGTTGTTCATATTTTCCACAAAGAAATGTCATTGTTTGTGCCATTTCTCATTTTGATTCTCTCTACCTTCCTTGTGACCACAGTCTGTGTCAATGAGAGGCTGCGCACTTGGTGGCTTTAAAGGAACTAAAGGATCACTTAGAAAAGTTTTCTGCAGAGATGCCCTTTTGTTGCCTTCTCTGGAGCTGCAACAGCAATGTCTGTGTGCAGAGATGGGGCAGATCAGGGCTGGCCCAGCAGCTGTGCCCAGCAGCATCAGCACTTGGTGTTACCAGTGCTGCTGCCGTGGCCCTGCCCCGCTGCCCTGGTGGCCCTGGTGTTGCTGCAGGGCCTGAGTGCTCTCAGGGCCGGGCACAGCCCTGGGGGTGGCAGTGCCGGGGCTGCAGCAGGGACAGGCCATGGGCACTGCTGGGGCAGCGCTGACGCCTCAGCCCAGGGCCTGGGGGCTCCAGGCTCCTTGCCCAGGCTCTCTCAAGAACACACCCAGGCCAATGCTCAGCACAGAAAAGCCCTGTGAGCAGCCCCAGGGTGGCCGTGGGCAGGCTGGGGGCAAACAGCATGGCTGGGGCTCTGCAAGGGCCCTGGGGGAGACGGGAAGGAGCAGCAGAGCAGGGGCTGATCCATCCCCAGTGTGCTGCACAGCCCAGGGCAGTGTCCCAGAGCGTCCTCATGGAGCTGCCAAAAACATCCCTCCTCTGCAGCCCTGGCCTCTCCCCCAGCTCAGACAGGTGCCCCATCCTTGCAGGCACAGACATGGCAGCACTGGCTCAGCAGCCCCTGTTTGCATTGCACACAGCAGGGGGAGCACCCCCATGCTGTTGGTGTGGGGACATGAACCTGAGGGAGCAGAAATGCCATCAGCCCCTGGGGCCAGCAAGGGCTGGGGGACACCAGGGAAACCACTCAGCTTTGTCCTGGCCTCTGCACTCAGCCAGAAAGTTTGTTCCCATCAGCAGGGAACTCCTGTCCCACTGCAGACGCTGTTGCTGAGAACCAGGGCTGCCTGGCAGCCACCCCGAAACAGCCCCAAACATCTCCTTGGCTTCATATTTTCTTTATTTCCTCTTTCTTGTTCCACATTTCTTCCTCTTGCCCCTCCCTGTTTGCCCTTTCCTCTCTGGCCCCACTCCCCATTGCAGTTCCTGACTTGGCACCATGGGAACGTCCCTTGGGCAGCAGGATCATCCTACCAGTGCTGCAGGAATTGTCTGCAGGCTCCTGCCGTGCCTCCTGGTGCTCCCTTGCCAGAGGCACCACAGGCCAGGGGGACACATCTGGGCTGCTGTGTCTGGTTCTGGGGCTCCCTGTTCTGGGCAGTGAGGAGGAGCTGCAGAGGCTCTGCAGGACTGACAGGATGGGCTTTGGGGCTGGCAGGAGAAGCTGAGGGACCTGGGCTGCTGGAGCTTCTGAAGAGGAGGCCCAGGGCTCATCCTGCAACTGCTCCAAGGGTGGCTTCAGAGAATCCCAGAATCAGCAAGGCTGGAAAAGACCTTGGAGATCATGAAGTCCAACCTTTGTCCCGACACTGCTTGTCTTCCCTGAGCCTCTTCTTCTCCAGGAAAAACAACCCCAGCTCCCTCAGCCACTCCTCAAAGCTCTTGTGTTCCAGACCCCTCCACAACCTTGTTGCCCTTCCCTGGAAATGCTGCAGCCCCTCCATGTCCTTCCTAAATTGGGGAGCCCAGAACTGGACACAGCACTCAAGGTGCTGCCCAAGCAGTGCTGAATGCAGGGGAAGAATTCCTGCCCTGCTCCTCTGGCCACACCATTCCTGAACCAGGCCAGGAGCCATTGGCCTTCTTGCCCACCTAGGCACATTGCTGCCTCATGTCCAGCCTGCTGTCCATCACTCCCTGAAGGTCCCTTTCTGCCTGGCTGCTGTCCAGCCACTCTGTGCCCTGCCTGTATTGCTACAGGGGTTGTTGTGGCCAAAGTGCAGGACCCAGCACTTGGACTTGTTAAACCTCACCTTGTTGGATTTGGGCCCTGGATCCAGCCTGTCCAGGCCCCTGTGCAGAGCCCTCCTACCCTCCAGCAGATCCACATTCCCAGCCAACTTGGTGTCACCACGGTTCCATGAGGCCCGAGAGTGTCCCAATGCTCTCCATGATTCCATGAGGCCTCCCAGTGTCACAATGTTCCTTTTGCTTCCCTCGAATCCCTTGGTGTCACAATCTCACCATGTCCCCCAAGGCCCTGCAGTGTCACAATGGACCCTTGGTTCCACGACGTCTGGCAGTGTAGAAATGCTCTCCTTGGTTCCACAGTCTCACAATGGCCTCTTGGTCCCAAGGGCCACCACGGTGTCAAACATGTTTCCTTCATTGCAGGAGTCCCTGAGGAGCTGTACTGGCCCCTTGGTTCCATGGGGCCCTGCAGTTTCACAATGGCCCCATCATGACACCAGGTCCTGCTCTGTCACAAAGCTCTGCATGGTTCCACAAGGCCCTGCAGGGTCACAGTGGCCTCTTGGTTCCATGAGGCCTCAGAGTGCCACAGTGAATTCCTTAGTGCTGCAGTGTCGAGATAGAGCCCTAGTGACACAAGATCCTGCAGTATCACCAGGGACGCTTTCGTTCCACGGGGCACCACAGTGTCACAATTGTTCCCTCAGTTCCCAGAGTCCTTGCAATGCTGCAATGCCCACTTGATTCCATTGTCCCCACGCTCTCCCAAGGGTCTCCTTGGTTCCACAGTGGCACAATGGCCCCTTGGTTCCACAAGGCCCCACAGGATCACAGTGGTCTCTGTGGTTCCAGCAGGACCCAGACTGTCTGTCACCATGGACTCCTTGCTTCCATTCAGCCCCACAGTGTCACAGTGGCTCCTTGGCTCTGTGCTGCCATGTCACACACAGTGTCACCATTGTCCCCTTAGTGCTACCAGGCCCCTTGCTTAGTGTCACAATGGCCCCTTGCTTCCCCAGGGCCTTGCAGCGTCACAATCATCAGAGAATCAACCAGGCTGCAAAAGACCTTGGAGAGCATCAAGTTCAACCTGGAACCCAACATCATCTTGTCACCCAGACCATGGCACTGAGTGCCACATCCAGTCTTTCCTTAAACACTTCCAGGGATGGTATCTTACCTGTTCCTGATCCATAGAGTTCCCAGGGTTTGGATGAGGGAAATGGTGGGTAAGTGGTGGGGACAAAGCGTTACTGATCATCAGCTTTAAAGCTCTTGATTTTAATATTTTTTCAGACTGCATTCGAAGGTGCTGGGGTCAATATCAATTGGACATTGCTGATATCAGTCCATAAACAGGAAAAGAAAACTTAACAGGATAAATCAATTCTCTCTTCATTGTTTTCAATACAGTATGTTCAGTTTGAATACACTTCAGAAATGTGTCTAATTAACCACGAAAGAATTGAAAATCTGGAGTATTCCCTGTGGCTTTTCTTTTTCAGGCGTTGTGAAAAAATGTTTATGAGCCTTTTCCCGTGAATTACTGAACTGAAGAGCTCAAGAAAGAAGAGGCTTCTGCAGGAGGAAAATTCATCACCAAACGCCAAGAAGCTGAGAATCCATCCCCATCAGAGCAGCAATGAACAGAAATGGGCACAGCTTTGTGGCTGCCCCAGCTTTGGCATGGGCCCTGGGCCTGGAGCAGGAGCAGCTCTTGAGGGCCCCAAGGCCACGGCTCTTGTGCTGCCTTGGGCAGATGGAATGGCAGCAGGGGCTGCAGAGCTCTCAGCACCTCAGCCCGAGGGGAGCAGGGCAGCCAGGGAGCCTCCTTTGGCCTTGGCCAAGCACCTTCCCCCATGGCTGGGGCTGAGTCCTGTGGCCGCTGCAGCTGCTGCTGTGCCCTTGCCAGGGGCTGAGGCCGTGGGGCAGCGCCCAGAGAAGCCTGGCCTGAGCAGAGCTGTGGGGCCAGAGCCGGCTGGGCTGGGCTGGGGAGAGGCCCTTGGTGCTGCCCAGAGCTCAGGGCAGCTGGCAGAGCTTGCAGGGAGCTGGGCTGGGCTCAGAGAGCCTGGCCCAGAAACCATCAGTGTCCATCTGAGCCTGGCTGAGCGTGCAGGGGCAGGACTCATGCCAGGCCTTGTGGGGCAGGGCCAGTGCCTGTGCAAGGCATTGCAAACAGGCAAGTGGCGCAGAGAGGAGGCCGCTCGATGCCCTTGGTGGCATGGACAGAGCAGGGAGGGGCCCAGGACATTTGTCAGTGCCAGCCTTTGTGCCCAGCCCTTGGCAGCCCTGGTTGCTGAGCTCAGCTTTGGCCTGGGCTGAGTTTGGCTGTGGCCCAGCTCCATCCTCCTGCAGGGCTCAGGGCCTGTTCCAGGCCATGGAAAGCCCTGGCTGCCTCTCTTCTGGCCCAGAGGCCGGCAGAGCCCGGGGCAGGGCTGTCTGTGCAGCCCCACAGGTGCCAGGGGCTCTGCAGGAGCTGGCAGAGGCTGCCCACCAGGGAGGCCATGGGGCACAGACCCCCAAGGCTGCTGTGGGCACCACGGCACAGGGGCCGTTCCCAGCCGCAATGCTCCTGGCCTGGGCTGGGCCTGCACAGGGGCTGGGCCACCATGGCTGGGCCAGCACAGGGCCACAAAGCGGCCACGCAGCCGCTGCCGGGGCTGACAGCAAGGCCAGGCACACACAGGGAATTGCTGAGCATGGCCTGTGCTGGCCAGGCCTGACTGTGCCAAAGGCAGAGCTCAGGTGCTCTTGGGGGCTGCAGCAACAGTCCAGAGCCCAAAGAGCCTCCATGGCTGTGCTGGAGACCAAGGCAGCAGGAGGGAAATGCAGGGCTGCTGCGCGATGGGGAGGGCATTGAATTCCAGCACACACCTCAACTCTCTGATGATCCCAGCACCATGCTGGGCCCTGTTTCAGACTGGAACAAGAGATACATAAAACTACAACTAAATTGTCTTCGTCTAAAATCCTTCCCGTATGGAAATCTCTTGTGGATGGTGGACATGTCATGTTTCTGGAATGTCACATGGAGAAGGGGGAAGGGTTTTGGTTTTTATTAAATTTTATCATATTCACATTTTTACATGTGCCATGAAGAGAAACTTTGTGTGCCTCTGAGTCCCACCAGTTCCTGACTCCCAAAGTACACAAACCTGATGAGTTGTGGTTCCCACTCCAGTGTTTGCACTTGCACCTCCTTCCATAGCCAGAGCAGAGCTCCCTTGTCCCAGAAAGAGCCTGGCAAATGAGGGATGAAGGAAACAGGACAGGCTGTGGGGATCAGGGGCAGGGCAGAGTCCAGCAGAGGAATGACTTTTGCATTGGATGGAGCTGTGCCTCCCCTTGGCTTTGTTGGCTGACAAGAAATGAACATCCCTTTGTGTCTCGGGCAGCTCCTTCTCCAAGGAAAGCAGGTGGGAGTTGGAGCCAAGGAGCTGAAAGCTGCAGATGCAGCCTGGGCTCGAGGGAGCTCAGATTTGCACAAGGCTGCTCTGAGTGCCAGGGCTTGGATGGGGGAAATGGTGGGGTGGGGGCAGGGACAGAGTCTGATTGATTGTCAGCCATGAAGGGTCTTGACTTTCATACCTATTCAAACTGCATGAGGGGGTACCTGGATTCAGTGTCAATTGGAGATTGCTTATATAATCGAATTAACAGGAAAAAGAAATCTAAACAGGACCTAAAATATCTTTTCTCACTCTCTTTTTAAATAGAATACATTCGTTTTGAACACACTTCTGAATTCTGTCATATTAACAACAGATTATTTGGAAACTTAAATGAAATTACCCCCAGAGGCTTAGCTTGTTAAGGTGTTCTGGATGTTAATGAGCCCTGGGACACTGAATTCCTGCACTGAAGAGCTGAAGGCTGAGCAAGCCTCTGGAGCAGTAAAATTCAACAGCAGCCTCCAAGCTTTTAGAGTGTGTGGAGGACAACTTTTTGTCACAGCTGGTGAGTGAGCCCAGCAGGGGAAGGACTATGTTGGACCTGTTGTTTGAGAATAGAGATGGGCTGGGCGGAGATGGGGTGGTTGGAGGCCGCTTGGCGAACAGTGATCATGAAATTATAGAATTCTCAATATTTGATGAAATCGGGATAAACATCAATAAGATTTTCACACTGTGCTTCCCGAGGGCAGACTTTGGCGTGTTTAGGAGAGTTATTCAGAGAGTTCCTTGGGAAATAGTCCTTAAAAAGAAAGGAGTCCAGGAAAGGTGGATGTGCTTCAAAACAGAGATCTTGAGGGCACAGGAACCAACTGTCCCTGTGTGTCAAAAGATGAGTCAACAAGGCAAACATCCAGCCTGGATGGACAATGAGGTTTTGAAGAGACTTGGGAATAAAAAGAGGATGTATCATCTTTGGAAGGAGGGTGAGGTCTCAGAAAATATTTAGGGGGTTGCTAGGGCACATAAGAAAAAAAATTAGGGAGGCCAAAACTCAGTTCAAACTTAATTTGACAACTTCTGTAAAGAATAATAAAAACTGTTTTTATAAATATATTAACAGCAAAAAGAAGAGTAAGACCAAACTTTGTTCTCTATTGAATGAGGGAGGAAACTTAGTAACTGCAGATGAGGAGAAGGCAGCGGTGCTTAACACCTTTGTCTCAGTCTTTAATGGGAAGACGGCTTGTCCTCAGGACAGCTGTGCTCCTGGGCTGAAATATGGGGTCAGGGAGCAGAATGGGCCCCCTGTTGTGCAGGAGGAGGCAGTCAGAGAACTGCTGAGCTGCTTGGATGTTCATAAATCCATGGGTCCAGATGGGATCCACCCCAGGGTGATGAGGGAGCTGGCAGATGAGCTTGCCAAGCTGCTCTCCATCATTTACCAGCAGTCCTGGCTCACTGGGGAGATTCCAGATGACTGGAAGCTGCCCAATGTGACACCCATTCACAACAGGGGTGGGAAGGAAGATCCTGGTCATTATAGGCCAGTCAGTCTGACCTCAGTACCCAGTAAGGAAATTGAACAGTTTATACTGAGTGCTATCACACAGCACTTACAGGATGGCCGAGGGTATCAGAGCCAGCCAGAAGGGGTTTAGGAGGGGAAGGTCGTGTTTGACCAACCTGGCCTCCTTTTATGACCAGGTGACCCTCCTGGTGGGTGCAGGAAAGGCTGTGGATGTGTCTGTTTGGACTCCAGCAAGGCCTTTGGCATTCTGTCCCACAGCACACTCCTGGAAAAGCTGCAGCCCAGGGCTGGGACAGGAGCACTCTGTGCTGGACTCAGAACTGGCTGGATGGGCCCAGAGAGTGGTGGAGAGCAGTGCTGCATCCAGCTGGCAGCCAGGCACCAGGGGTGTCCCTCAGGGCTCTGGTCTGGGGCCAGCTCTGTTCAATATTTTTATTGATACCATGGATGAGGGGATTGAGGCTTTCATTTGTAAATCTGCAGATGACACTAAGCTAGGAGCATGTGTCCATCTGCTGGAAGATAGGAGGGCTCTGCAGGGAGACCTGGAATGGTTGGATGGATGGGCAGAGTCCAATAAGATGAAGTTTAATCAGTCTAAGTGTCAAGTCCGGCATTTTGGCCACAATAACCCCCTGCAGCGCTATAGGCTGGGGCCTGTGTGGCTGGACATTGCCCAGGCAGAAAGGGACCTTGGGGTACTGGTCAACAGCAGCTGAATGTGAGCCAGCAGTGTGCCCTGGTGGCCAAGAAGGCCAAGGGCTCCTGGCCTGCATCAGGAATGGTGTGGCCAGCAGGAACAGGGAGGTCATTCTTCCCTTGCACTTGGAACTGGTGTACCTGGCATTCTTCCCCTGTACTGTATCTTGAGTGCTGTGTACAGTTCTGGGCCCCCCAGTCTGAGAGGGAAACTGAGGGGCTGGAGCATGTCCAGAGAGGGGCAACAAAGCTGGTGAGGGTTCTGGAGCACAAGTCCTGTGAGGAGTGGCTGAGGGAGCTGGGGTTTATTAGCCTGGAGAAAAGCAGACTCAGAGGTGACCTTCCTGAAAGGTGGTTGTAGCCAGGTGGCGGTTGGTCTCTTTCTCCAGGTAACAACTGACAGAACCAGAGGACAGAGTTTTAAGTTGTGCCAAAGGAAATTTAGGTTGGATATTAGGAAAAAGTTTTCAAGACAAAGGGTAATAAAGTAGCCAGCCTGGCACGGGCAGAGGTGGGGGCAGCCAGCTTGACAAAAGCATCCATCCATGTGGATGGAGGGCGGCAGAGGGGGACAGGTTCCGAAACCATGCCCCAGATGGTCTGCTCTGCAGGCCCTTGAGGAAGGGGTGCCTTTATGGGCAGGAAAGGTGGGGATTTTCCCCACCTGTGGACAGGTTTAATTCTCCCATGGAGTGGTCAGACCCTCCACAGGCCTGTGAAATTGTGACAGGCTTTATGCTTTTTCTTGTTTCCAGGTCTCGTTTTGAATTGACTTCCATGCAATTGTTCTTTGTTTTTCCCAGGAGGACTACACCTAGGGCCAGGACCAGATGGGAAAGCGCCTGCAGCGTCCGTGGAGCACGTGCAGGGCCAGAACTACCCCAGGGGCCAGGATCTGCAGGGAGAGCCCCTTCCAGAAGGACAAGGACCTGGTGCGGGAACAGCTTCTCTCCTGGCAGCAGCTCTCCAGAGGTGGGCACCCGGCTCCACAGCTGGGCTGGCAGAAGGGCTCTGGGAAGGCGGCAGCGGGCACATGGGCATCCCGCTCCTGCAGCTGCTGAGGAGGTTGCTGTGCCCTGATTAAGCAGAGGAGGTGGAACGGTGCCTGCCCCACTGCCCTTCTCTAAAAACAGAGAATGGGTCGGGAGGTTTGGGCTCTGAGCACAGCCAGCAGCCTGGCCCGGGCACAGCCATGGCGGGACAGGGGGACAGGAGCCTGCTGCGACTGACCGTGGCTCCCTGGTTTCTCTCCACAGGCTGCCAGCACCTCATGCCATGGGAACGGCACCGCTTGGCCTGCCAGGCTGGGAGGGCTGGAGGGCAGCCAGTGTTCATTTGCTGTCAAAAATAAATTGGGATTTTTTTGTCATAGTCATCATTGGAGCATTTCTTTCATCCTTTTCCAAGCTTTTGGCCTCTTGTGATAAATGGATGTGATTAGTTCTAACAAAATTGTAATTATTTCAACATTTTTGGAAAATAATTGGAAAGGCATATGTGATTAATGTTATGAAACAAATGAGTTTCTTTGTAGATTATACCTGTGGGAAACAGGATACAGGAGATTGGAATGGCCTTGATAAACAAAATTTAGGAAGCCTCCCAAGTCAGAATTGGCATCAAGACAAAGTTAAGACAACTCCCAGGACAGGATCGGCCGTGACATGAATAACGCTGGGACAATTCCAGACAGAGAGTCTAAAATTGTGTTCTTATCTATAAAATAATAAGGCTTAATTGGAGCATAGTGCTCACTTACATAACACAGGACTTGGGGCACAGGCACAACCTGCCAGGTTATTCAGAGGACAGTGAGGAAGACTGTCAGCCTTCCTCCAAGAAGAGAAGCAAAGAGCCAGAAGCCCCCTTAGCCACAGTGGGAGCATGCGCTGTGTGGGTGTGGTGATGCAGATTTCAGAAATCAGAAATAGGAGGAGATTTACAGGAAAATATCAATGAATATGTATTAGCACACAGTATATAAGTTGTGTTTGGATCCTTTTGCCTTTTGCAGGTGAGGCAGGGTGGGAAGCCTACCCCATACCCCAATTGATCTGTTTTGCTTATGCTTTATACGAACCACTGCCAAATTTCTTTTTGTAACTACTGGATTATATTTGATTGGATTATTTTATCTCAGTAAAACTGCTACTAAATTTTAAGTTTGTGGTTTATTAAATTAGACATATGGGACCTCATATATAACATCAGGAATATGACTTAATCGTTTACAAAACCAAAATAAATATTATTCAGCTAAATTAACAAGGAATAGAAAAGCATTCCAGACCTAATCACAAATGGTAAAGTAACAGAAATTATGATACTTGATGAAATGAATACAGTTTTGCTTAGTTAGTAGCTCAGTCTCCTCTGGCTTTTGATCTTCTCCCCAGAAGGGGTGCAGTTCTTTGATCTCCCCTTCACAAGGGGCACAGTCCTTAGGGTTTGGTCTCGGCTTTGGCATGGGGTGTTGTGTTTTGGATGATGATGACTGCCGAAAACACCCCTCAAATCCCCCCCAAAACCCCTAAATCTTCTCAACTCACCCCCTCCCCAAACCTCCCCCCAACCCCCTCAGGATGAACTTTTGGGTTAATTTCAGGTAATTTTGGGTGATTTTGGTACCTTGTGGATGCCAAAGTGGGCGTAGGATTCAAACCCACCCAAAATTCCCTCTAAAATTCCCCTAAAATCCCTCCAAGTCTTCCCCAAACCTCCTCAGGATAGATTTGGATGTAATTTTGGGTCAATTTCAGGTAATTTTGGGTCGATTCTGGGTGAAATTTGGGTGGTTTTGGTACCTCCTGAACAACAAATTTGACATAGGATTCAAACCCAGCCAAATCTCCCCAGATTCCCTCAAAACCCCCAAAATTCCCCCAGAGCTCCTCAGGATGGGTTCTGGGGTAATTTTGGGTGGATTTAGGGTTAATTTTGCGTCCCTTTGTGAAGCGGCGAGGGCCCCGGGTGCAGGGCTTGGAGCGGGGCTGAGCAGCGGGGCAGGAAGGGGGGGAGGGAGATGTGAAACCCCCCTGGGGATCCCCTGATGGGGACACCCCTAAAAAGTTCTGTGCCAGGACTGAGAAACAAACGGGACTTTTGGTTTTTTTGGTCTTTAGGTTGTTGTTTATTTTTTCTCTTATCAACAGTTCAGCACGCTGGCTGCACACCAGACTTAGCGTACAAAGAGAAGGCACCAAAAGTCACAGGACACAAGGTTCAAGGTATTTTAAAATGATTTTGTCCAATTAAATCTTAGAATGCATTTTATTTCTACCTTTATACCAGTAACTAATTCTTTGTTTGCTACTCAGCATCTAGATTGCAGCTCTTTCCAACCAATCACTCTGTGCTCCCAACACAGCAGAAAATGGAGTAGATGAAGAACAAGGAGATCAGACAATGCCCAGAATCCTCCATCCCGTCTTCTGTCCACCCTCATACTAAAATCCCAAAGCTCTCGATTTTTCACCCTGTGATAAACTACACTACTATCTATTTCACACCCTCATAGATTCCAGTTGATCCCAAAGCCTCGGAAGCTTTCTCCATAGACAAAGGTCAAAAGCAGTGTTCTCCTGGGGATCAGGACTTCTCAGGACAGGCCAGGGAGACACAGATACTAACTTTTAGTGATTGGAGAATAGTGACATCAATATGGTAATTATAGGAGTTATGATAGGCTATAGGTAAAAGTAAAGGTATAGATCGGTTCTTCTGTGTTAAGATGCTCAGCAAAGAAGAATATATAATGCACTGTAACCAAAGCTAAAGGGTCTGCAGGCCTGCCTGCAGCTGGAGCTGAGAGCTGTAGGCACAGGCTCTGCCACCCACGACCCTGGACTGCTGTAACATCTTGGACACAATAAACTGCATTTTGGAGAGCTGCCTGGAGTCCCACATCTCTCATTCAGGCTCTTACAGGAGAGGGACACGGGGTGATGGAGAGACGGCAACAACTCCGTGCCGTGCTGGCAGTTGGCACTCCTTGCTGCACTCTGGGGAACCAAAGGGTAAGGAAAGATATGGGCCATGTTATAGATACATATTATAATATTGGCTTTTCGCAAATATTGAAATGGATTTTATATGTGTGCTGTTAAAGTAACTTTGTTGTAAAGATAGTTTTTATTTCTGTTGTTAATTAAGCTCAGTGGAATAGCTGCTTGTGTTAAACTGCCTGCTTGGATGGGATAACATCCAATGCACACAGGATGAGGGTACCTGTACAGATCTGCCAACTATCAGCACTCCCCGTCTGAAGGCAGAGTGGACCAAGGCCCAAAAACTGGAGGTGATAAAGAGAAGGAGCCAAAACCACAGCCAAGAAACACACATGCTCTGAAAAGGCAGACCCAAGAGGGGCCATGTAAAATCGTTCCTGGAAAATGTAAAGTAGGTTATGGATATGCATGAGAGTCTATGAATATGCAACAGGCTGATGTAAGGGAAAGGCATTTCAGGGGGATCCCCGAAGGTTACAGGGTGCTCCTGGCTGAGTGCCAAGATGCACCCGGCCATAATAACCTTTGCTCCATGGTCCTAGTCTCCCATTGTCCGTTATTAAACTTTGTACATTTTAACAGGAGAGTGAACGTGTTTTTCACTGTGAAAAACGCCAATCACTTGTTTTTACAATTTTAAAACTTTAATAATAATAAAATGGTTATAAAAATAGTATCACAATTAGAGTAATAACAATTTGGACAAATTGAATTAGGACAATATGAGACAATAAAAACAAAGACTTACGGACGTCCAGGTACCTTTTTCTGGGCATCACGAGCCCAAAAAAGGACACCCGTTAACAAAGCATTAACCGTTAAAAACAATAGCCCATTGTATATTCATACACTTCATACATGATGCATAAATTCTATTCAAACACAGGATTCTGTCTGGTCAGTGTCAACTTCTTCCCTCTAATCCTAATAGCACCTTCGAGGCGGGAAGAAGTTCGTTTCTTCTGATAAGAAGGCAATAAATTCTTTTTCTCTGAAAGATTCAGGTGTCCTGTGGCTGCTATCTCGCTGCAAGTCCTTTCTTTTAAACAAAGCATCTTACATAGCATAGTTTCTATTTTAACAATTTTTAAAACCTAAAACTATATTTAACACAGTATTTAAGAAAATTAATACAGCATTGCTTTCTAACAAAACACGTATAATATTCATTTTAATATTTGCGAAAAGCCAATCATAAAATACATGCATTTTTCACACGGGGGATGACCCAATGAGACAGCCAGTGTGGGAGGGAGTTTGACATTGACATCCCGCCCCAGACGAGGGACTCCATTTTGTGAGCTATCTGAAGGGCATACAGTGAGGAGAGGTACTGGAGAATGGGTTAGGGTAGAATCCAGGCCTGTGTGATCAGTACAGATGTGGGCAGGGGGTAGAGAAGGAGGGGAGATGGCAGACAGCAGGTAGCTCGTCTGTGCTTTAGAGCAGTTTCTGTTTCTCATCCTAATCTTGGTGTCAATGGGTTCAGGAATGCTGGGGGCAGAGCACAAAATCTGGGTTGAGTATTAGAACTTTGAACCCTTGAGAAAACTCTATAAGTCATGTGAAAAATTGGGTACAATTTTGTGACTCTTACCACTCCCTTAGTTTGCAAAAGAAAGAGTCTTCCCCTAACTGAGTCCCAAAATGCTCCATGATGAACTGAATCAACAGAAATGTCTGGGAACTCCTTAAACAGCCAATCAACAAAAGGCCTCCAAGTTTCCTTAGTAAAAGTCTTCCCCTCTGAAAGGAGAACCTCCCTAACTGGAACATATATGCCCCTCTCAGCTTTGGATAATTTGTTACCCATAGCTGCCCCTGATGGAAAGGGTCGCCCACCCACAGGACTAAAATATCACCCAAGGATCCTGCACTGCAGGCAGTTGTCCCCCAACTCACTGCTCTGGTGGCTCTGGATGCAGGTGTTTCAAAATGTCCCATGGTCTTCACCAGCTGAGCAGGCCCTCCTGCCCTTTGAGGGTGCCGACGCTGCCTTCAGCAAGCCCTGATACAACTCAGGTCCCACTCCAGGGCGGAGGCTGACCCGAGGCGTTTTCTGTCCGGTGACAATGGAACAGCCGGATCTTCACTGGAGTCGCTCTCAGGGAATTCTCAAAGAAGGTCCCTGTTTGGGCACCACTTGTTGTGGCGTGTCCACAGCCAGCCTCTGTGAGAGACCTGCACTCCCAGAGGTGGGATCAGGCTCATTTAAACTGCTGATGAATGAGGCAAGAGAGGGGTTTGTGTGGAACTCCAAACACTGTGGATTGTGCTGAAGAGGGTCCAGGGCCAGACACAAAATGGGGCTGGGAACACAGGGTTTATATGGGGGATAAAAGGATCTTACATGCAGCAACCCAGGACCAACAGGGGAAAAGAGAGGTGAGAACATCCTAGGTGGCGTACATATCAGTGTGATAAATAGGTATGATTCATGCTGATAAAAATTGAAACAGTAATCAATATTGATACAGTAATTAATATTTGAGAATAATAAAATAGTTAAAAAGTTGTAATGCCAAAGAAGAGAGGGAAAGGAGGGGCTCCACCCCTCCTTCCCAGCAGATGGCAGATGTTCTCAAGGACTACAGGAAAGAAGCTGAAGATATAGTTGCTAAAAATGACCAAGAACCTGCTTTGGTCCCAAGAAAATGCTAATTATAAGGGATTTATTGCTTTGATATGTAGATGCACTGATACGTTAGTCTTGGCTTACATTGTACTGGCTTGGTGCGCATGTGTAACCCAAAGGTGAATTAAAGGACAACGAAGAAGACTACAGGGCCTTCATCAGTGACGACCCCCAAAGACTTGTGCGACCACCAAACCGAGTCGTGGCGCATGTGTGATAAGGGTGGTAATGAAGGCGGAGACAGAAAAGTGACGAACCGACAATAGGAGGAGATGGCATTGAGACATGGCATATAAGGGGTGATTTTTACTCGGCAAGCTTGTACGTGAAGTGGCAAGGGTCATTGAACTCTGCCCTCCGTACCCCGTGGTTGTTTTTGCTTATACGCTATTATTGGAACCAAATTCTCCCTTATTTATATATTTTCTAAAATATTCAATTAAAATTGCTGCTACCTTAAATATTGTTTGGGTTTTTTTTTGATGGTATAATTGGGCAAATATAACAATTTTGGTGCTGATACCCGGGACTCTTTTAACTCCAGGGAGGTGAATAGCTTCTGGGAAGGAGCTCCCCGCCAGACTTTTAAGTGGTCCCAAGGCTAGACCACTCCCCCTTGGGAAAAAGAGAGTCTTTTTACAATAATGCATAAGCAAATTAGTTTTTAAGAGTGTGCAAGAGAGGCTCCCATCAGAGTGCCGGCTTGTAGGAGAGAGAGTACCCATAGAAAACTGCTTTGTGCACAAAGACCCTCGTGAGAAAAGGAGGCTGTGAGTATCACGGGGTTTTGGATCGGGGGGCGGCTGTATGCATGTGTGAGTGTGTGTGGAGTGTCTGAGACGGGGGCTGGGCAGTCCCGGATCCCCAAAGCGATTGGGACCTCCCAGTACCGCATTTTTGCGCTCTCCACGATGAGACCGGCCGGAAAAGGAGGGAAGCGAAAGAAAAGTGAATGAGTGGGAACCCTGGGTAGGTTGGACCCAGGGGAAGGAGGGGATCCCTGGTCCAGGCACCTGTGGGAAGGCCCTTGGACAGGAGGGATTGACTCAGTAGGGAGACTGAGAAAGAGAGTGAATGAATAGGTTCAATTTCCTTGGAGGGGTTGGTAGCAGGCAATTTAGTATGTGATTAGATGGTGAGAGGACAGGGCTAATAGATTGAGAAAGAGGGATAGGGGTGGAACAAGTAGACTGCGGAGGGAGAGATAGGAGTGGAACAGGTAGATTGAAAAGGCAGTGTGACAGAGTAGTAGGTGAGGAAGTTGAGCCACGAGGTGAGTGTGGGAAACTAAGACTCTCCTGGTACCGGGGATTTCTTAGTTGGTTGCCACCAGAAATGGGTCAGGGAAAAAGTAAGTTCCTTGACCCAGGGGCTGCAGATTGTAGGAAAAATTCGCAGTGGTTTGAGGTATCTAGGAACCGTGAGGGGGGTTCTCAGGGGGGGACCATTCCTCAGGACAGCCCACTGGGGATGATAATACGGTTTTGGGATGAATGGGAATCCCAAAGGGAAGAAAATCAAGAAATTCAGAGGGCAGTGCCTAAAGGACATAATATAGGAAAAATTTTGAGTGAGCATCAGAAAAAATATGAGTCGCCGGCAGAATGGTTAAAAAGATTAAAAAGAGACTTGCAATTATATTCAGGTATAGATATTGATACTACAGTAGGGCAGGTTCTGTTAAAAATTCAGTTTGTGGCCGGATCTTGCAGTGACATCAGGAAAAAGCTGGAAAAATCAGAAGACTGGCGGAACAGGGGACTGCAAGAGTTACTGAGAGAAGCACAAAGGGTGTTTGTAAAGAGAAATGAGAAAATGCAGAAAGCAGATGCCAGAATTTTGGTGGCAGCAGTTCAAGATATGCAGGCAGCTGTGAATACAGAAAAATCTGCAGAGAAAAACAAGCAGCAGATGTCAGAATCTATTTTTAGGAACACAAGACCTGTGTATTGTTCCCTCCACAAGAAAAGACACTTAAAAAATTCTTGCCCCACTTTGAAGGGTGTGGGACCCACCTGTTTTTATTGTCATATAAAGGGGCACCTGCAAAAAAATTGCAGAAAGAAACAGCAAGATGAGAAAACTTCTCAGGACAATCAGAGAGGGCAAGAGTTTTGTTTAATAAAGAGGACCGAATTACAACTAAAAGAGCCCTTGATAATAACACTAAAAATAGGTCCTCAGAGTGAAAAACTTATATTTTTAGTCAATCAGGAGTTTCTCGGTCGACAATGACAAAATTACCCCAGGGATGTGAGATAAGTCGTGAGCGAGTTTTAATAATCGGAATTACGGGAGAGGCTTTCCCTGTTCCTGTAATAAAAGGAGTGCAAATTGAAACAGATGACAAATTTGGAGTAAATGATTTATTGTTGATACCAGAGGCCGAGAATAATTTGTTAGGCAGAGATCTAATAACAGCCTTAAATTTACAGATAAAACCCTGTGAAGGAAAACTTAAAATTTATTCTTTACCTGAAGAAGATAATCTAGAAATTAATGACACGGGTTGGCATTCAGGTGAAGTGGGAAAAGTTTAGGGTGAAGGAGTCTGGTCTCCTTAGTCCCTCCTGGTGAGCATAAGCCTGTGAATTTTATGCATTACTCTGTGCATTATTAATACTAAAAGGAAAAGAAGGGACTATTTATACAGACTCCAAATATGCTTTTAGTGTAGTACATACTTTTAGAAAAAATTGGAAGGAAAGGGGACTTATAAACAGTCAAGGGAAAGGGTTAGTACACGGGGAATTGATAATTCAGATACTTGAAGCTTTAAAAGATTCAAAGAAAATAGCAGTAGTTCATGTAAAGGAACACCAGAGAGGGAGGGATATTAGAGTCAGAGAAATAATTTAGCTGATGAAGAAGCAAAAAGAGCGACCTTAAGAAAAAGGGATACTGAAATCATGACCTTACAAAAAAAATAGAAATTCAGCAGGAGACACTTTCCCTTCCAGTAGCAGAACTGGCAGCTATAAGGAAATTAGGAGCAACATTTAAGGAGGGAAAGTGAGTATTTCCTGATGGCAGGATTATGATGCCGAAACCAGTGGCACATTAGATCTTAGATAACTTGCATAGATGGACATACTGGGAACAAGAGTCTTTTGTGATCACTTTTTAAAATTGTATGGGTGTATGAGGATATTCGAAATTGGAAAGCAAATTACCCAGGGGTGTCTTACCTGTTAAAAGGTAAATAAGAAGGTGTTAAGAAGCCCTCCCTCTGGAGGATGCAAAAGAGCCTACAGGCTATTTGAAAAGATCCAGGTTGATTTTATAGAATTGCTTGAAGTAGGTCAGTGGAAGTATTTGTTAGTTAAAATAGATCAATTAACTCAGTGGGTTAAAGCATTTTCAGCAGCTCAGGCTACAGTTCAAACAATGGCTAAAATATTGTTAGAACGTGAAATTCCAAGAATGTGATAATATGGTGGGATTTAAGTTGATTTATATTAACCCTGATTTATTAAGAAGGAACTAAGCATCCTGGAGCGGCTATGGACCGCAATTCCCTTGAGAATGGAGGCAGAAGAACGCCAGTGGAAAAAGAATAAAAGACTTTCTGAATCGGTGGGAACGGCCTAAAAAGATCGAAGATCTCCTCCAGGGTCACCCACTAGCAACATTATTAGAATTGATTACAGAACTGCAATTCCAGAAACTGAGATTGGTAACACCTGTTGTTAAAAGAGCTCAGATACAAAAATGTTGGGAGTGCGGTAAACATGGTTTAGGGTGTCATCCATGAATATGTATTGTTTGCACACTTTGCTTTAACTCATGGTGGAAAGTAACTAAGAGAGAAAAGAAGGAGAGACAATTGGTTTGCTTGCTTTGTTATGGTTATGTATTTAGTCAGTTAATTATAGAACACATTGCTAGTAATTTTTTTTGGATACCTTTGAGATTTGGAGACGGGACCCTTCCAGCAGCTATTGGATTAATAGAGAACTTAGATCAATTGGGTTTTGCTATATTGGCTATAGCACAAATAAGAGAAGGAGCAACTCATAATATTATAGACGAGTGTCTCATAATTGATAGTTGTTGTGGAGAAGAAGTTAATATAGCACATAATAGGCACATTGCAGGGGCATATTGGGCTGCGAGTTTGCCTGTTGGAGGCAGTGACTTAATGAACTCCCTGCCCTCGAAGCAGAAAATAAATTAGAAAAATCTTATTGTGGTTGGCACATCCCTGAAATTTTGGAAAATACAGGTGTATGGTATTCTGGCCTAATCTTTTCACTGTTCTTTTTGTTTTAATTATCTCTTCTTAACCAGCTAGAACTGGGAAATGGCTTTTAAAAGGAGACAAGCAAACTCTGTGGAGCTTTGGGTACCAAGGAAACTAAAAGCACCAGGGACTAGATCCTGGGATATTATCTTTGCTACCGAGAAGACTGGTATCTCGGCCCTTGGTTGCAATCCAAGGGGCCTTGAGAAAGGTGGAAAGGCAGATTTCCTGAGGATTATTTTCACTGTGATCATTCTGGTACCCTGGGCAGTTGGCCAAAGCCAGAGAGCCACACTGGACAGAGTTTCGTCAATGAAAAAGCAAACAAGGCAAAACCCAAGTCCCAGCAATTTCAACATTTGTGATTATTGCAATCAACCTGTGTGGATTAAGGACAAGATGGGATCTGTATTTGCAACTAACAGAATGTTAGTTCTGTCTGCTACAATCACAGCAGTGTTATAGATGTTTGTATTAAGAAAGGAAAGATGTATTGGGTAAAGAAAAATTTGGGATATAATGGATGAGCTCCTTATCCCCATGGTGATCAAATTTGCCCTCAATATGAAGGTTCGTTTGTTTTGAAAGAAATTAGAATGGAGATGATCCAACTATAGGCATAGGAGGCCGGGCACTAAGAGAAAAATGGAAAGAGAAAATAAAAGAAGAAAAAGAAACAAAGGGGAATAGAGGAAAGAACAGGAGAAAAGAGTCAACAGAATTGGCTGAATTGTATAAATAGCTAAAACAGTACTACAAAAATTGGGATTTGCCAGCCTCGAATAAGAATCTGTTTGTGGGATTGATGCAAAGAATTGCTACAGAATTGGAATTATGCTAATGTGGGATTTGTGGAGGTCTAAAAATGGCTAAAAGATGGCTGTGGAAAGGTGAGAGCTTAGCTCCAAAGCAATTTTTAAAGTGGAACCATACACAAATATCTGGAACATTGAAGAGACCTGAAGGATGGATTTTAAGCCATCAAGTAATTGGAATAATTTCTATAACTCGAGAAGGAAGGAAATTTATTAAAATAGTAGGGCATACTCCTTGTAAATCCACATTGGTGGTTAATATGGATAATCGTTCAAAAATCTGGCGACCTGAAAACCCCATTGGATATTGGGGACCAATAAAAGAAATAAATTGTGAATGGGATGAACAGATTAATTTATGCTGGTACAGAAGTCCTGAGCTAACCCCTACCAATCCACCGACAGCCTGAGGTCTTATTGGGAGCAACTGGAGAAAACTGATAAGAAATGGAAAGCCTCAGATGGGATATATTGGATTTGTGGGCAATAGAAATTGATGATTATGGGGAAGCTATCACAGAACTTGCAGAGGAAATTAAAAGGGTGGCTCATGTGCCGGTACAGAAGTGGAATTCAATCCTGAAAGCAGATTGGTGGAGTAAAGCTTTTGGAAATATTTGGGGGAAAAAGTTAGAGTTCATGTTGTTATGCTCAATTCTGGGACTTTTGTTTCTGCCTTGTATGATTTTGTGTTTTATTAGGTTAATTCATTCAGTGATTCAGGGGATGCAGATCACAACAATGTCTCTAGATTCAGAATCAGCAGAAAAGGAAAACCAAGATCTATAATGGTGTTAAAAGCTAAATTAACACCTGTTAAAGAACAAGGACCTAAAAAGATTGAAATAGACCAAAAAATGCTAACTAAATTTGAAAGACAGTGTGAAACACTAGAAGCAGTAATAGAAATGCTAGAAAAGTTTGAAGCTGAAAAGAGACAACGAGAAAACCAAAATTCTGAAAAATATAAAAGATATCAAGGTACAGGTTTTTAAATACAGCACGAATCATAATGATCAAAAAGTGAAATGGAAAATTTGTGATAAATAAGTATGATTCATGCTGAAAAAAATTGAAACAGTAATCAATATTGATACAGTAATTAATATTTGAGAATAATAAAATAGTTAATAGCTAAAAGTTGTAATGCCAAAGAAGAGAGGGAAAGGAGGGGCTCCACCCACCCCCCCCTTCCCAGCAGATGTTTTCAAGGACTACAGGAAAGAAGCTGATGATACAGTTGCTAAAAATGACCAAGAACCTGGTTGGGTCCAAGAAAATGCTAATTATAAGGGACTTATTGCTTTGATATGTAGATGCACTGATACGTTAGTCTTGGCTTACATTGTACTGGCTTGGTGCGCATGTGTAACCCAAAGGTGAATTAAAGGACAACAAAGAAGACTACAGAGCCTTCATCAGTGATGACCCCCAAAGACTTGTGCGACCACCAAACCGAGTCGTGGCGCATGCGTGATAAGGGTGGTAATGAAGGTGGAGACAGAAAAGTGATGAACCGAAAATAGGAGGAGATGGCATTGACACATGGCATATAAGGGGTGACTTTCACTTGGCAAGCTTGTACGTGAAGTGGCAAGGGTCATTGAACCCTGCCCTCCGTACCCCGCGGTTGTTTTTGCTTATGTGCTATTATTTGAACCAAATTATCCCTTGTTTATGTATTTTTTTTAAACTATTTAATTAAAATTGTTACTATTTTTAATATTGTTTGGCCTTTTTATGATGGGATAATTGGGCAAACATAACAAGGGGAAGAATCACTGCCCTGCTCCTTCTGGCCACACCATTCCTGATCCAGGCAAGGAGCCATTGGCCTTCTTGCCCACCTGGGCACACTGCTGGCTCATGTCCAGCCTGCTGTCCATCAGTCCCTGCAGGTGCCTTTCTGCCTGGCTGCTGTCCAGCCACTCTCTCCCCAGCCTGTAATTGCTGCAGGTGTTGTTGTGGCCAAAGTGCAGGACCCGGCACTTGGACTCGTTAAACCTGACATTGTTGGATTTGGGCCCTGGATCCAGCCTGTCCAGGGCCCTCTGCAGAGCCCTCCTTCCCTCCAGTAGATCCACACTCACACCCAGCTTGGTGTCATCTGCAAATTTGCTGATGCTGGACTCAGTCCCCTCATACAGATCATCAGTGCAGATACTGAAATCCACGCTGGCTGGCTCTGATCCCTTGGTCATCCTGTGGGCGCCCTGTGATGGCACTCAAGGTGATCTGTTCCATAACCTTGCTGGGCACCCAGGTCAGGCTGACAGGCCTGGAGTTCCCCAGATCCTCCTTCCAGCCCTTCTTGGCAATGAGCTCACACTGGCACCTCCAGTCCTCTGGGCCCTCCCTGCTGAGCCAGCACTGATGGTGAATGATGGAGAGCAGCTTGGGGAGCTCATCCACAGCTCCCTCATCCCCCTGGGATGGATCCCATCTACTCCCAGAGACACCTGTGAGCATCTGAGGGGCTCAGCAGGTCCCCAGCTGCTTCCTCCTGGATTACAGGGGTCTGTTCTGCTCCCTGTGCTCATCCACCAGCTCAGGAGAACACTTTTCTTGAGGACAACTTGACTTATTCTTGAAAACTGAGGCAAAGAAGGGGTTAAGTACCTCTGCCTTTCCCTCATATTTGTAACCACATCTCCCCTAATAATGAATGGAGATTGTCCTTGTACCTCGTTTTGCCATTAATGCACTTATAGAAACATTTTTATTATCCTTCACAGACATGGCTGGGTTAAGTCTTATGTGGAGAGTTTTGTCAAAGAGTGGCTTGAGGAGAGAGGACACAGCCGAATTAATTTGGGAGAGATGTCCTAACTAGGGCAGAGGCCTTTTTGCAGGCAGGGTGTCTGTTGAGAAAGCAGCAGGCTAAAGAATGGAAAAGTACAAGGCAGTGGTTAATTCCAAATCTTGCACCTGCAAAGATAACGTGTCCTTGGGCCTAGCGGAGTATGATCAAGAAATGGACAGCGAGGTGTGAGAAGTAGAGAACGTAGGCCCAAAGGAATGTGGATGAGTTAATGGTATAGTTTAACCAATAGATTGCTTGGCTTACAGAATATTCATGAGCTTATTATTTGCTGTATAAGTGTTTGATGCTTTCTTTAATAAACTGGACCTGTGATGAACCATCTGGTGTCCTGGTCTCCTTCCTACGACATGGGGACATTGGAGATGTTGGGGTGCTGGGGAGCTTGAGGACCTTTGGGGACATTGGAGATGTTGGGGACCTTGGGGACATTGGAAATGTTGAGATGATGGGAGCTTGGGGACATTGGAGATGTTGGGGTGATGGGGCCTCGGGGACCTCGGAGATGTTGGGGACCTTTGGGGGCAATGGGGACATTGGAGACCTTGGGGACATTGGGGTGATGGGGACCTCTGGGACATTGGAGGCTTTGGGACATTGGAGAACATTGGGGACCTTTGGGACCTTTGGGAATATGGAGGGTGTTGGGGCCCTTGGAGATGTTGAGGTGATGGGACCTCGGGGACATTGGAGATGTTGGGGACCTTGAGGACCTTGGGAGTATGGAGGACACTGGGGACATTGGGGATGTTGGAGCAATGGGGACCTTGAGGACCCTGGGGACACTGGGATGATGGGGACCTTGGTCACACTGGAAATGTTTGGGACCTTGGAGACCTTGGGGACCTTGTGAACATGGAGGGTGTTGGGGCCGTTGGGGACATTGGGGACCTTGGAGATGTTGGGGTGATGGGACATTGGGGACATTGAAGATGTTGGGGACCTTGGAGGTGTTGGGGTGATGGGACATTGGGGACATTGAAGATGTTGGGGACCTTGGAGATGTTGGGGTGATGGGACATTGGGGAAATTGAAGATGTTGGGGACATTGGAGATGTTGGGCTGATGGGACATTGGGGACATTGAAGATGTTGGGGACATTGGAGATGTGTGGGACATTGGAGATGTTGGGGTGATGGGGACCTTGGGGACCTTGGAGATGTTTGGACATTGGGGACATTGGGGATGGTGGAGATGTTGGGGTGATGGGGACACTGGAGACGTTGGGGACATTGGGATGATTGGGACCTTGGGAATCATGGAGATGTTGGGGACCTTTGGGACATTGGAGATATTGGGGAGCTTGGGGACATTGGGGACCTTGGGGACATTGGAAAATGTTGGGGGCCTTTGGGACCTTGGAGAATATGGAGGATGTAGGGGCCCTTGGAGATGTTGGGGTGATGGGACCTTGGGGACATTGGAGATGTTGGGGTGATGGGACCTTGGGGACATTGGAGATGTTGGGGTGATGGGGAGCTTGGGGACATTGGAGATGTTTGGGACCTTGGGGACATTGGAAATGTTGAGATGATGGGAGCTTGGGGACATTGGAGATGTTGGGGT
The DNA here is from genome assembly GCF_028018845.1 of Melospiza georgiana. Taxonomy (NCBI): domain Eukaryota; kingdom Metazoa; phylum Chordata; class Aves; order Passeriformes; family Passerellidae; genus Melospiza; species Melospiza georgiana. The sequence continues at coordinate 3,833,689 of NW_026652215.1, forward strand.
GATGGGGCCTCGGGGACCTCGGAGATGTTGGGGACCTTTGGGGGCAATGGGGACATTGGGGTGATGGGGACCTCTGGGACATTGGAGGCTTTGGGACATTGGAGAACATTGGGGACCTTTGGGACCTTTGGGAATATGGAGGGTGTTGGGGCCCTTGGAGATGTTGGGGTGATGGGACTTCGGGGACATTGGAGATGTTGGGGACCTTGGAGATGTTGGGGTGATTGGACATTGGGGACATTGGAGATGTTGGGACCTTGGAGATGTTGGTGTGATGGGGACCTTGGGGACATTGGAAAACCTGGGGGACCTTGGAGATGGTTGGACATTGGGGACATTGGGGACATTGGGGACATTGGAGATGTTGGGGACCTTGGGGATGTTGGGGTGATGGGACACTGGGGACATTGGAGATGTTGGGGTGATGGGGATCTTGGGGACTTTGGAAAACCTTGGGGACACTGGAGATGTTGGGGCACTGGGGACCTTGGGGACCTTGGGGACATTGGGGGCACTGGAGATGTTGGGGCACTGGGGACCTTGGGGGCACTGGGGATGTTGGGGACCTTGGGGACTGTCCTGGTTTAGGGCAAATTTGTTAAAGGATCTGCAAAGGAGGGCCCCTCCAGAAAGCAAAACCCACACGGCCCCTCCCCCAACCGGTTCAGGAAAAAATTCCTTGGAGAGAGGTGGAAAGAACCTGTTTATTTCAGGCACAGCACCCCCCAGCACACAAAATTAACACCCGATGACACCGCTCTGAGAAAGATGACAAAATCAGAAAGTCTCTCTCGGGGGTGGTTGCTCTGTTCTCGGTCCCTCCGGTGCTGGGGCAGGTGCTGCAGCCAAACCTTCGGTGTTCCCGGGTCCCAGTCCGGAGCAGGCTCAAGATGGTCACAGAAACAGGAGAGGAGAAACAGTCCAGGAAGGAATTTGGACTGTTTAGCTAGAACTAGCTAATAAGCAGAGGCCAAAGCAGAGCAGAAGCGAGAGCAGAAAAGAGAGAAGCAAAGCAGCAAGCTGAAAGCAAGAAGTGAAAAACAGCCCTATGTACTGCTCGTCTCTGTGTCCCTGATAAGAGAAACCCAAACAAAACTTCCACTCTTCAGAGGTGGTCTTAAAAGCACAGAACAGATGATTGGGGTACAAGCATCATACATCACCCCAGGACATTCCACCCCTTATCCCCATATCATCAACGTACTACAACACATCATGCATTATTCATACAAAATTTCCATCTGTTCCCCCAAAATTACAAGCAATACCCATCATGCCTTCATCACATCTCCACACTGGACCACTGAATCCAGGCCCTATATTACAGAGCTGCAGGATTCCCCCTTTTCACTTTAGTCACTTAAAGCTCCATCTATCACTTGCTCAGACCTTCGACACTTACACATTTCCTTCTTCATCTTCCACTTGCCCAGACCTTCAACTCTTACACATTTCCTTCTATCTCATGTCTGTATGGTTTAATGTACAGACAATGGCAGTAACATCCAATGAACAGTGATATTGCACATCATTCTTACCCCACAATCAGATCTCCCTGAGGTACATATCGTGTTGTTCCATCTCTTTGCATTATCCACCACGTGCAACCTGGTCCCTGAGAAAAGACAACCCCACGAATGGGTTTGTCTGGACTCGAAGCAGAATTGATCCACACAGTCTTCCCTAACAAACCTCTGATATGTACCACTGGGACTTTGTCTCCTTCTGTTACATTCAGGGACTCAGACTGGGCAGGACCTGCTCGGTTGGTAGAACCTTGGGTGTTAACTAACCAGGTGGCCTTTGCTAAATGCTGCTCCCAATTCTTGAAAGATCCCCCACCCAGAACTTTCAACTGGGTTTTTAGTAGTCCATTGTACCTCTCCACTTTTCCTGCAGCTGGTGCATGGTAGGGGATATGGTACACCCACTCAATGCCATGTTCCCTAGCCCAGGTATTGATAAGGCTGTTCTTGAAATGAGTCCCGTTGTCTGACTCGATCCTCTCAGGTGTACCATGTCTCCACAGAACTTGCTTTTCAAGGCCCAGGATGGTGTTCCAGGCTGTAGCATGAGACACAGGGTAGGTTTCCAACCCATCCAGTGGTGGCTTCCACCATGGTCAGCAGGTAGCGATTGCCCTGGCGTGTCTGGGGCAGTGTGATGTAGTCAATCTGCCAGGCCTCCCCATACTTGTACTTGGACCACCACCCACCGTACCACAGGGGCTTCACTCGCTTGGCCTGCTTGATGGCACCACACGTCTCACAGTCATGGATAACCTGAGCAACACTGTCCATGGTTAGATCCACCCCTCGGTCTCGTGCCCACTTATAGGTGGCATCTCTGCCCTGGTGGCCTGAGGCATCATGGGCCCATCGAGCTAGGAATAACTCTCCCTTATGTTCCCAATCTAGGTCTATTTTGGACACCCCTATCTCTGCAGCTTGGTCTACCTGCTCATTGTTTTGGTGCTCCTCATTGGCCCTACTCTTGGGTACATGGGCATCTACATGGTGGACTTTCACAGGTAGCCTCCCTACCCTGGTAGCGATGTCTTTCCACTCATCAGCAGCCCAAACTGGTTTCCTTCTAAGTTGCCAGTTAGCCTTTTTCCACCTCTTCAGCCATCCTCACAGAGCATTGGCTACCATCCATGAATCAGTGTAGAGGTAGAGCTTTGGCCATTTCTCTCTTTCTGCAATGTCCAGGGCCAGTTGAACAGCTTTGAGTTCTGCAAGTTGACTTGATCCACCTTCTCCTTCAGTAGCTTGTGCAACCTGTCATGCGGGGCTCCATACAGCTGCTTTCCACTTCCGGTTCATCCCTACGATGTGACAGGAACCATCCGTGAAAAGAGTATAGCCTGTTTCCTCTGGTGGCAGTTAGTTATAGGGAGGAGCCTCTTCTGCCTGTGTCACAGGTTCTTGTTCTTCATCCATGACACCAAAATTCTCACCTTTGAGCCAATTTGTTATTACCTCAAAAATCCCAGGGCGATTCAGTTTACCTATACAGGCACGCTGAGTGATAAGAGCAATCCACTTGCTCCATGCAGCACTGGTGGCATGGTGAGTGGAAGGAACCTTGCCTTTGAACATCCACCCCAGCACCGGTACTCGGGGTGCCAGGAGGAGTTGCACTTCTGCAACAATCACCTCTGAGGCAGCTTGGACTCCTTCATAGGCAGCCAAGATCTCCTTCTCTGTGGGAGTGTAGTTGGCTTCAGAACCTCTGTAGTTAAGACTCCAAAATCCCAGTGGCCGACCTCGAGTCTCCCCAGGCACCTTCTGCCAAAGGCTCCAGGACAAGCCATTCTTCCCGGCTGCAGAGTAGAGCACGTTCTTCACATCTGATCCTGTCCTGACTGGGCCAAGGGCTACTGCATGAGCAATCTCCTGCTTGATCTGGACAAAGGCTTGTTGCTGCTCAGGGCCCCACTGGAAATTTTTCTTCTTGTGGGTGATCAGGTAAAGAGGGCTCACGATCTCACTACTCAGGAATATGCATCCTCCAAAAACCTATTGCATCTAGGAAAGCTTGTGTCTCCTTCTTATTGGTGGGTGGAGACATTGCTGTGATCTTGTTGATGACGTCTGTAGGAATGTGTCACTGTCCATCTTGCCACTTCACTCCCAGGAACTGAATCTCACCAGCTGGTCCCTTTACTTTAGTCTTTTTGATGGCAAAACCAGCTCCCAGGAGGATTTGGAGGATTTTTTCCTCCATTCTCAAATATTTCTCATTTCTCAAACATCCGCGGTTGTGTTCCCCCACACAATGATGTCATCCATGTACTGCAGGTGTTCTGGAGTCTCACCCTTTTCCAGTGAAGTCTGGATCAGTCCATGGCCGATGGTGGGGCTGTGCTTCCATCCCTGGGGCAGTCGGTTCCAGGTGTACTGCACGCCCCTCCAGGTGAAAGCAAACTGAGGCCTGCATTCTGCTGCCAAAGGAATGGAGAAAAATGTGTTAGCAATGTCAATGATGGTGAACCACTTTGCTGCCTTGGACTCCAGCTCGTACTGGAGTTCCAGCATGTCCGGCATAGCAGCACTCAGCAGTGGAGTCACTTAATTAAGCCACGATAGTCCACAGTCAATCTCCATTCTCTGTCAGACTTGTGCACAGTTCAGATGAGGGTGAGTGAGTCTTGCTGATCACCCCTTGGCTCTCCAGCTCATGGATCATTTTGTGGATGGGAATCACAGCATCTCGAGTTGTCTGATACTGCTGACAGTGCACTGTAGAGGTGTCAACTGGCACTTGTTGCTCTTCCACCTTCAGGAGTCCTACTGCAGATGGGCTTTCTGATAGTCCAGGCAAAATGTTCAACTGCTTAATGTCTTCGGCCTCTACAGCAGCTATGCCAAAAGCCTATCTGAGTTCTTTCGGGTCTTTGAAATACCCACTTCAAAGTACTCCATGCCTAAAATACATGGGGCCTCTGGCCCCCTCACGATAGGATGTTTCTTCCACTCATTCCCAGTCAGGCTCACATCAGCTTCCACCAAAGTGAAATCCTGGGATCCCCCTGTCACACCAGCAATAGAAACAGACTCTGTCCCCATGTCTCAATGGCATTAATGTACACTGAGCACCAGTATCAACTAAAGCTTTATACTCTTGTGGTTCTGATGTGCCAGGCCACCAAATCCACACAGACCAATAAACACGATTTTCCCCAGCCTCTACCTGGCTAGAGGCAGGGCCCCTCTAAGCCTGGTTATCCTTCTTTCCCTGGATGTATGTCTTAAATGTTCCTTCAAGGGGATCAGACATGTCATCATCATCATACCCGGCAGTTCGGCTACGGGCAACTGGAGCTGTTTTCCTTCTCGTGGCTTCCTTCAATTCATGCACCCGTCATGCCAGAACAGCAGTAGGTTTTCCATCCCACCTTCTCATGTTTTCCCCACAATCACACAGGTAGAACCACAGCTCAGCTCGTGGGGTGTACCTTCTCTCTCCATCTGGGAAACATCTGCCTTGGATACCAGAACCTCTGATCTGTATTGCTGAGATTTGGAGAAGGTCTTCTTTAATCTCCTCTCTAAGCTTCTTATGATTATCCTCTATCTTATCCTCTAATTTCTGCAGACGTGTTTCTACCACTGCGATTCTGGCATGTGTTGGGCCATGTACAGCATCTGCATATGCTCGGAGCTTCCTTGCCATGTCAAGCGCTGTCTCATCCCTCTCATCCCTCTTCATGATGGCTAAGGCAGAAGCATATTCATGTGGCCCAAGTCGTACGAGTTTTCGCCACATCACAGACGTGCATGGTACCAAGTCTGGGTTCCTAGTTGTTACATCATCTGAGAAGATAATCTCTGCCATGGCCATTTCTCTCAGGCGTTGGATCCCTTGCTCTATTGTCTTCCACTGGGTTTGCTGCATATAGAGATTGTCTGCGCACAGGTATCTTTCTGCTATGCTTCTTAGGACCCATTCCCAGAGGCTGTGAGGGTTAGCCCCGGTCATCATTCCTTGGTCTATGACAGGATCCTGTGACAGGGATCCCAAATGCCTGGCTTCAGTGCCATCCAGAATTGCAGCCTTGCCTGCAGCATCCCAGAGACGGACCAGCCAACTAATTATGCATTCATCAGACCTTCGAGTGTAGTCCTTCCGTAGGCCACAAAGGTCCTTCAGGGAAAAGGACTCATCTGATCTTGCACCTGCTGCTTTGACTCCTGATTTTATGTCAGGAGGCATTGAGGTTCCTTCTCCTTCATCATCATCATCAGCAGCATCATCCCCTGGTCCATTGGTCTTGTCCGTGCATTTCCCACTTCTAGTGCTGGTAGCAACAGCCATGGGTTTAGATGCTGGCTTCGAGCCTGGGCTGTTGGCTGCAGCCTGAATCACCAGGACAGTTGCTGATTTGTCTCCCTGCCCCCCTGCCTCTGTCTGCTGCCCGACAGTATCTAGCAGTGTGCGATAAGCATAGGCCAGGGCCCAGCTCACTGCAATGACCTTCCTCTCCTTAGGCTCATCCTGGTACTTCTCTTTCAGATATTTCCCCACCTCAGCTGGGTTCTGAATTTGTTCATGGGGAAAATCCCAGACTATAGGGTCAGAGAATTCCTTCAGGATTTGGCCCATATTCTCCCATTTCCCACACCACTTAGGATTTTCCACATCGGGGTTTAGTCCTGAATCAGGGGTCTCACCAGCCCATCTAGAAATCTCAGCCCTCATTCTAGAGAATCAGCAGGCTGTATAGAGGAAGGTTACCAGATTGAATACCAGAAAGATGGTTTCTTTAACATTGAGGGGAAACTGAACATCCTTCACTAGTGATGCAACTGATTCATAGGAGAAGGAAAGCAGAGGCTGAAAAACCTCATTCCCTCCTGCTCCTCCTCCAACAAACTGGATGCATAACCACAGCCATGAACCATTCGTACCTGGAGCAGACTCTAGCATGTTTATAAACTTCTTGCACATCATTGCCACCAAGCCCAGCAGGATAGCTACTCTGGTCACTGCCCCTCTGCTGTAAAAACTACGTATTAGGGACAATACTAAAGCTATTTATGGATAAGAAAATAAACCTAGGGACCATAGAGGTATTAAAATCTCAAAAAACCCTAGGGACCAGAAATGCATGCAAACCTTCACCCCAATAGACATTATGAATTCAAAAAGCATGGCTATTAGCTGATTTAAACAAACACAGAGTAATAGCAACAAAAATGCAGTCAAAACAGGGTTTTTCCACTCTCTTGAGCCCCCAGGATGGGCGCCAATATTTTGTCCTGGTTTAGGGCAAATTTGTTAAAGAATCTGCAAAGGAGGGCCCCTCCAGAAAGCAAAACCCACACGGCCCCTCCCCCCAACCGGTTCGGGAAAAAATTCCTTGGAGAGAGGTGGAAAGAACCTGTTTATTTCAGGCACAGCAACTCCAGCACACAAAATGAACAATACTCGATGACACCGCTCTGAGAAAGATGAAAAAATCAGAAAGTCTCTTTCGGGGATGGTTGCTCTGTTCTCAGTCCCTCCGGCGCTGGGGCAGCTGCTGCAGCCAAACCTTCGGTGTTCCCGGGTCCCAGTCCGGAGCAGGTTCGAGATGGTCACAGGAACAGGAGAGGAGAAACAGTCCAGGAAGGAATTTGGACTGTTTAGCTAAACTAGCTAATAAGCAGAGGCCAAAGCAGAGCAGAAGCGAGAGCAGAAAAGAGAGCAAGCAAAGCAGCAAGCTGAAAGCAAAAAGTGAAAAACAGCCCTATGTACTTCTCGTCTCTGTGTCCCTGATAAGAGAAACCCAAACAAAACTTTCACTCTTCAGAGCCGGTCTTAAAGGCACAGAACAGATGAATGGGGATACAAGCATCATAACATCACCCCAGGACAGTGCCAGGCAGTGCTGGCTCTGAGCAACAGCGTCTGCAGTGGCACAGGAAACTCCCAGCTGATGGAAACAAACTTACTGGCTGAGTGCAGAGGCCAGGACAAAGCTGAGTGGTTTCCCTGCTGTCCCCCAGCCCTTGCTGGCACCAGGGGCTAATGGCATTTCTGCTCCCTCAGGTTCATGTCCCCACACCAACAGCATGGGGGTGCTCCCCCTGCTGTGTGCAATGCAAACAGGGGCTGCTGAGCCAGTGCTGCCGCGTCTGTGCCTGCAAGGATGGGGCACCTGTGTGAGCTGGGGGAGAGGCCAGGGCTGCAGAGGGGGGATGTTGTTGGCAGCTCCATGAGGACGCACTGGGACGCTGCCCTGGGCTGTGCAGCGCTCTGGGGATGGATCAGCCCCTGCTCTGCTGCTCCTTCCCGTCTGCCCCAGGGCCCATGCAGAGCCCAGGGCCACCAGGGCAGCAGGGCAGGGCCACGGCAGCAGCACTGGCAACACCAAGTGCTGCTGCTGCTGGGCACAGCTGCTGGGCCAGCACTGATCTGCCCCCAGCTCGGCACACAGACATTGCTGCTGCAGCTCCAGAGAAGGAACAAAAGGGCATCTCTGGTGAAAAGTTTCCTGGGAGATCCTTCAGTTCATTTACAGGCACTGAGAGCACAGCTCCTCATAGAAACAGGCTGTGGGTCACAGTAAAGGAGAAGGGAAAGAAAATGAGAAATGGCACAAACAATGACATCCCTTTGTAGACAATATTTTTAAATTAAAACAAAGATAAAGAACCTACAAAGTGGAATTAACAAGAAGTATTGAAGATTACTTTTATTACAAGTGATTGGCAGAAACGGGCCGGTAGTTTAATGTTTCTGAAAGCATCCAGTCATCAGTGCCCACATGGAAGCCTTGAGCTCCTCGTTCCTCAGGCTGTAAATGAAGGGGTTCAGTGTTGGACTCACCACCGAGTACAGAACTGACAGGGCCAGATCCAGGGATGGGTAGGAGATGGAGGGGGGCTTCAGGTAGGCTAAAAAGCCAGTGCTGAGGAACAGGGAGACCACGGCCAGGTGAGGGAGGCAGGTGAAAAAGGCTTTGTGCCGTCCCTGCTCAGAGGGGATCCTCAGTACAGCCCTGAAGATCTGCACATAGAAGAAAACAATGAACACAAAACAACAAAAACTTAAACAGACCCCAAGCGATGAAATCCAAATTTTTCGGAAGTTGGAGTGTGAGCAGGAAAGCTTGAGGATCTGGGGAACCTCACAGAAGAACTGGCCCAGGGCATTGCCCTTGCACAGGGGAAGGGAAAATGTATTGGCTGTGTGCATGAGAGCATAGAGAAAGGCACTGGCCCAGGCAGCTGCTGCCATGTGGGCACAAGCTCTGGTGCCCAGGAGGGTCCCGTAGTGCAGGGGTTTGCAGATGGACACGTAGCGGTCGTAGCACATGATGGTCAGGAGGAAAAACTCTGCTGAAATGAAAAATACAAAAAGAAAGAGCTGTGCAGCACATCCTGAATAGGAGATGTCCCTGGTGTCCCAGAGGGAATTGTGCATGGCTTTGGGGACAGTGGTGCAGATGGAGCCCAGGTCGCTGAGGGCCAGGTTGAGCAGGAAGAAGAACATGGGCGTGTGCAGGTGGTGGCCGCAGGCTACGGTGCTGATGATGAGGCCGTTGCCCAGGAAGGCAGCCAGGGAGATGCCCAGCAAGAGGCAGAAGTGCAGGAGCTGCAGCTGCCACGTGTCTGCCAATGCCAGCAGGAGGAAGTGCCTGATGGAGCTGCTGTTGGACATTTGCTGCCTCTGGGCATGGTGGACTGTTAAAAGAAGACATTGACAAATGCAACCCATTTCCTTGAGTCAATCCTATGTATTTTATTTGGAATCTGTGCAAAATCACTTCTGTTCCTGTGAGGGATTTTTGCTAAACATTTTTTAATTTTGAGTTTTTGCTGCTGAGTTCCTGCCTCAACTTTATCATTGCTCTCAGGCTGAAAACTGGGGAGACCCCAAGAAAACAGGCCTCCTGGTGCCCCAGTACAGACAGTGCTAGACCTCACACAGGAGTCCTTTGATCATTACAACTCCTCTGTTTCAGGGTGCCTGCGCTTAAAAATGTCCTGAAAAATAAAGTGGAGTTTTTGAACACTCCAGTTAAAAAATAATTTTCTCCAAACACTTCTCTCTTTCCCTGCGCAACTAGACAGGAAGAATTGCAAAAGATTGGTCTAGCTCTGTGCTGCCTGGAGTTGTGCCTACTGGGAGCTGTTTCTCTCTATCCAAGCCTTGTCCCTGCCAGTGCTGCCAGAGCCCAGCACAGCCCCGGGGGCTCAGCTCTGCCCTGCAGACCCCTCCCAGCATAGGGCACTGCCCGGGGGCATCTCCCTGGCAGCAGGGCCTTAAGGGCAGGGCAGACAAACAGAGATGCTGCAAGCCAAGGTACTACTGTTTCTGTCTGTAGGGAGAGGAGGCTGAAGAGGCACTTTCTGAGGGAGATCTGAGGCCCATCTGCTGAAGGCCAGGGTGACAGTGCAGGAGTCTCAGTGACACAGCCAAAGCTGACAGCCCCTTTCCCTTCCCTTTAGGAGAAAGCTGAGAGCAGCCCTGGCCATGCAGCACCATCTCCAGAGCAGGAGGAATCTGCTCTGATGGGGGTGGCTCCCTCCATCTCCAACTTCTCCCCTGCAGTATCCATGGGGAGCTGCCAGGCAGGGTGAGAGCTACCCATGGCAGGTGGCACATGCCCTCGGCTGGCCAAGAGCCCTGAGGGCTGCAGGAGCTGCTCTGCAGGACAGCCCTGGGCAGCCCTGGCTGCAGCCCCAGCTTCACCCCTGCAGCTGTCCCTGGCAGCAGGAGCCGTCCTGCCCTGTCCCTCTGACGGTGCCCAGGGCAGTCCCGCTCTGCAGCACATCCTCCTCCTCCTCCTGTGCCACAGAGAAACTGGGAGAGTCCTCCTGACACATCCCCCAGGCTGTGGGCTGTGCTGGCTTCAGGAGATCCCTCCAGGAGCACAGGGGACATTTCCCTGCACCCACACACTCACCATGCACAGGGCTGTGAAGATCTTTCCCCAGGTGAAGTCTCAGCTCAATCTCTTCCCAATCCTGATTGCCTTCAGCGTGTCTCTGCCTGGCTCCTGTCCCCTCAGTGCCTGCAGGCAGAGCCCTCAGCCCTGCTGGGCTGGGAGAGGAGCTGGTCCTGGAAAGAGCTGTTCCTTTAAAGCTCAGCAGCACAGACAGAGCACAAAAACTTTAATGAGACTCTTGGGGCTTTGGTGTTGTTTACATCAGACTCAGTCCCAGAGAGAGTCTTCAAAAAACTTCTGAAGGACTCAAAATGAAATTGTAAGTCTGAAGTTTCTTGAAGTTTTAATGGGTCCAACTAAGGAACATGAATGAGGAAGTGTCCCCAGGTTCCAGTTAGAGCAGAACACTGGAGGCAGTGATAACAGCTGGGGACAAGCAAGACAAAGGTGTCTCTGGTGCTGAGCAAAGCTCAGATGTGTTTGAGGAATGCAAAGGGCCAAGGCCTGAGCCCCAGCCCCTGGCCAGGAAGATCCTGTCCCTCCTTCCTTGCTCAGGGCTCTTCCCGGGATGGGCACTGGCATGTGGGGATGTGCAATGGCAAGGGCAGGAGCATGGGGCGGCCCCTGCCAGGCTGCTGAGCAGGGACAAGGAGGCAAAGAGGCCCCAGCCCTGCAAGGGTCACTTGTCTCCTGCTCCTGCCTCAGGCCCAGGCCCGGCAGCCATGGCCAAAGTGCTGCCCAAGTTGGCTCTGGCAGGGCTGTCTTGCAGCTGCTGCCCATCCCTGTGCCCTGTGCAGCCCAGGCTGTCCCACGGTGTCCCTGCCCTGCGCCTCTGTCCCTGCAGGCTGTCGGCATCCCCCGGCTGCCCCACCTGGCTGGGCCTTTCCTTTGCTGCCAGCTCTGCCTCTGCCTGCCTCTGCCTGCCCACACAAAGCCTGGGGCTGACCCAGGCTCCTTCTGGGGGATGTGCTGCACCACAGCCCTGCTCTGGGAGGGAAATTCCTTTCTCTTTGGGTCCTGTCTGGCCCTCCCTATCTGCCCTTTGCATTAATTCTTTCCTTCTCTGTCTGTTCTCTACTATGTCAAAAGGATCCACCATCTCTGAAACCACCATTCAGTCCATTCCAGGGCTCTCCTCTGCTGTCCTCAGTCTCCACCCCACTGAGCACATAGCCCCTTTGTCCCTATTTTGTGCTCATGTGCTTCAGGCCTCCAAACCCCACCTTGGGAGATCTCTCAGCCCTCTCCAAGGTATTGCCAAATGAAAACATTCTGCTCATAGTCTAAGAAAATCACCTCAGGACAAGACCAGTCAGACCTGTGTGTCCTGGCTACTTTTGCCTTGGAGCAATCCTTGGATAGATGGAATTTTTTAGGCCGAATTTCAGTTTTGCCCATGGGCACTTTGATGTGAGCAACGATTCTCTTCCATTGGTAGGAAAGCAGAGGCCCAGTGTTTCAGGGGCAGATGAGCAGCAGCCACCAAGGGCCAAGGCGAGCCAGACCTTTCTGGAATTGCAGCTTGTGCGTGAGAGAAATCCTTGGATACACATAATTTGGGAGGTAGAATACAAGTTTTGACCACTGGTCCCTTGATGAAAAGGCCCTTTCTTTTCCATCTGAAGGAAAGCAGAGAGCCCCAGGGTTTGATGGTAGATGAGAAGCAGCCCCTGGGAGGCCAAGCTAGCCAGACTTGTCTCTCCTGGCAGCTTTTGCTTGGGAGCTATCCTTGGATATATGAAATTTAGGGGCCAAAACTCAAATTTGGCCATGGCCCCTGGATGAGGAGACTGTTCTATTTCCATGGGAAGGAAGGCAGAGAGCCCCAGTGTTTCAGGGGTAGATGACAGGTGGCCATCAGAGCCCACAGTGCCAGCCAGAGCTGGCAGGTTTTGTCTGGGAGAAACCCTTCATATAGTGAATATTTTAGGAGGAGTAGCAATTTTGGCCATGGAGGAATAAGAAGATTCTTTTCCATAGGAAGGAAAGCACAGAACCCCAGTGCTTCAGGGGCTGATGAACTGCAGGCACCAGAGACCAAGGCCAGCCAGACCTGTCTGTAATGGCAGCTTTTGTGTAGGAGCAATCATTGCATATAGGACTTTTGAAGGTTGAATCCCAATTTCAGCTGTGGGCACCTGGTGAAGTAGGATGGTTCTTTTCCCTTAGGAAGGAAAAGGCAGAACCCCAGGCTTTCAGGGCAGATTTAAGGCAACTACCAGAAGCCAAGGCCAGCCAGACCTATTTGTACTGGGAGATCTTGTCTGGGAGAAAAAACCCTTGAATGTAGGAATTTTGGAGGACAAGTACCAGTTTTGGCCATGGGTGCCTGTGCAGGAGGGATGTTTCTTTTCCATAGGAAGGAAAGCACAAAGACCCAGTGTCTGCAGGCAGGTGAGACCCAGCTCTCAGGAAGACAAGGGAAGCCAGACCTGTCTGTAATGTCTGTAATGGCAGCTTTTGTCTGGAAGCAATCCCTGGATGTTGGGAATTTTGGAGGGGGAATCCCATTTTGGCCATTGATGCTTGAATGAGAAAGGCAGTTCTTTTCCATTTGAAGGAAAGCCCAGAGCCCCAGGGTTTCAGGGGTACATGAGAAGAGACCCTGGACATGCCAAGGGCAGTTGGACCAGTCAGGCCAAGCAACCAGACCTGTTCCCTTGTTTCCATGGGGCCCTGCAGTGTCACAGTGGTGGTGTCATATTGGATCCTTGGTTCCATCAGGCCCAGACGTGTCACTCCGGCCTCTTGTTTCCATGGGGCTCCAGTGTGTCACAATGGTCCCTTGCTTCCATGAGGCCTTGCAGTGTCACAGGGTCTCCTTGGGGCTGCAGTATCACAGTGGACCCATGGTTCCACGGGGACTCACAATGTCAGAAAGGTCTCCTTGGTTCCATGAGGCCCTGCAGAGCCCCTTGATTCAACGAAGCCTCCAAGTGTCATCATGGCTTCCAGGACACCATGAGGCCCCACAATGTCACAATTGACCTTTGGTTGCATGGGGTCCTGGACTGCTGCGTGAATCTTTAGTTCCATGGTGCCCTGCAGTGTCAAAATGGACTCCTTGGTTCCATCGTGCCACACAGTGTGACAACTGCCCCTTGGCCTGCCAAGACCCCACAGTGTCACAATGGTTCCTTGCTTCCATGAGGCCTTGTAGTGTCACAATGGTCTCCATGACCCCATAAGGCCTTGCAGTGTCACAACAGACCATTGGTTTCATGGAGCCCCACGGTGTCACTGTGGTCCCCTTGGCTCCACAAGGCCCTAAAGTGCCACAATGGCCCTTTCGTTCCACAAGGCCTCCAAGTGTAAAAATGGCCTCCATGGTTCCATGAGACCCTGCTGTGTCACAATGGACGTTTGGTTCCATGATGCCCCAGAGTGTCACAATGGAGTTGTTGCTTCCACGGTTTTAGAATGGACACTTCATCCCATGGCCACCAAGTGTTCACTGTTGTCCCCTTGATTCCACCAGGCCCTGCCATGCTCTAATGGCCCCTTGGTTCCAGTGGGTCCCAAAGTGTAAAAACAGTCTCCATTGTTCCATGAGGCCCCACAATGTCACTGCGCTCCCCTTGGTCCCACAGGTCCCCACAGTGGAACAATGGACTCTTAGTTCCATCAGGTTCCTCAGTCCCAATGGTCTCCTTGGATCCGAAGTGTCACAGTCACGCCTTGCCTCCATGTGGCCACGCTGTGTCACAATGGTTCCATGAGGCCACACAGTTTAACAAGGGACCCTTGGTTCCACGAGGCCTACCTGTGTCACAATGGACTTCTGGTTCCATGAGCTCTCACACTGCCAGCAGCAGTCTCCTTGGTTCTGCAGTGTCACCATGGACCCTTTGTTCCCTGAGGTTCTGCAGTAGAACACGGTCACCTTGGTTCCGTGAGGTTCGGCAGTGTCACAATGGACCCATGGTTCCACCAGGCCTTGCTGTGTCACAATGGCCCCTTGGTTCCAAGAGGTTTCTCAGGGTCACAATGGTCTCCTTGGATCCGCAGTATCACAACAGGCCATTGGTTCAATGTGGCCCCAATATGCTCAAATGGATTTTGGTTCCATGGGGTTCTGCTGTGACACCATGGACGCTTTGTTCCATGAGTTTGCACAGTGTCACAGCTGACTCCTTGGTTCTATGAGGCCCCGCTGTCAGCAAATCTCTTAAATATCAGAATAAGGCTCCTAAACACTCATTTGCTATTTCAGAGGGTATCGTTTATTCAGGCCTGAGGTCTAGGAGGCATAACCCTCAATCTCACATGGACATGTAATTCTACCAGTTGGCCCTGCCAGAGCCAACTTGGGTAGCACTTTGGCCATGGCTGCTGGCCCTAGGCCTGAGGCAGGAGAAGGAGACAAGTGACCCTTGCAGGCCTGGGGGCCTCATTGCCTCCTTGTCCCTGCTCAGCAGCCTGGCAGCGGCCGCCCCATGCTCCTGCCCTTGCCATTGCACATCTCCACATGCCAGTGCCCATCCTGGGAAGAGTCCTGAGCAAGGAGGGAGGGACAGGATCTGCCTGGCCAGGGGCTGGGGCTCAGGCCTTGGCCCTTTGCATTCCTGACACACATCGAGCTTTGCTCAGCACCAGAGACACCTTGGCCTTGTTTGTCCCCAGCTGTTATCACTGCCTCCAGTGTTCTGCTCTAACTGGAACCTGGGGACACTTTCCAGTCGTGTCCCTCAGTGGGAGCCATTAAAACTTCAAGAAACTTTGGAGTTTAAATTTAACTTTGAGTTCTTGAGAAGTTTTTTGAAGACACTCTCAGGGACTGAGTCTGAGGTAAACATTAGCAAAGCCCTGAGAGGGTCATTAAAATTTTCCAAGTCCTGTTATGGAGAAAGATTTCAAACACCTTGTAAAAAAATACACATTCCTATTTTAAAGGAAGTATTTTATTTTATTTCTCTTTAGAGCAGATCTGGTTGCAGAATTCTGTGATTGATATTGACCCAGGGTCTCCCCTCAGCAGCTCTGGCCTGCTCACAGAAGCTGTGCCTGGAGCTCTGACCCAGTATGGAAAACCTTGCTCCCCATTGCTCAGCCCCATCCTGTCTGTCCTAACTGCCCTGGGCCCTGCTGTGCTTGCAGAGCTGGCTGCACTCAGCCTAAGAGGGGTTTTCACTTTTTGGGGTTTTTTGAAG
Organism: Melospiza georgiana; assembly: GCF_028018845.1. Classification (NCBI taxonomy): domain Eukaryota; kingdom Metazoa; phylum Chordata; class Aves; order Passeriformes; family Passerellidae; genus Melospiza; species Melospiza georgiana. Next base: position 3,849,220 of record NW_026652215.1, read on the forward strand.
CAATCTGAAACTACTGAGTTTCCCCACTGCAAATAGACACACTGCTCAGGTGTGTGCCAGCCCCAGGTGCCACCAAAGGCACTGCAGAGCTGCCCTGGGCCAGCTGTGAGGGTGGATCATCAGCCCAAGCTGCACTGGGCCCCTCCAAGGGGCTGTGGCCATGGGCACTGCACTGACCCCACTGCTGGGTTTGGCTGCCACGGCCACCGTGAGAAATGAAACTGTCCTTGGAAACACTAGGGAGGACTGCGACATACTGGGGACACTGGGAACACTGTGGGAGGTACTGGGATGTACTGGGAGTGACACTGGGGAGGACTGGGGCAAACTGGGGACTCAAGGAATGCTGAGGGGGAATCTGGGTGGATTGGGATGGACACTGAGGGTACACTGGGACATACTGGAAGGTACCAGGATATACTGGGAGTGATACTTAGCGATACTGGGGACACTAGGGACATTGTGGGGAAGGCTGGGGACACTGGTGCATCCTGTACATGACATTGGGGGGAAACTGAAAGGGACAGGGAAGAAACTCAGGTGTATTGGGAGGGACTGGGCTGTACTGGGAGGGATTGGAGGGGTACTGGGTTTGTACTGGGTTCTACTTGGGTTGAAATGGGCTGTACTGGGATGGAGTGGAGGCTGGTGCATGGGCTCTTCCCGCCTCCTCCCCAAACCATTTGCCGAGACTCCTGCCCATCACTTCCAGCAGCCTATCAGCGCCAGAGATCTGGGCCTGGGGGCGGTACCTCGATGGACGCCTATTGGAAAAAAAAAGCTCCCAATATTACCAGTTAGATTGTGCCTGGGCCAGTCTGACCCTCGCTGCTGGGCCAAAGGCAGCAACTGCGGCGTGTCACCCCAGAGATACCTTGGCTTGCTGGTGGTTGCAGCTGGGCACTGAACAAGTCCAGGCTTGTAAGGGACCCCGTTACCTCAGGAGGAATGGCTTCAGGCGATGGTGAAGAGAAAAAGGAGAGGATTCTGCTGGAGGGTTTAATGTCCAGAGGTTTATTCCATGGTTACAGAGGTCTGAACGTGAGCAACTGCTCCAACAGAACAATGACCGCATGGTCTGATCACCTTTTTAAGCTCAGGGACAGGGGGAGGGGAGGTACAGGTGAGCCACCAACCAGGTGAGAGGGGCAGGGTCTCAGGGGAAGATGACACCCAGACAGGCCAATGACCTCTGGGCATAGGGGCATCCTTTAAACTTGACCAACCACACGATGCCTTGCTGGAATGTTAGGTCTGAGTGACAGGACTCACTCAGCATGGGGGTAAGGGGGAAGGGAGAGAGACATTGGCACACCTGGGAAAGTGACCTGGAAGGCCAAAATGGGACAATACAGCACACCACAACAGACGCCATCTTTTATTTTTGACTACAACTCCCATCATGCACCGCGGCCGGGTATAGCACCATTGCAGCCGGGACTACAAGCCCGTCAGGCCCCGCGCTCCACAGAACCCCGGGATCCGCCCCCATCTGTTCCCTAAGTGTCCGCCAGACCCTCCAGTATCCTTCAGTGCCCCCTCAGCGCCCATTCCGGACAAAAGTGTCCCCGGATCCCCTGAGTGATCCCAGCCCCACAGATGCCCGGTACAGCCACTTCTGGGAATTCATCTCCTCTCATCTCCCGCGGCCCCAGAGCCCCTCAGAACAGTCCCGCACCAAAAAATACTGCCGTGTCCTGAGCTCTAAGGAGCCTGGTTGGAATACCCAGAGATCCTTGCAAGTGCTCCCAAACCATTTAAGTTCCCCCGAGGTCGTCAAGTCGCGGCTTGGACACTAAAGTGTCCCCCAAGAGCCTTCCCGGACCCCCAAACATCGTGTTTTAATCACTTCCGGGGCTACAGCTCCCATCATGCTCCGCGCCTCACTGAGAGCCATTGCAGCTGCGCCTAGAACTCCCGTGATGCTCCGCGACCCCGTTTAACCTTTCGATACCCGCGCTTACAATTCCCATCACCCCCTGCTCCCCTGAGCGCCCCGTTGGAGTCCCCCAAGGGCCCGCCCGGATCCCGAGGGGCCCCAAATTCCCCTCCCTGACCTCCAAGGGCCCTCCTGGACCCCCAAGTGCTGCCCCGCGCCCCGAACTGTCCCTCAGAATCCCTGAGTGCCCCTCCAAATGCCCACCCGGCTCCCCAGAGTGTCCTCCAGACCCTCAAGTTCTCCCTGAATTCCCTCTCCAGAATCAAAACTCCCCCAAAAGGGCCCCAGAAATGTCTCCAGGGACCCCAAAGTGCCGCCCCTTGACCCTATATGAGAAAAAGTTTATAAAAATGGTGCCAAAAGGACTACAAATATTATTAGTTACCGTAAAGAGGAAGAAATAAATAGCCAATAAAGCTTAATTAATTAATGAACCGTATTGTGTTTACTTTAAACTAATGAGAAATAATTTTTTTGGTTGCTAAAATAGTATTGATTTTTAAATATAAATATAAAAATTAGGTAGTAAAATATTGAATAATACTATCATAACTAGAATAATATAAATATAATTTTGTTACCTAATTAAATTTTATTTAGAAGGAAAAATGCTTAACTCTTTTTCATGTTTTGTGATGTGAGATATGGTGAGGTTTGGGGTGAGGAACAGCTTGTCCAAACAGGCTCAGCCTGCAAGGGGCTCATTCTTCTCCCTGCCCAGACCTCCTAAGGAGACATTCAGCATCAAGATCACCTGAGGAATCCTTCTGTCCCCCTCTTCTCTGAAATAAAAATAAAAAAATATTTCCTTGACTAAAACCAAAAATCCTGATGTGCACTTGGAATCTCCCTCCTGAAGAGAACTCCAACTGACTCAATCCCTGCACAAGCCCTGGAGACTGGATGACAATGGAAGGGAGACAAAGAGCTCCTGAGGGCTTTCTGTATTTTAATCAGCCCCACGCTGGATTTGGGGCTGGCTCCAGGAGCCTCAGGCACGCAGAGAAGGATGGAGAAGCTGCTCAAGGAGTCAGCAGCAAAACTCCGAGTGCCTTGGAGCATGGCTGGGCCCCAGTGAGGGCAGGGAGTGCCCAAGGCTGCCCAGGGCCTGGTGAGAGCAGATCCTTGAGGGCAGGATTGCAGGGAGCCCAAGGCTCTGGGCAGGGAACTGCAGTGCTGAGCAAGGCCTGGCTTGGCTGGGTTTTCTCTCCTTTCAAGAGTCTCTGGGAAGGCACTGTTGGTTTCAGGTCCATGGTCCGTGTGCTGCTCTTGGCCTGTTCTGGTTAGGGTGACGAAGGCAAAAAGCTCTGACCATGGTTATGTTTTCTTTGGTTAGAGGTGTTATTTTAATTCTTCATTTGCATGGTGGCTTGTTCTAGGGGTTTTCATTAGGTCATTCTTTTCTGCTAGGTCTTACGGCATTTTCATATTTGGTTATTATGACATAATCCTTTTCTTTATGGTGTCGGGTGGTTCGCCATCTTAGATGAGTGGGAGTGACAGTAAAAGGTTTTAAAATCATGAAATTTGGGGAATTAGAAAGAAGCTAGACTTAGTGGGGCCCTGGAAAATGTTTAAAATAGACTCTGAAAATGTTAGAATTTGTGTTTGTCAGATCATGTGAAATTGCACCTGTGTAAGCAGTATATGAAAAATGATGTAATTGTTAGATGTGATGATTGTTCAGTAATTAAATATAATTATTGTATAATCTTAAGAAGAATCATGAGAAACTATTTCAGAAATTTAAAGGGGAGCCACGAGGAGCCCATGCTTGGATGAAATCTATGTATACAATAGAACAATATAAGTTTAATAATTAACATGAAAGTTATATAATGATAGAATATGAAAACATGTTCATCCTGAATGCATGTCGGAGACAGATTTGTGTTTGTACCCCTGACACCCAGAGCTCTTCAAAAAAAGCACCTGCATAGAATCATTCTCATGATTATGTGCTTCTGAACATTGACAGGAGCACTGGGGGAACACTGGGGGAACACTGGGGGATTTACATAATTATAAATCCTTTAACTAGCATTGGAACTTGACATAACTATTAAACATTCAACAAACAATCTATAATTAACATTGGAACTTTATATTAACTCCTTTAACAATGAACTTTATATCAACTCCCTTAATAATGTATTCTCTGCGATTTCCCCCTCTAATTGTTCAGTTGAGCTCAAGCATGCATCAATTAGCAAATACTTCTTGAAATTAAAATTTTTAAAATTGGTTGTGAATTTGCTTGGCATCTTGATGTTCTTGATCATTCATTATCATGATTACTTTTACTTTTTTTTTATTAAGCTCTTTTGCTATCATTACACTTGCTTGTACAACAGATGTTACAACTCGGATTATACAGTGGAGCATGCAAGGTAGGAGGATCAAACTAGCAATTTCGCATAAGATGAAAAAGGCTGGTTTTTCCCACCAGTTTCCTTTTAATGACCAGAAATTGTCCCACCAGCTGGTATCGAATGTAGGGGTCCACTCTTGTGTTCCAACATAACTTCCAGATCTCCTTTGAGATATTTCTAATGACTTCACTGCAGTCATCCATTTCTAAGCAGCACTGGGGGAGTTAAATTTTCCACAAATAATAAATAATCTACTGGTAGTCTGATTTGATACACCACAGTTCTAGTTTGGGATAGTTGGTCATTTATGTGGTCTAAAGCTAGAGAGGCTCAGTTCGATACCATCTCGAGTACTGCCTGTAATCTCAGAATCCGATTTAACCCCGTATAAATTGGGGTCCGGTGTCCCCAGGACCCATCTTGAGCCCGGGTCGCCGGTCCATAAGTGCAAATTATTTCCTGGGTGTTCCATACTGTGTTTTTCCGTGTCTGTGTTCCTCCAATTTCAATTAAGTTTCTTTTTGGTCAGCTAGATTTGTTCAAATCATCATATACTGGGACCCCTTGGTTCAATCCAGACTCTTTTGGGAGTAAGAAAAATGACGGTTTAATAATTCTGATAGTGCAAGTGCTGCTCCACTCCCCGGGTAATTCAGTGTAAGCCACATTCCCACATATCCAAACCCGGTTTTCTGGAGCTTTCCAAGAAGCATCACTGAGAGTCATTGGAAATTCCCAGTATTTGGATATTTCTCTCACTCCCCAGAATGGGTTTATTCCTTGATTTATTCCTTGATTTGTTCCTTGATTTATTCCTTGATTTATTCCTTTTCCTTCTTGGTAGGGACACACCGTTTCTTTCTTCCCAATAGATTTTCAGTATCCATTATTTTTAAAATAATATAATAATAATAATAATAATAATAATAATAATAATAATAATAATAATAATAATAATAATAATAATAATAATATAGAAAATATTACCATAATATATATAATAAGTTACAATATAATATATACTATATTTGTATATATTATATTATATTATATATAATATATTATATTAACATAATAAGTAATTTATAATAAATCATATATAACATAATATATAATGTATACTATATACTATATACTATATACTATATACTATATACTATATACTATATACTATATACTATATACTATATACTATATAATATATAATATATAATATATAATATATAATATAAAAAATATATTTTATATTATCTATTATTTATTATATTATATTACACTATATAATATTATATAGCATATAATTTATATTATATTCATTATAATAATTATATATTTTAATTTTATACTAATAATAATTATTTCAATATAATAATATATATTATAATATTAAAATAATATACGGTAATATAATATTAACTAATATATATACTATAAATTATATAATATATTAATTATATAATATTTTATTAATATATGGTGTAATATATAATATTATTATTTTTTACTACTAAAATAATTATTGTTTTAATATGGTAATATTACTTATTATTATTTAATAAATACTATTTTTATAAATGAATAATTTTATTATTTCTAATTTAGTAAATACTACTTCCAGTATATAAATAATAAATAATACTTCCAGTATATAAATAATTAATAATACTTCCAGTATTTATTGGGTTCTCTAGGGACCTGCCCAGCTACTGGATATTTTATTTTGAAATATCTCTTACAGGACATTTCTCCTACTGGGGTTTTATAAATTTATACATTTTTCCTTTCTTTTGTATACACTGCTCTTCTCCAATTATTTTAGACTTTAATTCCCAGCATTCTGTTCCTATTTGTCCAATAGCTGGTACTTTTTGTCTTGTTTTTGTCCATTTTAGGATTTCTATTGGTCTTAAGCTGATCCCTTCCCAAGGCCAGACTTTGTCCATTTGTGTATTTCCACAGATCCAGCAATTAGTTACATTTAACTCTTTCCTGATCTTTTCCACTAAATCTATGAACAAGTTTTTCCCATGAGATGTTTCTAGGTCTTCTTTCTCATTTACTGATGTTGTTACTTCTTTCTCTTTTATTAAGTCTGCTGTGCCTTTTTGATTGTACTTAGGTTCAAAGCAAAGCCAAGCATCTCCTATATGACGCTTCCCAAGCAGTCATTGCAGTCATTCTATATTTTGTGAAATCCAATAAGTCTTCCCGTGCCCTTGACAGGTTGCTAACAGAGAGAGGTTGGCACAGTTTAGGTTTAAATTTGTATGCACTCGTATTAAAGATCCGGTTTCTTCCCCTCTGTAAAGGAGGTAGTAACATTTAGCACATGGGCTCTTCTGACTTCCCAGCGTGATGTTAACCAGTAAGATCAGTAAGAGCATTCCCACGAGTCTGGTATGAGGCATTCCCCTAAACTCTACAACTACTGAGCTGCACCCAGTAATTGGAGTGGCTGTTTTTAGGTGGACTGTAGACTCACCCAGCCTTGCCTCCTGGTTATGCTTTTCTCCTACAGAAGAGCTCGTTGGTTTTAGTACAGAGTTTTTTATTCTCTCAGTCAACACATTTGACTTTTCTTTACTAATTTATTTTTGCCCTGAGGGATGTTCTATAGGAGATTACTTTATACACTAAGATTGGAGTTAACTGGGGTATTTTAACTTTTTAACACAAAAACATTCATCTAAAAACCTTGAACTCAATGGTTAGATGACTTTAAGAATTTTCGGTATCCAAAATGATAGATAAAATACTCACACCAAACGAATAACAAGGTATTTACTCTTATGCCTAACCCTACAAAATAATAGTATGATTTTATGCTAATCCTACAAAATCATAATACACCTTATGCCTAATCCTACAAAATCATCATATACGCCAAAACAAACAAAGGCTCCAACGCAAACAAAAAATTCTTCATTATTTAATAAACACTAACTAATAATACATGCAACAGGAAAGTATCTACTTTTCAAACTCAAAAGTAAAGTATAAATAACATTAACTGAAATTTTTAATAGTTCTTAACAAGTTTTGTTTATTTAAACAGTTCTTAACAAGTTTTTGACTATAGACAGTCTCCAATAGTCTTTAGGTCTCCTCTGGAGGGTTAGCTTTAGATTGTCTGTGTGATTAGTCACAATCCATTCATTAGAGGACTTAGTAGGGGATGTGGTTGGTTTTGACTCTTCAGTGGGAGGTGATACAGGTCCTTTAGTCTGGGTTATATGTGTCCACCCCTTCTCTTGGGTCTGTATGGCTGTATTGGTGGTGAGTAGGACCTGAAAAGGACCTTCAAACTTAGAGGTTAAAGGTGCAGAGTTCCATGATTTTGCTAACACCCAGTCCCCTGGATTGATGTTATGTCCCTTAGTGTCTAAGGGACAGGTTTGAAAGACATAGCCCTTCTTCCTCAGATCTTTGAATCTCCTTCCTATGGCCTTTACCTATTTTTGGGTGGCTGTCTCTCCTTCTGGATAAATTGCCGTGCTATATGGGCTTGTCAAGAAGGGGAGTCCTAACATCATTTCATAAGGTGAGACTCTTATACCTGTTCAAGGCCTTGTTCTAATTTGTAACAGTGCTAAGGGTAGACATTTAAGCCAATTCATCTGGCTTTCTGTAACTAATTTAGTTAATGTGTTTTTGATGGTTTTATTCATCCTTTCTACTCTTCTGGAGCTCCAGGGATGCCAATGGGCTGTGCAACCTCCATTTCATTCCCAGGGCTTCAACAACTTGTTGTAAGACTTTGGCAGCAAAATGTGGACCTCGGTCAGAATCAATATTATTTATCAACCCATATTGGGGAATGATGTTTTCTAGAATTGCTTTTGTGGCTGCTTGGGCTGTCTCTGTTTGGGTCGGGAACGCCTCTACCCAATGGGTGAGGTGATCCACGGTCACTAATAAGTGTCTGTGTCCCTGGACCGGGGACATTTCTGTGATGTCTACCTGCACGCTTTGGAACGGCCGCAAGGCCAACTCTCTTCCCCCAGATCAGACAGTACTCTTCTCATTAATTTCTGATTGATTTGTTGGCAAGTTAAACGTCCCTTGGCAACTGCCTTTCCTATGGTACGTACTCCCATGCACATATGATCCTTTGGAAAGTGGTCACATAATCCTTGTATTCCCCAATGGGTCAACTCGTGTAACTCTGTCATCACCTTTTGGGCTGGAGCTTTATTTAAAATTTGCCGTCCATCAGGGGTCCACCATTCTCCATTTTCTTTTTGCTGTCCTCTCATCTTTTCTAACTCACTTAATTCTTTCTCGTCAAAGATGGTCTTTCCTCTTTTCTTTCTCTACTAGGTGTTCCTTCTATCTTAAGAATTTTTACTGGTCTATCTTGGTCCAAGGCTACTTCTTTTGCTACTTGATCAGCTAATCAATTTCCTTTCATTTTAAGGATATCCCCTTTTTGATGTCCTTTTATGTGACATTCGGCTATCTCTATTGGTTTCCTTAGGGACTCTAGTACTAATTTTATTAGCTCTTCATGTATTTAAGTTTTGCCTTTAGAATTTAGGTATCTCCATTCTTCCCATATTTTTCCAAATGTATGGACAATTCCGAATACATACCAGGAGTTGGTATAGATTGTTCTTTTATCTTTTTCTAGTAAATCTAGCCCTCTCTTCAGGGCATAGATTTCACAGCACTGGGCAGATCAATTTGAGGGTAGCTTTCCTTTTTCCTCAACTTGCATGTTCTGCCCATCTATGGTTGCATACCCTGAGACCTGTTTACTGGCTACCATTTGTGATGATCCACCTGTAAATAAAATTCTCCCAAATGGGAAGGGCTCATCTTCTAAATCTTCTCTCACTTTAGTCTGCATTTCAATAATTTCTAAACAATCATGCTTCAGGTCTGTTAACAACTCTCCCATGAGGAACTGGGCTGGTTTTAAACATTTTGAAGTGACTAATTCGAGGCCCTTGGTACTTATTAGGATGACTTCACGGTTTAGTATTTGGGCATCGGTTAGCCACTGAGGGGCCTTGTGACTTAAAACATCTTTCACATTGTGTGGGGTATGAACCCGGATCTTCCCCTTTCAGGTTAATTTCTGTGTGTCTTCTATTGGGGTGGCTGTTGCTGCTATCACTTGCACACAGGCTGGCCACCCTCTGGCTACTGGATCTGGTAACTTGGAGAGAGATGCGACCGCTTCCTGAATCCTCCCCAGTCCTGTGTAAGGACTCCGCAAGCTGTCCCCTCTTCCCTGTTTACCAATAAGTTAAAGATCTTTTTAAGGTCTGGTAGGTTCAGTACAGGGGCAGAAGACAATTTAATTTTCAGATTCCAAAGCTGTTCCTCGTCATTTGAGGTCCAGGTTACAGGCTCGGAGTTTTTCAATTTGCCATATGGAAATTTAACACTTTTAGTATACTGATCAAGCCATAATCTGCAATACCCAAATAAACCTAATAATTTTCTAACGTCTCTTTTGGTCTTTGGGGCAGGGATGGACAGAATTCCCAACATTCTCTTGGGGCTTCACCTGTTATACTCTTGGGTGATTATATGTCCTAGATATGTTACTTCTTGTTCCACAAATTGCAGTTTCTTTTGTGATACTTTTAGGCCTTTTTCCCCTAAGAAATTTAGATGCTAGTACGCTGGAACTTCTAACTTTTTCTTGTTGTCCACCAATACAAATAAATCATCAACATACTGTAAAATATTTACCCCATTCTCAGGTTTAAAGTGTTCTAGGACTTCTTCTAAAGCTTGCCAAAGAGGTTGGGGGTTCTTTAAACCCCTAGGGAAGATGTGTCCACCTTCGTTTCTGTTTTCTTTTCTTTTAAATGTCCTCCCATTCAAAGGCAAACCAGTTCCAGCACTCTTCAGCCAGGGGACATGCCCAGAAGACATCCTTTAAATCCATGACAGAGACCCATGCATGCTCCTTAGGTACTTGGCTTAAAACAATGTATATGAGTTTTGTACTACCGGGTGCCTCGCAACCGTTCTTTTATTAACTTCTCTTGAATCTTGTAGTAATCGATACCTTCCATCAGCTTTTCTCACTGCTAGTATGGGAGTATTATGTGGAGACATGCATGGTTCTAAAATCCTTCCTTTAATAGCTGGTCAGTTACTGGGGCTGGACCTTGCTTTCTCTCTGAGGAAATTGGATACTTCCTTACCCAAATGGCGGACATGTCTTTCTGCAGCTCTACTTCTATTGGTGGAATATTCAAACAACCAATTTTTCCCTCCTCTGCCCAAACATTTGCGTTGATTTCATCTATGTCTCCCTTTGTTAAGACCTTTATTTGTACTACCATTTTTCCTTCTTTTGACATTACTCCAATTCCCAATTTGATTTGTAAATCATATCCTAATAAATCACAACCTAACTTGGGGATGTAAATGGAATTAGCTCAACACTCTCTTGAATTTCCTCTAATTTCTACATCTTCTATAATCTGGGCCTCCAATGATTCTCCTTTGGCCCCTCGTACTTTGCAGACCTTTTTACCGACTATGATTCCTGTTGGTATTTTAGTCACACATGATTTGTCTGCTCCGGAATCAAGTAAAAATTCAAATTCATCATTCTGGGGACCAATCTCAAAATTTACCGAGGGCTCTTCTAGATGATTCACTAAATTCCCCAGAGCATAGAACCCTTGACACCCTTATTCCACATATTTCTTGGCTCTTCTTATGATGTTCTCTAGAGTTTCTTGCTTCCAGGCTATGGCTTCATCAAATTAGAGTTTCTTACAATTTCTCTTTAGGTGCCCTTTCTCTCCACAGTAATAACAATATTTGTCACTGAGTAGAGCCCTAGCCCCTTTTGGTCCAATAAAACCTTTGTGTCTTCTAAGTGGTTCTACTGGCCCATCCTTGTTGGCGCCTACACTTTCTCTGGCTACGGCTACCATAATTTTAGCTTTTGTTTTTGTCTTTTTTTCTTTTCTTCTCAGATATACTCTTATGGCTTCTCTCAGAAGTTCATTATACTTTTTTCCTGCCAGTCCTCTATTCTTTCTAACTTTCATCTGATATCTGGCCAGGATTTAATTACAAATTATGTGTTGAGAAGGACTTGGTCTTCAGGGCTATCTAGGTCAACATTAGAGTAAATCTGGAAGTTTTGCTTTAGCCTATTAAGCCATGTTGCTGGGGTCTCGTCTTTTTCCTGGGTGCTGCCCAATGCTAACCTGGTATTGCTCCCTCTAGGGACTGATTCTTTTATCCCTCTGGTCATCAGGGACCTGTGATCTCTCATATTCCTTCTCCCCTCTTCTTGATTAGGGTCCCAGTCAGGCTCCACTAAAGGCCTTTGTTGGTCACCTGGGGGCCCAGGTTGGTTTTCTTGCTCCCAAATTTTCATTCCTGCAGTTCTTATTATTCGAGTCTCTTCTGGGAAAAATAGGATGTTTAAGATGTGCAATTCTCCTCATGTCTAAATATTAGGGGCTAAAAATCGATCAATTTGATTTGCTATTCCTACTGGGTCTTCCACTAAATTTCCCGATTCTTTCTTAAAGTTTCCAACTTTGGATGCAGTCAAGGGAGCATTTACAAATCCAATCTCACTGGCCACCCCACCCATGGGAACTTCTCTGATGGGGAACAATTTTTCCACTTCAGCCACTTTGGTCTGAGTGGTAAAACATCAGCTGTGGAGGCTGACTGGTTAACTTCACTCTTGGGCATGAGATTCTGAGATGTTTTTTGGCTTCTCATTTGTGCTGGGGGAGGCAGAGCAGGAACTTGCTGGTGAATTAGGGGTGCATGAGATGGTTGAGGTAAGGGAACAGTAGTGAAGGGTAAAGAGAGTAAGGAGAGGGTAGAGGGGAAGGTGGTGGAGGTATAACTGGGTTAGGAGGTGGTAAAGGAATGACAGCTGGGAGAGGAGGAGGAATTGGGTCCACAGCAAGAGGAATTGGAGGAAGGATATGAGGTACTGCAAGGTGTCCTGGTTTAGGGCAATTTTTTTAAAGAATCTGAAAGGAGGGCCCCTCCAGAAAGCAAAACCCACACGGCTCCTCCCCCCAACCGGTTCGGGAAAAAATTCCCTGAAGAGAGGTGAAAAGAACCTGTTTATTTGACTGGCACAGCACCCCCCGCACACAAAATGAACAATACCCGATGACACCGCCCTGAGAAAGATGACAAAATCAGAACGTCTCTCTCGGGGGTGGTTGCTCTGTTCTCAGTCCCTCCAGTGCTGGGGCAGCTGCTGCAGCCAAACCCTCGGTGTTCCCGGGTCCCAGTCCGGAGCAGATTCGAGATGGTCACAGGAACAGGAGAGGAGGAACAGTCCAGGAAGGAATGTGGACTATTTAGGTAAACTAGCTAATAAGCAGAGGCCAAAGCAGAGCAGAAGCAAGAGCAGAAAAGCAAGCAAGCAAGCAAAGCAGCAAGCTGAAAGCAAGAAGTGAAAAACAGCCCTATGTACTGCCTGTCTCTGTGTCCCTGATAAGAGAAACCCAAACAAAACTTCCACTCTTCAGAGCCGGGCTTAAAGGCACAAAACAGAATAATGGGGATACAAGCATCATAACGTCACCCCAGGACACAAGGGTAGGAGGAAGTAAGTGGTCAAGGAGGTCCCAGTTTTTGTTAGCCTTCCCAACCTCTTCTTCTTTTACTTTACTAGTTTGCTTTCCCTCTTTTAATTTATGGACTCTTGTATTTTCCTCCTCTAAAGTGTACTTTACCCAACAGGTGACATTCTGTATGTGATGGGCCTTTTGCAGGAACTTGGGGCAAAACAGAACGTGCATCACGTTCGGACAGAGAGGTAGGTATCTCAGGATATGTTTCAGGATGTTGTTACCTCATGCAGAATGAAAATTAGAGAGCTGAAAGCTTAAGACTGTCGTAGGAAGGAGACCAGGACACCAGATGGTTCATCACAGGTCCAGTTTATTAAAGAAAGCATCAAACACTTATACAGCAAATAATAATCTCATGAATATTCTGTAAGCCAAGCAATCTATTGGTTAAACTATACCATGAACTCTTCCTCATTCCTTTGGGCCTACGTTCTCTACTTCTCACACCTCGCTGTCCATTTCTTTATCATCCTCCGCTAGTCCCAAGGACACGTTATCTTTGCAGGTGCAAGATTTGGAATTAACCACTGTCTTGTATTTTTCCATTCTTTAGCCTGCTACTTTCTCAACAGACACCCTGCCTGCAAAAAGGCCTCTGCCCTAGTTAGGACATCTCTACCAAATCAATTCGGCTGTGTCCTCTCTCCTCAAGCCACTCTTTGACAAAACTCTCCACATAAGACTTAACCCAGCCATGTCTGTGAAGGATAATAAAAATGTTTCTATAAGTGCATTAATGGCAAAACGAGGTACAAGGACAATCTCCATTCATTATTAGGGGAGATGTGGTTACAAATATGAGGGAAAGGCAGAGGTACTTAACCCCTTCTTTGCCTCAGTTTTCAAGAATAAGTCAAGTTGTCCTCAAGAAAAGTGTTCTCCTGAGCTGGTGGATGAGCACAGGGAGCAGAACAGACCCCTGTAATCCAGGAGGAAGCAGCTGGGGACCTGCTGAGCCCCTCAGATGCTCACAGGTGTCTCTGGGAGTAGATGGGATCCATCCCAGGGGGATGAGGGAGCTGTGGATGAGCTCCCCAAGCTGCTCTCCATCATTCACCATCACTGCTGGCTCAGCAGGGAGGGCCCAGAGGACTGGAGGTGCCAGTGTGAGCCCATCCCCAAGAAGGGCTGGAAGGAGGATCTGGGGAACTCCAGGCCTGTCAGCCTGACCTGGGTGCCCGTCAAGGTTTTGGAACAGATCACCTTGAGTGCCATCACAGGGCACCCACAGGATGACCAAGGGATCAGAGCCAGCCAGCGTGGATTTCAGTATCTGCACTGATGATCTGTATGAGGGGACTGAGTCCAGCATCAGCAAATTTGCAGATGACACCAAGGTGGGTATGAGTGTGGATCTACTGGAGGGTAGGAGGGCTCTGCAGAGGGCCCTGGACAGGCTGGATCCAGGGCCCAAATCCAACAATGTCAGGTTTAACGAGTCCAAGTGCTGGGTCCTGCACTTTGGCCACAACAACCCCTGCAGCGCTACAGGCTGGGGACAGAGAGGCTGGACAGCAGCCAGGCAGAAAGTGACCTTCAGGGAGTGATGGACAGCAGGCTGGACATGAGCCAGCAGTGTGCCCAGGTGGGCAAGAAGGCCAATGGCTCCTGGCCTGGATCAGGAATGGTGTGGCCAGAAGGAGCAGGGCAGTGATTCTTCCCCTTGTTATGTTTGCCCAATTATCCCATCATAAAAAGGCCAAAGAATATTAAAAATAGTAACAATTTTAATTAAATAGTTTAAAAAATACATAAACAAGGGATAATTTGGTTCAAATAATAGCGCATAAGCAAAAACAACCGCGGGGTACGGAGGGCAGGGTTCAATGACCCTTGCCACTTCACGTACAAGCTTGCCAGGTGAAAGTCACTCCTTATATGCCATGTCTCAATGCCATCTCCTCCTATTTTCAGTTCATCACTTTTCTGTCTCCGCCTTCATTACCACCCTTATCACGCATGCGCCACCACTGGGTTTGGTGGTCGCACAAGTCTTTGGGGGTCGTCACTGATGAAGGCCCTGTAGTCTTCTTCGTTGTCCTTTAATTCACCTTTGGGTTACACATGCGCACCAAGCCAGTACAATGTAAGCCAAGACTAACGTATCACTGCATCTACATATCAAAGCAATAAGTCCCTTATAATTAGCATTTTTTTGGACCCAACCAGGTTCTTGGTCATTTTTAGCAACTGTATCTTCAGCTTCTTTCCTGTAGTCCTTGAAAACATCTGCTGGTAAGGGGGGGGTGGGTGGAGCCCCTCCTTTCCCTCTCTTCTTTGGCATTACAACTTTTAGCTATTAACTATTTTATTATTCTCAAATATTAATTACTGTATCAATATTGATTACTGTTTCAATTTTTATCATCATGAATCATACCTATTTATCACAAATTCTCCATTTCTCTTTTTGATCATTATGATTCGTGCTGTATTTATAAACCTGTACCTTGATATCTTTTATATTTTTCAGAATTTTGGTTTTCTCGTTGTCTCTTTTCAGCTTCAAACTTTTCTAGCATTTCTATTACTGCTTCTAGTGTTTCACACTGTCTTTGCAATTTAGTTAGCATTTTTTGGTCTATTTCAATCTTTTTAGGTCCTTGTTCTTTAACAGGCGTTAATTTAGCTTTTAATACCATTATAGATCTTGGTTTTCCTTTTTCGCTGATTCTGAATCTAGAGACATTGTTGTGATCTGCATCCCCTGAATCACTGAATGAATTAACCTAATAAAACACAAAATCATACAAGGCAGAAATAAAAGTCCCAGAATTGAGCATAACAACATGAACTCTAACTTTTTCCCCCAAACATTTCCAAAAGCTTTACTCCACCAATCTGCTTTCAGGATTGAATTCCACTTCTGTACCGGCACATGAGCCACCCTTTTAATTTCCTCTGCAAGTTCTGTGATAGCTTCCCCATAATCATCAATTTCTATTGCCCACAAATCCAATATATCCCATCTGAGGCTTTCCATTTCTTATCAGTTTTCTCCAGTTGCTCCCAATAAGACCTCAGGCTGTCGATGGATTGGTAGGGGTTAGCTCAGGACTTCTGTACCAGCATAAATTAATCTGTTCATCCCATTCACAATTTATTTCTTTTATTGGTCCCCAATATCCAATGGGGTTTTCAGGTCGCCAGATTTTTGAACGATTATCCATATTAACCACCAATGTGGATTTACAGGAGTATGCCCTACTATTTTAATAAATTTCCTTCCTTCTCGAGTTATAGAAATTATTCCAATTACTTGATGGCTTAAAATCCATCCTTCAGGTC
The DNA here is from genome assembly GCF_028018845.1 of Melospiza georgiana. Lineage (NCBI taxonomy): Eukaryota > Metazoa > Chordata > Aves > Passeriformes > Passerellidae > Melospiza > Melospiza georgiana. The sequence goes on from NW_026652215.1 coordinate 3,865,410, forward strand.
TCTTCAATGTTCCAGATATTTGTGTATGGTTCCACTTTAAAAATTGCTTTGGAGCTAAGCTCTCACCTTTCCACAGCCATCTTTTAGCCATTTTTAGACCTCCACAAATCCCACATTAGCATAATTCCAATTCTGTAGCAATTCTTTGCATCAATCCCACAAACAGATTCTTATTCGAGGCTGGCAAATCCCAATTTTTGTAGTACTGTTTTAGCTATTTATACAATTCAGCCAATTCTGTTGACTCTTTTCTCCTGTTCTTTCCTCTATTCCCCTTTGTTCCTTTTTCTTCTTTTATTTTCTCTTTCCATTTTTCTCTTAGTGCCCGGCCTCCTATGCCTATAGTTGGATCATCTCCATTCTAATTTCTTTCAAAACAAACGAACCTTCATATTGAGGGCAAATTTGATCACCATGGGTATAAGGAGCTCATCCATTATATCCCAAATTTTTCTTTACCCAATACATCTTTCCTTTCTTAATACAAACATCTATAACACTGCTGTGATTGTAGCAGACAGAACTAACATTCTGTTAGTTGCAAATACAGATCCCATCTTGTCCTTAATCCACACAGGTTGATTGCAATAATCACAAATGTTGAAATTGCTGGGACTTGGGTTTTGCCTTGTTTGCTTTTTCATTGACGAAACTCTGTCCAGTGTGGCTCTCTGGCTTTGGCCAACTGCCCAGGGTACCAGAATGATCACAGTGAAAATAATCCTCAGGAAATCTGCCTTTCCACCTTTCTCAAGGCCCCTTGGATTGCAACCAAGGGCCGAGATACCAGTCTTCTCGGTAGCAAAGATAATATCCCAGGATCTAGTCCCTGGTGCTTTTAGTTTCCTTGGTACCCAAAGCTCCACAGAGTTTGCTTGTCTCCTTTTAAAAGCCATTTCCCAGTTCTAGCTGGTTAAGAAGAGATAATTAAAACAAAAAGAACAGTGAAAAGATTAGGCCAGAATACCATAAACCTGTATTTTCCAAAATTTCAGGGATGTGCCAACCACAATAAGATTTTTCTAATTTATTTTCTGCTTCGAAGGCAGGGAGTTCATTAAGTCACTGCCTCCAACAGGCAAACTCGCAGCCCAATATGCCCCTGCAATGTGCCTATTATGTGCTATATTAACTTCTTCTCCACAACAACTATCAATTATGAGACACTCGTCTATAATATTATGAGTTGCTCCTTCTCTTATTTGTGCTATAGCCAATATAGCAAAACCCAATTGATCTAAGTTCTCTATTAATCCAATAGCTGCTGGAAGGGTCCCGTCTCCCAATCTCAAAGGTATACAAAAAAAATTACTAGCAATGCGTTCTATAATTAGCTGACTAAATACATAACCATAACAAAGCAAGCAAACCAATTGTCTCTCCTTCTCTTCTCTCTTAGTTACTTTCCACCATGAGTTAAAGCAAAGTGTGCAAACAATACATATTCATGTATGACACCCTAAACCATGTTTACCGCACTCCCAACATTTTTGTCTCTGAGCTCTTTTAACAACAGGTGTTACCAATCTCAGTTTCTGGAATTGCAGTTCTGTAATCAATTCTAATAATGTTGCTAGTGGGTGACCCTGGAGGAGATCTTCGATCTTTTTAGGCTGTTCCCACCGATTCAGAAAGTCTTTTATTCTTTTTCCACTGGCGTTTTTCTGCCTCCATTCTCAAGGGAATTGCGGTCCGTAGCCACTCCAGGATGCTTAGTTCCTTCTTAATAAATCAGGGTTAATATAAATCAACTTAAATCCCACCATATTATCACATTCTTGGAATTTCACGTTCTAACAATATTTTAGCCATTGTTTGAACTGTAGCCTGAGCTGCTGAAAATGCTTTAACCCACTGAGTTAATTGATCTATTTTAACTAACAAATATTTCCACTGACCTACTTCAAGCAATTCTATAAAATCAACCTGGATCTTTTCAAATAGCCTGTAGGCTCTTTTGCATCCTCCAGAGGGAGGGCTTCTTAACACCTTCTTATTTACCTTTTAACAGGTAAGACACCCCTGGGTAATTTGCTTTCCAATTTCGAATATCCTCATACACCCATAAAATTTTAAAAAGTGATCACAAAAGACTCTTGTTCCCAGTATGTCCATCTGTGCAAGTTATCTAAGATCTAATGTGCCACTGGTTTCGGCATCATAATCCTGCCATCAGGAAATACTCACTTTCCCTCCTTAAATGTTGCTCCTAATTTCCTTATAGCTGCCAGTTCTGCTACTGGAAGGGAAAGTGTCTCCTGCTGAATTTCTATTTTTTTTGTAAGGTCATGATTTCAGTATCCCTTTTTCTTAAGGTCGCTCTTTTTGCTTCTTCATCAGCCAAATTATTTCTCTGACTCTAATATCCCTCCCTCTCTGGTGTTCCTTTACATGAACTACTGCTATTTTCTTTGAATCTTTTAAAGCTTCAAGTATCTGAATTATCAATTCCCCGTGTACTAACCCTTTCCCTTGACTGTTTATAAGTCCCCTTTCCTTCCAATTTTTTCTAAAAGTATGTACTACACTAAAAGCATATTTGGAGTCTGTATAAATAGTCCCTTCTTTTCCTTTTAGTATTAATAATGCACAGAGTAATGCATAAAATTCACAGGCTTATGCTCACCAGGAGGGACTAAGGAGACCAGACTCCTTCACCCTAAACTTTTCCCACTTCACCTGAATGCCAACCCGTGTCATTAATTTCTAGATTATCTTCTTCAGGTAAAGAATAAATTTTAAGTTTTCCTTCACAGGGTTTTATCTGTAAATTTAAGGCTGTTATTAGATCTCTGCCTAACAAATTATTCTCGGCCTCTGGTATCAACAATAAATCATTTACTCCAAATTTGTCATCTGTTTCAATTTGCACTCCTTTTATTACAGGAACAGGGAAAGCCTCTCCCGTAATTCCGATTATTGAAACTCGCTCACGACTTATCTCACATCCCTGGGGTAATTTTGTCATTGTCGACGGAGAAACTCCTGATTGACTAAAAATATAAGTTTTTCACTCTGAGGACCTATTTTTAGTGTTATTATCAAGGGCTCTTTTAGTTGTAATTCAGTCCTCTTTATTAAACAAAACTCTTGCCCTCTCTGATTGTCCTGAGAAGTTTTCTCATCTTGCTGTTTCTTTCTGCAATTTTTTTGCAGGTGCCCCTTTATATGACAATAAAAACAGGTGGGTCCCACACCCTTCAAAGTGGGGCAAGAATTTTTTAAGTGTCTTTTCTTGTGGAGGGAACAATACACAGGTCTTGTGTTCCTAAAAATAGATTCTGACATCTGCTGCTTGTTTTTCTCTGCAGATTTTTCTGTATTCACAGCTGCCTGCATATCTTGAACTGCTGCCACCAAAATTCTGGCATCTGCTTTCTGCATTTTCTCATTTCTCTTTACAAACACCCTTTGTGCTTCTCTCAGTAACTCTTGCAGTCCCCTGTTCCGCCAATCTTCTGATTTTTCCAGCTTTTTCCTGATGTCACTGCAAGATCCAGCCACAAACTGAATTTTTAACAGAACCTGCCCTACTGTAGTATCAATATCTATACCTGAATATAATTGCAAGTCTCTTTTTAATCTTTTTAACCATTCTGCCGGCGACTCATATTTTTTCTGATGCTCACTCAAAATTTTTCCTATATTATGTCCTTTAGGCACTGCCCTCTGAATTTCTTGATTTTCTTCCCTTTGGGATTCCCATTCATCCCAAAACCGTATTATCATCCCCAGTGGGCTGTCCTGAGTAATGGTCCCCCCCTGAGAACCCCCCTCACGGTTCCTAGATACCTCAAACCACTGCGAATTTTTCCTACAATCTGCAGCCCCTGGGTTAAGGAACTTACTTTTTCCCTGACCCATTTCTGGTGGCAACCAACTAAGAAATCCCCGGTACCAGGAGAGTCTTAGTTCCCCACACTCACCTCGTGGCTCAACTTCCTCACCTACTACTCTGTCACACTGCCTTTTCAATCTACCTGTTCCACTCCTATCTCTCCCTCCGCAGTCTACTTGTTCCACCCCTATCCCTCTTTCTCAATCTATTAGCCCTGTCCTCTCACCATCTAATCACATACTAAATTGCCTGCTACCAACCCCTCCAAGGAAATTGAACCTATTCATTCACTCTCTTTCTCAGTCTCCCTACTGAGTCAATCCCTCCTGTCCAAGGGCCTTCCCACAGGTGCCTGGACCAGGGATCCCCTCCTTCCCCTGGGTCAAACCTACCCAGGGTTCCCACTCATTCACTTTTCTTTCGCTTCCCTCCTTTTCCAGCCGGTCTCATCGTGGAGAGCGCAAAAACGCGGTACTGGGAGGTCCCAATCGCTTTGGGGATCCGGGACTGCCCAGCCCCCGTCTCAGACACTCCACACACACTCACACATGCATACAGCCGCCCCCCGATCCAAAACCCTGTGATACTCACAGCCTCCTTTTCTCACGAGGGTCTTTGTGCACAAAGCAGTTTTCTATGGGTACTCTCTCTCCTACAAGCCGGCACTCTGATGGGAGCCTCTCTTGCACACTCTTAAAAACTAATTTGCTTATGCATTATTGTAAAAAGACTCTCTTTTTCCCAAGGGGGAGTGGTCTAGCCTTGGGACCACTTAAAAGTCTGGCGGGGAGCTCCTTCCCAGAAGCTATTCACCTCCCTGGAGTTAAAAGAGTCCTGGGTATCAGCACCAAAATTGTTATATTTGCCCAATTATCCCATCAAAAAAAACCCCAACAATATTTAAGGTAGCAGCAATTTTAATTGAATAGTTTAGAAAATATATAAATAAGGGATATTTTGGTTCCAATAATAGCGTATAAGCAAAAACAACCACGGGGTACGGAGGGCAGAGTTCAATGACCCTTGCCACTTCACATACAAGCTTCCCGAGTAAAAATCACCCCTTATATGCCATGTCTCAATGCCATCTCCTCCTATTGTCGGTTCGTCACTTTTCTGTCTCCGCCTTCATTACCACCCTTATCACACATGCGCCACGACTCGGTTTGGTGGTCGCACAAGTCTTTGGGGGTCGTCACTGATGAAGGCCCTGTAGTCTTCTTCGTTGTCCTTTAATTCACCTTTGGGTTACACATGCGCACCAAGCCAGTACAATGTAAGCCAAGACTAACGTATCAGTGCATCTACATATCAAAGCAATAAATCCCTTATAATTAGCATTTTCTTGGGACCAAAGCAGGTTCTTGGTCATTTTTAGCAACTATATCTTCAGCTTCTTTCCTGTAGTCCTTGAGAACATCTGCCATCTGCTGGGAAGGAGGGGTGGAGCCCCTCCTTTCCCTCTCTTCTTTGGCATTACAACTTTTTAACTATTTTATTATTCTCAAATATTAATTATTGTATCAATATTGATTACTGTTTCAATTTTTATCAGCATGAATCATACCTATTTATCACACTGATATGTACGCCACCTAGGATGTTCTCACCTCTCTTTTCCCCTGTTGGTCCTGGGTTGCTGCATGTAAGATCCTTTTATCCCCCATATAAACCCTGTGTTCCCAGCCCCATTTTGTGTCTGGCCCTGGACCCTCTTCAGCACAATCCACAGTGTTTGGAGTTCCACACAAACCCCTCTCTTGCCTCATTCATCAGCAGTTTAAATGAGCCTGCTCCCACCTCTGGGAGTGCAGGTCTCTCACAGAGGCTGGCTGTGGACACGCCACAACAAGTGGTGCCCAAACAGGGACCTTCTTTGAGAATTCCCTGAGAGCGACTCCAGTGAAGATCCGGCTGTTCCATTGTCACCGGACAGAAAACGCCTCGGGTCAGCCTCCGCCCTGGAGTGGGACCTGAGTTGTATCAGGGCTTGCTGAAGGCAGCGTCGGCACCCTCAAGGGGCAGGAGGGCCTGCTCAGCTGGTGAAGACCATGGGACATTTTGAAACACCTGCATCCAGAGCCACCAGAGCAGTGAGTTGGGGGACAACTGCCTGCAGTGCAGGATCCTTGGGTGATATTTTAGTCCTGTGGGTGGGCGACCCATTCCATCAGGGGCAGCTATGGGTAACAAATTATCCAAAGCTGAGAGGGGCATATATGTTCCAGTTAGGGAGGTTCTCCTTTCAGAGGGGAAGACTTTTACTAAGGAAACTTGGAGGCCTTTTGTTGATTGGCTGTTTAAGGAGTTCCCAGACATTTCTGTTGATTCAGTTCATCATGGAGCATTTTGGGACTCAGTTAGGGGAAGACTCTTTCTTTTGCAAACTAAGGGAGTGGTAAGAGTCACAAAATTGTACCCAATTTTTCACATGACTTATAGAGTTTTCTCAAGGGTTCAAAGTTCTAATACTCAACCCAGATTTTGTGCTCTGCCCCCAGCATTCCTGAACCCATTGACACCAAGATTAGGATGAGAAACAGAAACTGCGCTAAAGCACAGACGAGCTACCTGCTGTCTGCCATCTCCCCTCCTTCTCTACCCCCTGCCCACATCTGTACTGATCACACAGGCCTGGATTCTACCCTAACTCATTCTCCAGTACCTCTCCTCACTGTATGCCCTTCAGATAGCTCACAAAATGGAGTCCCTCGTCTGGGGCGGGATGTCAATGTCAAACTCCCTCCCACACTGGCTGTCTCATTGGGTCATCCCCCGTGTGAAAAATGCATGTATTTTATGATTGGCTTTTCGCAAATATTAAAATGAATATTATACGTGTTTTGTTAGAAAGCAATGCTGTATTAATTTTCTTAAGTACTGTGTTAAATATAGTTTTAGGTTTTAAAAATTGTTAAAATAGAAACTATGCTATGTAAGATGCTTTGTTTAAAAGAAAGGACTTGCAGCGAGATAGCAGCCACAGGACACCTGAATCTTTCAGAGAAAAAGAATTTATTGCCTTCTTATCAGAAGAAACGAACTTCTTCCCACCTCGAAGGTGCTATTAGGATTAGAGGGAAGAAGTTGACACTGACCAGACAGAATCCTATGTTTGAATAGAATTTATGCATCATGTATGAAGTGTATGAATATACAACGGGCTATTGTTTTTAACGGTTAATGCTTTGTTAACGGGTGTCCTTTTTTGGGCTCGTGATGCCCAGAAAAAGGTACCTGGACGTCCGTAAGTCTTTGTTTTTATTGTCTCATATTGTCCTAATTCAATTTGTCCAAATTGTTATTACTATAATTGTGATACTATTTTTATAACCATTTTATTATTATTAAAGTTTTAAAATTGTAAAAACAAGTGATTGGCGTTTTTCACAGTGAAAAACACGTTCACTCTCCTGTTAAAATGTACAAAGTTTAATAACGGACAATGGGAGACTAGGACCATGGAGCAAAGGTTATTATGGCCGGGTGCATCTTGGCACTCAGCCAGGAGCACCCTGTAACCTTCGGGGATCCCCCTGAAATGCCTTTCCCTTACATCAGCCTGTTGCATATTCATAGACTCTCATGCATATCCATAACCTACTTTACATTTTCCAGGAACGATTTTACATGGCCCCTCTTGGGTCTGCCTTTTCAGAGCATGTGTGTTTCTTGGCTGTGGTTTTGGCTCCTTCTCTTTATCACCTCCAATTTTTGGGCCTTGGTCCACTCTGCCTTCAGACGGGGAGTGCTGATAGTTGGCAGATCTGTACAGGTACCCTCATCCTGTGTGCATTGGATGTTATCCCATCCAAGCAGGCAGTTTAACACAAGCAGCTATTCCACTGAGCTTAATTAACAACAGAAATAAAAACTATCTTTACAACAAAGTTACTTTAACAGCACACATATAAAATCCATTTCAATATTTGCGAAAAGCCAATATTATAATATGTATCTATAACATGGCCCATATCTTTCCTTACCCTTTGGTTCCCCAGAGTGCAGCAAGGAGTGCCAACTGCCAGCACGGCACGGAGTTGTTCCCGTCTCTCCATCACCCCGTGTCCCTCTCCTGTAAGAGCCTGAATGAGAGATGTGGGACTCCAGGCAGCTCTCCAAAATGCAGTTTATTGTGTCCAAGATGTTACAGCAGTCCAGGGTCGTGGGTGGCAGAGCCTGTGCCTACAGCTCTCAGCTCCAGCTGCAGGCAGGCCTGCAGACCCTTTAGCTTTGGTTACAGTGCATTATATATTCTTCTTTGCTGAGCATCTTAACACAGAAGAACCGATCTATACCTTTACTTTTACCTATAGCCTATCATAACTCCTATAATTACCATATTGATGTCACTATTCTCCAATCACTAAAAGTTAGTATCTGTGTCTCCCTGGCCTGTCCTGAGAAGTCCTGATCCCCAGGAGAACACTGCTTTTGACCTTTGTCTATGGAGAAAGCTTCCGAGGCTTTGGGATCAACTGGAATCTATGAGGGTGTGAAATAGATAGTAGTGTAGTTTATCACAGGGTGAAAAACCGAGAGCTTTGGGATTTTAGTATGAGGGTGGACAGAAGACGGGATGGAGGATTCTGGGCATTGTCTGATCTCCTTGTTCTTCATCTACTCCATTTTCTGCTGTGTTGGGAGCACAGAGTGATTGGTTGGAAAGAGCTGCAATGCAGATGCTGAGTAGCAAACAAAGAATTAGTTACTGGTATAAAGGTAGAAATAAAATGCATTCTAAGATTTAATTGGACAAAATCATTTTAAAATACCTTGAACCTTGTGTCCTGTGACTTTTGGTGCCTTCTCTTTGTACGCTAAGTCTGGTGTGCAGCCAGCGTGCTGAACTGTTGATAAGAGAAAAAATAAACAACAACCTAAAGACCAAAAAAACCAAAAGTCCCGTTTGTTTCTCAGTCCTGGCACAGAACTTTTAAGGGGTGTCCCCATCAGGGGATCCCCGGGGGGGTTTCACATCTCCCTCCCGCCCTTCCTGCCCCGCTGCTCAGCCCCGCTCCAAGCCCTGCACCCGGGGCCCTCGCCGCTTCACAAAGGGACGCAAAATTAACCCTAAATCCACCCAAAATTACCCCAGAACCCATCCTGAGGAGCTCTGGGGGAATTTTGGGGGGTTTTGAGGGAATCTGGGGAGATTTGGCTGGGTTTGAATCCTATGTCAAATTTGTTGTTCAGGAGATACCAAAACCACCCAAATTTCACCCAGAATCGACCCAAAATTACCTGAAATTGACCCAAAATTACATCCAAATCTATCCTGAGGAGGTTTGGGGAAGACTTGGAGGGATTTTAGGGGAATTTTAGGGGGAATTTTGGGTGGGTTTGAATCCTACGCCCACTTTGGCATCCACAAGGTACCAAAATCACCCAAAATTACCTGAAATTAACCCAAAAGTTCATCCTGAGGTGGTTGGGGGGAGGTTTGGGGGGGGGTGAGTTGAGGAGATTTGGGGGTTTTGGGGGGGATTTGAGGGGTGTTTTCGGCAGTCATCATCATCCAAAACACAACACCCCATGCCAAAGCCGAGACCAAACCCTAAGGACTGTGCCCCTTGTGAAGGGGAGATCAAAGAACTGCACCCCTTCTGGGGAGAAGATCAAAAGCCAGAGGAGACTGAGCTACTAACTAAGCAAAACTGTATTCATTTCATCAAGTATCATAATTTCTGTTACTTTACCATTTGTGATTATGTCTGGAATGCTTTTCTATTCCTTGTTAATTTAGCTGAATAATATTTATTTTGGTTTTGTAAACGATTAAGTCATATTCCTGATGTTATATATGAGGTCCCATATGTCTAATTTAATAAACCACAAACTTAAAATGTAGTAGCAGTTTTACTGAGATAAAATAATCCAATCAAATATAATCCAGTAGTTACAAAAAGAAATTTGGCAGTGGTTCAGATAAAGCATAAGCAAAACCGATCGATCGGGGTATGGGGAGGGCTTCCCACCCTGCCTCACCTTCAAAAGGCAAAAGGATCCAAACACAACTTATATGCTGTGTGCTAATACATATTCATTGATATTTTCCTGTAAATCTCCTCCTATTTCTGATTCCTGAAATCTGCATCACCACACCCACACAGCGCATGCTCCCACTGTGGCTAAGGGGGCTTCTGGCTCTTTGCTTCTCTTCTTGGAGGAAGGCTGACAGTCTTCCTCACTGTCCTCTGAATAACCTGGCAGGTTGTGCCTGTGCCCCAAGTCCTGTGTTATGTAAGTGAGCACTATGCTCCAATTAAGCCTTAATATTTTATAGATAAGAACACAATTTTAGACTCTCTGTCTGGAATTGTCCCAGCGTTATTCATGTCACGGCCGATCCTGTCCTGGGAGTTGACTTAACTTTGTCTTGATGCCAATTCTGACTTGGGAGGCTTCCTAAATTTTGTTTATCAAGGCCATTCCAATCTCCTGTATCCTGTTTCCCACAGGTATAATCTACAAAGAAACTCATTTGTTTCATAACATTAATCACATATGCCTTTCCAATTATTTTCCAAAAATGTTGAAATAATTACAATTTTGTTAGAACTAATCACATCCATTTATCACAAGAGGCCAAAAGCTTGGAAAAGGATGAAAGAAATGCTCCAATGATGACTATGACAAAAAAATCCCAATTTATTTTTGACAGCAAATGAACACTGGCTGCCCTCCAGCCCTCCCAGCCTGGCAGGCCAAGCGGTGCCGTTCCCATGGCATGAGGTGCTGGCAGCCTGCGGAGAGAAACCAGAGAGCCACGGTAAGTCGCAGCAGGCTCCTGTCCCCCTGTCCCACCATGGCTGTGCCCGGGCCAGGCTGCTGGCTGTGCTCAGAGCCCAAACCTCCCGACCCATTCTCTGTTTTTAGAGAAGGGCAGCGGGGCAGGTCCTGTTCCACCTCCTCTGCTTAATCAGGGCACAGCAACCTCCTCAGCAGCTGCAGGAGTGGGATGCCCATGTGCCTGCTGCCACCTGCCCGGAGCCCTTCTGCCAGCCCAGCTGTGGAGCCGGGTGCCCACCTCTGGAGAGCTGCTGCCAGGAGAGAAGCTGTTCCCGCACCAGGTCCTTGTCCTTCTGGAAGGGGCTCTCCCTGCAGATCCTGGCCCCTGGGGTAGTTCTGGCCCTGCACGTGCTCCACGGACGCTGCAGGCGCTTTCCCATCTGGTCCTGGCCCTAGGTGTAGTCCTCCTGGGAAAAACAAAGAACAATTGCATGGAAGTCAATTCAAAACGAGACCTGGAAACAAGAAAAAGCATAAAGCCTGTCACAATTTCACAGGCCTGTGGAGGGTCTGACCACTCCATGGGAGAATTAAACCTGTCCACAGGTGGGGAAAATCCCCACCTTTCCTGCCCATAAAGGCACCCCTTCCTCAAGGGCCTGCAGAGCAGACCATCTGGGGCATGGTTTCGGAACCTGTCCCCCTCTGCCGCCCTCCATCCACATGGATGGATGCTTTTGTCAAGCTGGCTGCCCCCACCTCTGCCCGTGCCAGGCTGGCTACTTTATTACCCTTTGTCTTGAAAACTTTTTCCTAATATCCAACCTAAATTTCCTTTGGCACAACTTAAAACTCTGTCCTCTGGTTCTGTCAGTTGTTACCTGGAGAAAGAGACCAACCGCCACCTGGCTACAACCACCTTTCAGGAAGGTCACCTCTGAGTCTGCTTTTCTCCAGGCTAATAAACCCCAGCTCCCTCAGCCACTCCTCACAGGACTTGTGCTCCAGAACCCTCACCAGCTTTGTTGCCCCTCTCTGGACATGCTCCAGCCCCTCAGTTTCCCTCTCAGACTGGGGGGCCCAGAACTGTACACAGCACTCAAGATACAGTACAGGGGAAGAATGCCAGGTACACCAGTTCCAAGTGCAAGGGAAGAATGACCTCCCTGTTCCTGCTGGCCACACCATTCCTGATGCAGGCCAGGAGCCCTTGGCCTTCTTGGCCACCAGGGCACACTGCTGGCTCACATTCAGCTGCTGTTGACCAGTACCCCAAGGTCCCTTTCTGCCTGGGCAATGTCCAGCCACACAGGCCCCAGCCTATAGCGCTGCAGGGGGTTATTGTGGCCAAAATGCCGGACTTGACACTTAGACTGATTAAACTTCATCTTATTGGACTCTGCCCATCCATCCAACCATTCCAGGTCTCCCTGCAGAGCCCTCCTATCTTCCAGCAGATGGACACATGCTCCTAGCTTAGTGTCATCTGCAGATTTACAAATGAAAGCCTCAATCCCCTCATCCATGGTATCAATAAAAATATTGAACAGAGCTGGCCCCAGACCAGAGCCCTGAGGGACACCCCTGGTGCCTGGCTGCCAGCTGGATGCAGCACTGCTCTCCACCACTCTCTGGGCCCATCCAGCCAGTTCTGAGTCCAGCACAGAGTGCTCCTGTCCCAGCCCTGGGCTGCAGCTTTTCCAGGAGTGTGCTGTGGGACAGAATGCCAAAGGCCTTGCTGGAGTCCAAACAGACACATCCACAGCCTTTCCTGCACCCACCAGGAGGGTCACCTGGTCATAAAAGGAGGCCAGGTTGGTCAAACACGACCTTCCCCTCCTAAACCCCTTCTGGCTGGCTCTGATACCCTCGGCCATCCTGTAAGTGCTGTGTGATAGCACTCAGTATAAACTGTTCAATTTCCTTACTGGGTACTGAGGTCAGACTGACTGGCCTATAATGACCAGGATCTTCCTTCCCACCCCTGTTGTGAATGGGTGTCACATTGGGCAGCTTCCAGTCATCTGGAATCTCCCCAGTGAGCCAGGACTGCTGGTAAATGATGGAGAGCAGCTTGGCAAGCTCATCTGCCAGCTCCCTCATCACCCTGGGGTGGATCCCATCTGGACCCATGGATTTATGAACATCCAAGCAGCTCAGCAGTTCTCTGACTGCCTCCTCCTGCACAACAGGGGGCCCATTCTGCTCCCTGACCCCATATTTCAGCCCAGGAGCACAGCTGTCCTGAGGACAAGCCGTCTTCCCATTAAAGACTGAGACAAAGGTGTTAAGCACCGCTGCCTTCTCCTCATCTGCAGTTACTAAGTTTCCTCCCTCATTCAATAGAGAACAAAGTTTGGTCTTACTCTTCTTTTTGCTGTTAATATATTTATAAAAACAGTTTTTATTATTCTTTACAGAAGTTGTCAAATTAAGTTTGAACTGAGTTTTGGCCTCCCTAATTTTTTTTCTTATGTGCCCTAGCAACCCCCTAAATATTTTCTGAGACCTCACCCTCCTTCCAAAGATGATACATCCTCTTTTTATTCCCAAGTCTCTTCAAAACCTCATTGTCCATCCAGGCTGGATGTTTGCCTTGTTGACTCATCTTTTGACACACAGGGACAGTTGGTTCCTGTGCCCTCAAGATCTCTGTTTTGAAGCACATCCACCTTTCCTGGACTCCTTTCTTTTTAAGGACTATTTCCCAAGGAACTCTCTGAATAACTCTCCTAAACACGCCAAAGTCTGCCCTCGGGAAGCACAGTGTGAAAATCTTATTGATGTTTATCCCGATTTCATCAAATATTGAGAATTCTATAATTTCATGATCACTGTTCGCCAAGCGGCCTCCAACCACCCCATCTCCGCCCAGCCCATCTCTATTCTCAAACAACAGGTCCAACATAGTCCTTCCCCTGCTGGGCTCACTCACCAGCTGTGACAAAAAGTTGTCCTCCACACACTCTAAAAGCTTGGAGGCTGCTGTTGAATTTTACTGCTCCAGAGGCTTGCTCAGCCTTCAGCTCTTCAGTGCAGGAATTCAGTGTCCCAGGGCTCATTAACATCCAGAACACCTTAACAAGCTAAGCCTCTGGGGGTAATTTCATTTAAGTTTCCAAATAATCTGTTGTTAATATGACAGAATTCAGAAGTGTGTTCAAAACGAATGTATTCTATTTAAAAAGAGAGTGAGAAAAGATATTTTAGGTCCTGTTTAGATTTCTTTTTCCTGTTAATTCGATTATATAAGCAATCTCCAATTGACACTGAATCCAGGTACCCCCTCATGCAGTTTGAATAGGTATGAAAGTCAAGACCCTTCATGGCTGACAATCAATCAGACTCTGTCCCTGCCCCCACCCCACCATTTCCCCCATCCAAGCCCTGGCACTCAGAGCAGCCTTGTGCAAATCTGAGCTCCCTCGAGCCCAGGCTGCATCTGCAGCTTTCAGCTCCTTGGCTCCAACTCCCACCTGCTTTCCTTGGAGAAGGAGCTGCCCGAGACACAAAGGGATGTTCATTTCTTGTCAGCCAACAAAGCCAAGGGGAGGCACAGCTCCATCCAATGCAAAAGTCATTCCTCTGCTGGACTCTGCCCTGCCCCTGATCCCCACAGCCTGTCCTGTTTCCTTCATCCCTCATTTGCCAGGCTCTTTCTGGGACAAGGGAGCTCTGCTCTGGCTATGGAAGGAGGTGCAAGTGCAAACACTGGAGTGGGAACCACAACTCATCAGGTTTGTGTACTTTGGGAGTCAGGAACTGGTGGGACTCAGAGGCACACAAAGTTTCTCTTCATGGCACATGTAAAAATGTGAATATGATAAAATTTATTAAAAACCAAAACCCTTCCCCCTTCTCCATGTGACATTCCAGAAACATGACATGTCCACCATCCACAAGAGATTTCCATTCGGGAAGGATTTTAGACGAAGACAATTTAGTTGTAGTTTTATGTATCTCTTGTTCCAGTCTGAAACAGGGCCCAGCATGGTGCTGGGATCATCAGAGAGCTGAGGTGTGTGCTGGAATTCAATGCCCTCCCCATCGCGCAGCAGCCCTGCATTTCCCTCCTGCTGCCTTGGTCTCCAGCACAGCCATGGAGGCTCTTTGGGCTCTGGACTGTTGCTGCAGCCCCCAAGAGCACCTGAGCTCTGCCTTTGGCACAGTCAGGCCTGGCCAGCACAGGCCATGCTCAGCAATTCCCTGTGTGTGCCTGGCCTTGCTGTCAGCCCCGGCAGCGGCTGCGTGGCCGCTTTGTGGCCCTGTGCTGGCCCAGCCATGGTGGCCCAGCCCCTGTGCAGGCCCAGCCCAGGCCAGGAGCATTGCAGCTGGGAACGGCCCCTGTGCCGTGGTGCCCACAGCAGCCTTGGGGGTCTGTGCCCCATGGCCTCCCTGCTGGGCAGCCTCTGCCAGCTCCTGCAGAGCCCCTGGCACCTGTGGGGCTGCACAGACAGCCCTGCCCCGGGCTCTGCCGGCCTCTGGGCCAGAAGAGAGGCAGCCAGGGCTTTCCATGGCCTGGAACAGGCCCTGAGCCCTGCAGGAGGATGGAGCTGGTCCACAGCCAAACTCAGCCCAGGCCAAAGCTGGGCTCAGCAACCAGGGCTGCCAAGGGCTGGGCACAAAGGCTGGCACTGACAAATGTCCTGGGCCCCTCCCTGCTCTGTCCATGCCACCAAGGGCATCGAGCGGCCTCCTCTCTGCGCCACTTGCCTATTTGCAATGCCTTGCACAGGTGCTGGCCCTGCCCCACAAGGCCTGGCCTGAGTCCTGCCCCTGCATGCTCAGCCAGGCTGAGATGGACACTGATGGTTTCTGGGCCAGGCTCTCTGAGCCCGGCCCAGCTGCCTGCAAGCTCTGCCAGCTGCCCTGAGCTCTGGGCAGCACCAAGGGCCTCTCCCCAGCCCAGCCCAGCCAGCTCTGGCCCCACAGCTCTGCTCAGGCCAGACTGCTCTGGGCGCTGCCCCACGGCCTCAGCCCCTGGCAAGGGCACAGCAGCAGGTTCAGCTGCCACAGGACTCAGCCCCACCATGGGGGAAGGTGCTTGGCCAAGGCCAAAGGAGGCTCCCTGGCTGCCCTGCTCCCCTCGGGCTGAGGTGCTGAGAGCTCTGCAGCCCCTGCTGCCATCCCATCTGCCCAGGGCAGCACAAGAGCCCCGGCCCTGGGGCCCTCAAGAGCTGGTCCTGCCGCAGGCCCTGGGCCCATGCCAAAGCTGGGGCAGCTACAAAGCTGTGCCCATTTCTGTTCATTGCTGCTCTGATAGGGATTGGTTCTCAGCCACTCAGAGTTTGTTGATGAATTTTCCTCCTGCAGAGGCCTCTTCTTTCTTGAGCTCCTCAGTTCAAGGGAAAAGGCTCATAAACATTTGTTCAAAACACCTGAACAAGAAAAGCCACAGGGAATACTCCAGGTTTTCAATTCTTTCGTGGTTAATTAGACACATTTCTGAAGTGTATTCAAACTGAATATACTGTATTGAAAACAATGAAGAGAGAACTGATTTATCCTGTTAAATTTTCTTTTCCTGTTTATAGAGTGATTTCAGCAATGTCCAATTGATATTGACCCCAGCACCTTCTAATGCAGTCTGAATAAATATTAAAATCAAGAGCTTTAAAGCTGACGATCAGTAACGCTTTGTCCCCACCACTTACCCACCATTTCCCTCATCCAAACCCTGAGAATCCTATGGATCAGGAACAGGTAAGACACCATCCCTGGAAGTGTTTAAGGAAAGACTGGATGTGGCACTCAGTGCCATGGTCTGGCTGACAAGATGATGTTGGATTCCAGGTTGGACCTGATGCTCTCCAAGGTCTTTTGCAGCCTGGTTGATTCTCTGATGATTGTGACACTAAGCAAGGCCCTGGGGAAGCAAGGGGCCATTGTGACACTAAGCATGGGGCTTGGTACCACTAAGGGGACAATGGTGACACTGTGTGTGACATGGCAGCACAGAGCCAAGGGGCCACTGTGACACTGTGGGGCTGAATGGAAGCAAGGAGTCCATGGTGACAGTCTGGGTCCTGCTGGAACCACAGAGGCCACTGGGACACTGCATGGCCTTGTGGAACCAAGGGGCCATTGTGCCACTGGGGAACCAAGGAGACCCTTGGGAGAGTGTGGGGACAATGGAATCAAGTGGGCATTGCAGCATTGCAAGGACGCTGGGAACTGAGGGAACAATTGTGACACTGTGGTGCCCCGTGGAACGAAAGCGTCCCTGGTGATACTGCAGGATCTTGTGTCACTAGGGCTCCATCTCGACACTGCAGCACCAAGGAATTCATTGTGGCACTCTGAGGCCTCATGGAACCAAGAGGCCACTGTGACCCTGCAGGGCCTTGTGGAACCATGCAGAGCTTTGTGACAGAGCAGGACCTGGTGTCATGATGGGGCCATTGTGAAACTGCAGGGCCCCATGGAACCAAGGGGCCAGTGCAGCTCCTCAGGGACTCCTGCAATGAAGGAAACATGTTTGACACCGTGGTGGCCCTTGGGACCAAGAGGCCATTGTGAGACTGTGGAACCAAGGAGAGCATTGCTGCACTGCCAGACGTCGTGGAACCAAGGGTCCATTGTGACACTGCAGGGCCTTGGGGGACATGGTGAGATTGTGACACCAAGGGATTCGAGGGAAGCAAAAGGAACATTGTGACACTGGGAGGCCTCATGGAATCATGGAGAGCATTGGGACACTCTCGGGCCTCATGGAACCATGGTGACACCAAGTTGGCTGGGAATGTGGATCTGCTGGAGGATAGGAGGGCTCTGCACAGGGGCCTGGACAGGCTGGATCCAGGGCCCAAATCCAACAAGGGGAGGTTTAACAAGTCCAAGTGCTGGGTCCTGCACTTTGGCCACAACAACCCCCGTAGCACTACAGGCTGGTGACAGAGTGGCTGGACAGCAGCCAGGCAGAAAGGGACCTTCAGGGAGTGATGGACAGCAGGCTGGACATGAGGCAGCAATGTGCCTAGGTGGGCAAGAAGGCCAATGGCTCCTGGCCTGGTTCAGGAATGGTGTGGCCAGAGGAGCAGGGCAGGAATTCTTCCCCTGCACTCAGCACTGCTTGGGCAGCACCTTGAGTGCTGTGTCCAGTTCTGGGCTCCCCAATTTAGGAAGGACATGGAGGGGCTGCAGCATTGCCAGGGAAGGGCAACAAGGTTGTGGAGGGGTCTGGAACACAAGAGCTTTGAGGAGTGGCTGAGGGAGCTGGGGTTGTTTTTCCTGGAGAAGAAGAGGCTCAGGGAAGACAAGCAGTGTCGGGACACAGGTTGGACTTGATGATCTCCAAGGTCTTTTCCAGCCTTGCTGATTCTGGGATTCTCTGAAACCACCCTAAGAGCAGTTGCAGGATGATCCCTGGGCCTCCTCTTCAGAAGCTCCAGCAGCCCAGGTCCCTCAGCTTCTCCTGCCAGCCCCAAAGCCCATCCTTTCAGTCCTGCAGAGCCTCTGCAGCTCCTCCTCACTGCCCAGAACAGGGAGCCCCAGAACCAGACACAGCAGCCCAGATGCGCCCCCCTGCCCTGGGGTGCCTCTGGCAAGGGAGCAGCACCAGGCACTGCAGGAGCCTGCAGACAATTCCTGCAGCACTTGTAGGATGATCCTGCTGCCCAAGGGACGTTCCCATGGGCCAAGTAAGGAACTGCAATGGGGAGTGGGGCCAGAGAGGAAAGGGCAAACAGGGATGGGCTGTTTGCAGGGGAGGGGACAGGGGTGGGCAATGGGAAGAAATTTGTAGCAGGGAGAGTAAAGAAAGTAAAGGTAAAGCCAAGGAAATGCTCAGGGCAGTTTGGGGGTGGCTGCCAGGCAGCCCTGGCTCTGAGCAACAGTGTCTGCAGTGGGACAGGAAGCTCCCAGCTGACGGGAACAAACTTTCTGGCTGAGTGCAGAGGCCAGGACAAAGCTGAGTGGTTTCCCTGGTGTCCCCCAGCCCTTGCTGGCCCCAGGGGCTGGTGGCATTTGTGCTCCCTCAGGTTCATGTCCCCACAGCAACAGCATGGGGGTGCTCCCCCTGCTGTGTGCAATGCAAACAGGGGCTGCTGAGCCAGTGCTGCCGTGTCTGTGCCTGCAAGGATGGGGCACCTGTGTGAGCTGGGGCAGAGGCCAGGGCTGCAGAGGGGGGATGTTGTTGGCAGCTCCATGAGGATGCTCTGGGACACTGCCCTGGGCTGTCCAGCACACTGGGGATGGATCAGCCCCTGCTCTGCTGCTCCTTCCCGTCTCCCCCAGGGCCCTTGCAGAGCCCCAGCCATGCTGTTTGCCCCCAGCCTGCCCATGGCCAGCCTGGGGCTGCTCACGGGGCTTTTCTGTGCTGAGCATTGGCCTGGGCATGTTCTTGAGAGAGCCTGGGCAAGGAGCCTGGAGCCCCCAGGTCCTGGGCTGAGGCATCAGCGCTGCCCCAGCAGTGCCCATGGCCTGTCCCTGCTGCAGCCCCAGCACTGCCACCCCCAGGGCTGTGCCCGGCCCCGAGAGCACTCAGGCCCTGCAGCAACACCAGGGCCACCAGGGCAGCGGGACAGGGCCACGGCAGCAGCACTGGCAACACCAAGTGCTGCTTCTGCTGGGCACAGCTGCTGGGCCAGCCCTGATCTGCCCCCAGCTCTGCACACAGACATTGCTGCACTGTGCAGAGAAGGCAACAAAAGGGGGATCTCCAGAGAAAACTTTGCTGGACTGTGGCAGTGAGGAGCTATGTTCTTGATAGCTTCATATGAAAGAAATCCTTTTTTTCATTTAAAGGTATCAAGAGCACTGCTCCTCGCTGACACAGCCTACAGGTCACAGTGGACGTTTGGAGAAACAAAATGAGATTTGGCAAAATTGATTGCTTTCATTTAGGGACAACATTAAAAAAGGTAAACAACCAAAAAAAAGCTTCAAAATGAAACCAACAAGAAGTATCAAAGACAACTTTTTTTGCAAATTATTTTCAGAAACTGTCCAGCAGTTTAATGTTTCTTACATTGTCTAGTCATCAGTCTCCAGACTGCAGCCTTGAGCTCCTGGTTCCTCAGGCTGTAGATGAGAGGGTTCAGAGCTGGAGGCACCACCGAGTACAGAACTGTCACTGCCACATCTAGGGATGGGGAGGACATGGAGGGGGGCTTCAGGGAGGCAAAAATGCCAGTGCTGACAAAGAGGGAGACCACGGCCAGGTGAGGGAGGCAGGTGGAAAAGGCTTTGTGCCGTCCCTGCTCAGAGGGGATCCTCAGCACAGCCCTGAAGATCTGCAAATAGGAGAAAACAATGAACACAAAACAGCCAAATACCAAAAAGACAGTAACAGCAAGAAGACCAAGTTCCCTGAGGCAGGATTGTGAGCAGGAGAGTTTGAGGATGTGTGGGATTTCACAGAAGAACTGGCCCAGGGCATTGCCATGGCACAGGGGCAGGGAAAATGTATTGGCCGTGTGCATGAGAGCATTGAGAAAGGCACTGGCCCAGGCAGCTGCTGCCATGTGGGCACAAGCTCTGCTGCCCAGGAGGGTCCCGTAGTGCAGGGGTTTGCAGATGGACACGTAGCGGTCGTAGCACATGATGGTCAGGAGGAAATACTCTGCCGACATGAAGAACATAAAGAAAAAGAGCTGTGCAGCACATCCAGTGTAGGAGATGTTCCTGGTGTCCCAGAGGGAATTGTGCATGGCTTTGGGGACAGTGGTGCAGATGGAGCCCAGGTCGCTGAGGGCCAGGTTGAGCAGGAAGAAGAACATGGGCATGTGCAGGTGGTGGCCACAGGCTACGGCGCTGATGATGAGGCTGTTGCCCAGGAGGGCAGCCAGGGAGATACCCAGCAAGAGGCAGAAGTGCAGGAGCTGCAGCTGCCGCGTGTCTTCCAGCGCCAGCAGGAGGAAGTGGCTGATGGAGCTGCTGTTGCACATTTGCTAGGGCTGCACATGGGGACCTGTTCATGGAGAAAGGACAGTGACAAGTCAGGAGAAGCTGCTTTGAGCCAAACCTGGGCCATTCCCTGTAGCCTGTCCCACTGGGACTCACCCACCCTTGTTCCTGCTCTGGGAAATCCCTCATCCAGGTCCCTGCCTGGGCTCCAGTTGTGCTGGCTGAGTTTGCCAGGAGCAGCCAGGCTTGTGCATGGGGGCTCTTGAGGAGCCATCTCTGCCCTGCTGCCCTTGGTTTGTGGCCATGTGGCAGAGGGATAAAGCTGG
The DNA here is from genome assembly GCF_028018845.1 of Melospiza georgiana. Taxonomy (NCBI): domain Eukaryota; kingdom Metazoa; phylum Chordata; class Aves; order Passeriformes; family Passerellidae; genus Melospiza; species Melospiza georgiana. The sequence goes on from NW_026652215.1 coordinate 3,886,152, forward strand.
ATATTCAGGATTTGTCAGGGGAATCACTCCTAATGTTGACAGGCTTGGTAGCATCTGCACTCCTCCTTCTATAGGACATGGATGTCAGGATCTGGTTTTAGGAATTATTTTCCTACCCACACATCTTTCCTGGCTCTCTGAGTAAGAAATCCCAACCATTTCTGCTGCACTCAGAGTTTGCCACTGCGAGATGAGAGAGGCAAAGGATTGCCTGTGGCTGAGGGAAGGTGAGGGGCTGTATGGGCTTGTTCCCAGCTGATCTGGCTTTGCACCTTAGGCTGCAATCAAAGCACAATCACACTCCTGGGTCTCCCTGGGATAAACCAGACCCTGCCCAGATCAGAGGGATCCCTGAATGTCTCACCCTCTCTCAAGGTCTCTGGGCAAGGTCTCAGCACCCCCTTGTGCCAAGGACACTCACGGCTCCCTTGGCAAACCCAACAGCATTTCCTCAGCTCTGGCAGCTCTGCCCTTCCCCGTGGGACATTCAGGGAAATCCCAGAGGCTCTGGCACAGATTTGCACCCAGGAGGGCAGCTCAGAGCTTGGAAGGGCACAGCAAGGAGATCCCTGGCTGTGCCCATGATGGGATCTCAGGGAGGGGCTCAGCTCATTCCCCTTTCCCATGGACTGCTTTGCCCACAGCCCCACAGGTGCCAGGGAAGCTTGGACACCCCATTCCCATGGACACACCCCTGCCTGGCAGGAATGCCAAGGGCAGTGCCTGACTCAGCAAATGCCAGAGCCTCCCTGAGAGCAGCAGATAACAGGGTCAATATCAGGGCAGGGCAGAACCAAGAGAAGATGTTGTGGTGCTGTGCCTGAGAGGGCAGGGCAGAGACAGCCGGGCACTCAGGACAGTGTTCCCCTGTCCAGCTGTGCCTGGCACCTCCCACACACCAACCGTGCCCTCATCCTGCCCCAGCACTGCTCTCTTCAGCCCCCTCTCCTTACCTGAGCATCTCCCTGGGCCTGGACATTCCCTCCTGAGAGGAGCCTTGTCCCTGCCAGCGCTCACAGAGCCCATCCCAGCCTGTGTGCCCTGGCCGGGGCCCTACAGAAACCTGCCTGTGTGCAGGGCCCTGGCTGGGGCAGGCTCTGTGTGCAGCTGGGCAAGGGCAGCTCAGGAGAGCCCTGCTGGGCCCTGCAGAGGTGATGCTGCTGCTGTCCAGGGCTGAGGAGTGGCTGAGGGCCTTTGGGAGGCTCCCAGCAGAGAGACTCTCCACCCAAAGTTACAGTTCTGCAGTCCCTGTAAATGTTCAAACATTTCTTTAATGATCCTGTGTGTCCCTTTCAACTCAGAAGGTTCTGTGATTCTGGGATTACAATTCCTGTTCTGCTTCTCTCATCCCCCTGTTGTCTATAATCCAAAGAGAAAAAAAAAAAACCTTGCAGCAGTGTTAGAACAGTAAAGCAAAGTAAAAACGAGACATTTATTGGAAGCTTCCAGGTGTCCCAGTAAGGATGTGGTACACCCAGCTCCTGATTTCAATGATTTATTAAGGTTGATTAATTAGGATATTTAACAGGAACATCCAAAAGGAGATGCATTTTCCCTAGTTACACACCCCTGGGTCAGCCCATTGGAGTAGGTCCAAAGGCTTCTTTGCCTTCACTTTTTATAATAACTGCTCATATTCTGCTCATTCTCAAAACCCAAAATGCTCCTATATGTCCAGTTCCTGGAAGACTATATAGCATTTCAGGACTATATAAAAGAATAGGACTAGACAGCATTTTAGGAATATATTTAGACAGTCAGGGTATTAAGAGAAAGGTAAGGAAACATACTAGATTTAATTCAGGATTAAATCTATATAAGAATATAATAGTGGTTTAATACAGTTAAGAGTTTAGTAGAGTTAAGTAAGGATTATAGAATTGTAACTATATAATAGTAATTTAGAGAGCTATGAATATATAAAAATGTAAAAAGTACAAAAAACTTTTTGTCACCACCCCAACATTCCCATCTTTCTCCAAGCAGAAAATTGAAAACACTCTAAGGAAAGCTCCTGATCTTTACAGCAATCCCAGGCTTACCTTCTTTGGGAAGTGTCCTCCGGAGCTGTGCCCAGGCAGGTCAGGAGCTGGGAGCAGCCCTGCCCACCCAGCCCCTCTCAGCAGCAGCCCCTGCCCTGCTCAGGGTGGCTCCTTCCCCCCACAGCTTCTCTCCAGCGCTGGGAGCAGCTCCCCGGGCCGGCTGAGAGCTGTCCCTGGCAGGCAGCAGAGTCCCTGCCCCAGCACAGCACCCTGGGCTGCAGGACCCTGCTCTGCAAGACAGCCCTGGGCACCCCTGGCTGCAGCCCCGGCTGCTCAGCCCTGCAGCAGAGCCTGGCAACAGGAGCTGCCTTGGGCTGTGCCTGGGCTGGGGCAGCAGGGAAAGCCAGCCCTGCCTTAGGGCCACAGCCCTGCCCTGGAGCAGCTCTGAGAGTTCTCCTGAAAGGTCCTAAAAGCTGTGGGATGTGCCAGCTCCAGGAGATCCCTGCAGGAATGGCAGCTTCTCTTCCCACAGCCAGGGAATGACTGTTTCAAACCTGGGCTGATTTCTGCTCTAGTGAGCCCTGAATGAGCTCTGCTCTGTGCTCCCAGCCCAGGCTGAGTTTAACCCCTCTGTGCCCCTGTGCTGTGCCCAGGGTGGCTGTAGGCAGTGCCCCAGCCCTGCTGGGCTGTGCACAGGAGCTGCTCCTGGCCAGAGCTGTCTCTCTGCAGTGCTGCCCTTGCCAGGAGCTGCCTCTGTGCCAGGAGCCTCTCTGCAGGTTTTTCAAAGGACTTTGGGTTTGGCTTTTGTCTTGCAGTCTCTAAGAGGTTTGTGCAATCATGGCCTCCAATTATCTGCTGTAATTAGTCCCTGGAGAGGCTTTGTCAGTAACAATACTCATTTGGGCTCATTAATACTTTAGGGTACTTTAGTTTTTTTAAGGTATTTGGTGTTTCCCTTTTGATACAAGCTCTGTGAGAGCTTTATACAATCATGGCCCCAATTATCTGCTTTAACGAGTCCCTTGAGAGCTTTGTACTGACACTCAGTAGTGCTCCTTAATACTTTGAGATACTCAAGGTTTTTAAGGTACTTTGGATTTTCCTTTCTACATTGAATCTCTGAGAGGATTTCATGCCATCCTGGCCTCCAATACTCTCCTCCAAGGAGTCATGAGGAGCCTGTGTTGGGGATGGACCTCAGAGGGACACATTCATGCCTCAAGACACTTTGGGTTTTTTTTCCGTCTTTCACTCCTGGAAAGGTTTGTGCAATCTCTTCTCAGGCCCTGAGGTTTCAGGGCTCAGGTCCGAATGCACCATGGGGCTCATTATGATCAAGTACATCCTGACCAACCATGGTTTTGCTTTGATTTCCTTCTACTGTAGTGCAGTTCACTAGAAAGTTCTTTTTCTATTGTTACAGAGAAATATTTCAAATAACTTCCAATAAATCCATATTCCTGTTTTAATGGTGTATGGTTCTCTTTAGAGAAGAAATGATAGCAGCATTCTGTGACTGATAGACTCAGGGGCTTTCCTAAGGAGGTCTGGCCTGCTCTGAGCAGCTGTGTCTTGAGATCTGACTCAGTGTGGAGAGCCTTGCTCCACATTTCCAAACCCCATCCTGTCTCTCCTCACTCACCTGGGGTCAGCTTATCTTGGAGAACTTGCTGCACTCAGTCAAAGTGAGGTTTTTCTTCTTTTATTTTAGTAATCTAAAACTCCTAAGCTCCCTGTTGAATATGGACACCCTCCTCAAGTGTGTGCCAAGCCCAAGCTGCCACCAAGATCACTCCAGACCTGCCCTGGGCCAGCTGTGAGGATGTGTGGAGGCCCAGAGCCCTGCCATCAGAGTCTCAATCCCCTAGAAATGGAGGACTGGTTCCAGATAAGAGGAATAGGCTTTCAGGTTGGGGTGAGATGCTTTCTTCTCCTATTGATCTTTGCAGACACATGATTCATGTCACGTTATGTTACCCCATTGGCCCATTGGCCTAATTATCCTAGTTAATCTCCTATTGCCCATGTTTGTTTAGCCCTAGAATGTTCTCCCTCTGTCCCTCCACTGGCCCTAGTTTGCTGCATTCCTTCACCCTTGTTTCCCTATTGGCTGACCTGACCTCTGACCCCTCCTCTGCACCATTTTCCCCCATATCCATTGGACTCTGACCCTCAGCTCCACCCTCACTACCCCATATAAGACCCTGTGCCCTCAGCCTACACCCTGTCTTCATCCCTGGACCCTGTTCAGCTGTGTACCCTGTTCCTGTACCAATAAATCCAGTTTGCAGGAGATCATATGAAAACCCATCCTGCCTGTTCTGTCAGCTTTCTAAAGTAGCAGTGAGCTTTGGGCTCATGAGTGCTGGACACTCCAAGGGCCTCAGTAGAGTCACAATTCTACACATGGCACCCGAACGGTGACCAGATTCATTGAGGTTCCTGTGAGCATCTTCAGCAGTGATCCTGCCAGCCAGATGTCACTGGAAGCTGTACACCTTTGGGTCAGCCACAACACTGAAGTGAGACTAGAGTTTTATCAAATCTCACTGAAGTGGAAGTTGACCATCCCTTCAAGATCCATGGGACCAACTTCACTGACAGCCCCATAAGCCCCACTTTGACTGAAGATTGTGCCTGTGAGACTGAGAGTGAGTGACTGAGTAGCAGAGAGCTCCCAGGGGTTTGAGCTTTTGATTTTCTGTTCCTGTGGTTGGGAATTCCCTCTTCCATTGGGGGCAGCTATGGGAAATACTCATTCCCAAGCTGAAAAGGATGTTTTTGTAAAGTTTTGGAGACCTCTAAATTTAGAGGGTAGTTAATTTTCTGAGGGGAGTTTAAAAGGTTCATGGTTATTTGAGGAGCTTCCTGATATCTCTGTTGATTCTATCAGATACTGTTTTGGGATTCTCTTGAAGAAAATCTTTATATTTTACAAACACAAGGGGTTTTAAAAGGTGGGAAATTTTATCCATTGTTTCATTCAATTTAATGGATTGTTTCACGAGTTCATGGTTCCAACCCTTTGTCCTGGTTTATTCAACCCGCCCCCCAGGTTCCCGAACCCACGTTCCCTTAGAACAGGATGGGAGATGGAGCCCATCCTTTGGAACAGACAAGCCATCTGCTGCCTGCCATCTCCTCTCCTTTTCTGTCTTCACCTCAGGGTGGTAGTGGCCATGCTGCCCTGAGATATTCCCTTGTCCACATTCCTTCATCTCCTGATCCTAATCCCCCTTCCTATAAATCACAAGATGGCAATGCTCCTGTTAGAGAGACCACCATTTTAGATTCCCTTCAGCCTTCATCCCCATTTCCTGCCTTTGCTCCACGTACCTCCCCTGTGACAGGCCCCACCTTGATGTTGAGTTCCGACCCTGGAACTGGACATGGGGCCAACTGGAAGGAAGCCATTTTGGCTACCAAAGGCCTTCAACACAGTGTGTTGCCAGTTGGCTGAATGCCCTACGCCCCTCCCAGCAGACCTGCTTCCTTTGCAGAGGAAGAGAGCGATAGCTTATCTGAGAGTGAGGATGAGCCCAAGGATTCTTGGAAGAGGATGCGGAGCAAAGCTGCAAAGGAGGGGGACTGGGAGGTGGTATCCAAGATTCAGGTGGCACCTGGGCAGTATAAGAGGGGGCCAAAACCTAAATCTATTCCCTATGGATTCCCATTTAGGTTTTGGCCCCTGCTTATACTGCACAGGTGCCATCTGAATCTTGGATTCTCTACCTCCATAGGGAAATTAAGGACTTAATTAATGCTGCAAAGGACTATGGGAGGAGTTCTCCCTATTTTAAGAATTTGCTGGATGCACCATTTACTGCCCACACGATGGTACCATAAAATTTAATAGAGTGTATAAAAATTATATTGTCACCTGCTGAGTTTATTTTGTGGAAACAACTTTGGATAAATAAATTTAATGAATTGCCAAAAGGTTATGTTGAGGAAAAACGGTGACAACACCTCACAACGGACTGTGTTACCAGGGAAGGAGACTATACTAGACTGCAATATCAGGCTGAAGTCCTCCCCCGGTCAATACTGGAAGATCTCAAAGGTGCTGCATGATGTACCCTCCTCCACCTGACACTTCTACATCCCACATTGACTTCACTGACATTTGCCAGGTCCCGGATGAGAGCTACATCAAGTTTGTCGATCACCTTAATAAAGTGCTGGAAAAACAGGTAGATGATCAAAAGGTCCGGGATTATCTTATTAGCAAATTAGCTTTCTGTAATGCCATTATTGAGTGCAGAAAGGTTCTGGACACCCTCTGCCTTGTCCATGAGCCGACCATCACTCAGATGGTTGATGCTTGCATTTGCCAAGCGGTCTCAGACCGTGACTCCAGCCTAGCCAAGGCCACAAGCCAGGGTGCAATGGAAGCGCTGGTTGCATTAAATGTGCTTCCCCACAATACAGAATGTAATAAAGGCAGTGGAAACTGTTATAACTGCGAGAAAACTGGACATATAGCAAAAGACTGTAAATACAAGACTAACAACCGTTCTCATTTTTCACCCAGCCCTGAGTCCCAGAGCCATTGCCCAAACTGTTCCTGAAGCCAACAGCACTACCAGACCTCGGAAAACCCCCAGCAGAGCTCAAAATGACCTCAAATATGAAGTTATTCCATCCCACCCTTCCATAAGTGATAGATGTCCTAGGTTACAATGTAAAGATGTATTCTATTCCAATCCTCAAGAGCTGTTGAAAGCAGGAAGGGCATTGCTTTTTCCTTATCTCCTGTAAATGGGCCAATCAATGCCTTGCCATGTGACTCAGAGATAACTCCCTCTGGGAGCCATTTCTTGACCCACCCCATGACTTATAGAATGATTTTAGCTCATTGTGAGATGCTCCGCCCAGTGGGGAGGAGTTAAGCATCCCCACCAGGATATAATCTGGGGTTTGGGACCGAACAAGCTGCCTTTCCACTGGATTTCCAGGGAACAGCTGCCATTTCCATTGGATCTTCAGAGGAAGGCTACACCCTACTACAGGATCACTGCTCCAACATAACCACATCTGCCACTCCAGGAGGACTGCAGCCACCATTCCAACTGGACTGCTAACAACACCCTGACCAACAGGGTGTCAAGTTGTATTCTAACTTTGTCAATGTTTTATCTTTTGTATTATTGAATACATTTTGTTGTTTTTTTTTTTCTTTTCCTAATAAATTGTAATTCTGACTTGGAGTCTCTCACTGGTTTTGCTTTCAAACCAGAAAAAATGGAAAAGCCTGAGCAGATTTCCTGAACAACAAACCCAACTCGGGAGCCACCTGCTCAGTCCAGGCTGCCAGGATTGGTGTCACCTTTCTCCAAGGGACAGTGTGAGCAGAAATGATCTCTGGGAGCAGAATTCTCTGAGTCTCCCAGCTGAATTCTCTGTCCCTGTCCTTTCCCTGGATCTCTGTTGCAGATGGAGGCTGCTGGTGCCACCGTCACCATTAACATCTCTCTTGAATGCAAACAGATGTTCCCAGTTTTATTAAGCAGGATTTGCTCAATGTTTCTACAAAACTTCTGTATTCCTCATGGAATGAAGGGACCATTTTGACCCTAAGAAGGTGACATGGAAGCAAGGAGTCAATTGTGACCCTGGGGTCCCACGGAACCAAGGGCCCATGGTGACACAGCAGGGCCATGTGGATCCAGTGGACCATTGTGACACTGTGGATCCAAGGATACCATGGAGACACTCCCAGAACCTCATGGAACCAAGGAGTCCATGGTGTCCCAGTGGGGCTGCATGGAGCCAATGGTCCATGGTGACACTGCCCATCCAAGGAAGCCATTGTGGCACTGCGGAAGCTCATGGAGAGAGGGAGGCCATTGTGACACTGAGGAACTTCATGGCACTAAATATCCATGGTGACACAGCAGGGCATCATGGGAACCAAGGAACTACTGTTGAAACTCATGGAACCAGGGGCTGTTGTGGCACTGCAGAACCAACAGAGCTGCTGGACCTTGTGCCCTGGCCCTTCACAGCTCCTTGGGAGGCATGGCAGGAGCAGCACCCTGGGAGCCTCGGGAATGCCCCTCTGGGATCCATGGCACACACTCCCAGGGGCTGGAATTCCAGTTCACAGCCAGGAAAAGATGTTCCTCCCCTGGGAGGCAAAGCTCTTAAGAAGGAGCCAAAAGCCAAGTGCAGCAAGATCCTACAATGACATTTCACTGCCAGCCTTCATAATTTCACCCATTGTTGTTGTAGCTCATGGATTGGGAAGTAAATCAGGGCAGGATCTTTGGTGGGAGCTGCCCTGGGTTAAGGGAGACACTGAGAGAGAAACAGAGCAGGCAAAGTGAGGCAGGAGAGAAAGGAGGACACCAATACAATCAGCTGAGAAGATGGCACTCTGAAAACAGAACTGGAACTGATGGAAAATGAATGGGACAGAAATCAATAGTTCTGAAAGTTCTATTTACTATCAAAATAGATCACACACACCCAGACCTACACAATCCCAATCCCACACCCTCAAATTTCAATCTCACTTCTCCCAATCACCTTCCAACACCCTCTCACCCTGGAGATTGTGGAATCAACTAGATATGGCATGGGACTGAGTTTTTCTGAGGTGGGAACAAGGCAATTTGACATGAATTGAGCCATTTTGGGGTAAAATTGAGGTGTTTTCAGTGGGATTGAATAATTTTGAGGTGACAGACCAATTTATCTTGAATTCTGGAGTGCAAGGATATGGAGAATACTTCCTTAAATCCCCCAAGAACACACAAATCTTCCAGAATATGTTCCCAAACCATAAATTCCACCTCAAACACCTGTTAAATAGTAGGATTTTAGATATCCTTGATCAATTACTTTCTTTTTTGTCATATTTCAGGTGTTTTTAAGTGATAAAGAAAAATCAGAAGAAAATTAGGGCCAAACTAAAAGGATAACCAGCCAGGTGTCCTCCCAACATGGATCACAGGAAATGTGGGTCACCAGGGCTCTGACCAATGTGGATCCTCCCATGGGGGATGAAGCTGGAGCGGTGCACGAAGCTCTTCGGCAGTTGGAGCACTTGCAGGACTTCCCTTATGTCGGCGGAAGGGAACCAGGACATCAATTTGATCATCACAGGCTCGATTTTATTGATCAGTACGGCGGGTTAAATACAGTTAATAATGAGCTTCATACATATTGCAAAAGTTGAGCTCAGGATTGGTCAGCTTACATATCAGCACCTACGCCTACTTCTACATTCCTATGGTTCTACTTTTGATACTTTCTATATATTCTTAGGATATATTCAGGACTAATCTCAACTCCCTATCCTCATGTTGCAGCAAGGTCACTGCTGACTCTTCCTTTCAGCTTGCTGACTGCTGACTTTTCTCCTTCAGCTTAACCAGTGGCATTATGTCCGTGTGGCCTTTCTCAGCTAACCAATTATTAATAATGCTCTCCACATTTCCCCCGTTTTCTTCTTGTGCAAGGAGATTAGTTTGCCATGTTTTTGCTATAGTACGGCTGACCATGTTTTGAATACAGTTAAAGATACAAGGCAAAATAAGCAAAAACAGTAAAATTACACCCAGCAGTCCTATAGCATAGATCACAAGGTTCCTCAGCCACGGTCCGAGTCCTAAGCCTTTAAGCCATTCGTCAATTCCTAAACCGTCTTCTTCCTTAAGTTTGTAAAGTCCCTGTTGTAATTCTGTTATCTTAGTGTGAATGGACACCGAATGATCACACAGATTCATGCAACACATTCCCTCAAACTCTTCACATTCATGCCCTTGTGCTAAGAGCAAAAAATCTACAGCAGCTCTATTTTGCAAAACAGCATGGTTAACACTTTGCACATCTGCAGTTAGCATGTCTAGAATTTGTGATGTCTTGTTCAGCTCATCCCTTGCCCAGCATCCTAATTGTTTTGCTAAATTCATGGCTTTATTGGCAGATCCTCCTGGCAAGATAGTTGAAACCACCACCTGTTTGAATGTGCCCCAAAACCGTGGATCTCCTATCTGGCTGCAGTCTAAGTCATGTATGCTACGTTTTCTCCTGTTTGAATTTTGACTCAGCTGCATTAGCAAGGACACATTAGCATGAAACAGTGACAATTTTACCAAAAAACAGGGTCCACCCTGTGGTTTAGCTGGTATACCATTCCATGCCCTGTCTCCACAAATCAAGAATATTCCTGTGGGTAATTTCATTGGTGCTGTGATATTTGTGCCGTTACATTGACTGTAATGCTGCGGAGAGAATTCACTCACATTCAGGGATGAATCTAGGGTGGCCCATGTTTCTTTAGGTTGGTTTAAATTCTGAGCATCCGAAAGTTTGAAGCTAAACCATCCACCAGCTGTAGTGTTAGATATGCTGGCATTTGTACTTCCAAAAAGATCCAATTCTTCAGGAGGAGAATGCAAAGAGGTGTTAAGTGATTGGATTAGTAAGCATTGATGATAGCCATCACTCTGACCTGCAGTATACCCTTTTTGTACTGGTAATGTGATGTTTGACATGTTAGACATACATAAGGTTTGATTGTTTATCAAACTACAAAATTCTCCAGGAGACCACACCAGAAGTCCCACCAGGCATGTTCGAAATGGGTTAGTGACTCCTCCAAGACTAAGACAAAGTGATGATTGGTTAGTTTGATTAGCAAGTGCTACCCATAAATTTTCCCTTGGTTGACTAAAGTGTGTTACTCCTACTGCTTCACTTGCTACAGCATTGAGCAGCATAACAAAAACAAACCTCATTTTTCTTTCTGCTTGCTTTGCTTCTCCTTTTCTTCCTTCTGCTTACGTTGTTTTTCCTTTCTTCGCTGTCTTTTCCCTGGTTTGCTAGATTGTCTATTGTAAGGCTGAGTCAATTTTTGAATATACTGATCTAATTCTAAATCAGCATCCTTGCTCACAAGTATAGCACGAGGTAAGTTTGAAGGCAAATCAGCTTTACAGCGAGCTGCTATGATGCGTGAGGCTTTAGTAATTTCAAATGTTCTAAGGTTTTCCTGTAACTTCCACCTAAGATATGCTATAATCACTTGTTCTGCACTCCCAAAGAGCTGTAATCCTGTCCGTCCTGGCAGGCCAGTACTTTGTTCAAGAGCTCTAACCCAGAAATAATTTCGAGTCCACCTTCCAGAACAAGGGGCACACCATAAATAATCTACTGACCTCTGTGAATACCAATAAACCTGATTACAATCTGCACAATGCAAAGCTACCCATGCATAGCACTTATCATTATCCCTTTTGCAAACATAACAAGGAAGTGAATATAAGTAAGGACCAGTATAAAAGTCCGGTTCTTCAATGCAAAGCAACCAATTCAATGGTGGTGATCGCAAAGCCTCTTCAGCTTTTTTACTATATGAGGCTAACAGCTCAAGGTCTTTCTTTAACACAAGGCGTATCTTATTTCATAATTGTAGTTCTTGTTCGTTATCCTCCTCAACAACTATATCCTCTTGAGGGTCCCACAACTGTAAAATTGTCCTAATCATAGAAAATTAATTAGCAATCACTGATATCCTTATTCAAATGAGACCGTTCCCTTTTTGCCTTCTTTTTCTTATCTGTCTTCAATCTTGCTGCTCCTGATTTTACTGGTCCTGCCACTTGCAAACTCAATTTTTGCAACTTGTCAATGCAGCAATCTAATGCTCTATCAGGATCCCTTTGGAAGGGTCCTACAACTGAATGCTGTGTTACGGCACTAATTTCCTACACCTTATAGAAACTATACGTGATTTACTTTGAACCTTAATTCTATTTACAATACATTGTATTTCCCATCGATAATAAGCAAGAACCTTCTGTTCAGGATACTCATAAAGATTTAAAGCTATATATGCGTTTTGCCCCGTTTGTCTCCACAATTCATCTTGCCAGCTTTTTCCCCACGTATGCTCGTGTTCACAAGTATGACACCACAAATCCCGTAATAATGATTGTTCTATCCAAAAAGTTCTTCTACAACCCCCACAACGTAGAGCTATCCAGGCAGCACAATGTGGATTGTGACAGTCAAGGCAATGTGGTTTCGCTAGATTTGTTAAGCGAAAAGTTGATAATGAGTCAATGAAATGAATCAACTCCTGGGCCGTCCGATAGTGACGTGTCAGTGCTCTGTCCACCGCTTCCGAGTAGCCCTTCAATTGTAACAGTAGTGGTCGTAGGACTAGAAGCAGTTTCTTCCCCAGTCGCTCCCTGTCCTCCTCCGTAAGGCGATCCACCAAAGGCTGCATCAAAAACAGGTTTAGTCCACTTAGCAGGCACCCACAAAGGCCCTGTAGGTGAGGAAACACCTCACAAAGATACCCCCGACCCCAATATAATACTTTTGCAGGTTTTTCCAATAATCCTGTACTTGGGTTCTTATACTTAACCCAGACCTCTGTTTCCTTAGTATTTTCCTGACCTGACCTCGGATGATATTTCATTGCAGGGGGGGTATCATCTTCCCCAAAAATGCATAAATGATTAATCACATACAAAACCTTAGCCAAACATGCTTGTGGATCTGTCAAATCTTGATGTTTTTCAATATACTGCTTAAGGGTACCGTTTGCTCTTTCCACTATTGCCTGTCCAGTAGAAGAGTGTGGAATACCTGTCACGTGCTTGACAGACCACTGATTCAAAAATTTCCGAACCCTAGCACTTACATAAGCTGGACCATTATCCGTTTTAATACTCTTTGGAACTCCCATAACAGCGAAACAACTTAACAGGTGTTTGATAAACTGTATAGCTTTCTGTCCTGCCTGAGCCGTAGCCCATATGTAATGACTGTATGTATCTATGGTGACGTGCACATGCTTGACTTTACTGAATCTAGCTATCTGTGTAACATCCATTTGCCATATCTCATTTATTTTTAAACCTCGAGGATTAACCCCGATGCCTAGACCTATCCCACCATTATGATAACTACATGTTGGACATGCTCTGACAATGGCCTTGGCTTCTGACAAACTCAGCTCAAACTGTTTTGCTAAACCTCTTGCATTTTGATGATATCTACTATGTGCTTCTCTGGCCAATGTGTGCTTGTCAATAGGACAAGAATTATCAATGGGTAGGGTAACCAATTTATCTGCACGTTCATTCCCTTCTCCTAAACCTTCAGACCATTTAGGGCTCCTAATATGAATCACAGAATATGCTGCATTTCTTTCTCGTAAAGCCTTCCTCAACTATATCAGTAACTCATACAATCGTTTATTATTCACTTCCTTGATTGCTGCTTCCTCTATTCGTTTGACTACTCCTGCAACATACATAGAGTCTGTGACCACATTTAAAGGCTCCTGTAATTTGGACACCGCCCATACTACTGCTAACAATTCCAAAGTTTGTAAGCTATCTGCAGGGTCTGCTGTGAGGAGTTGATGCTTCCATTGTCCCTTTTCTTGCCAGGTAACAGCAGCACGCCTTGATTTCTTTCCTGCATCTGTAAAAACTGTAATAGCTCCTTCTATGGGGTTTTCTTCTCTCAAAGGTCGAGTAATCCAGTTCCATTCTGTCATCCATTGCAAAACTCTAGGCACTAATTTACTAGTCTCTACTTTAGCAGGTGACATCAATAATGCTTCTTGTAAATTCTTTGAATTTATCAAGTACCAGTCCAAGGTTTCTTTTTCCATAGGCAATCTAATAGTAGCAGGTTCTCTACCATCCACTTCAAAAATTCTGAGACGCCCCTTTTTGATTAATGCAGCCAATTGTTCAATTTTTGAAGATATTGTTTTCTTGTGCTGTAGTGGTGGTGATAACCATTCCAACACCCGTATCTCCCCCGTTTTCTTTTGCAACTGAGAGAGAGCACCAAGCAAGTGGCAAGGGCTATTCCAAATAGTAAGGTCAATGGGGTGGTCGAGTTGTCGACGAGACACATACCCTTGCTGTACACAGTTACTAATTTGCTTCAAGGCAAGACGATGCTCCTTTGTCAGGTGTACCGGATTAGTAGGGTCCACGCCTTTTAACAAAGGCCGTAGGGCTTCTAATAAATGATTTGGTATTCCCACAATAGGCTTCAGCCACTGTAAGTCTCCCAGCAACTTCTGTGCATCATGTAGAGTTTTAATGTCCAATTGTAATTCCAATTTTTGTGGTATCACTATTTGATCCGCCAAAGTCCATCCCAAATATTTCCAGGGCTTTGTAGTCTGAATTTTCTCTGCAGCAATATCAAGTGAATATGCAGCAAGAGTATTTTTAATGGTGTTAATCTGTAAAGAGGAGAATGGCTGTTGCTGCGCAAACAAAATATCGTCCATGTAATGATATATTATAGTTGCTGGCCATTTACGACGTAGTGGCTGTAATGCAGCATCAACATAAAGCTGACATAAAGTGGGGGAGTTGTGCATGCCCTGAGAAGAGATGTCCATTCAAATCTTTTATCTGGTTCCCCACGATTTATTGCTGGTATAGTAAAAGCAAATCTCTTCATGTCATCAGGATGCAGGCCAATAGTGAAAAAACAATCCTTTAGGTCAATAATTAAAAGTGGCCAGTGTTCTGGAATCATAGTTGGATTTGGAAGACCAGGCTGTAAGGCCCCCATTGGTTCCATTTGGTCATTTACAGCCCTCAGATCATGTATCAAATGATATTTCCCTGATTTCTTTTTGATTACAAAAATAGGTGTATTCCAAGGGCTTGTGGACAGTCGTAGGTGCCCTTTTGTATATTGTTCCTGTACCAATTCATGGGCATGCATAAGACTCTCCCCTTTTAATGGCCATTGCTTAACCATCACCGGTGTATCCGTTTTCCAGGTGAGTGGAATGGGGAAAGTCCAAGCAATGGCAATTACCCCAAAGGGTGCTGATCAGTTAACACCACTCCCAATTGTGTTAAAATGTCCCTTCCAATTAAACAGGAAACTGTAGGAGGCAGTTGAACAATTGAAAACACAGCAGATATTTGTTGATTCTCAATGCACACAGACAAAGACGGCGACCTGCTTGCCAATGTAAATCCTCCCACTCCTTTGAGCATGTTTGATGAGGGAAATAGAGGCCAATGTTGTGGCCATGCTTCTGGAGAAATGATGCTAGTATCTGCTCCTGTATCCAATAATCCATAAAGGGTTATGCTTTGATGCCCATAGGTAATTTCAACCTTTTGTTTTGGTCTATTTTGTAAATCCACAGTTAAAAGTGTAACACCAGTAGAACCAAAACCTTTTTCATCCCGTGCTTGCCCAGTAAATGATTGTATTCCTGATGTCATTTGTGACAGTGGTACCAATTGTGCAATGCGTTGTCCTTTTGTAATTTTAATCGGAGGATAAAGGGTGTAAGCCATAATTTGTATTTCCCCTGTAAAGTCCGCATCGATAACACCAGGCAAAACAAATAATCCCAACATAGTTATAGAGGAACGTCCCAGCAATAATGCTCCACATATTTGTCCATTTAGTATAAGAGGACCCTTTACTCCAATTGGTATCCTCTCAGGCCGGTTGGTCATTAGTGTGACGTCTACTGCTGCTGATAAGTCCAAGCCGAGGCTCCCGGTTGTTGCGGGTTGCAGACAGGAGGTGGCAGCGATGTCACGGCAGCTGCTGGTGTCTCCGATGTCACGGCGGCAACTTGTGTCTGGGTGCGGCCCCCGAGATGCGCGCTCTGCGGATGGTTTCCCGACCGGCGCCTACAAGCTGTAGTGTTGTGGGAGCTGGATCGGCAGTGTTGACACCATACGCCAGTCGCTCGGCACATTCGGCGTGTATGTCCTTCATTGCCGCATCGGTAACACTTGAGGAATGGCTTCGAACCTCCTTGCGTGAATGCCAGTGAGCCACTTCGGAGAGGAGCAAGAGCAGCTAGCACCTGTTTTTGAGTGGACTCTGCTTGCTTTTGTATCCCTAATCCTAATTCCTTTAAGGCTTCTGCTATAAATGCCTGTGAAGCTGTTGGCATTAATGCCATTAGCTCTAATGCTTCCTCAATAGTCCAATTTGCCCCTAAAGTAGCTAACACTCTTTGGGTTGCTGGATTGCTATTTTGCAAGGCACACCTGCTTCAATAGCGCCCCCTTCATGTAGTCTGCCACACCTGCACGATCTATAGCAGTAGCTGCTCTATCAATAAAATTTCCAAATGATTCTTCCCTTCCTTGCTTAATACCCATATAAGCTGGTAACCCTCCTGGCTCTTTAACCATGTCTATTGCAGCACGCACCAACCTCATAGACTCTCTAAGTTTATCAGCTCCCGATATCATCTGTGCCTCTGTACGCAAATATGCCCCTAAGCCCATCAGGTCCTCTACTGTCACCCCATGTAATGGGTCTCCCTGGGCTCGTTGTATAGCAACCGATTCATTCACCAACGCTTGCCAATGGGCGTTAAACAATAACTGCTGATGCTGAGTAAATATCAACCGAACTATTCCTCTTAAATCATTAGGACATAAAACCTGAGTATTAAAAAGATAATCTAACATTTGCCTAACAGGTTCACTTTTTACTCCAAACTGACTAACCGTAGAACGTAGCTGAGTTAACAGCTTCCAATCTAAGGGAGTATATTCTGCTATATTATGCGTAAGGTTCCCCTGTGCATCATACTGTGGTGTGTATGTAACTGGACATGCAAGACTAGAAGCTATTTCCACCGCCTCACCATCCCCCATTTGCATTACTTCTTTCGCCAAAGCAGCCCAAGCTTCCCTCCTCTGTTTAGCCATCTCCCCCTATGGATCACGGTGCGCCCCTGGGATGGGATCTGGCTCTTTAAGGGTGCTATGCTGCTGGCGCTTCGGTGCAGACACCGAGTTTTCACGTGGGGGGGGCAGTGAAGCAGAGGCTGGCTCGCGCGGGGGAAGCCCCGCTGGAGCTGACAGTGAAACCGGAGCCGACTCAAGTGGAGCCAGGTGATGCGGTGGAAGCAACCCCCCCGCCGGAGCCGGCTCGTGCGGAGGAAGCGACCCCCCCGCTGAAGCTGTAACTGGAGCCGGCTCACTTGGGGGAAGCGGCGGATGCAAGGCTGGCGGCGGAGGCGAAGCTGGCTTGGTCCCATCCCCACCATCCGACCCACCTGAAGCTGGTGGCGGAGGCAAAGCTGGCTTGCTCTTAGCCCCACCATCCGACTCGCCCTCCCCCTCTGACAGGAAAGGTGCTGACGGTTCCACTGCGCCTATAGGAAAATCCTCCGCACCACTTTGCTGGGGACTCTTAGGCATAAATACCTTAGTTACAGAAGGTGCCAGGGGATCATCTTCACGACCATACCCTATATTCCTCTTATGAGCTTCTGTTGCCCTTTCTGCTGCCTTTCTCTCAGAGACCTGCTGAAGTAACGTGTTATACACCACCCGCCATAACTTCCCGAATTTCTTTGCTGACTTATCATCGTCTAGCACTGTATCCCACAGTATTTCCCCAAACTCCTTCCACTCTGCTAGCTCATGAACTGAGGATTAGAAAAGATACCCTTAGCATGGCCATAAGCTAATAACCCTGGTAACTCCTTTTTTAAATCTATCCCTTTTATCCCACGCCGCTCTAAATAGGCGGTAAATAAATCATATGCCGCTTGCCGATCCATACCTATTAATCAGCGCGCGCTGTTGCAGCTCTCCAGGCTCCGGTGGACACGTATTGGCTTGATTCACTGTTGTGATCCTCAAGGGTGCTTCAAATTCCGGCACCGTCCCGGCTGCAGGGACCCAAACCCAACTTCCTCGACCGTGGCGTAATCCCTTTTTCTTTTAATCCGAGAAAAAGGGCAGAGATTCGGTTATGCCCGCATTCTCCACTATTTGTCGACGGAAGGGAACCAGGACATCAATTTGATCATCACAGGCTCAATTTTATTGATCAGTACGGCGGGTTAAATACAGTTAATAATGAGCTTCATACATATTGCAAAAGTTGAGCTCAGGATTGGTCAGCTTACATATCAGCACCTACGCCTACTTCTACATTCCTATGGTTCTACTTTTGATACTTTCTACATATTCTTAGGATATATTCAGGACTAATCTCAACTCCCTATCCTCATGTTGCAGCAAGGTCACTGCTGACTCTTCCTTTCAGCTTGCTGACTGCTGACTTTTCTCCTTCAGCTTAACCAGTGGCATTATGTCCGTGTGGCCTTTCTCAGCTAACCAATTATTAATAATACTCTCCACACTCTGTCATTCCCAGTATGCGCCCAGTTGCTGCCACTCACCTCCACCATGGTTCCGGTTACAGCCAGCACCTTTCTAGATACTCCCAGTCAGATTCCAGTAGGATCCCAGTCATTCTCAAATATCCCTAATACTTTTCAAGTCACTCCAAGTATGATCACAGTCAGTTCCAGTATGACCCCAGCACGGGCACAGCTGCTCCCATCATCATCCAATGTGGTTCCTGTAGCTCCCATTTCCCCCCACTGTAGTTTCAATCTCTCCCAGCATATTCCAGTTACTCCCAGCAGGTTCCCAGTCACTCCCAGTTCCTTCCAGCATGATCCCATTGCCTCACAACCACTCCCACTCAGCCTCAGTGTAGTGGCACTCACTGCCAGTATGATCCCAGTCACCTCCAGCATGATCCCAGTTCATCCCAGTGTAAGTCCAGTTGCTTTCAATCACCCCCAACATGCACCCAATGACTCCCAGTTCCTCCCAGTTGCTCCTTGCATGATCCCAGTTGCTCAGAGCTGCTCCTGGTCACCCTCAGAATGATCCCAGTCCCTCCCAGTTCAATCCCAGTCCCTTCCCAGTTCCCCCGTCTCCCCCAGTCCCTCCCAGTTCCCTCCCAGTATAAACCAGTATCTCCCAGTCCCTCCCAACCCTCCCTCAGTTCCCTCCCAGTCCTTCCCAGTTCCCTCCCAGTTCATCCCAGTTCACCCCAGTTCCATCCGAGTTCCCTCCCAGTTCATCCCAGTTCCCGCCCAGTCTGTCCCAGTTTGTCCCAGTCTGTCCCAGTTTGTCCCAGTCCCTCCCAGTTTTTCCCAGTATCACCAGTGCCCGCAGCCGCTCTCGCTCCATTCTGTGACCTTACAGGGAACTGGGACAGACTGGGATGGACTGGGATGGACTGGGAGGGAACTGGGAGGGACTGGGAGGGAACTGGGATGGACTGGGAGGGACTGGGAGGGACTGGGAGGGAACTGGGAGGGAACTGGGACGGACTGGGAGGGACTGGGATGAACTGGGAGGGAATTGAGGGATACTGGGAGGAGGAAATGGGACAGACTGGGACAAACTGGGGGATACTGGGAGGGAACTGGGAAGGGATTGGGACAAACTGGGGGGGGACAGGAGGGGAACTGGGACAAACTGGGAGGGACTGGGAGTTACTGGGAATTACTGGAAATGTACTGGGATGAACTGGGGAGGTACTGAGATGGACTGGGGAGTACTAGGGGTTACTGGGATGAACTGGGAGTTACTGGGGAGTTATTGGGAGTTATTGGGAGTTACTGGGAGTTACTGGGATGAACTGGGGCCCCACTCACCTTCCCAGAGCAGCCGCTGGAACTGAAAATGGGGGGGATGGGACTGTGAGGGGGCGGGGCCAATGGAGGGGGCATGGCCAAGGAAAGAAAGGGCGTGGTCATAGAAGGGCGGGGGCAGAGCTGAGGAGGGGCCGGGGAGGGACTGGGACAAACTGGGGCATACTGGGATGGACTGGGAGGGACTGGGACATACTGGGAGGGGACTGGGGCAAACTCGGACATACTGGAAGTGATACTGGGATGAACTGGGAGGGACTGGGAGTGACTGGGAGTGATACTGGGATGGACTGGGGCAAACTGGGATGTACTGGGAGTGATACTGGGATGGACTGAGAGGCACTGGAGGGTTAAAAGGGCTGTTCCCGCCTCCGCCACCTGCCATTGGCTGACGCTCCCGCCCGTCACTTGCTGAGACCAATCAGCGGCCGGTAACACGACCTGGGGGTGGGGCCTGGAGGCAGTGCCATTTTAGAAACTTTTAGCCTTCAACTCGCCTAATAAAGCCGGGCCTTCAACTCCCGTCATGCCCGGCGGCCCAATAGACCCTAATGGTACCGGGCCTACATCTCCCGTCATGCCCCGTGCTCCCCACAGCACCCGTTATCGCCTTCCCGTGCCCCATTGGCGCCCCCAGACCCTGTGGGACCCCCGGCTGCCCCCCAGAGTTCATCCGGGACCCACAAATGCCTCCTGGGACCCCCAAACGCCCCAGGGCACACAAAGGCCTCCGAGCGCTGCTTTCGGGCCTACATCTCCCGTCATCCCCCGCGGCCACAGAGCCCCCTCATGGCCGAGTTCCGGCCCTGCCAACCCCGACACGTCCCGCGCCCCACGGAGACCCCTCAGAGCCCCCCCAGGTGCCCTCCAAGGGCGCCCCGAGGCCACAGGGTCCTCTCAGGTGCCCTCCCAGATCCTCGAGCGCTCGTCACAGGCAGTTCTGGGACTATAGCTCCCATTGTGCCCCGCGGCTCCATTAAGCACCATTAAAGCAGGGCCTCTATCCCCCATGATGCCCCGTGGCCTCATTAAACAAAGCCTTCGTCTCCTTTCATGCACCGGGGCTCTAATAAAGCAGCGCTTACATCTCCCATCATCCTCCGCGCCCCATTGATCCCTGTTATATCCGTTCATACATCTCCCATCATCACCCGCGCTCCATAGAGCCCCCTTATACACAGGCCTCCAACTCCCATCATCCCCTGCGCCCCATAGATCCCTATTATATCCATGCATACAACTCCCATCATCCCCTAAGCCCTCTAGAGCTCTATTATACCCGCACATACAACTCCCATCATCCCTCACGCTCCATAGATCCCTCTTATACCCGCGCCTACATCTCCCATCATCCCCCGCGCCCCATTGAGCCCCATTATACCCGCGCCCACATCTCCATTATACCCGCGCATACAACTCCAAACATGCCCCGAGCCCCATAGATCCCCATTATATCCGTGCCTCCAACTCCCATCACCCCCCGCGCCACACAGATCGCCGTTAATTCCCTCCCACACCCCAAAAACCCCCAAAACAACGAAAAAACCCCAAATTTGTTTGACCACCAACACTCAGACACCTCCGAGCTCCCAAATCCTTTAATATTCGCAATTTCCCCCTGTTTCACCCCTCCCTCCCATCGAGTTCAGCTCAGCGCGTTTGACTGAGCTCCATCTCCTCCACCGGGGGTTTTTGGGGGGATTTGGGGTTTTTTGGGGGGGTTTTTGGGGTCCCTCAGAGCAGGGCCCGGCCCCGCTGGATGGGCAGGACCCCGAATCTCCGTTTCAGGGCCAGGTGGTGCTGCGAGAATTTGTCATCGGGGGAGAAGCGGGCGGGGTGGGCCGAGCGTGTGGGGAACCCGGCCGGGGACACTTTCTGAGGGGAAAATTACACAGAATCCTATAAAATCCCACAAAATCCCACAAATTATCCCAAATCCCCCCTCAGGACAAGCAAACTCCCCCAAAATCCCCCCAAAATCCTTAAAATTCCCCCCCCCCTTTTGGACACCTGAAGTTTCCCGCCAAATTCCCCCCTCAGGACACCCCAAAATTCCTCCAAAATCCCAAACCTGCCACCTCAGGACACTCAAAATCCCACAAATTCCCCCCAAATGCCCCAAATTCCCCCAAAAATCCTCCAAATTCCCCCAAAATCGCCCAGCTTCCCCCTCAGAGTCCCCCCCAAATACCCCTAATCCCCCCCTCAAATTCCCCCCAAAATCTCTCAAATTGCCCCTCAGGACACCCAAAATCTCCCAAAATGCCCCAAATCCTCCAAATTTCCCCAATTATCCCCTCAGGACTCCCAAATTCCCCCAAAATTCTCCAATAAAACCCAAATTCCCCCTCAGGACAACAGAAATCTCCCAAATTCCTCTAAAATTCCCAAAATTTCCCCAAAATCCCCAAATTCCCCTCTCAGGACACCCAAAATGCCCCAAATTCTCCAAATTTCCCAAAATTCCTCCCTCAGGAAACCAAAACTCCCCCAAAATGCCCCCAAATTTCCCCTCAGGATGTCCCAAATTTTCCGAATTGCCCCAAATTCCTCAAAATCCCCCAAATCGTCTAAATTCCCTCAAATTCCCCCTCAGGACATCAAAAATCCTCCAAAATTCCCCAGATTCTCCCCCAAATGCCTCCAAAAATCCCCAAATTCCCCCTCAGGACACCCCAAAATCCACAAAAATCTCCCCAAAATTCCCCAAATTCCCCCAAAATCCCCTCTTAGCACACCTGAAATCCCCCAAAATGCCCCAAATTCCCCAATTTCACCCAAATCTCCCGAATTCCCCCCTCAGGACACCCAAATTCCCCCAAAATGCCCCAAATTCCCCAACTTCACCCAAATCTCCCAAATTCCCCCCTCAGGACACCCAAATTCCCCAAAAATCCCCCAAATTCCACCCAAAATCTCCACATTTTCCCAAATTCCCCCTCAGGAGAACAAAAATGCCTCAATTTCTTCTCAAATTCCCCAAATTCCCCCTTCAGGACACCCAAATTCCACCCAAATCCTCCAAAATGCCCCAAATTCCCCCAAAATTCCCTCTCAGAATACTCAAATTCTCCCAAATTTCCTCAAATTCGCCTCTCAGGACACCCCAAAATACAAAATTACCCCAAAATTCCTCAAATCCCCCCTCAGGACACCCCAAAATCCAAAAATCTCCCAAATTTCCTCAAATTTTCCCCTCAGGACACGTAAAATCCCTCAAATTTCCACCAAATCCCCAAATTCCTCCATAATCCCCCAAATTTCCCCTCAGGACACCAAAAATCCACAAATATTTCCCCAAAATTCCCCCCTCAGGACACCTAAAATCACTCAAATTCCCCCAAAATCTCCCAAATTCCCCCCTCAGCACAACCAAAATGCCCAAAAATGCCCCAAATCCCCCAATTTCCCCAAAATCTCCCAAATTTCCCCCTCAGGATCCCCCAAATTGCCCCAAAATCCACAAACTCTCCATCAGGACACCCCAAATCCCCGAAATTCCCCCCAAAATCCCCAAATTTTCCCCTTAAGACACCCAAATTCACATAAATTCCCCCCAAAATCCCTCAATTTCCCCCTCAGGATACCCCAAATTCCCCCTCAGGAAACCAAAAGTTCTCCAGATTTCCCCCAAATTCCCTCAAAAATCCACGCTCAGGACACCCAAAATGTCTCAATTTCCCCCACAGGACACCCCAAATTCTCCCCTCAGGAAACCAAAAGTTCCCCAGATTTCCCCCAAATTGCCTCGAAAATCCATGCTCAGGACACCCAAAATGTCTCAATTTCCCCCAAATCCCCAAATCCCCCCCTCTGGACACCCAAAACCCCCAAAATGCCTCAAAAATCCCCCAAATTCCCTCCAAAATCCTTCAAATTGCCCCAAAATTCCCCAAATTTCCCATTCAGGGCACTCAACTTCCTCCAAGTTCCTTCCCCCAAATTCCCTCAAAATCCCCCCTCAGGACACCCAAAATCCTCCAAATTTCCCCAAATTCACCCCCCGGACACCCAAATCCTCGAAAATCCCCCAAAATTCCCTCTCAGGACACCCAAATTTCCGCAAAATTCCCCCTCAGGAAACCCAAAATCCCCCAAATTCCTCCCAAACTTCCACAAATTCCCTCGGAATCCTCGAAATTTGTCCCCAGGTCCCCCAAATCCCTCAAAATTCCCCCAAATTCCCCCCTCAGGACACCCAAATTTCCGCAAAATTCCCCCTCAGGAAACCCAAAATCCCCCAAATTCCCCAAAATAACCCAAATTCCCCCATCAGGACAACAAAAATCCCCCAAATTCCTCTCAAATCCCCCAAAATTCCCTCTCAGAACCCCCAAATTCTCCCAAATCCCCCCCTCAGGACACCTAAAATCCCTCAAAATCCCCAAAGTCCCCCCAAACTCCCCCTCAGAACATCCAAAATCGCCCAAATTCTCCCTCAGAACACCCAAACTCCCCAAAAATGCCCCAAATTTCCCCCTCAGGATGCCCAAATTCCCCCCAAAATCCCCCAAATTCCCATAAACTCCACCAAATTTCCCTAAAATTCCCCCAATTTCCACAAAATTGCCCCCAAAATTCCCTCCTCAGGACAACCTGAATCCCACTAAAAAACCCCTTAGGACACCCAAATTCCCTCAAATTCCCCCCAAAATTCCCCCTCAGGATGCCCCAAATCCCCCAAATTCTCCCAAAATGCCCCAAATTCTTCCCCAAATTCCCCCCTCAAGACATCCAAACTCCCCCAAAATCCCCCTCAGGACACACAAAATCCCTCAAATTCCCCCCAAATCCCCTCAAATTCCCCCTCAGGACACCCCAAATCCCCCCCAAAATCCTCCAGATTTCCTCCTCAGGACACCCAAATTCCCATGAATTTCCCCCAAATTCCCCCAAAATTCCCCTCTCAGGAAACCCAGACTTCCCCCAAATGCCTCAAATTCCCCCAAATCCCCCCTCAGGACACCCCAAATCCCCCAAATTCTCCAAAATCCCCCAAATTCCCCCCTTGGGACACCAAAATCCCCCAAATTCCCATTTTTGACCCCAAACTTCCCACCTGAGCACCCAAATTCCCATTTTTAGTCCCAAACTTTCCCTTCCTTGACACAAATTCTCCTTTTTCAGTCCCCAATTTCCCTTTTTGGCCCCAAATTCCCCTTCTTTGGTCCAAATTTTCCCCTTTTTAGACTAAAATTCCCCTTTTTTAGATCCAGACTTCTCACCTGAGCACCCAAATTCCCCTTTTAGACCAATTCTCCTTTTTGAGTCCAAAATTTCCCTTTTTTCAGCCCAAATTTCCCTTTTGGAGCCCAATCTTCCCACCTGAGCACCCGAATTCCCCTTTTAGACCCGAATTCTCCTTTTTTTGGTACAAATTTCCCTTTTTTGGACCCAAATTCTCCCATTTTCAGCCCAAATTCTCCATTCTTGGCCCCAAATCCTCCATTTTTTGAACCCAAATTTCCCTTTTTAGTCCCAAATTTCCCTTTTTTGGACCCAAATTCCCCCCCCCCCTTTTTTTTTGTTACAAATTTCTCATTTTTGGACCCAAAACACTTGATTCCAGTTGGTGGGAGAACCCGGAGATTTTCAAAAGGATGTATGGGAAAGAGTAGTTTTCCTCACTGTGTGTATACTTGGAGGATCGCTCTTTTTACTGTGCTTATTTATCTGTTTCACTAAAACAGCATTTGCTGTGCAGACCAACCTAAAGAAACCAAGGAAAGTGACAAAGTTAAGTAACCGTGATTACCAAAGTGCACAAGAAATTTACAGTCAATTCAAGAAATTAAATAGGAAACCCACGAATCAAAAATTGTAAATTGATGCGAGCTTAAAATTTAAGCTCGATCAAAGAGAAAGAGGGGGGACTGTTATGAACAAAAATTCTGTTGATTTTTTCTGTGAGAAAAAGGTTACCACTGTTGCTGCTGGGGTTCTGCCTGTGTTATGGTAGTTACGGGTCGCTGTTGTTAATGTTTGTTTTTGTATCAGTGAAAGCCCTGGCTGGGGTGAGGTAATGGCCCCGCTCTGAGACAGTGAAGGGTGGGGACCTCCCGAACAGCGAGGAGGAGAGACTTTGGACTGGAGGGATGTGCAAAATACTCCAAGGACCAGCATGCTGTGTGGGACCCCTGCTCCGAATGCTCTGAGAAAACCCCAAAAGCAACGAGCCAGCTAAGAGTTGAGAGACTGGAGTGATGTCTGGATGAGGGGAGCGGAGTGCTGGGCCTGCAGAGATGCTGAAAACCTTCGTTGTTCCTCACCCTGCGTTCGAGAGCCCCCGGGCCGGGTCTGGGAGGAAGTGAGACTGAGACCAATCCAACATCGGAGGGTGTTGATGCCCTAAAGGCTCCCACGAGGACCGGACCCCCAGCTCTGCCCCTGGTGGACAAAGCTGCGCATGTCGTCCTCCTCCTCTGAGTCGCCCTAGGAGACACGACAGGGACTGCAGCCCCGCCGAGCTGCCCAATCCTGAGCTGATCACTTTTAATAAAGGCATTAAAAGGAGAAGAAGTCTCCTGGCCCTGTTTATTTCAAGCAGCACAAAGTTCCTTGGCAAGAGTCACTCTGCTCCTGAGGGGACACTTCAGGCACACCAAGGAAACACAGCAACAACAAAACCAAACCAGATCCAGGCAATCAAACCAGAAATGAACCGAGAACAGTCCCTGTGTGTGTGAGAGACACAGGGACAGTGAGGGCAAGGATAAAAGGAATGTGGCCTAAAAGCTTAACAGAGCTCAAACTTAACAGGACTTATCTCATACCTTAATTTTAATGGATACAGTCAACTGCACAATTTAGCAAAAGAACAGCACTTAACAGTATTTAACCTAACTTAAAACCTATGTTAGAAATTTAACAGAGGAATAAAACTTAACAATATTCAACTTAGCTTATAAGTTATATTTAACATACATAGCAAACGAACAATTCTTAGAAGCATTTGACTTAGCTTAGACCTCATGACTTAACCTCACTTACAGGCCTGACTGACTCAGGTATCCAAGGCACTCAAGCCCCTCAGAGAGCAGCATTTCTGCCACATTTCCCCAGCACAGGCACTCCTGTGTGCACACAGACACCAAGAGTCCGTGCAAGGCACCTGTGAGAAATTCCCCTGAGAGCAGGAAATGCTCCCTGTGGATGCTTTGCCATCTCCCCAGCAAAGGGCGAAGGGTTGAGCCTGGAGGAGTGGGGGGACCGGCCCAGGCTCCGTCGTTGTTCGGGATCCCCAAGTGCAGCAAACGGGAGAGTTCCCGGCTGGGAGAGGCTCCAATCAGAGGGAGTCACTGGCCCAGGAGAGCTCCAAGGGCTCCTTTTGGAGCGCTGTGTGCAGGGCGCCAAGAGAGGGGCTGCAGTCCCTGCAATGGTTCATCCTGGCCGCACTTGGCACCAACAGCTTTCTTTGGCAGTGTGAGAACAGGGATGTTGTGCCACGGAGGGAACAAAAACAGTTCCCAGGGCTGCTTCTGGAGAAACCAGGAGCTGGTTGGGCAGCAGCAGTGCCTGGAGCAGACAGTGTTTGTGATGAGCTGCAGAGGAGCTGAGCCCAGGGGCTGTTGGCCAAGGCCGAGACCCAAGGAGCATTTCTCAGCTGGCAGGGCGGCCTGAGAAGGGGAGGGGGGAATGCAGCAGCACAGGGCCATGGAACCAAGGGACCATTGTGACACTGTGGGGCCCTGTGAGACCAAGGGACCACTGTGACCCTGTGGGGCCCTGTGAGACCAAGGGACCATTGTGACACTGTGGAGCCCTGTGAGACCAAGAGACCATTGTGACACTGTAGGGCCCTGTGAGACAAAGGGACCATTGTGACACTGTGGAACCTCATGGAATCATGGAGACCACTGTGACATTGCTGAACCTCATGGAACCAAGGGGACTGTCCTGACACTGTTTGGCTCCATGAAATGTAGGGTTCATTGTGACACTGAGAGGCGCCATTAAACCAAGGGTCCATTGTGACACTGCCGGGAGTCCTCAAACTGTGGAGACCATTATGACACTTTGGGGTGTCATGGAACCAAGGGGCCATTGTGACACTGCAAGACGGGGCCATTGTGACACTGCGAGACTCCACGGAGCCAAGGGTCCAAACTCTGACATTGCAGGGCCTCATGGAACAGTGGAGAGATCATTAGGACACTTTACAGCCTCATGGAATGAAGGAGGCCGTTGTGACACCGAGGGGCACCATGGAATCATGGAGACCATTGTGACACTTTGAGGCCCCATGGAATAACCAAAGCATTGTGTCACTGTGAGGCCTCATGGAACCAGTGAGACCATTGTGACCCTGGAGGTCACCAGAGAACCAAGAGGACCATTGTGATACTGTGGGGCCTCGTGAAAACAAGAGGCCTTTGTGACACTGCAGGGCTGCATGGAACCAAAGGTCCAGTGTGACATTGCAGGCCCTCATGTCATCAATGGTCCATTGTGACACTGTGGAGCCAAAGGAGACCATTGTGACACGGCAAACGCCCAGGGTACCAAGGTCCATTGTGACATTGCAGGCCTTGTGGAACAGAGGAGTCACGTTACATTGTGGGGCCTGGGGAACCATGGAGATCATTGTGATACTGCAAGGCCTCATGGAATCAATCGGACCATTGTGATACTGCAAGGCCTCGTGGAATCAGTGGAACCATTGTGACACTGCAAGGCCTCATGGAATCAGTGGGACCATTCTGAGACTTCAGGGCCTTGTGGAGCCGAGGGGACATTGTGACACTGCTGGACCCCATGGAAACAAGACAGCAGTATGTCACTGACATTTTTTCATAAAAATCCTTTCTTTGGGATTTTTCCTCTTCTGGGAAGCTGAGGCCCCAGAAGAATAATGTAAACAATTGTTATCTGCTGGTGTGGAATGTAGCAGGTGCACCTATAATTGGCCCATGTTCCATGTTTACAATTAAGGGCCAATCAGGACCAAGCTCTCTGGGACAGATTCACAGAGAGCTCTCTTGTTTATTGCTATTCCTATTCTTTTCTTAGCTTAGCAGCTTCTGAGCTTTTCTTTCTATTCCTTTTAGTATAGTCATAATGTACTATATATCATGAATTAATAAATCCAACCTTCTGATCATGAAGCCAAGATTCTCGTCCATCTCTTCACCCCTGAGGAACCCTTGCAAAGCCATGTAACACCATTGTCGCACTGTGGGGCCTCATGGATCCAAGGCACCATTGTGACCCTATGGGGCCCCACAAAACCAAGGGAAGATGGAACAGGTCTTGCTGGTTTGGCCTCCCAGGGGCCACCTGACTGGTCCAGCTGACCTTGGAACATTAAGACTCTCTTGTCATCTGCTTCTGAAACACTGGTACTCCGCGCTTCCCTTCCCAATAGAAAAGAACTGTTCTTTTCTGCCAGGCACCCATGGCCAGAATTGGGATTTCACCTCCAAATTTCCCTATATCCAGAGATTGTTCCAATAGGAATATTGCCAGGACAAGTCTAGCTGCCAGTGGTTTCATGAGGGTCACTTCCCATCTGTCCCCAAAATACTGGGGAAGGCTCTGCGCTTTCCTTCCTGTGGAAAGAACTGTCCTGCTTCTCCAGGTGCCGATGGCCAAGACTGGCCTTCCACCTCCAAAATTCCTTCAGTTCAAAGACTGCACCCAGACAAAATCTGCCCTTATTGACAAGTCTGCCGGGCCTTGGCCTTGTGAGGCTCTCAGCTGCCTTCCAAACACTGGAGCCCTGTGTTTTCCTTCCTGTGGAATAGAACTGTCCATCTCCTTCAGGCACCCAAGGACAGAATCGGGATTTCACCTCCAACATTCCCTGTTGTGAGAGACTGGAGGAGACTGTTGGCTCAAAACATTTTTGCACAGGGGAGGAAGGGGCAGGTCCAGCCTTGCCCTGCCCTGGAACTCCAATGCTCCTGTGCCCTGGAACCCCAATCCCCCCAGAGCCTCTATCCCAGCCCAGCAGTGTCTGCCAGTCCCTGGCACAGCACAGGCAATGCTCCACAGCCACCTCTGCAGCCCCAGCCCAGCTCCTGAGGGACCAAATGAGCCCAAGGCCCACCTGGGGGAAGGGCCCAGGGAAACCAAGGGGTATTGAAGGCTGACCACAAGGCAAGCACATATCTTGACCCTACCTCCTCTTGGAATTTCCATCTAAACACTGCTGGAATCCAGGACTTGGTAGCAGTGTGGGTGCTTCTGTATATGTTTTTTGTTTTTCTCTTTCTGTGTATATTTCTTCTATTTCTGGTCTCTTGCAAATCTTGAGTAACTTAAAACTGCACAGGCTTAGAGTTTGTAAATGTGAATGGTCCAATTTAAAGCTTTGATAAGTGTTTCTTTTTTTTTTTTTTTTCATTGAATGTCATATTAAACCATTTGCCAAGTTTCCATAATTTTCTAATACAACTAGTAAAAGCTGTCTTGTTCTTTTGAGCTCCTGATGATCTCTTGTCAGAATTTCTGCACTGCGTCCAACTCAGAGGAAACAAACAATTGCAATTCCTTTTAAATCTCTCATTGAGAAAGTTTTTTAGTGGATGGGAGTCAGGGCTTGTCTGTCCTGCTTGGCCCAGCCCAGGCAGGGCTTTCCCAGCCACATTCCACTCTCCATTTCCCAGCTGGAGCCGCTGGTGCCTCTGAGTTGTGCTGCCCCAGCCCCAGGGACGCTCTCCTTGTCTGCCCATTCCCCCACGGTCTCTGGGCAGGGATGGCCTCAGTGGGGGCTGCTGACATCCTCAGCACCTTGGAGGCTGCTGCTGAATTTTCCTGCTCCAGAGGCTTGTTCAGCCTTCAGCTCTTGAGTGCAGGAATTCAGTGTCCCAGGGCTCATTAACATTGAGAACACCTTAAAAAGCCAAGCCTCTGGGAATCATTTGATTTCAGTTTCCAAATCTTGTGTGGTTAAAAAGAGAGATTTCAGAAGTGCATTCAACTGAATATGTTCTATTTAAAAAGACAGTGAGAAAACAATTTTTAGGACCTGTTTATTTTTTTTTCCCTGTTAATAGCAATCTCCACTTGACATTTAAACCAAGTACCTCCTCATGCAGTTTGAACATATAAAAATCAATACCATTCATGGCTGACAATCAATCAGACTCTGTCCCTACCTCCACCCCACCATTTCCCCCATCCCAGCCCTGGCACTCAGAGCAGCCTTGTGCAAATCTGAGCTCCCTCCAGCCCAGGCTGCACCTGCAGCTTTCAGCTCCTTGGCTCCAACTCCCACCTTCATTCCTTGGAGAAGGAGCTGCCCGAGACACAGAGGGATGTTCATTTATTGTCAGCCAACAAAGCCAAGGGAAGGCAGAGCTCCATCAAATGCAAAAGCCATTCTTCTCCCTGGCTCTACCCCTCACTTGATCCCCACGGCGTCTCCTGTTTCCATCATCCCTCCATTGCCAGGCACTTTCTGGGACAAGGGAGCTCTGCTCTGGCTACAGAGGGAGGTGGAAGTGCCACCAATGGAGTGGGAAGCACAGCTCATCAGGGTTTGTGTCCTTTGGGGGTCAGGAACTGGTGAGACTCAGAGGCACAGAAAGTTTCTCTTCATGGCCAACAGATCATAGTTGAACAGGATAAAATTTAATAACAATCACAGCTATGTGCAACCTCCCAGCAGTATCTGATGAGTCCAACATTCACAAGTGATTTCCACACTAAAATTATTTAGACAAACATGGTTCTATGATCGATGTAAACACAATCAAGTTCTTGGATCAGGATGCTCATCCTGGAGTGGGTGTAAAACAGCTCGAATGATTCCTGATTTGCAAAGCTGTCAGTGGTGGATGGAGAAGGGAGGTCAGGCTGATTTTGATCTTGAGGAAATGCTGAAACCAGCCTGACTCATTTATTTCCTCCTGTACCGGGTGAGTGTCCTCTTTCCCCTTCCACCCATTGGCTTTTGTTTCCCACCAGCCCCCCTGTCAAGAGCCTGGCTTTGTGTTCTCCATCCCCTCCTCGCTGGTACTGCCAGGCTGGGATGAGGAGCCCCTCAGCCTTCCCTGCTCCGGGCTGGACAAGCCCAGCTCCCTCAGCCTCTGCTCACAGCCCAAGGGCTCCAGCCCCACCTTGGAGGCCCTTCCCAGACCCTGCTCCCGCTGCCAGACATCTTTCCTGTACAGGGGAATCCAACCCATGCCACAGTGACCTGGATCATCCCCCGTCCTTGATGTCCTGGTCACACAGCCCTGGCCCCTTGTCCCCATGTCAGGCTCTGGGGTGGATCCTGTGGAACATCCTTTGGTGGAGGCTGTGGCTCCAGGTGGGCCAGGGGGATCCCGGGGGACAGGGACCCTGCTGGGCATGGACAGCATTGGACTTGTTGGGAGAAACTGTGAGGGGGAGCTAGGGCAGAGTGACCAAGCCAGTGACCTGACACAGCCCTGCTGGGATGTCACACAGCCCCTCTGGGATGACACAGCCTGCTCTGTGATGTCACAGCCCAGTCTCTAATGTCACAGAGCTGATCTCTGATGGCTGGTCACAGCCAACTCTGTGATGCCAGATCTCTGCCCTGTGATATCACAGCCTGCTCTGTGATGTCCCAGAGGCAGTCTATCATGTCATAGTTCTCAATAATCTCACATAACCCACTCTGTGATGTCATAGCCCACTCTGTGACCTCATGTTACCAGATGATAAATTGTCTCCACCAGGTTAGCTGACACCTGGACCTTGTTCTCCAATACCCCAGGCCTGTGGAAACCACACAGTGCCCATTGTGTGAGAAGGGGAACTGGAAGTTTAGCAGCTTCAATGTCCTGCCAGCTCAGCCAGGCCCACTGGAACACTGGGTTCCACGACCACCAGGGACCAAGAGAGAGACCCCCAGGGTCTGGAAGGACGCATGGGTAATGGGGAGGGGAAATATGTTAATGATTTTGGGGAAATTATATTCATATGTATGTTTAGTCCAGGACAATCAATGAATATGTGTGCAATATACAGAATATAAACAGAAACTTTCCTGCACTCAGTCTGCACGGCTTTGGGAGGAGCTCTCCCCCATGCATCCAGCTGAATAAAGAATGCTGCTTCTTAATGCTACACTGGGGTTAAGGAGTTTTGTATTTTACAGAATTTTTGGTAACACTCCCACTGCCAAGGAAAGCTCTGTCTGCTGCTGTTCACAAACAGAGAAGGGCTGGTGGCAGATGTGGGGCTTGGAGGCAGCCTGGGGCACAGTGACCATGAAATAATCAAGTGTTCAATGTTCTGTGAAAGAAGGAGGGGCAGCAACAAAACTCCTACACTGGAATTAGGAAGGGCAGACTTTGGCCTATTTAGGATGCTGATGTGTGGAGTACTAAATCTGGTACTGATCTTTTTAGGGGACACAGTCCTTAAAAACCAAGGGATCCAGGAAGGATGGACACATTTCAAGAAAATCATCTTAAGGGGGAAGGAGCAGCCTGTCCCAGTGTGGCAAAAGATGAGCTAGTGAGGTAAATAACTGGCCTGGCAGGGCATGGAGTTTTTGTAGGAACTCAGGGAAAAAGGGCCAGCAACTCAGGAAGTGTTTAAGGATGTTTTTAGGTTATGCAGGAAGAAAAGTTGAGAGGTGAAAGTTCAATTAGAACTTAACCTGGCGGTTTCTGTAAGAAGAATAAAAAAGGTTTTTATAAAAAGTTTATAGCAAAAGGAGGGAGAAGGAGAACCACAACCCTTTACTGATTGCAGTTGAGAACAGAGTAACTGAGGATAAGTAAAAGACTAAGCTACTTAATTTCTTGTGTCAATTTTCAAAATTAGGACAGGCTGTCCTCAGGACAAGTGTTCTCCTGAGCTGGTAGGTGGGCACAGGGAGCAGAACAGCCTCTGTAATCCAGGAGGAAGAAGCTGGGGACCTGCTGAGACACTCAGATGCTCACAGGTGTCTCTGGGAGCAGATGGAATCCATCCCAGGGGGATAAGGGAGCTGGTGGATGAGCTCCCCAAGCTGCTCTCCAACATTTACCATCAGTGCTGGCTCAGCAGGGAGGTTCCAGAGCACTGGAGGTGCCAGTGTGAGCCCATCCCCAAGAAGGGCTGGAAGGAGGAGCTGGGGAGGCCTGTCAGCCTGACCTGGGTGCCCGGCAAGGTTATGGAACAGATCACCTTGAGTGCCATCACAGGGCACCCACAGGATGGCCGAGGGATCAGAGCCAGCCAGAGTGGATTTAGGGGTGGCAGGTCCTGCCTGACCAACCTGATCTCCTTTTATGACCAGGTGACCCACCTATGGATTCAGGAAAGGCTGTGGATGTTGTGTGCCTACACTTCAAAGCCTTTAAAACCATGAGCCACAGAATTCCCTGGAAAAACTGCAGCCCATGGCTTGGACATGTTCACCCTTCCCAGGGTAAAGAGCTGGCTGGAGGCTGGGCCCAGAGAGTGGTGGGGATGGTGCTGCACCCAGCTGGTGTCCAGGCACTGGTGGTGTCCCCCAGGGATCTGTGCTGGGCCCAGTCCTGTTTAATATCTTCACTGATGATCTGGGTGAGGGGATCGAGTCCACCATTCACAAATTGCAGATGGCACCAAGCTGGGTGTGAGTGTGGATCTGCTGGAGGGCAGGTAAAGAAGACACAGCCTTAAGCTGCACCTGGAGAGGTTCAGGCTGGATAATAAGAAGAAGTTCTTCACAGAAAGGGTGAGTGGGCATTGGAATGGGCTGGCCAGAGGAGAGGTGGAAGAGTCACTGTCCCTCTCCAGTGGCACTTAGTGCCATGATCTGGGTGACAAGGGAGTATGAGGGTATTGGTTGGGCTT
This sequence comes from Melospiza georgiana, assembly GCF_028018845.1. Taxonomy (NCBI): domain Eukaryota; kingdom Metazoa; phylum Chordata; class Aves; order Passeriformes; family Passerellidae; genus Melospiza; species Melospiza georgiana. The sequence goes on from NW_026652215.1 coordinate 3,920,334, forward strand.
GATGATCCCAAAGGTCTTTTCCAGACTATTTGATTCTGTCATTCTGTGATAATTGGGACACTCTGGGGCCATTGTGACACTGCAGGGCCTCATGGAACTAAGAGGACCAAGGTGACACCGTGCAGGCCCACAGAACCAGGGGTCCACTGTGGTGCTCTGGGGCCAAATGGAGCCAGGGAGTGCACCGTGACACTCTGGGTCCTCGTGGAACCACAGAGGCCATTGTGACACTGCAGGGCCTTGTGTAACCAAGGGGTTTCACCATTTTGACACTGCAAAATCAAGGAGACCATTGGGACACTCCACGGCCTTTCTGGCACTGCGGGGGTCCATGGAACCAAGGAGCTCCTGTGAAACTGCAGCACCAACGAGAACATTGTGACACTGTGTAGCCCCATGGAACCGAGGACAACATTGTCATATTTGGGGCTCCATGGAACCAAGGACACCAATTGCTCTGCATGGTCACATGGATCTAAGGAGACCAGTGTGATAGTGCATGGCCTGGTGTGACCAAGAGGCCTTTGTGACACTGAGGGGCCCCATGGAAACAAGGACATCTTTGCAGATGTCACCAAACTGGGTGTGAGTGTTGATCTGCTGGAGGGTAGGAGGGCTCTGCACAGTGCCTGGGACAGGCTGGATTCAGGGCCCAAATCCAAAAAGGTGAGGTTTAGGAAGACCAAGTGCTGGGTTCTGCACTTTGGCCACAACAACCCCTGCAGCACTACAGGCTGGGGACAGAGTGGCTGGAGAGCAGCCAGGCAGAAAAGGACCTGCAGGGACTGATGGACAGCAGGCTGGACATGAGGCAGCAATGTGCCCAGGTGGCCAAGAAGGCCAAGGGCTCCTGGCCTGGATCAGGAATGGTGTAGCCAGCAGTAGCAGGGCAGTGATTCTTCCCCTCTGCTCAGCACTGGTTGGGCAGCACCTCAAGTGCTGTGTCCAGTTGTGGGCCCCCTGGGGTGGGCAATTAGAAGAAATGTGAAGCAGGGGGTATAAAGAAAGCAAATGCGAAGCAGAGGAAATGCTGAGGGCAGTTTGGGGGTGGCTGCCAGGCTGCCCTGGCTCTGAGCAACAGCATCTGCAGTGGGACAGGAAACTCCCAGCTGATGGGAACAAATCATCTGGCTGAGTGCAGAGGCCAGGACAAAGCTGAGTGGTTTCCCTCGTGTCCCCCAGCCCTTGCAGGCCCCAAGGGCTGATGGCATTTGTGCTCCTTCAGGTTCATGTCCCCACACCAACAGCATGGGGGTGCTCCCCCTGCTGTGTGCAATGCAAACAGGGGCTGCTGAGCCAGTGCTGCCGTGTCTGTGCCTGCAAGGATGGGGCACCTGTGTGAGCTGGGGGAGAGGCCAGGGCTGCAGAGGGGGGATGTTGTTGGCAGCTCCGTGAGGACACTCTGGGACACTGCCCTGCACTGTGGAGCGCACTGGGGATGGATCAGCCCCTGCTCTGCTGCTCCTTCCCGTCTGCCCCAGAGCCCTTGCAGAGCCCCAGCCATGCTGTTTGCCCCCAGCCTGCCCACGGCCAGCCTGGGGCTGCTCACAGGGCTTTTCTGTGCTGAGCATTGGCCTGGGTGTGTTCTTGAGAGAGCCTGGGCAAGGAGCCTGGAGCCTCCAAGGCTGAGGCCTCAGCGCTGCCCCAGCAGTGCCCATGGCCTGTCCCTGCTGCAGCCCTGGCACTGCCACCCCCAGGGCTGTGCCTGGCCCCGAGAGCACTCAGGCCCTGCAGCAACACCAGAGCCACCAGGGCAGTGGGGCAGGGCCACGGCAGCAGCACTGGCAACACCAAGTGCTGCTGCTGCTGGGCAAAGCTGCTGAGGAAGCCCTGATCAGCCCCCAGATCTGCACACAGACATTGCTGCTGCAGATCCACAGAAGGCAACTAAACGGCATCTCTGCAGAAAACTTGGCTGGGAGTTCCTTTAGTTCCTTAAAAACCCACCAAGGGAATAGCTCCTCATTGGCACAGTCTGTGACCACAGGGAAGGTGGAGAGAAATAAAATGAGAAATAGCAGAAAAAGGGACATTTCTCTGTGTAAATATGAAAAAAATAAAAACAACAGTAAAGAACCTCCAAAATTAAACCAAAAAGGAGTATCAAAGATGGCTTTTATTACAAGTGAGTTGCTCAAATTGACTAGAAGCTTAATGTTTCTGAAACCATCCCGTCATCAGTCTCCACACGGCAGCCTTGAGCTCCTGGTTCCTCAGGCTGTAGATGAGCGGGTTCAGGGCTGGAGGTACCACCGAGTACAGAAATGACAGGGCCAGATCCAGGGATGGAGAGGACATGGAGGGGGGCTTCAGGTAGGTAAAAAATGAAGTGCTGATGAAGAGGGTGACCACAGCCAGGTGAGGGAGGCAGGTGGAAAAGGCTTTGTGCCGTCCCTTCTCGGCAGGGATCCTCAGCACAGCCCTGAAGATCAGCACATAAGAGAAAACAATGAACACAAAACAGCCAAATGCTAAACACACACTAACAGCAATTAGCCCAAGTTCCCTGAAGTTGGACTGCGAGCAAGAGAGCTTGAGGATCTGTGGGATTTCACAGAAGAACTGGCCCAGGGCATTGCCATGGCACAGGGGCAGGGAAAATGTATTGGCTGTGTGCAGCAGAGCATTGAGAAAGGCACTGGCCCAGGCAGCTGCTGCCATGTGGGCACAAGCTCTGCTGCCCAGGAGAGTCCCATAGTGCAAGGGTTTGCAGATGGACACGTAGCGGTCATAGGACATAATGGTCAGGAGGTAAAGCTCTGCTGCAAAGAAGAAGAAAATCAGGAAGACCTGAGCAGCACATCCTGAGTAGGAGATGTCCCTGGTGTCCCAGAGGGAATTGTGCATGGCTTTGGGGACAGTGGTGCAGATGCAGCCCAGGTCACTGAGGGCCAGGTTGAGCAGGAAGAAGAACATGGGCGTGTGCAGGTGGTGGCCGCAGGCTAGGGCGCTGATGATGAGGCCGTTGCCCAGGAGGGCAGCCAGGGAGATGGCCAGCAAGAGGCAGAAGTGCAGGAGCTGCAGCTGCCGTGTGTCTGCCAGTGCCAGCAGGAGGAAGTGCCTGATGGAGCTGCTGTTGCACATTTGTGCTGTCTTGGCATGGGGATCTGTAAAAAAAAGTACTCATGGAATAATTGGGTTTGGAGAGGACTTGAAATATCCCAGCACAGCCTGGGGGCACTTTCCCCCTACTGCCTGCTCAGGGTGCTGCTGCCTGGAGTTGTCCCTGCCAGCAGCTGCTTCTGTGTGCCCAAGGCTATGACCTGCCAGTGCTGCCAGAGCCCAGCCCAGCCCTGGGGGCTCAGCTCTGCCCTGCAGAACCCTCCCAGCTCTTGCACTGCCCAGGGGCAGCTCTGGCTCTGCAGGCTCTGATGGCAACGTCAGAGCAACCCTGAGGAGACTGGAAAAGTGACAGGGATGCTGCCTGTGATGGGCCCTGTGCTGATTTTCGTCAGTGTCTGGTTTATTCACATCTGAGATAACTTCTTTTTTTTCTAAATGGGAACCGAGTGATTAATATCTGTGTGCAAGTTCCCATCCAGGTAACCCAGAGTAGTAGAATAAAAAGCATGATTTTCTCTTTTATGCAGCCCCTGCCTTGCTGTGCTCCCTGTATATTCTATTTGCAAATGTTCAGCAGATTAATGCCCTGCTGGGAGCTGTCATGAACAATGCAGCATCCACCCCACACAAGGAGAAAACTTCCAAGCTTGACCATCTGTCTCCTGCCACCCAGATCTTGTACCCCAGTGCTGGGAGCAGCTGCCAGGGCTGGCTGAGAGCTGTCCCTGGCAGGCAGCAGAGTCCCTGCCCCAGCACAGCGCCCTGGGCTGCAGGACCCTGCTCTGCATGACAGCCGTGGGCACCCCTGGCTGCTCTGCACAAGAGACAATCAGAGAATGTATTCACAGGGTCGGTGGGCATTGGGATGTTCCAGCTTTAGGAGATGGCTCCAGGAGCTGCAGCTGCATTGTCCTGCAGCCAGAGGTTCCTGTGCCAAGGGCTGGCAGTGATTCTGCCCCAGGCACTTCTCAGCCCCTTCCCAGCCCTGACTGATTGAAGCTCTCTGTGCCTCTGTGCTGTGCCCGGGGTGGCTGCAGGCAGTGCCCCAGCCCTGCTGGGCTGGAGAAAAGCTGCTCATCAAGAGAAATGTGCTTTTGAAGCTCTTCTTGGTTACCAGGAGCTGCCTCTGTGCCAGGAGCCCAGCCCAGCTCAGCAGCACAGACACAGCACAAGGACATTAATGAGCCTCAGGGGCTTTGTGCTCAGGCCCTGAACATCAGTCCCTGAGAGGGAGCTGAAGAAACCTCTCCAGAACTCCAAGTCAGAATCCAACTCCAAAGTTTCTTGGACGTTTAATGGGTCCCACTGAGAAACACAACTGAGAAAGTGTCCCCAGGCCCCAGGCAGAGCAGAGAACTGGAGGCAGTGATGGCAGGTGGGGACAAAGAGAAAGCAAGTCTTGGTGCCCTGGGGAACAGCAGTGTCTGTGCCACCAAGGGCTGTGAGGAGACACCTTGTCCTGAGGCCCTGGGGCCTCCTGGCACAGCCGCAGCCAGGCTGGGCACTGTCAGCGCCTTGTCCTGCCCTCAGCATCCCCCTCAGCCCAAATCCCAGTGGCCTCAAGGATCTGCTGGAAGGAGTCCCTGGGGAGCCTTGCTCAGGAATGGCCCTGGGGGCTCCTGAATGCTCCCAGGGACTGCAGGTTTTTTAAAGACTTTGGGTTTGGCTTTTGCCTTGGAGTCTCTGAGAGGTTTGTGCAATCATGGCCTGCAATTATCTGCTTTAATTAGTCCCTGGAGAGGCTTTGTCAGTAACAACACTCATTGGGGCTCATTAGTACTTCAGTTTACTTAAGCTATTTTAAGGTACTCGGTGTTTCCCTTTTGATACTGAATCTGTGAGAGGCTTGTGCAATCATGGCCCCAATTATCTGCTTTAATGAGTCCCAGGAGAGCTTTGTACTGACACTCAGTGGGGCTCATTAATGGCTTTAGATACTTAAGGCTTTTAATGTACTTTATGGATTTAAGCATACTTTTAGGTAATTTTAAGGATTTCCTTGCCCACACGGAGTCTCTGAGAGGTTTTTGTGCCATCCTGACCTCCAGTTCTCTCCTCCAAGGAGTCCGTGAGGAGCCTGTGTTGGGTATCTTCCCTCTTTCTGTTTTACAACAATGACAATACTGAAAGAATTTTGTAAGGCTTTCTGAAAGCATCCAAACAAACATAAGACAATTTACAATACAAAAACAACTAGGAAAATTAAATGTCCTGTTTTAGATAGACATCATCCAACCCTTTAGTCCCTTGGATTGGAAGAGTTTATTGAACCAGTCTTTGTTTTCCATTTGAAGCTTCTTGAACTCTTCATTCAGTACTTGAATGCTCTTGTGGATTGACTCGCTGTGGCTGGAGAGGTTCATGCAACACATGCCCTCAGAGTCTACACAGCCATGCCCATGTGCCCAGAATAAAAATTCTATCGCTGTTCTGCAAGGTAGCATGTGTGATGGTCTCTATGTCTGAGAGCAGGCCACTCAGTATGAGGGAGTAGCATTGGATTGCTTACTTGACAGGCGCCCAAGATGGTCTGATTGTCCTAAAGCTTTAGCTGCAGCCACCCAAGGTAGTCCAAATTGGGGGTGCTACCATCCAATACCTGGATTAAATCTTGCAAAGCCATCTCTTTGATATCATCCAATACTTCTCTGGGGATACCTGCTGTTTGATCATCTGGTAGGCTGTGTTGTCCTTCTCCAGCTAGATGGTTGATTGTCAATTCCGCCCTTGCCTCATTATTAGCATAGTCATTGCTAGTAGCATAATAAACACTTCCATCCCTCTTCCCACAGGGTGTATTCTGTAAATGACAACAACATAATATATTTTAAATCATAGGTGCCAGAATTTTGAAGCACCCTCGGGGTTCACATCGGTGACCTGAGCCATACGTGCTGCCGGAAGCCTGAAAAGCTGCAAGAGCGCTCACGAAAGAGGTATGAAAAGGCAAGCAGCATATAAGTTATCCGCCGCGTATCTAGAATGGTGAGGGATAAAGGGGATAGATTTGTTATTAGCCTACGGATACGCTGAAGAAACTTTCCTTAACCCACATGAACTTTCGGAATGGAGAAAATCTGGGGATATACTGTGGGAAGCAGTGTTAGAAGATGATAAGTCAGCAAAGAAACCAAGCAAGCCATGGCAGGTGATATACAATACACTTCAGCATGTCTCTGAGTGCACAGCAGCAGCTGCGGCTCAGGATGCCTGCGAGGCTGTGCTGCTCCGAACTCGGCATGGGCGCAGCGGCGGGAGCGATGGCAGGCACAGGGGGGTTCGCCCCCTACAACACAAGCGCCGCGGGACCGGAGCGCTTCTTCCAGCGGGAGCGCTCTCCCTCCGCCCCGCAGCCGGCAAAAGCTTCAGTGTGAGACCTAACAGCATAATAAATGTGACTCTTGTCAACAAAAGAAAGATTTCTACTGCAATTAAGAAGCCAGTGATAATAAACAAAGGACACCGAGGAGATTACGGTCAAGATGTTTTTCACCTAAGTTAAAAGGACTTTTTGTTTTTCCTAGCAGAGACTTTAAATATCAGAAGCCCAACTAACTCAGTCAGTAGGACATTAAACTCTGAAATTATATTTTGAAAAAATTTAAAAATGTTAAAAATGTGTTAAAGTGGTTGTAGAAGTAAGATGTAATGAGTGTGTTTTTTGTTTTTTTTAAGCTTTGTTTAGATGTGAAAAAAGTAAAAGCAAGCACTGAATTTAAAAGAATTTTTCCACAGGTATACCTTGAACAAACTTCTTATGTTTAAGTGCATTCAAGTATAAAAATGCTGCAGCAAATACGTGAAGAAACTTGTTTTAGTTTAGTGTTTTAGAATCAGGCCTGTAAGTAAGTTATAGTAAATGCTATATTTTATTTCTATAGTAAGTATTACCCGTTGCTAAGTAGTTTAAGTTAAATTATCTATTAAGTGCCATTAAATGTTAAATACTGTTAAGGTTTAGTTTTGTTAAGTTTATCTCCTGTTAAGTTTAAGTAAAGCTAGATTCTGTTTAAATTATATTAGGTTTAAGTTATGTAGAATTTAAAGTCAGTTAAGTTTTGTTAAAGTTTTGTTAGATTTAAGTGATTTTACATGTAAGTTCTGTTGATTTAAAAATCTGTTAAGTTTAAGTAAAGATAAGTTTAAGTAATGTTAAGTTCTATTAAGTTTAAATGTTTTAAGTTTAATTATTTTAAGTCTAGGTACTATTAAGTTTAAGTGATGTTAGATAGATTTATCCTTTTATGATAGGCGTTTATTTTATGACTTGTGTGTAAAGTGTTGTTGTGAACATCAGAGAAACTCTAGTTAAAAAAGGACAATCAGAAGCATTTGTGAGTAGAGCCATTCCTGTTTGAAGTATATCTGCTGTTTGAGAATAGAAAGCAAACTGACCAGTTGACACGGGTGAAACCTGTGCACATGTTACTCCTTTAGCTTATTTTTGTAGGTTGTATTGGCACACCTGAGTTTGGTTTGAGCCTTGTAGCACATAGAATTCTTTTTGTATCTGTTATATAGCATATCCTATAAAAAGTGACAGCCTTTTTGGTTTGTTTCCCTGGCTTAGATCCCTTGTAAGGGAGAAACCTTGCTAGCTGAGAATACTGTTTGAAATACTGTTTAGTTGTCAGAATTGCCTGGTTTTGTGTTGCAAAGAGTGTGACACAGTTAACCCATACAATTTTGCTTTTCATAAAAAATAAAAACAGGGGAAGTGCTGGGAATTTAGCTGCTAGAGATTGGAAAAGTACAAAGCCGTGGTTCATTCCAAGTCCTGCACCTGTGAGATAGCGTGTCCTTGGGCCTAGCTGTAGCAGGATAACAAATAGTGAAAGAGACATGAGAAAAGAGAGATGTAACCCCTAAGGAATGAGGAGGAGTTCATGGTATAGTTTAACCAATAGATTGCTTGGCTTACAGAATATTCATGAGTTTATTATTTGCTTTGTAAGTGTTTGATGCTTTTTTCATTAAACTGGACCTGTGATGAACCATCTGGTGTCCTGGTCTCCTTCCTACAACAGAACCCCATAACCACATGACCGTGATGGACCTCCATAACCTCATAACCTTGATGGACCTCCATAACCACATCACCCTGATGGACCCCCATAACCACATGGCCTTGATGGAACCCCATAACCCCATGACCTTGATGGACCCCGAGGACCTTGATGGATCCCCATGACCCTGATTGACCCCCATAACCACATAACCTTGATGGATCCCCATAACCCCATGACCCTGATGGAACTCCATAACCCCATGATCCTGCTGACCCACCATGATCTTGATGGACCCTCATGACCCTGATGGACCCCCATGACCCTGATGGACCCCCATAACCCCATAGCCTTGATGGGCCTCCATAACCTCATAACCCTGATGGACCCCCATAACCCCATGATCCATCCCACAACCATGATGGAACCCCAAGACCCTGATAGACCTTCATAACCACATGACCGTGATGGAACTCCATAACCCCATAATCATGATGGACCCCCATAACCCCAATAAATCCCCATGACCTTGATGGACCTCCATAACCCCATGATCCATCCCATAACCATGATGGAACCCCATGACCCTGATAGACCTTCATAACCACATGACCGTGATGGAACTCCATAACCCCATAATCATGATGGACCCCCATAACCACAATAAATCCCCATGACCTTGATGGACCTCCATAACCACATGACCCTGAAAGACCTTCATAACCCCATAACCATGATGGATCCCCATAACCACATGGCCTTGATGGACGTCCGTAACCCCATTACTTTGATGGACGTCCATAAGCCCATAACCGTGATGGACCCCCATAACCCCATGACCCTGATAGACCTTCATAACCACATGACCTTGATGGAGCTCCATGACCCCATGGCCCTGATGGAACCCCATAACACCATGACCCTGGTTACTGCCATGATCTTGATGGACCCCCATAACCACATGACCCCATAACCCTGATGGACCCCCATAACCACATGTCCCTGTGCGGGATGTCCCCATGTGGGATGTGCGGGACGTCCCTGTGCGGGATGTCCGTGTGCGGGATGTCCCTGTGCGGGATGTCCCTGTGCGGGATGTCCCCGTGCAGGATGTCCCTGTGCGGGATGTCCCTGTGCGGGATGTCCCTGTGCGGGATGTCCCCGTGCAGGATGTCCCTGTGCGGGATGTCCCTGTGCGGGATGTCCCTGTGCGGGATGTCCCCGTGCAGGATGTCCCTGTGCGGGATGTCCCCGTGCAGGATGTCCCTGTGTGGGATGTCCCTGTGCGGGATGTCCATGTGTGGGACGTACCCGTGCAGGATGTCCATGTGCGGGAAGTCCCTGTGCGGGATGTCCATGTGCGGGATGTCCCCGTGCGGGATGTCCCTGTGCGGGATGTCCCCGTGCGGGATGTCCCTGTGTGGGATGTCCCCGTGCGGGATGTCCATGTGTGGGATGTCCCTGTGCGGGATGTCCATGTGCGGGATGTCCCTGTGCGGGACGTCCCTGTGCGGGATGTCCGCGTGCGGTGCGAAGCCACTGGCCCCCCACAGGAACACCCGGGGCAGCTGGGCCACCACCAGGAGCAGCGCGTCATCCGCCAGGACGGGGTAGCAGGACACCGGGGACGAGCCTGGGGGAGAGGGGACACGAGTGAGGAGACCTTGGAGACCTTGGAGATGTTGGAGATGTTGGAGATGTTGGGGTGATTGGGACCTTGGGGACCTTGGGGAGCTTGGGGACACTGGGGACCTTGGAGATGTTGGAGATGTTGGAGACCTTGGGAATCTTGAGGACGTTGGGGACTTTGGGAATATGGAGGTTGTTGGGCACATTGGAGATGTTGGGGACCTTTGGGACCTTGGGGACATTGGAGATGTTGGGGACATTGGAGATGTTGGGGTGATGGGGACATTGGAGACCTTGGGGACATTGGGATGATGGGGACCTTGGGCACACTGGAGATGTTGGGGTGATGGGACATTGGAGACCTTGGAAAACACTGGGGACATTGGAGATGTTGGGGCAATGGGGACCTTGGGGACATTGGAGATGTTGGAGACCTTTGGGACCTTGGGGACATTGGGGGTACTGGGGACATCAGGTGTACTGGGGTGATGGGGCCTTGGGGACCTTGGGGACATTGGAGAACGTTGGGGACATTGGAGATGTTGGGGTGATGGGACCTTGGGGATACTGGGGACATTGGAGACCTTGGGGACATTGGAGATGTTGGGGACCTTGGAGACCTGGGGGACCTTGTGAACATGGAGGGTGTTGGGGCCGTTGGGGACATTGGGGACCTTGGAGATGTTGGGGTGATGGGACCTTGGGGACATTGGAAACCTTGGGGACCTTGGAGATGTTTGGACATTGGAGATGTTGGGGTGATGGGACACTGGGGACCCTGGAGATGTTGGGGTGATGGCACTTTGGGGACCTTGGGGACCTTGGGGACATTGGAGATGTTGGGGTGATGGGACCTTGGGGACATCTGAGGACCTTGGGGACCTTGGAGATCTTGGGGACATTGGAGAGCTTGGGGACCCTGGGGACATCTGAGGAGACCTCAGGGCCATCGTTCTCCCCGAGGCCACTTTGGTGTCCCTCAGCCCATCCTGGTGTCCCCAAGGCCGTTCCTGGGGTGGCATTGCCACCCTTGGTGTCCCCAAGGCCGTTCCTGGGCTGGCATTGTCACCCTCGGTGTCCTCGGGCTCCATCTTGATGTCCCTCACCCATTTTTCACCATTTTTCACCCAATTTTCACCATTTTAACCCAATTTTCACCATTTCCCACCCCAATTTTCACCATTTTCCACCAAATTTTCACCATTTTTAACCCATTTTTCACCATTTCCCCCCAATATTTTCACCACTTTCCACCCAATTTTCCCCATTTTTTCACTATTTTTCCATTTTCACCATTTTTTCCTATTTTTCCCTCTTTTCCCCTCCCTTTTTCCCCCATTTTTTCCCCTAATTTTTTTTCTCATTTCTCCCTATTTCTTCCCATTTCCCCAATTTTTCCATTTTCCCCCCGATTTTCCCTGGTTTCCCCCATTTTTCCCTGTTTTCCCCCAATTTCCCCATTTTTCTGCAGTTCTTTCCATTTCTTCACCATTTTTTCCAATTTCCCTCCATTTTTCCCCATTTTTCCCTGGGTTTTTCCTCTTTTTCCCCATTTTCCCCACATTTTTCCCTGTTTTCTTTCCTATTTTTTCCCCACTTTTCCCTGGTTTTTTCCTATTTTTTCCCCATTTCCCCCCATTTTCCCCACATTTTTTCTTGTTTTTTTTCCTATTTTTCCTCCCATTTTCCCCTGTTTTTTCCTATTTTTTCCCCATTTGTCCCACATTTTCTCCTCCCATTTCCCCTCTGAAGTCCCAATTTTTAACCCTTAAATCTCCATTTTTTAACCCTAAAATCCCCGGATTTTTCCCCCCAGTCCCTCCCAGTACAAACCAGTATAACCCAGTCCTATTTTCCCCTATAAAATCCCCATTTTTAACCCTAAAATCCCCAAATTTTAACCCTTAAATCCCCGGATTTCCCCCCCCCCAACCCATCCCAGTTTGTCCCAGTCCCTCCCAGTATAACCCAGTCCCATTTTCCCCTCTAAACCCCAATTTTTAACCCTTCAATCTCCATTATTAACCCTTAAATCCCCAATTTTTAACCCTTCAATCCCCGGATTTTTCCCCCAGTCCCTCCCAGTACAAACCACTATAACCCAGTCCCATTTTCCCCTATAAAATCCCCATTTTTAACCCTTCAATCCCAAATTTTAACTCTAAAATCCCCAGTTTTGGACCTAAATCCTCCAGATTTTCACCTCCCAGTCCCTCCCAGTTTGTCCCAGTGTAACCCAGTCCCATTTTAACCCCTAAATCTCCATTATTAACCCTTAAATTCCCATTTTTTAACCCTTAAATCCCCGGATTTTTTCCCCCAGTCCCTCCCAGTACAAACCAGTATAACCCAGTCCCATTTTCCCCTATAAAATCCCCATTTTTAACCCGAAAATTCCCATTTTTTCCCCATAAAATCCTCAAATTTTACCCTTAAAATCCCCGGATTTTTTTCCCTTTAGTCCCTCCCAGTTTGTCCCAGTCCCTCCCAGTATAAACCAGTATAACCCAGTCCCACTTTCCCCTCTAAGGCCCCAATTATTAACCCCAAAATCCCCATTTTAACCCTAAAATCACCATTTTTAACCCTAAAATTCCCTGGATTTTCTCCCTCCCGTCCCTCCCAATCCCCCCCAGTACAAACCAGTACAACCCAGTCCCTCCCAGTCCCATTTTCCCCCTAAAAATCCCAATTTTAACCCTTCAATCCCTATTTTTAACCCTCCAATCCCCGGATTTCCCCCCCCCCCAGTACAAACCAGTATAACCCAGTCCCGTTTTCCCCTCTAAATCCCTGATTTTTAACCCTTAAATCCCCAATTTTAACCCTTAAATCCCCATTTTTTAAACCTTAAATTCACGGATTTTTCCCCCAGTCCCTCCCAGTATAAACCAGTATAACCCAGTCCTATTTTCCCCTCTATCACCCTGATTTTTAACCCTTTAATCTCCATTATTAACCCTTAAATCCCCATTTTTACCCCAAAAATTCCCGGATTTTTTCCCTTTAGTCCCTCCCAGTCCCCCCCAGTCCCTCCCAGTATATCCCAGTCCCATTTTAACCCTTCAATCCCCATTTTTAACCCTAAAATCCCCATTTTTTGACCTAAAACCACCAAATTTTCACCTCCCAGTCCCTCCCAGTATAACCCAGTTCCCTCCCAGTCCCATTTTCCCTCTAAATTCCCCATTTTTAACCCCAAAATCCCCGGATTTTTCCCTTTAGTCCCTCCCAGTCTCTCCCAGTCCTTCCCAGTACAAACCAGTTTGTCCCAGTATAACCCAGTTCCCTCCCAGTGCCATTTTCCCCTCTGAAACCCCAATTTTTAACCCTTAAATTCCCGGATTTCCCCCCCCAGTCCATCCCAGTACAAACCAGTATAACCCAGTCCCATTTTCCCCTAAAAAATCCCCATTTTTAACCCTTCAATCCCCATTTTTTCCCCTCTAAAATCCCCATTTTTAACACTAAAATGCCCAATTTTTAACCCTTAAATCCCTGGATTTTTTTCCCTCCCAGTCCCTACCAGTTTGTCCCAGTCCCTCCCAGTACAACCCAGTCCCATTTTCCCCTCTAAAACCCCAATTTTTAACCCTTAAATCTCCATTATTAACCCCTAAATCCCCATTTTTTAACCCTTAAATCCCCGGATTTTTTCCCCCAGTCCCTCCCAGTACAAACCAGTATAACCCAGTCCCATTTTCCCCTATAAAATCCCCATTTTTAACCCGAAAATTCCCACTTTTTCCCCGTAAAATCCCCAAATTTTAACCTTAAAATCCCCGGATTTTTTTCCCTTTAGTCCCTCCCAGTTTGTCCCAGTCCCTCCCAGTATAAACCAGTATAACCCAGTCCCACTTTCCCCTCTAAGGCCCCGATTATTAACCCCAAAATCCCAATTTTAACCCTAAAATCCCCAATTTTTAACCCTTAAATCCCCGGATTTTCTCCCCCCAGTCCCTCCCAGTCCCTTCCAGTATAAACCAGTATAACCCAGTCCCCTCCCAGTCCCATTTTCCCCCTAATAAAATCCCCATTTTAACCCTTCAATCCCCATTTTTATCCCTTCAATCCCCGGATTTCCCCCCCCCCCAGTACAAACCAGTATAACCCAGTCCCTCCCAGTGCCTCCCAGTCCAAACCAGTCCCATTTTTAACCCCCAAATCCACGTTATTAACCCTGAAAAAAACCCCGCCATTTTTAATCCTAAAATTCCCACTTTTAACCCTTAAATTCCCTTTTTTTTTCCCAAAAATCCCCGGATTTTTTCCCCCAGTCCCTCCCAGTCCATCCCAGTTTGTCCCAGTATAAACCAGTATAACCCAGTCCCTTTTTCCCCTCTAAGGCCCCAATTATTAACCCCAAAATCCCCATTTTAACCCTAAAATCGCCATTTTTAATCCTAAAATTCCCCCTTTTAACCCTTAAATTCCCTTTTTTTTTTGCCCAAAAATCCCCGGATTTTTCCCCCCAGTCCATCCCAGTCCATCCCAGTCCCTCCCAGTTTGTCCCAGTTTGTCCCAGTCCCTCCCAGTATAACCCAGTCCCGTTTTCCCCTCTATCATCCTGATTTTTAACCCTTAAATCCCCAATTTTAACCCTTAAATCCCCATTTTTACCCCAAAAATTCCCGGATTTTTTCCCTTTAGTCCCTCCCAGTCCCCCCCAGTCCATCCCAGTATAACCCAGTCCCATTTTAACCCTTCAATCCCCATTTTTAACCCTAAAATCCCCATTTTTTGACCTAAAACCACCAAATTTTCACCTCCCAGTTCCCTCCCAGTATAACCCAGTTCCCTCCCAGTCCCATTTTCCCCCTAAATTCCCCATTTTTACCCCCAAAATCCCCGGATTTTTTCCCTTTAGTCCCTCCCAGTCCCTCCCAGTCCATCCCAGTACAAACCAGTTTGTCCCAGTATAACCCCGTTACCTCCCAGGCCCATTTTCCCCTCTAAAATCCCCAATTTTTAACCCGAAAATCCCCAAATTTTGACCTAAAACCACCAAATTTTCATTCCCCAGTCCCTCCCAGTACAAACCAGTCCCATTTTCCCCTCTAAAGCCCCGATTTTTAACCCTAAAATCTCCAATTTTTAACCCTAAAATCCCCGGATTTTTTCCCTTTAGTCCCTCCCAGTACAAACCAGTATAACCCAGTCCTATTTTCTCCTATAAAATCCCCATTTTTTACCCAAAACCCGCCAAGATTTCCCCCCAGTCCCTCCCAGTATAACCCAGTCCATCCCAGTCCCATTTCCACCCCTAAATCCCCAATTTTTAACCCTAAACTCCCCAAATTTTGACCTAAAACCACCAAATTTTCATTCCCCAGTCCCTCCCAGTACAAACCAGTCCAATTTCCCCCTCTAAGATCCCAATTTTTGACCCTTAAATCTCCAATTTTTAACCCTTAAATCCCCGGACTTTTTCCTTCAGTCCCTCCCAGTCCCTCCCAGCCCAACCCCGTACAAACCAGTTTGTCCCAGTATAACCCAGTCCCATTTCCCCCTCTGAAATCCCAATTTTTAACCCTTAAATCTCCATTTTTAACCCTTCAATCCCCGGATTTTCCCCCCCAGTCCATCCCAGTACAAACCAGTATAACCCAGTCCTGTTTTCCCCTATAAAATCCCCATTTTTAACCCTTCAATCCCCATTTCCACGCCTCAAATCCCCATTTTTTGACCCAAAACCACCAAATTTTCTGCCCCCAGTACAAACCAGTGCATCCCAGTTCCCTCCCAGTACAAACCAGTCCCATTTCCACCCCTAAAACCCCAATTTTTAACCCTAAATCCCCCAATTTTGACCTAAAACCACCAAATTTTCACCTCCCAGTCCCTCCCAGTACAACCCAGTCCCATTTTCCGCTCTGAAACCCCAATTTTTAACCCTTAAATCTCCATTTTCCCCATAAAATCTCCATTTTTAACCCTAAAATGCCCAATTTTAACCCTTAAATACCCGGTTTTTCCCTTCAGTCCCTCCCAGTACAAATCAGTATAACCCAGTCCTATTTCCCCCTCTAAAATCCCCATTTTTTACCATTCAATCCCCATTTGTTTCCCTGTAAAAATCCCCATTTTTAACCCTAAAATGCCTAAATTTAAACCCTAAAATCCCCGGATTTTTTCCCCCCAGCCCCTCCCAGTTTGTCCCAGTCCCTCCCAGTATAACCCAGTCCCATTTTCCCCTCTAAGGCCCCAATTTTTAACCCTTAAATCTCCATTATTAACCCGAAAATCCCCAATTTTTAACCCTAAAATGCCCGGATATTCTCCCCCCAGTCCCTCCCAGTATAACCCAGTATAACCCAGTCCCTCCCAGTGCCTCCCAGTCCAAACCAGTCCATCCCAGTTTGTCCCAGTTTGTCCCAGTTTGTCCCAGTCCCTGCCAGTATAACCCAGTCCCGTTTTCCCCTCTAAGGCCCCGATTATTGACCCTTAAATCTCCATTATTAACCCTAAAATCCCCAATTTTTAACCCTAAAATGCCCGGATTTTTCCCCCCAGTCCCTCCCAGTACAAACCAGTATAACCCAGTCTTATTTTCCCCTATAAAATCCCCATTTTCACCCGAAAATCCCCAAATTTTGACCTAAAAGCACCAAATTTTCCCAGTCCCTCCCAGTTTGTGCCAGTATCTCCCAGTACAACCCAGTCCCGTTTTCCTCTATAAAATCCCCATTTTAACCCTTAAATCCCCATTTTTAGCCCTAAAATCCCCGGGTTTTTCCCCCCAGTCCCTCCCAGTACAAACCAGTATAACCCAGTCCCATTTTCCCCATTTTTTGACCTAAAACCACCAAATTTTCATTTCCCAGTTCCCTCCCAGTATTACCCAGTTCCATCCCAGTCCCATTTTCCCCTCTAAAATCCCCATTTTTAACCCCAAAATCCCCGGATTTTTTCCCTTTAGTCCCTCCCAGTACAAACCAGTGCATCCCAGTCTGTCCCAGTTTGTCCCAGTTTCTCCCAGTCCATCCCAGTTTGTCCCAGTTTGTCCCAGTTTGTCCCAGTCCCTCCCAGTCACTCCCAGTCCCCGCGCCTACGCACTGGAGCCGCGGGGGGCGGGGCCTCACCAGGGCCACGCCCAGCTGGGGGAGGGGCACCAAACGGGGGCGAAATGGCACCGAAATGGCGCCGAAATGGCACCGAAATGGCACCAAATGGCACCAGAGTGGCACCAGGTGTCACTGCAGGGCATTAAAGTGGCACTGAGTGGCACAAAAGTGACAAAAAGTGGCACCAAGTGGCACCAAAGTGACACCAAATGGCACCCAGGTGGAACCGGGTGGCACTGAATGGCACCAGAGTGGCACCAAGTGGCACCGAAGTGGCCAAAAGTGGCACTGAATGGGCATCAAGTGGCACCAGGTGGCACCAAATGGCACCAGAGTGGCACTGAGTGGCACCAAAGTGACAAAAAGTGGCACCAAAGTGGCACCAAAGTGGCACCAGCAGCATCAAAGGGACATCAGATGGCACCCAGGTGGCACCAGGTGGCACTGAATGGCACAGAGTGGCACTAAAGGGACATCAGGCAGACCAAATGGCACCAGAGTGGCACCAGGTGGCACCAAAGTGACAAAAATGGCACCAAATGGCACCAGGTGGCACCAAAGGGCATCAGAGTGGCACTGAGTGGCATCAAATGGCACCAAAGTGGCACCAGGCGGCACTAAGATGGCACTAAAGGGACATCAAGTGGCACCAGGTGGCACCAAATGGCACCAGAGTGGCATTGAGTGGTGCCACCTGAGTGGCACCAAAGTGGCACCAGGTGGCATCAGAGTGGCATAAAGTGGCACCAAATGGCACTGAGTGGCATTAGAGTGGCACTTGAGTGGCACTAAAGTGACATCAAATGGCACCAAATGTCACCCAGGTGGCACCAAAGTGGCACCAAAGTGGCAATAAGTGGCACCAAAGTGGCACCAGGTGGCACTGAATGGAACTAAAGGGACAAAAATGGCACCGGGTGGCACTGAATGGCACCAGATGGCACCGAGTGACAAAAGTTGGCACCAAAGTGACACCAGGTGGCACCAAAGGCACAAAGAGTGGCACCAGGGTGACACTGAGGGGCCACAAAGTGGCACCAACCCCCCCCAATGTCCCCAAAGTGTCACCAAAGTGTCCCCAAATGTCCCAAAATGGCCGCCGAATTTTAGGGACAATTTTGGGGACAATCTGGGGACATTTTCAGGACAATTGGGGACATTTCAGGACCAATTTTGGGGTAAAAGTTGGGGGAAATTTGGGGGATTTGGGGACATTTGGGGGACAATTTTTGGGACATTTTGGGGACAAATTGGGGGAATTTGGGGGATTTGAGGACAATCCGGGGACATTTGGGGACACTTTGAGGACAATTTTGGGGTTCAGAATTTTGGGGACATTTTTGGGATATTTCAGGAACAATTCTGGGAACAAAATGAGGAAATTTGGGGGGATTTGGGGGATTTGGGGACATTTTAGGGACAGTTTGGGACAATTATTGGGAAAATTTGGGGGCACTTTCAGGATATTTGGGGACATTTTGGGGACAATTTTGGAGCAGAATTTGGGGACAATTTGGGGACAATTTTGGGGACAATTCTTGGGTATTTTGGGGAAACTTTGGGGTCAATTTTCAGAATATTTGGAGCCATTCTGGGATATTTTGAGGCAAACTTGGGGCATTTTGGGGCATTTTGAGGGAATTTGGGGACATTTTGGGGCATTTTGTGGAAAATTTGGGGCCAATTCTGGGACTGTTGGGGTGAATTTGGGGCATTTTTGGGACATTTTGGAGATCATTTGGGGCAAATTTGCGACATTTGGGGACATTTTGGGGACATTTGGGGTCAATTTTGGGCATTTTGGGGTCCATTGGGGACATTTTGGGGTTAATTTTGGGGAAACTTGGGGGCCTTTTGGGGTCATTGCAGTAATTCGGGTGAGTTTGGGTCATTTTGGGACATTTGGGATTTTGGGAGAATTTCTGGGACTTTTTGGGGTAAATCTTGGGGTTTTGGGGGTCATTTGAGGACATTTTTGGGTCACTCCCTGCAGGTTCAGCATCAGCGGGTGAATTTGGGATATTTTGGGGTAAATTTTGGGGTGATCTTTCAGATATTTTGGGATGAATTTGGGATATTTTGGGGTGAATTTGGGATATTTTGGGGTAAATTTTGGGGTGAATTTTTAGATATTTTGGGGTGAATTTTGGGATATTTTGAGGTAAATTTTGGGGTGAATTTTAAGATATTTTGGGGTGAATTTTGGGATGTTTTATGACATTTTTGGGGTGAATTTTTTGGTAAATTTTGGGGTTTTATGGGGGTGAATTTGGGACATTTTTGGATGAATTTGGGGGTTTTTGGGGTGAATTTTGGGGGTTTTGGGTAACTCACAGCAGGGTCAGTGCTGGGAGGTGAATTTGGGATTTTTGGGGTGAATTTTGGGGTAAATTTGGGATTTTTGGAGAAAATTTTGGGGTAAATTTTGGGGTGAAATTTGGATTTTTTGGGGGTAATTTTTGGGTGTGTTGGGAATTTAGCTGCTAGAGATTGGAAAATTACAAAGCTGTGGCTAATTCCAAGTCCTGCACCTGTGAGATAGCGTGTCCTTGGGCCTAGCTGCAGTAGGATAACAAATAGTGAAAGAGACATGAGAAAAGACAGATGTAACCCCTAAGGAATGAGGAAGAGTTCATGGAATAGTTTAACCAATAGATTGCTTGGCTTACAGAATATTCATGAGCTTATTATTTGCTGTATAAGTGTTTGATGCTGTGATAAATAGGTATGATTTGTGCTGATAAAAATTGAAACAGTAATCAATATTGATACAGTAATTAATATTTGAGAATAATAAAATAGTTCATAGCTAAAAGTTGTAATGCCAAAGAAGAGAGGGAAAGGAGGGGCTCCATCCACCCCCCCCCCCCCCTTCCCAGCAGATGTTCACAAGGACAGGAGGAAAGAAGTTGAAGATATAGTTGCTAAAAATGACCAAAGAACCTGGTTGGGTCCCAGAAAATGCTAATTATAAGGGACTTATTGCTTTGATATGTAGATGCAGTGATACGTTAGTCTTGGCTTACATTGTACTGGCTTGGTGCGCATGTGTAACCCAAAGGTGAATTAAAGGACAACGAAGAAGACTGCAGGGCCTTCATCAGTGACGACCCCCAAAGACTTGTGCGACCACCAAACCAAGTGGTGGCGCATGCGTGATAAACGTGGTAATGAAGGCGGAGACAGAAAAGTGACGAACCGAAAATAGGAGGAGATGGCATTGAGACATGGCATATAAGGGGTGACTTTCACCTGGCAAGCCTGTACGTGAAGTGGCAAGGGTCATTGAACCCTGCCCTCCATACCCCGCGGTTGTTTTTGCCTATGCGCTATTATTTGAACCAAATTATCCCTTGTATATATATTTTCTAAACTATTTAATTAAAATTGTTACTACTTTTAATACTGTTTGGCCTTTTTATGATGGGATAATTGGGCAAACATAACAATACTTTCTTTAATAAAGAATTGGACCTGTGATGAACCACCTGGTGTCCTGGTCCCCTTCCTACGACATGGGCCCTGCCAAGCTGTCCCTGCCTCACACTGGCCTCGTTTCCCCTGGCTCAAGTGCCGGGCCGGAAGGAGCTGCCCTGTGCTCCAGCCTGCCGAGCAGCCTGGCTCCCTGCCCCGCTGCCCAGAGTGCTGCACACACTGCTGGCCTTTGCCAGGAGGTGCAGGGCAGCCGGCAGAAGAGGAGGAATCCTCAGCCAGCCCAGCGGCCCGCGGCTACCCTTGGCCTTTCTCTGCTCCTGGGCACACTCCAGACGGCCATGGCCCCCAGGCCGGGCTGTGCCCAGCACGGCTGCGCTTCCCCTCGGCAGCAGCCAGCTGCCACCTGGGCTCTGAGAGCGGAGGATTCGCCCGCTCCCAGCAAGAGGCACCCAGGGCCCGGCTGCTGCCTCTTGCAGCTCCAAGGGCCTCCTTCCAGTCTGCCTGTGCCGTGGCTCAGGCTGCTCCGGCCTCTGCCGGGGCTCTGCTGGGGCTCCAGTCCGGGCAAGGCCAGGCCCGCTCTCACCTCACAGGCACTGAAAGCTCTGCGCCACAGGAGACCTTCCCGAGCACCCTCTCTGATCTTTCTGCTTTCTCGCTTGAGCAAGGCTTTCCTCCAGCCAAAGAGATGATTGCATTTAGGGATCCAAATCCAAGTGGCAGGAGCCCAAATGCTCTCCAGTCACAGCTGAAGGCCTGCATCTGCACAGGGTGTTTGGGCTGCCTCATTCTTCTTTTGGTTTTGCTTTCAAATGCCATTGCCCTTTCTGCCTCAAACAGAAGTACTAAAGCTGGCCAAAAACAGACCAGTGGGCCATATTCCAAAGGCAGTGTGGTCTGGAGAGGATGAATGAAGAACATCCTTCCCCACTTTCACACCATGCCAAAGACACTGTGTCACCTTTAAGAAACAACAGACAATTCAGAAAGAATTTTTGAGCTTATTCACAGAGTGAGAAGGAAGGGAATTTTCAAGGTGAGGTGTGGTTTTAGAAACTTTATTCATTTCCAATCCTACACTGCAGTCCTATTAGGCAATCCTACTCTAACTCTAACCCTAACCCTAACCTGAACCCTAATCCTAATCGTAATCCTAATCCTAATCCTAATCCTAATCCTAATCCTAATCCTAATCCTAATCGTAATCCTAATCCTAATCCTAACCTACAATCCTACTCTAAACTGGTTGAGGAATAAATGGTCCTGATGTGATTGTCACGTTCTTGTCTCCCTCCTCTTCTTCACTGAAACAATCAGCGGCACCAGGCTGGACGCAGACTCAGCAAATGTTACAAATGGATGCTGCCCAAAGGGAAAAAAAACAAATCAACAAAAAACAATGGACCATGACTTTCCAAGCTCAGTGCTTCCAAGGATTCCTCTGGCTCCTAGAAGGATACAGGAAGAGGACCAATGGGACCATCTACACCTCCAACTTTATGTGCAGGACTTTGCCATCACAGGCAAACCTGGCCCAGAATCCCACTCATCCATTTATCCAGGTGTCCTCAACTTGCTGAGATTTTTGCCCTGCCAGTGCTCTAGAAATGGTGCTTTCTGTCCTTGGAGTTTCAACTTTTCAGGAAACTCCAAAGCCTCACACTGGTCCCTCTCTTTGAAAGACAGGCACTGTGCTGATTCCCACAGGGAGACAGAGCAGTGTCTACCGTTCCATGCCCTGCCCCTCGTGTGCTGGATGGCACCTTCCTTCCCAGCAGGGCCAGCCCAGTGGCACTGGGCCCTGCAGTTCCCTCTCTGCCACACAACCTGGCAGTAACACTGGTACAGTTCCCGTCTGCTTGAGTGTGCCAGGCAGCAGATGGGGCTGGGACAAGTCCCTCCCAGCTGTCCCTGTTTGCATGGCAGAAACCTCTGAGGGTGGGCTGGGGGGCACAAACCAGGGCCCCTCAGAGGCTCACAGTGAGCCCCCCACAGCCCCTCCTGCCCACAGCCAAATCTCTGACCCCTAGGCTGGGACTGGCTTCCTTGGGCTCCTCCACCACCATTTCATGTCTCTGAACCCTGCATTGCTCTACTTCAATTCTTTTGCCATTAGATAAAACTGAACACCACACCAAATTACAAAAGAGGGTGACAGAAACAGCCAGAGGACCTCTCTGACTCAGGAAATGCAGAGGGAGCTGGAGTTATTCAGTTTTGTGAAGAACAGGCCCCAGGGAGACTTTATTGACACTTTCCAAGACTTCAGAGTGGCTTTGAAGAAAGTGGGCGACATCTTTTTTAACAGGGCCAGTTACAATAGGATGGGGGTGAATATTTTTTAACACAAATAGGATCTAATCAGAACTTGTTTACTCCGAGCATGGTGTGACCCTGGCACAGCTTGCCCCAAGAGCTTGTAGGAGCCCCATCCCTGCAACCATTCCAGCTCCGGTGGCAAAGGCCTCTGAGAAACTTGATCTCTTTAAAGATGTCCCTGCCTATTGCAGGACACTTGCACCAGAGGACCTTTACAGGACCCTGCCAGCCCAGCCCAGTCTAGGATTCCTCACCATTTTCATTTGAAGAGCAGCAAGAGTGGAGGTGAGGAGGAAGGGGACTCATCTGATGCCTTGGACTTGAGTGGAGGAGGAGCCCATCCCTCAGAGCCTGTTTCACCTGCAGCCCCTTCACATTTTACCTGCAGGAGCTCCTTGGCAGACCAGTGCCGCGCCTCGTCTCTCTGCAGGCAGCAGCTCAGGAAGTCACGCAGGCAAGATGAAAATAGGTTGGGCTGCTTCAGCTTTTGTCTTCCTCCTGTGGCTATCAGGAGTTGGGGCTGGGGAAAAAGGAGACACCAGGCTCCACCTGTTTCTTTCCCATCTGTCACTGCTCTCCCACATCCCATTGATTAAGCTCCACTCTGCAGTGGCAGTTTCTGCCCTGGCAGAGACCCAGAGATGACTTTTCTTTACCAACCAAAACCACAAACCCCGATGCAACCACAGACTCTCCAACATCCCACAGATCTTGCCTTGGTAGCTGATTTCGTTGACTGATCTAGTTAGTGGGAACTACATCAGCACAAGCACTTTTCCTTCCCTGAGGATTCATACCAGCTTGAGAGGCTTTTTGGAAGAAGGACTTTGCTATACTAACTCTACTGTATCCAAGGGTTAGTAAATGAAAAGTATCTCTGCAGTGCTTCTTGTCCCTTAAGCACAGCTGCCATAAAACAAAACGAATCAATCTTTTTGCTTTGTTCTTGAAAAGAATGGGAATTGGAAGAAAAGAAAGGAAATCCACCACGTATTCCTCAGGTAAGGAAACAAATCTTTGGAATCTCATCTTCAACACAGACACATCAAGATGCATGCACAAATGTACTGGGATGAAAACGCCTGCTGGGACACACAGGAGCCACCTGCAGCTCTGTCTTTTAGCAGCCTGAAAATTTCTGCTTTCCTTACATGGAAAAGAAAAACCTTTCATGGTCAAATCAGAAGGAGAGGTTCCATCCCTATGATCACCCTCTGCTCAATTGGCTACTCAAGTCAATGCATGAATGGTAGGCCCATCCCAGAAAGTGCCAGGAAACAAATGGGGGGTTCTGGCAGGCTCTCCACATCACCAGGCTCTGGCTTGGTGACGGACAGAATGTGGCTTGGGCTAGGAGAGAAACACGGTCACTGAGTGTTTCAGCAGTACTGCACAAGAAGCAGAAGAGACTCTGTGGCCTTTACACCCTCATGGCCAGGTTTCAGGCTTGTTTCCCAGTGAGAAGAAACTGCACAGGGGGTTAAGTTCCTCTCTTTTAGGTACTTTTAAGGATTTTCCTTTCCTCACTGAGTCTCTGAGAGGTTTTTGTGCCATCCTGGCCTCCAATTCTCTCCTCCAAGGAGTCCATGAGGAGCCTGTGTTGGGTATCTTTCCCCTTTCTGTTTTACAACAAAGATGGAACTGAAAGAATTTTGAAAGACTTTCTAAAAGCATTCAAACAATCATGGGAAAATTAACAATACAACAACAACCACTAAGAGAAAGGTAAGTCCTGTTTTAGCTAGACATCATCCAACACTTTAGTCCCTTGGATTGGAAGAGTTTATTGAACCAGTCTTTGTTTTCCACTTGAAGCTTCTTGAATCCTTCAAGTACCTGAATGCTCTTGTGGATTGACTAGCTGTGGATGGAGAGGTTCATGCAACACATGCCCTCAGAGTCTACACAGCCATGCCCATGTGCCCAGCATAAAAACTCTATCACTGTTCTGCAAGGTGGCATGTCTGATGGTCTCTATGTCTGAGAGCAGGCCACTCATTGTGAGCGAGGTAGCATTGGTTTGCTTACTTAACAGGCACCCAAGATGGTCTGATTGTCCTAAAGCTTTAGCTGCAGCCACCCAAGGTAGTCCACATTGGGGATGCTACCATCCAATACCTGGATTAAAGCTTGCGAAGCCATCTCTTTGATATCATCCAATACTTCTCTGAGGATACCTGCTGCTTGGTCATCTGGTAGGCTGTGTTGTCCTTCTCCAGCTAGATGGTTGATTCCGCTCTTGCCTCATTATTAGCATAGTCGCTATTAATCGATTTAGTACACACTTCCACCCCCCTTTTCACAGGGTGTATTCTGTAGGTGAGAACAACATGGTCATAATATATTTTAAATCATAGGGAGTTAAGACATGTGCTGTAAACATGGGCCTCATTAGGCCATTAAAACAAGGGAAGTCCCTCCTATGGTCTTTAGCTGCCCTACACAGATCCTTGATTTCCCCTCAAACCAATGGCTGATACCTGGGGTTCTGACTCCTTCTTTCATAACATACGGGGGGCAATGAGGGGTTTTGAGACTGTTTGCCAGTCTCCTTCCTTACCTGCTTATTTCCAGATCATTTCCCAGGGATCTTCTGGGGTTAAAGGGGTGAGGTGGCTCTGGGGAATCCAAACTAATTTCTAAGGAGGAAGAATAACTTGGAGGAGAAACATTTGGATTAGAAATAGTGTGACAGTTGGCCTTAGTATCTTTGACCATGGGGTTATATTGTTGCCGGAGGGTGAGGCAAAGGGCACTGCCATTTTGTCAGGTGTTGGGGAGGAAGGGCCTTGATTTAGGATGGCAAACAACTGGGCTGGCATTCTGGAGGCATGGCCCAGGGTGGAGGTGGAATGATTGACAGTGGGGGTGTGACCCACAGTTTTGGGGGTGGAGTCTGGAGGTTCGTTCAGGGGGGAAGAGAAGGTTGTGGTAGCAGGAAATGGAGGAGCCAAGATGGAGGGAGGATGATCGGGCTCTCGAGCCACGTTGAGGCTCCTTCCATCTTAACTCTCCAGGGCATGATACTCCAAGAGAGCATGGCCATCACCATTTTGGACCATCGTGGAAGGTTGATAAAGGCAGGTTTGAGGCGAGGTCCCGAGTTAGGAGTGACCAATGGATTGAGTTTTCAACACGCTGCTGGCTGGTGAAGGGTCTCAAGGGTGGTGTGGATGATGGGGAGTATGTGGGATGCAATGGAGTCCCTTTTGATCAAAAGGTTGTACAGTTTAACTTCCACTTAGTCTCATAATTCAGTGGTATGGATTTCAACACCAGAGGTGTCTGGAAATTTTTTAATGATCCACCTCGTGATTGATTTTTATTCGTTCTTTGAAAATATTTCATCATGACCAGTGAGAATTAAAGCATCCATATATGCTCCTTTCTACTATGGACATCTGGCTGGCCATTTTTCTTTCTTTGCCTTATGGAGAAGAGCCACCGCAACACCTCAAATTAATTATGGGACATGGGTGCATACTGTAAAAGCACAATGGCAAAATGGGCAATAAATATCTTGCATTTCCCCAAACCCACCTGCAATCCTATGCAGGTGAAACCATCGTTGTCCCTGCCGATCCTGGGCAAGGTCCCTTGAAGCAACGATGAATCCGCCAGGCCCGGCACAATCCAAAATCCCAGGGAGCACTGGCCTATCCATCAGCTAACCCCAGCTGACGTGACTGACACAGGGATCCCTGAATGTCATTGTCCCTGTTTGGGCACCAAATGTCCCAATGAGGGTGGCTGTGACAAACATCTCTGCCTCCCTGAGTTCAGGGTGAGTGTGGCGAAAATGAAAAGGAGCAGGATCTATGGAGTTGTTTAAAAGGAACTTTAATAACAGGGTGAAAAATAATAAACATGGAGAAATCCAGCACAGTACAAGGGGCAGGATGCTAAAACCTGAGACAAAGGGCAAGCAGCAACAACTTGGGGCTAGAAAACTAGAACAACAATCGTGTAGAAGAAATAAGTAACCAATAAACCAATACAGGAGTAGAACTTGGACAACTTAGCATAACAACACTAAAGGCTTATGGGAAATGTCTCAAGCTCACCCTAAGTAAATTGAATGATTCCTAGGACTTGAAACTCATGCCCAGTTCTTCCAGGGTAAAATCTGTCTGACTCTGAGTTATATCTGGGCTAACTCCCACACCGCTGCTTTGCACTGACCCCTTGGGACCATGTGGCCAAACAGAGCCACAATGCTATCCTTGGTTCCACAAGGCTCTGCAGTGTCACAATGGCCCCTTCATTTCACAAGACTCTCAAATGTCACATTGGTCTCCATAGGAAGGAAACCACAGAGCCCCAATGTTTCAGGAGCTGATGAGCAGCAGCCATCAGCAGCCAAGGCAAGCCTGACCTGTCTGTCCTTGCAGGTTTGCTTGGAGCAACCCTTGGATATTTGAAATTAAGAATGTGGAGTCCTAATTTAGAACATTTGTGCCTGGAAAAGAGGGATTTTTTTTTCCATACAAAGAAAAGCACAGAGCCCTTTCCAGTGTTTGGAAAATAGATGAGTGCTGCCACACAGAAGTCAAAGACAAGCCAGACCTGTTTGTCCTGGCAGCTTCTGTCTGGGAGCAATCCTTGGATAGACAAACATTGGGAGGTGGAATCGTAATTTTGGCCATGGATGCCTGGAAAACATGGACAGTTCTTTTCCATAAAAAAAAAGCCCAGAGCCCAAATGTTTCAGGGCAGATGGGAATGGCCTTCAGCATTCCAAGGTCAGGCAGACCTGTCAGGAGACCCCTGGGAAGCCAAGGCAGCCACGCCTATTTCATGTTCCCTTCATTCCACAGGGCCCTGCAGTGTCACAATGGCTCCTTGCTTCCATGAGGCCCTCAGGTGTCATAATGGTCACTTGATTACACAAGTCCTTAAGGATCTTAATGGTCTCCATGGTTCCACAAGGCCCCACAGTGCCATAATGGTCTATAGGTTCCATGAAGTCCCGCTGTGTCCAATGGCCCCTTGGTTCCATTGGGGCCCAGTAGTGCAACAATGATTCCCTTGGTTCCACAACTTCCCATAGTGTCACAATGGCCCCTTCCTTCCATGAGCCCCTGCAGGGTTACAATTGTCTCCCTGATTCCATGGGGCCTTGCAATGCCACAATGCTCTCCATGGATCCACAGTGCCCTGCAGGATCACAACGGGCCTTTGGCTCCACAAGGCCCTGAAATGCAGCAATAGCCTCTTGGTTCCACAAAGTCCTGCTGCTTCACACTGGCCCCTTGGGATCGTGAGGCCCAACTGGGCCACATGTTCTTGGTTCGAAGAGAACAGAAAGATGTTCTTGGTTCCACAAGGTCCCAGAGTGTCACAGTGGCCCCTGGGATCCATGGTACCCTGCGGGGTCACAATGTTCCTCTTGGTTCCACAAGTCCCTAAGTGTCACCATGGCCCATTGGTTCCACTATGCTCCGCAGTGTCAAAATGGTCTCCATAGGAAGGAAACAAGTGAGCCCCAGTGGTGCAGGGGCAGTCACCAGAGAAGCAGTCACCAGAGGTCAAGTTTAGCCCAACTTGTGTCATCCTGGATTTTTAAGATTTTCTAAGTCTTCTGATGTTGACATTCTTGTAGTGAACTTTCTCACACACTTTCTGTAAATAACTCATTGTTTCGCATTCCTTTTATGGAGGAGGAGAGAGTTGAAGGGCTGTTGGTTTGATCAGTGTCATTGGAGAGGTGGCACTGTCACCCTCCAATCCGCTGTCACTTTTGGAAAACTATAAATGCTGGAGTCAGAATATAAACTTCACATTTTTTCTTCACCTTGAGAACAGCCATGTGTGCTTCTGTTCTTTCCTGTCCTCTAGTGACATCAGGGGAGTGCCAAAGTGTACTGCAGCCTAGGCTGAGACAAAGTCTGGATTGCCAGTGAGGTTTTATTGTCACCTCTCTTTGGTACTTTGCCTGCTGTTCTTGGGGTAATGGCAACCACTGTGGGTTTCAAGGAGGATTCCCTCATTTTGGATTTCTGCAGGGGGGGCCCTGGAATGGAAACAGGTTTCTATTTCCTGGAATGATTTTGAGCGATTGCTTCTGTGGGTCTGAGAGCGAGGGCTCTTTTCAGACTCTGCAAAGCCGTTCTCCAAAGAGAAGTGGTCACTTGTGGGGGTACACCTCATGGAGGCCCTCTTTGATGATTGCACCGTAGATGTGGGATCACTTCTGGTGCAGTGGAAAAAGTGTGAGGATCTTTAGCAGGGGTCTGGTCCCTCGGAGTTCCCAGTGGAGCCCTTCTGTCTCGGACATGGACGAGGGGAAGTTTGAGTTTCTGTGCGATGTGGAGCTCTCTCCCCACCCTGGGACGGTGTGCTGGGGGATGGGTCCAACACGGGGGACGGCGATGGTTTCCCTGGGGTGGATTTGGCTGTGCCAGGCTCCCTTGTGCTGCTCTGCAGTGATGCGGCTCCACAGGCTGCACCTCTCTTGGCACCCCTCCCCTCCTCCATGTTGGGGACAGGGCCCCGCGCCGGTCTCGTCCTGTCACAGGCATCTTTTCATTAAAATCCTTTCATTAGGATTTTTCCTGCTGAAGCTGAGACCTTTCAGCAACAAAGTGTAAACAATGGTTTTCTGCCGCTGTGCAATGCAACAGGTGGATCCGTGATTAGTCTCCTGTGGATGTTTGGATTTACTGACCACTCACGGCAGAGCTGCTCTTGCTCTCTGATGAGACACAGATCTTTGTTATTCATTCTTTTGATTCTATTCTTAGCTTAGCCTTCCGAGAAACCTTTTCCTTTATATTACTTTTTGGTACAGTTAAAATGTAGTATATATATATATAAAAAATAATAAATCAAACCTTCTGATCATGGAGTCAACATTCTTGTCTCTCTCTCATCCTGAAAACCCTTGTGACCACCATCACATCCTCCCAGTCCACACTGAGTTTGCAGGCCGTGCTGGCACCTGTGCCCGCCAAGGCGCCCCCTGCCAGGGCTGTGGCACAACAGGGCGCTGAGGTATTTACCTTTAGTGTGAATGCCGACACAGCCAGCAGGAGGCCGGTGAGTGCCGGGGGCCGTGATGCTTCCTCACCGAATTTGTGGACACTTTCCTCGTGCCAGGTGACCATGCGTCTGAGGAACCCTGAGCATTTCTGGCAAGAAGCCAAAACCAAGTGTGATGAGATGTCTGAGCCTGCCCCCTCACGGCATCTGCAGGGTCATGGAGGGGGCTCCTCCGGCTGCAAGGGGTGGAGGGGCGAGTGGTGTTGAGTTGGCTCCCAGTCAATCATCTCCTCTTGTCCCTGTGGGGCTCAAGGACTGGGACACAGCAGGTGCTGTGGCTTTGTCGGAAGTTCCCCAGGCTTTCCCTATGCTCAGGTGTGTTACTCATAACACCCATGAACCGCTTTTGTATAAGCTGGAGAGGGAAGTCCATGATGCGGTTGTTCCGCATGGTTTGGAGTCTGCTGAGGTTATGCAGACTCTCTCGAAGGTTGTTATGGATGTGCTGACATCTCATGACTTCTGTCGTGTAGCACATTCGCTTTTTGACTTTGTGCAGTTTGATGTTTTTGAGACCAAGTGGGCTCGTTTGGCGACCCAAGCGGTGGTGCAGAATGCTGCGCTGGCGCCGCAGGACCCCAGGCGCGTGGATGTCACTGACATGCTGCTGGGCACAGGGCTTTATGAAAATGCTCAGGGGCACATTGGCTTCGATCCCTTTGTGCTTGACCAGTGCCACACACTGGGCATGGCAGTGATTGTTCAGACCCTGGAAATGGCTGCTCCGAGGCAGCCGTTTGTGACCATTGGCCGGGGGGATGATGAGCCTTTCATGGCATTTGCAGCAATGCTGACTGCGTTTGTGGAGAGGCAGGTGCCTGATCCTGTGGCAAAGAGGATTGTGATTGCAAACCATGTGAGGTGTAATTGGAATGATGCTTGTAGGAGGGTCATAGTGGCTCTGCCTGGTTTTCCTACTGTTTCTCAGATGGCGGAGGCCTGTGCGGACCTCATCCCCTCGGGTCAGAAGTTGGCTGCCGTAGCTGCCGCTGTGCAGCCAGTCTGGGCAGCACCACAGGGCGGGTGGCCACAGCAGGGGACTGTGCAGGCTGGCAAGAAGCAGAGGAATAAAAATCAGAAGTTCAGATTTCCCATGTTCTTATGTGGTCAGTGTGGTAGGCTGAATCACATGTCCAATATCTGCAAGGCGACTGTTCATGTTAATGGCCAGGCTTTACCGGGCTCGGGAAACGTGAAGCGGAGCACGCAGAAGGGACGTGCCCAGACACAAGCTTCTCTCCATACCCAGGAACCGATGGAGGTCTCCTTTGCTGGCTTGCAGCCAGCACCCGCGGATCAGCAGGTGTGGATGTCTGCACCACAGCAACAATTGTCTTAGAATCTTGTAAAATACACAAAGTTCCCCTGGATGCCTTTGATCTCTTGGGTGGGGGCATGAGTGCTCTCCTGATGGGGAGGTCTAGTGCCACCCTTCAGGGCATCATTGTGCACCTGGGGCTCATTGATGCAGATTTCACAGGGCAGATTTGTGCCATGGTCTCCACACCCACCCCGTCCCGTCACGATCCCGAGAGGGACGCAACTTGCTCAACTTGTGCCTTTTAAGACTTCTGTTAGCAGGACAGCTGACCGGTTGCGTGTAGCTGGTGGCTTTGGATCCACTGGGCCGCCTCAAGTTCGCTGGACTGCTGTCCTGACCAAGGACCGTCCCGAGATGCTGTGTACCCTGTCTGTTCCTGGTGCGATGCCATCGGAAATCCACCTCCGTGGGCTTCTCGACAGCGGTGCTGACATCATGGTTCTCTCCCTTGCTGCCTGGCCCGGAGAGTGGCCCCTGGATCCCATGTGGAAGTCTGACGCAGGTCTGGGAGGGACAGTGCAATGCTACTTGAGCCTGCGGCCCATGCTGCTTGCGAACCCAGAGGGACAGACAGCCTGGGTTAGGCCTCATGTTACTTCAGCTCCTCCCAACCTCTGGGGGAGGGATCTTCTTCTGTCTGGGGGTGCACATCGGGACGGATTTTTATGGGGCCCACTGCAGTGAAGGGCGCAGAGTGTCTTACGCCTCCTATTCGGTGTCTGGTGGACAAATCTGTCTGGGAGAAGCAGTGGCTTCTCCTCAGGACAAATTGGTCGCCCTTCAGAACCTGGTGCAGCAGCACTTGGATCAGGGTGAAGCTGGCAGGGGGGCTTTGTACAAACCACGAACCAGACAGGGCTGCTGTAGAACGTGCCTCGAGCTGCTTTAATTTTCAGCATCAGTCTCATTACATGGTTATGACAATGGGAAGATGCCAGCAGCTCACATTCCAGGCAGCAGACAAGGAACTTAATGGTACAACTTACTTTATAAGTTTCTAGACCAATCACACAAAGCAAAAGCACATTTACAGCAGTTCTAGCCAATCACCATAAGCACACATACCTTTGGCTAAAACAATGCTTTCTTATTTGGAATAAAATACCTGCTTGTAAGCCTTAAAACACAATGCACAGAGCTCCATTATAAAGCTTTAATCTTCCTAATATCTTGCTAGATAAACTTTCTGTAGCTTACAGAGCTATTCTAGACAAGTGTTAATACACAGACCATTGTTCTATTTGCCCTTGCTTTTCTACAGTATAAATAATTTTTCTGCTGACCTATCTCATGGCTGCTGCATAACTCTGCTCACAGTTCTGCTGTCTCTGAGGCCTGCATCTTGAAGCTTTCCCAAAATTCTCTAATTTTGTGGATTCCCACACAGGGTCATCTGGAGCCTTCTACCAGTCTCTGGAATACTCCTGTCTTCTGCATCAAAAAGAAATCTGGGAAGTGGAGGTTGTTGCAAGACCCCCGAAAGGTTAATGCCGTGATGGAAAGCATGGGGACATTGCAGGTGGGCATACCATCGCCTACCATGCTTCCCTCAGACTGGCCGGTCCTCATTGTGGATCTGAAGGATTGTTTCTTTACGATTCCTTTGCATCCCGATGACAGACCGAAGTTTGCCTTCTCAGTGCCAGCGATTATCGAGGCTGAGCCCGCACAGAGATATCAATGGAGGACGTTGCCCGAGGCATGCAGAATTCTCCTGCCTTGTCTGGAGTTCACAAGAAGTTTCCTGATGCATGTCTGTATCATTATATGGAGAACATTCTGGTGGCTATGCCCACCCAGGATGAGCTGCTGAGGATTCAGCCTCGGTTGCTCAATGCTTTGCATGCTCATGGACTGCAGGTGGCTCCAGAAAAGGTTCAACAACAACCACCTTGGAAGTACTTGGGGGTCAAAATTCTGGAAGGGATGATCTGTCACCAGGAGGTGCAATTTGTGCATTCTGTGAAGACACTGAATGATGCTCATAAATTGTTAGGTGTCATCACTTGGTTACGTCCGTACTTGGGGCTAACCGATGCACAGCCATCTCTTCTGTATGATCTGTTGAAACAAGACTCTGATCTAAAGTCACCTCGCACACTGACCCCTGCGGCACGTAAGGCGTTGCAGGTGGTTCAGCAAGTGTTTCGGCTTGCCAAGTTTATCGCATTGATCCCTCCGTTGATGTCACTGTGTTCATCAGCACTCCAGATTTGTATCCCACGGGCATCATTGGCCAATGGAGTGACAAATGGTCCGATTCCTTGCATGTGTTGGAATGGGTTTTCCTGCCCCATCTGCCACAGAAGATGGCAACTGCATTGTTTGAGCTGATTGCTCGTTTGATAATCAAATGCCGGCAATGGTGTTTGCAATTGATGGGTGTGGATCCCGCAAAGATCATACTCCCGGTGCAACAGGGGATTTTGACTGGAGCTTTGCAAACAGTGTGTCCCTGCAGAGTGCTCTGGAAAATTTTTCAGGGCAGATCATTTATCATCTGCCCAGTCTTAGGTTACTGCATATGGCAAAATTCACACAAATCCCTTTGCAGCCCAAAACTACCAAGGAACCTGTGCAAGGACCCGCCGTCTTCACTGATGGTTCAGGGAAAACAGGAAAGGCCATTGTTACTTGGAGGGATCGATCTGAGTGGCAGGTTCTGGAAGCTCATGAGGATGGGTCAGCCTAATTGGTTGTAACTGAGGGCTGCTGTCATGGCATCTGGGAAATTTTCCCAGGAACCTTTCAAATTGGTCATGGATTCCGCCTATGTGGCCAATACCGCACAAAGTTTGGGTCATTCCATTTTGAAGGAGGTCAGTAATCCTGCCTTGTTTCACTTACTGAAGACCTTGTGGTGTGCCATTCAGGCCCGGGTTCATCCAGTCTATGTTCTGCATGTGAGGAGTCACACCAATTTGCCAGGCTTTATAGTGGAAGGTAACACGAGGGCTGACAAGTTGGCTAACCCAGCGTGGGTAGCGCCTCAGCCTGATACACTCGCGCAGGCCGAGGCATCGCATGGGTTTTTCCACCAAAATGCACATACCTTGCAGAAGCAGTTTCAGCTGACGCCAACTAAGTCTCATGACATTATTGAGTCATGTGATGACTGCCACGCACTTGCTCCGCCTTTGCCGGCAGGGGTAAACCCCAGAGGCCGTAGGGCCTTGGAGCTTTGGCGGACCGATGTCACCCAGATTGCTGAGTTTGGCCGGCTGAAGTATGTGCATGTCACGGTGAACACGTTCTCCTCTGCGATGTGGGCTTTGGCTCACACTGGGGAGAAGGCCCGTGATGTCCTTGCCCTCTGGAGGCAGGCCTTTGCCGTTCTGGGCATACCTTCTGCTGTGAAAACTGACCATGCTCCTGCTTACGCATTGCAAAAGTGCGGCAGTTCCTGCAGTTGTGGGGTGTCTCGCACAAGTTTGGTATCCCTCATTCTCCGACTGGTCAAGATATTGTAGAAGGCGCTCATGGTACTCTGGAGCGGGTTCCTCAAAAACAAAAACGGGGAATGCAGGGTGAAACCACGCACAGTCGGTTGGCAAAAGCTTTGTGCACAATCAATCATCTCACTGTGCCGCAGAACTCAAATAACCCTGTCATTTTGAATCACCATCTCTCATTGCAGGCTGCGGACAAGGCACATCAGCCTTGAGTGAAGGTTTGGGTACAGAATTTAGTCACCAAACAGTGGGAATGTCCTTATGACCTTATCGCTTCGGGGCACGGGTATGCTTGTGTATCCACACACACTGGGGTACGCTGGGTACCTTTGACGTGTGTTCACCCTGACCTGCAACCGCAGAGACAGAATCCAGCTGATGAGCAAGATGGAAACCATGACCAACCTGGAAGGCATCAAGCGGGGGAATCATTGAGTGATGATTCAGATGCAGATGATGAGAATGATCACTCTGATGATTCCTCTGCAAGTGGACACTGAACAGTGTTCATGTTTTCTTTACCATATTGTTCATTTTCTTTCTTTTCTTTTTTAAAGGAAAACAGTGAGATGTTGCCCTGGTTTTTTAAGATTTTCTAAGCCTTCTGATGTTGACATTCTTGTAGTGAACTTTCTCACACACTTTCTACAAATAACTCATTGTTTTGCATTCCTTTATGGAGGAAGAGACAGTTGATGGACTGTTGGTTTGTCCAGTGTCATTGGAGAGGTGTCACTGTCACCCTCCAATCCACTGTCACTTTTGGAAAACTGTAAATGTTGGAGTCAGAAAATAAACTTCCCCTTTTTTCTTCACCTTGAGAACAACGATGTGAGCTTGTGTTCTTTTGTGTCCTATAATGACACTCCTGGGGCAGCGACTCCCTCTGAGTGGGGCCTCTCCCAGCCGGGAACTCTCCCGTTTGCTGCACTCGGGGATCCTGAACAACGACAGAGCCTGGGCCGATCCCCCCACTCCTCCAGGCTCAGCCCTTCACCCTCTGGGGAGATGCCAAAGGATCCACAGGGAGCATTCCCTGCCCTCAGGGGAATTGCTCACAGGTGCCTTGCACTGACTCTTTGTGTCTGTGTGCACACAGGAGTGCCTGTGCTGGGGAAATGTGGCAGAAATGCTGCTCTCTGAGGGGTTGGAGTGCCTTGGATAGCTGAATCAGTCAGGCCTGTAGGTAAGGTTAAGTCACAAGGTCTAAGTGAAGTTAAATGCTGCTAAATAGTATTTAACTTCAATTATAACCTATGACTTAGCAATTTAAAAGAGTACTAACACTTAACAATATTTAACTTCGCTTATAACTTCTATTAAACTTAAAAACTTAGCAAGAAACCAACTCTTAGCAGCATTTAACTTCACTTAGACACTTGACAGCCTCATGGAACCAAGGGGCCATTGTGACACTGAGGGGACTCATGAAATCATGGAGATCATTGTGACACTCTGAGGCCCCATGGAATAAGCAAAGCATTGTGACACTGCAGGGCCTCATGGAACCAGTGAGACCATTGTGACCCTGGGGGTCCCCATAAACCAAGAGCACCATTGTGATACTGTGGGGCCTTGTGAAACCAAACGTCCTTTGTGACACTGCAGGGATGCATGGAACCAAAGGTCCATTGTGACATTGCAGGGCCTCGTGTCATCAGTGGTCCATTGTGACACTGGGCCACCAAAGGGGACCATTGTGACACTGCAGGGCTTCACGGAACCTCGAGGCCATGGTGACATTGTGGAACTCTATTGAACCAAGGGTTCATTGTGACACTGCAGGGCTGCATGGAACCAAAGCTCCAGGGTGACACAGAGTGGCCTCCTGTCATCAATGGTCCATTGTGACACAGTGGAACCAAAGAGACCATTGTGACACTGCAAACCCCCAGGGTCCAAAGGTCCTTTTTGACATTGCAAGGCTCATGGAAAAGAAGAGTCACATGACATTGTGGGACCTGGGGAACCACGGAGACCATTGTGACACTGCAAGGCCTGATGGAATCAGTGGGACCATTGTGACACTGTGGGGCCTTCTGGAACCTAGGGGCCATTGTGACACTGTGGGACTCCATTGAACCAAGGGTCTATTGTGACACTACAGGTCTTCTTGTAATCAAAGGACCATTGTGACACTGCTGGACCCCATAGAAACACGTCAGCATTATGGCACTGTGGGGCCTCATAGATCCAAGGCACCATTGTAACAGTGTGGGACCCCATAAAACCAAAGGAACAAAGAACAGGTCTAGTTGGTTTGGCCTTCCAAGGGCCACCTGACTGGTCCAGCTGACCCTGGCATGTTGAGGATCTCTTCTCATCTGCTGCTGAAGCACAGGGACTCCATGCTTTCCTTCCAATGGAAAAGAACTCTCCTTCTCCTCCAGGAACCCATGGTCAGATTTGGGATTTCTCCTCCAAATTTCCTTATATCCAGGGATTGTTCCCTTAGGAACATTGCCAGTACAAATCTGGCAGTGGTTTCACAAGGCTCACTTCCCATCAGTCCCCAAAACATTGGGGAAATCTCTGCGCTTCCCTTGCTCTGGGAAAGGATTGTCCTGCTTCTCCAGGTGTCCATGGCCGAGATTGTGTTTTGACCTCCAAAATTCCCTAAATCCAAAGACTGCTCCCAGACAAAATCTACCATTGCTGACAAGTCTGGCTGGCCTTGGCCCAGTGAGGCTCTCGCCAGCCTTCCAAACACTGGGGCTCTGTGCTTTCCTTCCTATGGAAAAGAACTGCCGTTCTCTTTCAGGCGCCCATGGCCAGAACTGGGGTTCCACCTCCAACATTGCCTGTTGTGACAGACTGGAGGAGATTTTTGGCTCAAAACATTTCATTTGTGAGGGAGGAAGGGGCAGGTCCAGCCTTGCCCTGCCCTGGAACCCCAATCCCCCCAGAGCCTCTATCCCAGCCCAGCAGTGTCTGCCAGTCCCTGGCACAGCACAGGCAATGCTCCACAGCCACCTCTGCAGCCCCAGCCCAGCTCCTGAGGGACCAAATGCGCCCAAGGCCCACCTGGGGGAAGGGCCCAGGGAAACCAAGGGGTATTGAAGACTGACCACAAGGCAAGCACACATCTTGACCCTACCTCTTCTTGGAATTTCCACCTGAACAGTGCTGGAACCCAGGAGTTGGTAACTGTGTGTGTGCTTCTCTGCATCTTTTTGCCTTGCTCTCTTTCTGTGTCTTCTTCTGTTTCTGTGCTCCTGCAAATTTTGATTAATATTAAATGGAACAGGCTTAGAATTTGTGAAGTTGAATGGCTCAAGTCTATGCTTTGAGAAGTGTTTTATGTTGACTTAATGTCTGTTGTGATTTGAGATGAGAAGAATTTTTAAAAGTAAAACATTTTCGTGTAAGTGACAATCTGTTATACCACTGAGATACTGAACACGTCTCTGTGAAACACAAATGTTAAAGATGAAAAAGTCCAGGAACCTCCTCTTTCTTTTCCAGTCAACAAAGAAGCCCTGGCCCTGGCCCTGGCCCCCATCTCAACCAAACCAAACCAAACCAAACCAAACCAAACCAAACCAAACCAAACCAAACCAAACCCAACCCAAACCAACCAAACCAAGCAACCCTGCTGTGGGCTGAGCCCCTTATCCCCTCCCCAGGCTGCCCCTCTCCACATTGGCCCCATTCTAACCAAACCAAACCCCAACAACTACCAAATAGGAAAACAAGAGGCTACAAAACCCCAACCAGAACAAAGCAAGACACAGCTATTGAAATCTTACCAAGTCCCCTCCCCCCAATACAACTAAAACAAAAAACCCCTAGAACCTACAACCCATACAAAATAACCTTACAACTAAAAACTTAAACATAAAAAAAGCCAAAAACCAACCATAAAACCAATCCTAACACAACCCAACCACAACTTCCACCACAAGTTACCGGCAGGTCAGGTGTTAGTCCTTTCAGTGCTTCAATCCTCCTTCAAGTAAAAGAAAAAAAAAACAACAAAATACATGCATATTAAAAAAAAAACAATAAAAAACCATCCAAGTCAGTAATGAAGAAATTAAATCCCAAATAAAAAAGGAGAAAAAAATACCTTAATCATAAAACTAAAATCCTTTTATAAACTATAAAGAAAAACAACTTTTTTTTCTAGTACAAAAAACCATTAAAAAATTTAATATCAATCAGAAACCTGCATGCTAAAATTAAACAAATGTTAAAATAGCAGTATTTTCATAGTACATTTAAACAGGGGGGAAAACAAAAAAAAAGTTATCCAGTATCCCCAAGAGAAGATCTCTATTTGCAGAGATAAAAATAATTTAAAAAGTAAAAAATAAAAACTTTTACACTTAAAGAACTCATCTTTAAAAAAATACCCCATAAGTCAACATGGCCCATCTATAAGCTGTAAAAAGGCTTGTAGCAAGAAAAACTTCACAATAACAGAGTTCTCAGACAAATGTTATCCATGTCAGAATTAAGAATCAAAAAAAAAAAAAAATTTTTTCTTCTTGTAAAAAAATCTCAATAACATTTGCAAGAAAAACTTCTCTCCCAAAGTAAATTTAAAAAAGACTATTCTAGAAATAGTAAATACCTAGAAATTTTAAGTTTACTTTACATTGGCAGTAAAAAGAAAACTTTAAAAAGAAAAAACAGTGTTCTAAAGAATTTATTTAAATTTTTACTACTTATTTCTTTTTGAATTTACTTTTAAGAAAAATTTCTTGATAGCCTTTTAAAATGTTAGGCCTACTTTACCTTTCTCCTAATCCTATCTCACAACAAAATAAATACATAAATAACAAACTGACACTAAAACCCATTACATTCATCAGTACATTAATTAAGAAATCTCAAGATTAGAAAAATGTTAAATTAACCAAACCAAAATCACTATAATGTCATAATAAACCATTTGCCAAATTTTCTCTCATTGTCTAAAGTTCTCAGTAAAGGCTGTTTTTTTGTTTTGAGCCCCTGAGAATCTCTTGCTGGTATTTCTCCAGTGAGTTTAACTCAGAGGACACAAACAATTGTAATTCCTTTTAAATGTCTCTTTGAGTGAGCTTTTTGGGGGGAGTCAGGGCTTGTGTGTCCTGCTTGGCCCAGCCCAGGCAGGGCTTTCCCAGCCACATTCCACACTCCATTGCCCAGCTGGAGCCGCTGCTGCCTCTGAGTTGTGCTGCCCCAGCCCCAGGGACGCTCTCCTTGTCTGCCCATTCCCCCACGGTCTCTGGGCAGGGATGGCCTCAGTGGGGGCTGCTGACATCCTCAGCACCTTGGAGGCTGCTGCTGAATTTGCCTGCTCCAGAGGCTTGTTCAGCCTTCAGCTCTTCAGTGCAGCAATTCAGTGTCCCAGGGCTCAATAACACTCCAACACCTTACAAGCCAAGCCTCTGCGAAATAATTTGATTTCAGTTTCCAAATAATTTGTAGTTACGTAGATCCCAGTAGTGTATTCAAAGTGAATACATGATATTTAAAAAGACAGTGAGAAAACATTTTTTAGGTCCTGTTTAGATTTGTTTTCCTGTTAATTCATTGATATGTGCAATCTCCAATTGACATTGAATCCAAGTACCTCCTCATGCAGTTTGAATGGATATGAAAATCAAGACCCTCCACGGCTGACAATCAATCAGACTCTGTCCCTACCCCCACCCCACCATTTCCCCATCCAAGCCCTGGCACTCAGAGCAGCCTTGTGCAAATCTGAGCTCCCTCCAGCCCAGGCTGCACCTGCAGCTTTCAGCTCCTTGGCTCCAGCTCCCACCTGCTTTCCTTGGAGAAGGAGCTGCCCGAGACACAGAGGGATGTTCATTAATTGTCAACCAACAAAGCCAAGGGAAAGCACAGCTCCATCAATGCAAAAGTCATTACTCTGTGGGATATTGAATCCACTTTCCACAGCAGACAGTCTCAGAGCAATGGAAAACCTTCTGAACCCAGCACAGATCCCAAGGTCCCCCCAAACCCCCCCTGCCCCGATTCTGCCCAGATTTGCTCTTTGCACACATGAGTCACACACTGAAGCCAGGAGCTCCCTCCATGCCCAGAGGGAGGAAAAGAGAGAAAGGGGATGAAGAGCTCTCCTGTGCAGAGCCAAGGTCCACGTGCAGCCCCTGCAGTGGGAACCACCACTCATCAGGTTTGTGTCCTTTGGGCTCAGGGAGTGGTGGCACTCAGAGGCACAGAAAGGTTTCTTGCCAACAAACACACGTTGAATGCAGTCTCACTTCCACAGCCACTGGAGCTGACCGGCTGGCTAGCCGCTCCTGGAGTGACCGGTGGAGACTATGAATCCCACCACTCCCAGGTTCTCGGCAAGAACCCCTGAGTAGTGACTCCGTCTGCGGTGTGGTGATGCAGGCGAGAGCAGGACTGTGAAGAACTGAGGTAATGGAATGAAGGAGTAGACAAGTGTGTGGATGCCAAGGCGCTTTTTTAGCCCGGGTGGGGCCAGTGACGGTGTCAGGTAAAAACCGTTAGGGAGGCACTTAAAAAGGGGATGGGGGCAACAGAAGAGACACGAGGGGCCAATGAGCAAAACCCAGGGGAGCAGCGAGGGACACAACTGAACCAATAGGAAGGGCCCAGGGGAGAGAAAAGGCTGAAGGGAAAAATCATATTCTAGGTAAGGGATGATTGACATAGAAGATTCTCGACATGAGAGGTGACGGTTACAATGATTGACAGGCAACAGGTGGGAGGAACAAACCATTAGGAGGGAGAACATGGAGGGAACAGAGGGTCAAATCAAATTATTAACTTATAAAAAAGAACCAACTTTACAATAAACCCATATAAAACACACACAATGATACAGTTGAACATTTGAACAGTTTAATATTCCTCACAGCTCTTTCCTCAGCTCTCTGTGATGTACCAGCAGCATCTGAAATGTCCCCCATCCCCAAGGGATTTCTGTACATAACACTTTTAGGCAAAGACATAGGAAAAATTAAGTGATAGATATAAACACAATTAAGATGTTGACTAACATGATATTTATTTGAACTTCAGAAATATGGGGCAACTCTCTGCACCTAAAAGCATGAAACCAGTCATTTGACAGGCACTTGAAAGACCAGAGAGCATCTGGAGGAGGAAATCAAAAAACAACAAAAAACAACAAGGTGGACATCGGTCCAGCTGCTCTAGTGAAGGGGCATCCTTAGACATGGCCATCTAACCAGGAGAGCTGGAAACACATGAAGGAAGATTGAGAGGAAGTAATACACTGGATATTGGTGACACAAGTCCACAGGAAGATCAGTACTTGTTCTTCTGCCATCATTACATTCCAGGAAGTTCCTGTTCCTGGTGGGAAAAATTTGTCATGGCTTAAAAGTACTCAAATGACCCAGGTAACAAAGATCCATTTGTATATTAGGAAACTAACAGGTATTAAAACCTGTGCCACTTTCCAGGCAGACATCAGCTGTGTGCCCATGAACACGCAGCGCCACTTGTGCCCTGAGGTGCCCAGCTGGAACTGGATCTCTCTGAGAGCACCTGAGGGAGAGCAGAGCACCTTGCAGGCTGCAGGTCCCTGACAGCCACACAGGGCTCCTGGCCTGTCGACGGAAGGGAACCAGGACATAATTTTGATCATCACAGGCTCAATTTTATTGATCAGTACGGCGGGTTAAATACAGTTAATAATGAGCTTCATACATATTGCAAAAGTTGAGCTCAGGATTGGTCAGCTTGCATATCAGCACCTACGCCTACTTCTACATTCCTATGGTTCTACTTTTGATACTTTCTACATATTCTTAGGATGTATTCAGGACTAATCTCAACTCCCTATCCTCATGTTGCAGCAAGGTCGCTGCTGACTCTTCCTTTTAGCTTGCTGACTGCTGACTTTTCTCCTTCAGTTTAACCAGTGGCATTATATCAGTGTGGCCTTTCTCAGCTAACCAATTATTAATAATGCTCTCCACACCAATTATTAATAATGCTCTCCACATTTCCCCCGTTTTCTTCTTGTGCAAGGAGATTAGTTTGCCATGTTTTTGCTATTGTACGGCTGACCATGTTTTGGATACAGTTAAAGATACAAGGCAAAATAAGCAAAAACAGTAAAATTACACCCAGCAGTCCTATAGCATAGATCACAAGGTTCCTCAGCCACGGTCCGAGTCCTAAGCCTTTAAGCCATTCGTCAATTCCTAAACCGTCTTCTTCCTTAAGTTTGTGAAGTCCCTGTTGTAACTCTTTTATCTTAGTGTGAATGGACACTGAATGATCAGACAGATTCATGCAACACATTCCCTCGAACTCTTCACCTCCATGCCCTTGTGCTAAGAGCAAAACATCTACAGCAGCTCTATTTTGCAAAACAGCATGGTTAACACTTTGCACATCTGCAGTTAGCATGTCTAGAATTTGTGATGTCTTGTTCAGCTCATTCTTTGCCCAGCATCCTAATTGTTTTGCTAAATTCATGGCTTTATTGGCAGATCCTCCTGGTAAGATAGTTGAAACCACCACCTGTTTGAATGTGCCCCAAAATCGTGGATCTCCTATCTTGCTGCAGTCTAAGTCATGTATGCTACATTTTCTCCTGTTTGAATTTTGACTCAGCTGCATTAGCAAGGACACATTAGGATGAAACAGTGACAATTTTCCCAAAAAACAGGGTCCACCTTGTGGTTTAGCTGGTATACCATTCCATGCCCTGTCTCCACAAATCAAAAATATTCCTGTGGGTAATTTCATTGGTGCTGTGATATTTGTGCCGTTACATTGACTGTAATGCTGTGGAGAGAATTCACTCACATTCAGGGATGAATCTAGGGTAGCCCATGTTTCTTTAGGTTGGTTTAAATTCTGAGCACCTGAAAGTTTGAAGCTAAACCATCCACCAGCTGTAGTGTTAGATATGCTGGCATTTGTACTTCCAAAAAGATCCAACTCTTCAGGAGGAGAATGCAAAGAGGTGTTAAGTGATTGGATTAGTAAGCATTGACGATAGCCATCACTCTGACCTGCAGTATACCCTTGTTGCACCGGCAATGTGATGTTTGACATGTTAGACATACATAAGGTTTGATTGTTTATCAAACTGCAAAATTCTCCAGGAGACCACACCGGAAGTCCCACCAGGCATGTTCAAAATGGGTTAGTGACTCCTCCAAGACTAAGACAAAGTGATGATTGGTTAGTTTGATTAGCAAGCGTTACCCATAAATTTTCCCTTGGTTGACTAAAGTGTGTTCCTCCTACTGCTTCACTTGCTACAGCATTGAGCAGTATTACAAAAACAAACCTCATTTTTCTTTCTGCTTACTTTGCTTCTCCTTTTCTTCCCTCTGCTTACGTTGTTTTTCCTTTCTTCGCTGTCTTTTCCCTGGTTTGCTAGATTGTCTATTGTAAGGCTGAGTCAATTCTTGGATATACTGATCTAATTCTAAATCAGCATCCTTGCTCACAGGTATAGCACGAGATAAGTTTGAAGGCAAATCAGCTTTGCAGCGAGCTGCTATGATGCGTGAGGCTCTAGTAATTTCAAATATTCTAAGGTTTTCCTGTAACTTCCACCTAAGATATGCTATAACCACTTGTTCTGCACTCTCAAAGAGCTGTAATCCTGTCCGTCCTGGCAAGCCAGTACTTTGTTCAAGAGCTCTAACCCAGATATGATTTCGAATCCACTTTCCAAAACAAGATGTACACCATAAATATCCCAATGACTTCTGTGAGTACCAATAAACCTGATTACAATCTGCACAATGCAAAGCTACCCATGCATAGCATTTATCTTTATCCTTTTTGCAAACATAACAAGGAAGCGAATGTAAGTAAGGACCAGTATAAAATTCTGTATCTTCAACCCAAAGCAACCAATTCAATGGTGGTGATCGCAAAGCCTCTTCAGCCTTTTTACTATATGAGGCTAACAGCTCAAGGTCTTTCTTTAACACAAGGTGTATCTTATTTCGTAATCGTAGTTCTTGTTCGTTATCCTCCTCAACAACTATATCCTCCCGAGGGTCCCACAACTGTAAAAGTGTTCTAATCATAGAAAATTAATTAGCAATCACTGATACCCCTATTCAAATGAGACCGTTCCCTTTTTTGCCTTCTTTCTCTTATCTGTCTTCAATCTTGCTGCTCCTAATTTCACTGGTCCTGCCACTTTCAAACTTAATTTTTGCAACTTATCAATGCAGCAATCTAATGCTCTATCAGGATCCCCTTGGAAGGGTCCTACAACTGAATGCTGTGTTAAAGGCACTAATTTCCTACACCTTATAGAAACTATACGTGATTTACTTTGAACCTTAATTCTATTTACAATACATTGTATTTCCCATCGATAATAAGCAAGAACCTTCTGTTCAGGAGACTCATAAAGATTTAAAGCTATATATGCGTTTTGCCCCGTTTGTCTCCTTAATTCATCTTGCCAGCTTTTACCCCACGTGTGCTCGTGTTCACAAGTATGACACCACAAATCCCGTAATAATGATTGTTCTATCCAAAAAGTTCTTTTACAACCCCCACAACGTAGAGCTATCCAGGCAGCACAATGTGAATTGTGACAGTCAAGGCAATATAGTTTCGCTGGATCTGTT
Source organism: Melospiza georgiana (assembly GCF_028018845.1). Lineage (NCBI taxonomy): Eukaryota > Metazoa > Chordata > Aves > Passeriformes > Passerellidae > Melospiza > Melospiza georgiana. Next base: position 3,965,229 of record NW_026652215.1, read on the forward strand.
AAATGAAAAGTTGATAATGAGTCAATGAAACCAATCAACTCCTGGACCGTCCGATAGTGACGTGTCAGTGCTCTGTTCACCGCTTCCGAGTACCCCTTCAATTGAAACAGTAGTGGTTGTAGGACTAGAAGCAGTTTCTTCCCCAGTCGCTCCTTGTCCTCCTCCGTAAGGCGATCCACCAGAGGCGGCATCAAAAACAGGTTTAGTCCACTTAGCAGGCACCCACAAAGGCCCTGTAGGTGAGGAAACACAAAGATACCCCCGACCCCAATATAATACTTTTGCAGGTTTTTCCCATAATCCTGTACTTGGGTTCTTATACGTAACGCAGACCTCTGTTTCCTTAGTATTTTCCTGACCTGACCTTGGATGATGTTTCATTGCAGGGGGGGTATCATCTTCCCCAAAAATGCATAAATGATTAATCACATACAAAACCTTAGCCAAACATGCTTGTGGATCTGTCAAATCTTGATGTTTTTCAATATACTGCTTAAGGGTACCGTTTGCTCTTTCCCGTAAAGCTTTCCTTAACTGTATCAGTAACTCATACAATCGTTTATTATTCACTTCCTTAATTGTTGCTTCCTCTATTCGTTTGACTACTCCTTCAACATACATAGAGTCTGTGACCACATTTAAAGGCTCCTGTAAGTTGGACACCGCCCATACTACTGCTAACAATTCCAAAGTTTGTAAGCTATCTGCAGGGTCTGCTGTGAGGAGTTGATGCTTCCATTGTCCTTTTTCTTGCCAGGTAACAGCAGCACGCCTTGATTTCTTTCCTGCATCTGTAAAAACTGTAATAGCTCCTTCTATGGGGTGTTCTTCTCTTAAAGGTCGAGTAATCCAGTTCCATTCTGTCATCCACTGCAAAACTCTAGGCACTAATTTACTAGTCTCTACTTTAGCAGGTGACATCAATAATGCTTCTTGTAAATTCTTTGAATTTATCAAGTACCAGTCCAAGGTTTCTTTTTTCCATAGGCAATCTAATAGTAGCAGGTTCTCTACCATCCACTTCAAGAATTCTGAGACGCCCCTTTTTGATTAATGCAGCCAATTGTTCAATTTTTGAAGATATTGTTTTCTTATGCTGTAGTGGTGGTGATAACCATTCCAACACCCGTATCTCCCCCGTTTTCTTTTGCAACTGAGAGAGAGCACCAAGCAAGTGGCAAGGGCTATTCCAAATAGTAAGGTCAATGGGGTGGTCGAGTTGTCGATGAGACACATACCCTTGCTGTACACAGTTACTAATTTGCTGCAAGGCAAGATGATGCTCCTTTGTCAGGTGTACATGAGTAGTAGGGTCCACACCTTTTAACAAAGGCCGTAGGGCTTCTAATAAGTGATTTGGTATTCCCACAATAGGCTTCAGCCACTGTAAGTCTCCCAGCAACTTCTGTGCATCATGTAGAGTTTTAATGTCCAATTGTAATTCCAATTTTTGTGGTATCACTATTTGATCTGTCAAAGTCCATCCTAAATATTTCCAGGGCTTTGTAGTCTGAATTTTCTCTGCAGCAATAACAAGTGAATATGCAGCAAGAGTATTTTTAATGGTGTTAATCTGTAAAGAGGAGAATGGCTGTTGCTGTGCAAACAAAATATCGTCCATGTAATGATATATTATAGTTGCTGGCCATTTACGACGTAGTGGCTGTAATGCTGCATCAACATAAAGCTGACATAAAGTGGGAGAGTTGCGCATGCCCTGCGGAAGAGATGTCCATTCAAATCTTTTATCTGGTTCCCCACGATTTATTGCTGGTAAAGTAAAAGCAAATCTCTTCATGTCATCAGGATGCAGGCCAATAGTGAAAAAACAATCCTTTAGGTCAATAATTAAAAGTGGCCAGTGTTCTGGAATCATAGCTGGATTTGGAAGACCAGGCTGTAAGGCCCCCATTGGTTCCATTTGGTCATTTACAGCCCTCAAATCATGTATCAGACGATATTTCCCTGATTTCTTTTTGATTACAAAAATAGGTGTATTCCAAGGGCTTGTGGACAGTCGCAGGTGTCCCTTTGTATATTGTTCCTGTACCAATTCATGGGCATGCATAAGACTTTCCCCTTTTAATGGCCATTGCTTAACCATCACCGGTGTATCCGTTTTCCAGGTGAGTGGAATGGGGAAAGTCCAAGCAATGGCAATTACCCCAAAGGGTGCTGATTAGTTAACACCACTCCCAATTGTGTTAAAATGTCCCTTCCAATTAAGCAGGAAACTGTAGGAGGCAGTTGAACAATTGAAAACACAGCAGATACTTGTTGATTCTCAATGCACACAGACAAAGACGGCGACCTGCTTGCCAATGTAAATCCTCCTACTCCTGTGAGCATGTTTGATGAAGGAAATAGAGGCCAATATTGTGGCCAGGCTTCTGGAGAAATGATGCTAGTATCTGCTCCTGTATCCAATAATCCATAAAGGGTTATGCTTTGATGCCCATAGGTAATTTCAACTTTTTGTTTTGGTCTATTTTGTAAATCCACAGTTAAAAGTGTAACACCAGTAGAGCCAAAACCTTTTTCATCCCGTGCTTGCCCAGTAAATGATTGTATTCCCCATGTCATTTGTGACAGTGGTACCAATTGTGCAATGCGTTGTCCTTTTGTAATTTTAATCGGAGGATAAAGGGTGTAAGCCATAATTTGTATTTCCCCTGTAAAGTCCGCATCGATAACACCAGGCAAAACAAATAATCCCAACATAGTTATAGAGGAACGTCCCAGCAATAATGCTCCACATGTTTGTCCATTTAGTATAAGAGGACCCTTTATTCCAGTGGGTATCCTCTCAGGCTGGTTCGTCATTAGTGTGACATCTACTGCTGCTGATAAGTCCAAGCCGAGGCTCCCGGTTGTTGCGGGTTGCAGACAGGAGGTGGCAGCGATGTCACGGCAGCTGCTGGTGTCTCCGATGTCACGGCGGCAACTTGTGTCTGGGCGCGGCCCCCATGATTCGCGCTCTGCAAATGGTTTCCCGACCGGCGCCTACAAGCCGTAGTGTTGTGGGAGCTGGATCGGCAGTGTTGACACCATACGCCAGTTGCTCGGCACGTTCGGCGTGTATGTCCTTCGTTGCCGCATCGGTAACACTTGAGGAATGGCTTCGAGCCCCCTTGAGTGAATGCCAGAGAGCCATTTCGGAGAGGAGCAAGAGCAGCTAGCACCTGATTTTGGGTGGACTCTGCTTGCTTTTGCAACCCCAATCCTAATTCCTTTAAGGCTTCTGCTATAAATGCCTGTGAAGCTGTTGGCATTAATGCCATTCGCTCTAATGCTTCCTCAATAGTCCAATTTGCCCCTAAAGTAGCTAACACTCTCTGGGTTGCTGGATTGCTATTTTGCAAGGCACACTGCTTCAATAGCGCCCCCTTCATGTAATCTGCCACACCAGCCCGATCTATAGCAGTAGCTGCTCTATCAATAAAATCTCCAAATGATTCTTCCCTTCCTTGCTTAATACCCATATAAGCCGGTAACCCTCCTGGCTCTTTAACCATATCTATTGCAGCACGCACCAACCTCATAGACTCTCTAAGTTTATCAGCTCCCGATATCATCTGTGCCTCTGTACGCAAATATGCCCCTAAGCCCATCAGCTCCTCTACTGTCACCCCATGTAATGGGTCTCCCTGGGCTCGTTGTACAGCAACCGATTCATTTACCAACGCGTGCCAATGGGCATTAAATAATAACTGCTGATGCTGAGTAAATATCAACCGAACTATTCCTCTTAAATCATTAGGACATAAAACCTGAGTATTAAAAAGATAATCTAACATTTGCTTAACAGGTTCACTTTTTACTCCAAACTGACTAACCGTAGAACGTAGCTGAGTTAACAACTTCCAATCTAAGGGAGTATATTCTGCTATATTATGCGTAAGGTTCCCCTGTGCATCATACTGTGGTGTGTATGTAACTGGACATGCAAGACTAGAAGCTATTTCCACCGCCTCACCATCCCCCATTTGCATTACTTCTTTCGCCAAAGCAGCCCAAGCTTCCCTCCTCTGTTTAGCCATCTCCCCCCATGGATCACGGTGTGCCCCTGGGATGGGATCTGGCCCTTCAAGGGTGCTATGCTGCTGGCGCTTCGGTGCAGACACCGAGGTTTCGCGCGGGGGGGGCAGTGAAGCAGAGGCTGGCTCGTGCGGAGGAAGCGGGAGCCCCCCCTCCCCCGCTGGAGCTGACAGTGAAACCGGAGCCGGCTCACGCTGAGCCAACCTGCGGGGAGGGACCAGCCCCCCCCGCTGGAGCCGCCTCGGGCGGGGAAATGGGCCCCTCCCCCACCGAAGCTGTAACCGGAGCCGGCTCATTGAGGGGTAGCGGCGGAGGCAAGGCTGGCGGCGGAGGCGAAGCTGGCTTGCCCCTCCCCCCACCATCCGACTCGCCCTCCCCCTCTGACAGAAAAGGTGCCGACGGTTCCACTGCGCCTATAGAGAAATCCTCCACACCACTTTGTTGGGGATTCTTAGGCATAAGTACTTTAGTTACAGAGGGTGCCAGGGGATCATCTTCACGACCATACCCTATATTCCTCTTATGAGCTTCTGTTGCCCTTTCTGCTGCCTTTCTCTCAGAGACCTGCTGAAGTAACGTGTTATACACCACCCGCCATAACTTCCCGAATTTCTTTGCTGACTTATCATCGTCTAGTACTGTATCCCACAATATTTCCCCAAACTTTCTCCACTCTGATAACTCATGAACTGTATGAGGATTAGAAAAGATACCCTTAGCATGACCATAAGCTAATAACCCTGGTAACTCCTTTTTTAAATCTATCCCTTTTATCCCACGCCGCTCTAAATAGGCGGTAAATAAATCATATGCCGCTTGCCTATCCATACCTATTAATCAGCGCGCGCTGTTGCAGCTCTCCAGGCTCCAGCGGACACGTATTGGCTTAAGTCACAGTTGTGAACCTTAAGGGTGCTTCAAATTCCGGCACCGTCCCGGCTGCTGGGACCCAAACCCAACTTCCGGACTGTGGCGTAATCCCTTTTTCTTTTAATCCGAGAAAAAGGGCAGAGATTCGGTTATGCCCGCATTCTCCACCATTTGTCGACGGAAGGGAACCAGGACATCATTTTGATCATCACAGGCTCGATTTTATTGATCAGTACGGCGGGTTAAATACAGTTAATAATGAGCTTCATACATATTGCAAAAGTTGAGCTCAGGATTGGTCAGCTTGCATATCAGCACCTACGCCTACTTCTACATTCCTATGGTTCTACTTTTGATACTTTCTACATATTCTTAGGATGTATTCAGGGCTAATCTCAACTCCCTATCCTCATGTTGCAGCAAGGTCGCTGCTGACTCTTCCTTTTAGCTTGCTGGCTGCTGACTTTTCTCCTTCAGTTTAACCAGTGGCATTATATCAGTGTGGCCTTTCTCAGCTAACCAATTATTAATAATGCTCTCCACATAAAATGAAAAATATAAAATTGGATACAATATAATTAGATTAAAATAAGGGACAATTTGGTTCAAATAATAGCGCATAAGCAAGAGATACCGCGGGGTATGGAGGGCAGGGTTCAATGACCCTTGCCACTTCACGTACAAGCTTGCCAAGTGGAAGTCACCCCTTTTATGCCATGTGTCAATTCCATCTCCTCCTATTTTTGGTTCCTCACTTTTCTGTCTCCACCTTTATTTCTACCTTTACCGAGCATGTGCCACCACTTGGTTTGGTGGTCGCACAAGTCTTTGGGGGTCGTCACTGATGAAGGCCCTGTAGTCTTCTTCGTTGTCCTTTAATTCACCTTTGGGTTACACATGCGCACCAAGCCAGTACAATGTAAGCCAAGACTAACGTATCACTACATCTACATATCAAGGCAATAAATCCCTTATAATTAACATTTTTCTGGGACCCAACCAGAGTGTCCCTTATGTGTTAATTTTTAGCAACTGTTATCTCTTGATTTCCTCCTGTTCCTGAACATCTGCAGGGAGGGGGGGTGGAGCCCCTCTTCTCCCTTTCTTCTTTGGCATGACAATTTTTAACTGTTTTATTATCCACAAATATTAATTACTGTATTAATATTGATTCCTGTTTCAATTTTTGTCAACATGAATCATACCTATTTACCACAAATCCCTCATTTCTCTTCTTGATCATTATGATCTGTGCTTTATTAAAAATCTATGCCTTGATATCCTTTATATTCCTCACAATTTTGATTTTCTTGTTGTCTCTTTTCAGCTTCAAATTTCTCCAGCATTTCTGTTGCTGCCTCTAATTTTCCACACTTTTTTCAAATTTGGTTAGCATTTCCTGGGCTATTTCAATCTGTTTAGGTCCTTATTATTTACCACGGGTTGATTCAGCTGTTAGTACCATCACAGATTTTGGTTTTCCTCTTTCTACTGATTCTGAATCTAGAGATATTATTGTAATCTGCATCTCCTGAATCACTGAACGAATTAGCCTAATAAAACATGGAATCATACAAGGCAGAAACAAAAGTCTCAAAATTGAACAAAACAACATGAACTCTAACTTTTTCTACCAAACACCTCCAAAGAGGTTATCTCACCAATCTGCTTTCTAGATTGAATTCCACTTTTGTACTGGCACATGAGCCACCCTTTTAATTTCCTCCACAGGTTCGGTGATAGCTTCTCCATAATCTTCAATTTCTATACAGCAGTAAAATTTGTGAAATCTCCCACAAACTCTTCCTTCTTCTGCTAACAGATAGTCTAGGGCAATCCTGTTTTGGTACACAAATGCCCGCATTTGTGTATATTGCCTGGCCAACATTTCTAAGGCACCGGTGGTGTGATTTGACACCACTTCCACTACTACTTGGGGCCCTATCACTCGATTCAACAGGCAAATTAGGGTCCTATATCCCCATGACCAATCCTGAGCCATTGATAGATTGGTAGGGGTTAGCTCCAGGACTTCTGTACCAGCATAAATCAATCTGTTCATCCCATTCACAGTTTATTTTTTATTGGTCTCTAATATCCAACAGGGGTTTCAGGTCACCAAACTTTTGAGCAATTATCCATATTGACCACCAATGTGGATTTACAAGGAGTATGCCCCACTACTTTATTAAATTTTCTTCCTTCTTGAGTTATACAAATGATTTCAATTACTTGATAGCTTAGAATCTATCTTTCAAGTCTCTTCAATGTTCTAGAAATTTGGGTATGGTTCCATTTTAAAAATTGTTCTGGAGCTAAGCTCTCACCTTTCCATGGCCATCTTTTCAGCTATTTTTAGACCTCCACAAATCCAACATTTGGATAATCCCAATTCTGTAGCAATCTCTTGCATCAACCTCACAAACAGATTCTTATTCGAGGCTGGCAGGTTCCAATCTTTGTAGTGCTGTTTAAGTTATTTATACAATTCAGCCAATTCTTTTGACTCTTTTCTCTTGTTCTTTCCTCTATTCTTCTTTGTTACTTTCTCTTCTTTTATTTTCTCTTTCAATTTTTCTCTTAGTGCCTGGTTTCCCATGCTTATACTTGGATCATTTCAATTATCATCTCTTTCAAAACAAAAGAACTTTTCATACTGGGGGCAAATCTGATTACCATGGGGATGAGGAGCTCGTCCATTATAGTTTAAAATTTTCCCTACCCAATGCATCTTTCTTTCTTTAACACAAACATCTATAAAGTGGTTGTGATTGTAGCAGGCAGAACTAACATATGGGTGTGTCACAAACACAGATCCCATCTTGTCCTTAATCTTCATAGGGTGATTGCAGTAGTTACAAATATTGAAATTGCTGGGACTTGGTTTTTGCCCTGTTTGCTTTTTTACTGATGAAACTCTGTCAGGTGTGGCTCTCTGGCTTTGGCCAACTGTCCAGGGTACCAGAATGATCACAGTGAAAATAATATAATAGGTTTCTTTAGGAAATCTACCTTTCTACCTTTCTCAAGGCCCCTTGGGTTGCAACCAAGGGCCGAGATACTAGTCTTCTCAGTAGCAAAGGTAATATCTAGGGATCTAGTCACTGGTGTTTTTAGTTTCTCTGGTACCCATAGCCCCACAGTTTGCTTGTCCCTTCTTAAATGCCATTTCTCAGTTCTGGCTGGTTAAGAAGAAATAATTAAAATGACAAGAACAGGGGAAAGGTTAGGCTGGAATACCATAAACCTGTATTTTCCAAAATTTCAGGGATGTGTCAACCACAATAAGATTTCACTAAATATTTTCTACTTCAAATGCAAGAAGTGCATTAAATCACAGCCTCCAATAGGCATACTTGCCAGGCCAATATGCCCCTGGAATGCGCTTATGATGTGATATATAGACTTCTTCTCCACAACAACTATCAATTATGAGACACTGGTCTATAATATTATAAATTGCTCGTCCTCGTATTTGTGCTACAGCCAATATGGCAAGAACCAATTGATCTAAGTTCTCTATTAATCCAATTGCTCCTGGAAGGGTCCCGTCTCCCAGTCTCATTGGTATCTAAAAGAAATCACTAGCAATGAGTTCTATAGTTAGCTGTCTAAATACATAATTATAGCAAAGCAAGCAAATCAATTGTTTCTCCTTCTCTTCCCTCTTAGTTACTCTCCACCATGAGTTAAAGCAAAGTGTGCAAACAATACATATCCAGGGATGACACCCTAAACCATGTTTACTGCACTCCCAACGTCTTAGTTGTCTCTGGACTCTTTCAACAACAGGTGTTATCAATCTCAGTTTCTGGAATTGCAGTTTTGTAATAAATTCTAATAATGTTGCTGGCGGGTAACCCTGGAGGAGATCTTTGATCCTTTTAGGCTGTTCCCACTGATTCAGAAAGTCTTTTATTCTTTTCCACCGGTGTTCTTCTGTGTCTGAGCTCAAGGGAATTGCAGTCCACAGCCACTCCAGAGTGCCTAGTTCATTCTTAATAAATCAGGGTTAATAAAAGCAACTTAAATCCTACTGATAGTGGAGCCCTGGAAAAAGTTAAAGATAGAATCTAAAATGTTAGGCTTTGTGCTTTCCCAGATCAACTGCACCTGCGTAAGCAGTATGATAAATTATATAATTGTTAGATGTGATGATTGTTTAGTAATTAAATGTAATTATTATATAACCATAGGAAGAATAATGAGAAACTATGTTGGAAATTCAGAGAGGGGTTAAATTTATGGATACAATAGAACAATATAAGTTTAATAATTAACATGAAAGTTATGTAACGATAGAGTATAAAACATGATCATTTTGGATGTACGGTTGGAATCAGATTTGGGTTGAATATACCCTGATTCCCAGAGCTCTTCAATAAAAAGCACCGCATATAATCCCCCGTGATTATGTGTTTTTGAATGCTAACACTACCATATTATCATATTATTGGAATTACATGTTCTAACAGTATTTTAGTTACTGTTTGAACTGTAGCCTGAGCTGCTGGAAATGCTTCAACCCACTGAGTTAGTTGATCTATTATAACTAACAAATATTTCCACCAACCCACTTTAGGCAATTCTATAAAATCAACCTGGATCTTTTCAAATAGCCTGAAGGCTGTTTTGCATCCTCTAGAGGGAGGGCTTCTTTACGTTTTCTTATTTACCTTTTGACAGGTGAGACACCCCTGGGTAATTTGCTCTCCAATTTCAAATATCCTTATACACCCATAAGTTTTAAAAAGTGATCACAAAAGGTTCTTGTTCCCCAGTGTGTCTGTCTATGCAAGTTATCTAAGATCTAATGTGCCACTGGTTTTGGCATCATAATCTTGCCATCAGGAAAAACTCACTTTCCCTCCTTAAATGTTACTCCTAATTTCCTTATATCTGCCAGTTCTTCTAGTGAAAGGGAAAGTGTCTCTTGCTGAATTTCTATTTTTTGTTAGGTGATGATTTCAGTATCTCCCTTTCTTAAGGTCGTTCTTCTTTTGCTTCTTCATCAGCCAAATTATTTCTCGGACTCTAATATGCCTCCCTCTCTGGTGTCCCTTTACATGAACTACTGCTATTTTCTTTGAGCCTTTTAAAGCTTCAAGTATCTGAATTATTAATTCGCCGTTTACTAACCCTTTCCCTTGAGTGTTTATAAGTCTTCTTTCCTTCCAAATTTTTCTAAAAGTATGTACTACACTAAAAGCATATTTGGAGTCTGTATAAACAGTCCCTTCTTGCCCTTTTAGTATTAATAATGCACAAAGTAATGCATAAAATTCACAGGCTTGTGCTGACCAGGAGGGACTAAGGGGACCAGACTCCTTTACTCTAAACTTTTTCCCACTTCACCTGAATGCCAACCCCTGTCATTAATTTCTAGATTATCTTCTTCAGTTAAAGAATAAATTTTAAGTTTTCCTTCACAGGGTTTTATCTGTAAATTTAAGGCTATTATTAAATCTCTGCCTAAAAAATTATTTTCAGCCTCTGGTATCAACAATAAATCATTTACTCCAAATTTGTCATCTGTTTCAATTTGCACTCCTTTTATTACAGGGAAAGCCTCTTCCATAATTCCAATTACTGAAACTCATTCACGACTTATCTCCCTGGGGTAATTTTGTCACTGTCAACCAAGAAACTCCTGTATTGACTAAAAATATAACTTCTTCACTCTGAGGACCTATTTTTAGCTTTATTATCAAGGGCTCTTTTGGTTGTATTTTGGTCCTCTTCATTAAACAAAACTCCTGACCTCTCTGATTCTCCTGAGTAGTTTTCTCATCTTGCTGTTTCTTTCTGCAATTTTTTTGCAGGTGCCCCTTTTTATGACAATGAAAACAGGTGGGTCCCACACCCTTCAAAGTGGGGCAAGAATTTTTTTAAGTGTCTTTTCTTGTGGCGGAAAAATGCACAGGTCCTGTGTTCCTAAAAATAGATCCTGACATCGGCTGTTTGTTTTTCCCTGCAGATTCTTCTGTATTCAAACCTGCCTGCATTTCGTGAACTGCTGCCACCAAAATTCTGGCTTTTTATTACAAAATTCTGCTTTCTGCTTTTCCTCATCTCTGTTCATATACACCCTTTGTACTTCTCTCAGTAACTCTTGACCCCCTGCACCTTCTAATGCAGTTTGAACATGCATGAAAATCAAGACCCTTCATGGCTGACAATCAATTAGACCTTATCCCCACTCCCTCCCCACCATTTCTCTCTTCAGACCCCTGGCACTCCTATGGATCAGGAATGGTGTGGCCAGCAGGAGCAGGGCAGTGATTCTTCCCCTGTGCTCAGCACTGCTTGGGCAGCACCTTGAGTGCTGTGTCCAGTTCTGAGCCCCCAGTTTAGGAAGGACATGGAGGGGCTGGAGTGTGTCAAGAGAAGAGCAACAAGGCTGGGGAGGGGTCTGGAGCACCAGTCCTGTGAGGAGTTGCTGAGGGAGCTCAGGTTGTTTATCCTGGAGAAGAGGAGGCTCAGGGGACACAAGGTGGTACCAGGGCACAGATTGGACTGTATGATCTCCAAGGTCTTTTAAGACCTTGTTGATTCTGGGATTCTCTGAAACCACCCTTGCAGCAGTTGCAGGATGAGCCCTGGGCCTCCTCTTCAGAAGCTCCAGCAGCCCAGGTCCCTCAACTTCTCCTCCCAGCCCCAAAGCCCATCCTGTCAGTCCTGCAGAGCCTCTGCAGCTCCTCCTCACTGCCCAGAACAGGGAGCCCCAGAGGCAGACACAGCAGCCCAGATGTGCCCCCCTGGCTTGGGATGCCTCTGGCAAGGGAGCAGCACCAGGCACTGCAGGAGCCTGCAGACAATTCCTGCAGCATTTGTAGGATGATCCTGCAGCCGAAGGGACGTTCCCATGGTGCCAAGTCAGGAACTGCAATGGGGAGTGGGGCCAGAGGGGAAAGGGCAACCAGGGAGGGGCTGTTTGCAGGGGAGGGAACAGGGATGGGCAAGAGGAAGAAATCTGGATCAGGAAAAAAGAACGAAAGCACAGTTGAAGGAAAGGAAATGCTTGGGGCAGTCTGAGGGTGGCTGCCAGGCAGCCCTGGCTCTGAGCAACAGCATCTGCAGTGGGACAGAAAACTCCCAGCTGATGGGAGCAAAATTTCTGGCTGACTGCAGAGGCCAAGAGAAACCTGAGTGGTTTCCCTGGTGTCCCCCAGCCCTTGCTGGCCCCAGGGGCTGATGGCATTTGTGCTCCCTCAGGTTCATGTCCCCACACCAACAGCATGGGGGTGCTCCCCCTGCTCTGTGCGATGCAAACAGGGGCTGCTGAGCCAGTGCTGCTGTGTCTGTGCCTGCAAGGATGGGGCACCTGTGTGAGCTGGGGGAGAGGCCAGGGCTGCAGAGGGAGGATGTTGTTGGCAGCTCCATGAGGACGCTCTGGGACGCTGCCCTGGGCTGTCCAGTGCACTGGGGATGGATCAGCCCCTGTTCTGCTGCTCCTTCCCATCTCCCCCAGGGCCCTTGCAGAGCCCCAGCCATGCTGTTTGCCCCCAGCCTGCCCACAGCCAGCCTGGGGCTGCTCACGGGGCTTTTCTGTGCTGAGCATTGGCCTGGGCGTGTTCTTGAGAGAGCCTGGGCAAGGAGTCTGAAGCCCCCAGGCCCTGGGCTGAGGCGTCAGCGCTGCCCCAGCAGTGCCCATGGCCTGTCCCTGCTGCAGCCCCGGCACTGCCACCCCCAGGGCTGTGCCCGGCCCCGAGAGCACTCAGGACTTGCAGCAACACCAGGGCCACCAGGGCAGCGGGGCAGGGCCACGGCAGCAGCACTGGCAACACCAAGTGCTGCTGCTGCTGGGCACAGCTGCTGGGCCAGCCCTGATCTGCCCCCAGCTCTGCACACAGACATTGCTGTTGCAGCTCCAGAGAAGGAAAAAAAGGGGATCTCCCTTGAAAACTGCTGGGAGATACTTTAGTTCACTTGAAGCCACTGAGAGTGCAGCACCTCATTGACACAGTCTATGACCACAGCAAAGGTGGAAAGAAACAAATATAGAAATGGCACAAACAATGGCATTTATTTCTGGACAATCTTAAAAAACTAAAACAAAAGAAAAAGACAACACCTAAAGCACCAAACCTAACTACTATCAAAGACAACTTGAATTGCAAGCGTATTGCAGAACATGACCAGCAGTTTAGGGTTTGTTAAACCATCCAGTCATCATTCTCCACACTGCAGCCTTGAGCTCCTGGTTCCTCAGGCTGTAGATGAGGGGGTTCAGGGCTGGAGGCACCACCGAGTACAGAACTGACACGGCCAGATCCAGGGATGGGGAGGACATGGAGGGGGGCTTCAGGTGAGCAAAGAGAATAGTGCTGAGGAACATGGAGATCACAGCCAGGTGAGGGAGGCAGGTGGAAAAGGCTTTGTGCCGTCCCTGCTCAGAGGGGATCCTCAGCACGGCCCTGAAGATCTGCACATAAGAGAAAACAATGAATATGAAACAACTCAAACCTAAACAGGAACTACCAACAATGACCCCCAGTTTCCTGAGTTTGGACTGTGAGCAGGAGAGCTTGAGGATCTGTGGGATTTCACAGAAGAACTGGCCCAGGGCATTACCATGGCACAGGGGCAGGGAAAATGTATTGGCTGTGTGCAGCAGAGCATTGAGAAAGGCACTGGCCCAGGCAGCTGCTGCCATGTGGGCACAAGCTCTGCTGCCCAGGAGGGCCCCGTAGTGCAGGGGTTTGCAGATGGACATGTAGCGGTCGTAGCACATGATGGTCAGGAGAGCAAGCTCTGTTCCAAGGAAGAAAGTAATCAGAAAAACCTGTGCAGCACATCCTTTGTAGGAGATGTTCCTGGTGTCCCAGAGGGAATTGTGCATGGCTTTGGGGACAGTGGTGCAGATGGAGCCCAGGTCGCTGAGGGCCAGGTTGAGCAGGAAGAAGAACATGGGTGTGTGCAGGTGGTGGCTGCAGGCTACGGCGCTGATGATGAGGCCATTGCCCAGGAGGGCAGCCAGGGCGATGCCCAGCAAGAGACAGAAATGCAGGAGCTGCAGCTGCCGCGTGTCTGCCAATGCCAGCAGGAGGAAGTGGCTGATGGAGCTGCTGTTGGACATTTGCTGTTGCTGAACATGGGATCCTGTTCATGGAGAAAAGGACAGTGAAGTGTGAGAGGACATACCTGTAACCAAAATCAAGGCCATTTCTCATACACCCTTCCCTAGAACACACACACAGCTTTTGGTATTCAGGTGTTCTGTGGCTTTCTTTTAAAGCTCCCCCGGTGTCTTTCCTGCTATTCTTAAGTATCAGAAAACCTCAGCTTTTCTCCAGCCCTCTGGAAGAGCAGAGTGAGTTCCGTGAGGCAAGATTAAGAGTAGAGACTGAGGAGAAATGGTCTCTCATTTCATTTTGTTTGGAGTTTCTCTGGCTTTCTTTTTTCTCACATGGAGGATTTGAACACTCCCTTGTTGCTCTAAAAAACCCCCAGATGCTGGTGAGAGCAGATGGATCCACCGCAGTCCAGCTCCACACTTGTAGCCAAGGGCTCACGTTGCTCATTTCACCAACACAGCAGTATTTTCAGTGTCAGAACACTTCTGCCTTTCCCCATCAATCTTACAACTCAGAGATGCTCTAGGGCAGGTTTTCCCCCTGGATTGAATCTCCCAGCTTGGACTGAAATCTCAGGGAGACTCCCAAGTTTCCTTATGATAGCATTGGATGAAGGGAGATGTAGCTCCTTCCCTGGCTGCACTGACAGCATTGCCCAGAGCCGGGCCCTGGGGACAGTGTCACCCTGAGCCAGCTGTGCCCCCTGCCAGAGCCCCCAGTGCCGGGCAGCTGCTCCCAGCCCTGTGCTCTGCAGAGGGAACTGGGCCCAGGGTTGCAGAGCTGCCCCACGGCTCTGCTGCAGCTCTGCCTGCACTGGAGGGGCTGCACGCCTTGGAGCCCATGCCCTGAGGGCAGAGGCTTGGCTTGGGGCACAGGAGGGAGGGGGCTTGTTCAGAGGGAGGGGCTGCACTGGAGAGGATCTTGTGGATATCTCTCAACTCTCCCGGCCACAGCATTTCTGGGTTTTCTATTCTCTCATTGCCCGATCTTCTCTCTGTTTCCTGCAGATTTTCCTCTTGCAGGTGTTTCCCTCTGCCTGATCTCTCCCTGCCAGCACTCACAGAGCCCAAATCTCTGTGCACTCTCCTTGGCCTGACAGAACCCTGCCTGTCTGCAGGGCACTGGCTGGGGGCAGGTTCTGTTTGCAGCTTGGAGAAAGGAGAGCTCAGACTGAGCCTGATGGGTCCAGCAAAGGTGATGCTGGTGCTGTCCATGGGCAGAGGGGCTGGAAGGAAATTAGAGATCTCCTACTGATCACTAAAAGGTACAGTTTACATTGTCTCAGGCACTTGTCAAAATTAATAATAAATAATTCATAATCAAACTTCAATATTTACCTCCCCCTCCCTGCCATGGTCCAGTAGTAGGAAACTGAATACAAAGTCTTAGGAATTTACCTCATTTTTTACAAAGTCCTTGTCCTGGAAATATTCTATGACTGATCAGAAACCCTCAGCATATCAGAGCTTCAAGAGCATTTCACCTACCCCACACCAGAAACATTCAGTTGTACTCACAGAGTCTGTAGGCATTGGGATGTCCCAGCTTTAGGAGATGGCTCCAGGAGCTGCAGCTGCATTGTCCTGCAGCCAGAGGTTCCTGTGCCAAGGGCTGGCAGTGATTCTGCCCCAGGCACTTCTCAGCACCTTCCCAGCCCTGACTGACTGAAGCTCTCTGTGCCTCTGTGCTGTGCCCAGGGTGGCTGCAGGCAGTGCCCCAGCCCTGCTGGGCTGGCAGAAGAGCTGCTCATCAAGAGAAATGTGCTTTTGAAGCTCTTCTTGGTTACCAGGAGCTGCCTCTGTGCCACCCTGAGCTCAGCAGCAGAGACACAGCACAAGGACGTTAACGAGCCTCTGGGGCTTTGTGCTCAGGCCCTGAACATCAGTCCCTGAGAGGGAGCTGAAGAAACCTCTCCAGAACTCCAAGTCAGAATCCAACTCCAAAGTTTCTTGGACTTTTAATGGGTCCCACTGAGGAACACGACTGAGAAAGTGTCCCCAGGCCCCAGGCAGAGCAGAGAACTGGAGGCAGTGATGGCAGGTGGCGACAAAGAGAAGCCAAGTCTTGGTGCCCTGGGGCACAGCAGCAGGGTCTGTGCCACCACGGGCTGTGAGGAGACACCTTGTCCTGAGGCCCTGGGGCCTCCTGGCACAGCCCCAGCCAGGCTGGGCACTGTCAGCCCCTTGTCCTGCCCTCAGCATCCTCCCCTAGCCCACATGCCAGTGGCCTCAAGGATGTGCTGGAAGAAGTCCCTGGGGAGCCTTGCTCAGGAATGGCCCTGAGGGCTCCCTAATGTTCCCAGGGACTGCAGGTTTCTCAAAGGACTTTGGGTTTGGCTTTTTTCTTAGAGTCTGTGAGAGGTTTGTGCAATCATGGTCTCCAATTATCTGCTTTAATTAGTCCCTGGAGAGCCTTTGTCAGTAATAAACTCAGTGGGGCTCATTACTACTTCAAGGTACTTCAGTTATTTGAATGTACTTGGTGTTTCCCTTTTGATACACACTCTGTGAGAAGTTTGTGCAATCATGGCCCCAATTCTCTGCTTTAATGAGTCCCTTGAGAGCTTTGTACTGACACTCAGTGGGGCTCATTAATGCTTTGAGATACTCAAGGTTTTTAAGGTACTTTATGGATTTAAGAATACTTTTACGTACTTTTAAGGATTTTCCTTCCCACACCGAGTCTCTGAGAGGATTTTGTGCCATCCTGGCTTCCAATTCTCTCGTCCAAGGAGTCCATGAAAAGCCTGTGTTGGGTATCTTCCCCCTTTCTGTTTTACAACAAAGATGGAACTGAAAGAATTTTATAAGACTTTCTAAAACCATTCAAACAAACATGGGACAATTAACAATACAATAACAACAACCACTAAGAGAATTAATAGTCTTTTTGTCGTCACCCCAACTGTTTTAGTAAACATCCTCCAACCCTTTAGTCCTCAGGATTGGAAGAGTTTATTGAACCAGTCTTTGTTTTCCACTTGAAGCTTCTTGAACTGTTCCTTCAGAATTTGAATGCTCTTGTGGATTGACTCGCTGTGGCTGGAGAGGTTCATACAACACATGCCCTCAGAATCTACACGGCCATGCCCATGTGCCCAGAATAAAAATTTTATTGCTGTTCTGCAAGGTGGTATGTCTGGTGGTCTCTATGTCTGAGAGCAGGCCACTCAATGTGAGGGAGGTAGCATTGGTTTGCATACTTAACAGGCACCCAGGATGGTCAATTTGTCCTAAAGCTTTAGATGCAGCCACCCAAGGTAGCTCAAATTGGGGTTGCTACCATCTGATACCTGGATTAAAGCTTTCAAAGCCATCTCTTTGATATCATCCCATACTTCTCTGAGGGTACCTGCTGCTTGATCATCTGGTGGGCTGTGTTGTCCTTCTCCAGCTAGATGGTTGATTGTCAATTCCACCCTTGCCTCATTATTAGCATAGTTTGCTATTAATTGATTTAGTAAACACTTCCATCCCCCTTCCCACAGGGTGTATTCTGTAGATGACAACAACATGGTCATAATATATTTTAAATCATAGGGGGTTAAGACATGTGCTGTAAACATGGCCCTCATTAGGCCATTAAAACAAGGTAAATCCCTCCTATGGTCTTTATCCGCCCTACACAGATCCTTGATTTCCTCATAAACCAATGGCTGATACCTGGGATTCTGCCCCCTTCTTTCATAACATACAGGGGCAATGAGGAGTGTTCAGACTATTTGCCAGTCTCCTTCCTTAACTGCTTCCTTCTGGATCCTTTCCTAGGGATCTTCTGGGGTTGAGGGGCAAGGTGGCTCTGGGGAATCCAAACTGTCTTCTGGGGACGAAGAATAACTTGGAGCAGAAACATTTGGATTAGAAATACTGTGACAGCAGGGCAGAGTATGTTGTATCATGGGGTTATATCATTGCCAGAGGGGGAGGCAAAGGGCACTGCCATTTTGTCAGGTGCTGGGAGGAAGGGCCTTGATTTAGGATGGCAGACTTCCAGGGTGGAGATCTGGAGGCATGGCCCAGGGTGAAGGTGGAATGACTGACAGTGAGGCATGACCCGCAGTTTTGGAGGGGGAGTCTGGAGGTTCATTAGGGGCAGAAGAGAAGGTTTTGGTAGCAGGAAGTGGAGGAGCCAAGATGGAGGGAGGATGGTCAGGCTCAGGGGCCTTTGGAGAAATTTTAATGATCCGCCTCAGGATTGATTTTAACTTGTTCTTTGAAGATATTTGGTCATGATCAGTGAGAATTAACCTAAAGTATCGATATACACACCTTTCTACTTTGGACATCTGGCTGCCCATTTTTCTCTTTCTTTGCTTTAGGTAGAACAGCCACTGGAACACCCCAAATCAATTATGGGACATCAGTGCATATTGTAAAAAGGCAGTGACAAAATGGGCAATAATTTTCCTGCGTTTCCCTAAACCCACCTGCAATCCTATGCAGGTGAAATTGTTGTTGTGTCTTGTGGATCCTGGCCGAGGTCCCTCGAAGCAATAATGAATCTGCCAGCCTGGCACAATCCAAAACCCCGGGGAGCACTGGCCTATCCATCAGCCAACCCCAGCTGACGTGACTGAATGTCAAGGTCCCTGTCTGGGCACCAAAAGTCACAATGAGGCTGGTGGTGACAAACCTTTCTGGTTCCCCAGCTTCAGGGCAAGGGTGGTGAAAATGAAAAGGAGCAGATGCTGGGGAAGATGAAACAAGAAAGCCTTAAAGATATGATTGCCTGGCAAAAGATTTTGAAAATAAGGAAACTATAAGTCAGACTGAAATGAAAGCAAGCTTTGCGATACCAAGCCTTAGCTACTGAACAACTGGAAAACAATGGTATGGCTGAAGGTAATACTCTTTTGATGAAACAATTTCCTCTGCTTGCAGATAGGTCCAAGAGTCAGAGCCGATCCTACTAGCTTGACAAAGGAGGTCAAAAGAAGGGGTCCAAAGAGTAGTTTTTAGGGTTTAAAATGTAACACAGTATGGTAATGTAATGATTCTTATAGGCTGTATATAAATGCTATAAGATTTGTATCTTGTATTATATTGGTTAGAGAAAATTAGAATATGCAGCACAGAAAAAGATTTATTGTATTGTAACAGGAACTCCCCTCCTCTTTCGCACATCCATTTTGGGTTCCTCTTTTGAGCTCCTCTTTTGGGCCTTCTCCAAGCTGTGGCTGGCAGCTCCAAACAAGGTCCCTGCACCTAAAACCCTTTGCAATAAACCACAAGTTCCAAGACCTGGCTTCAGAAATCTCTCATCTCCGTCTGTCCCAACTTTCCTACTGCCCAATGCTACAACAAGCAGGATCAATGGAGTTGCCCAAAAAGAACTTTAGTAAATGGGGGGAAAAACAATTAACATGGAGAAGTTGAGCACAGTACAAGGGGTGGGATTCAAAGACCTGAGATAAAGGCAAAGCAACAATATATACATTTGAGGGTAGAACACTCTAGAACAATAACCATACAGGACAAACAAGTAACTAATAGGGGAGGAGAACTTGGACAACTTAGCATAACAACACTAAAGGCTTATGGGGGAACTCTCAAGCTCACCCTAAGTTAAACAAATGATTCCTAGGGCTTGAAACTCACATCCAGTTTATCCGGGGTAAAATCTGGTTGACTCTGAGGTACAGCTGGGCCAACTCCCACACTGCTGCTTTGCTCTAGTCCCTTGGGACCATGTGGCCCAACAGGGCCACAATGATGTCCTTGGTTCCAGGAGGCTCTACAGTGTCACAATGATCCCTTGGATCCATGGTGCTCTGCAGTGTCACAATGGCCCCTTCATTTCATAAGGCTCCCAAGTGTCAATCGGTCTCCATAGGAAGGAAACCATAGAGACCCATGTACAGGAGCTGATGAACAGCAAACACCAGAGGCCAAGACAAGCCTGACCTGTCTGTCCTGGCAGGTTTGCTTGGCGCAACCCTTGGATATTTGAAATTATGAATGCAGAGTCCCAATTTAAAACATTTGTGCCTGGAAAAGAGGGATGGGTTGGTTTTTTTTCGTAAAAAAGCACAGAGACCTTTCCAGTGTTTCGAAAATAGGTGAGTGCTGTCCCTCAGGAGTCAAAGACCAGCCAGACTTCTCTGTCCTGGAACTTTTGTCTGGGAGTAATCCTTTCATTGACTAAACTTTTGAGGTGGAATAGTAATTTTGGCCATGGATGCCTGGAAAAAAATGGACAGTTCTTTTCCATAAACAGAAGAGCCCAGAGCCCCAGTGTTTCAGGGGCAGATGGGAGTGGCGTTCCACATTCCAAGGTCAGCCATACCTGTCAGGTGACCCCTGGGAGGCCAAGGCAGCCACACCTATTTAATGTTCCCTTGGTTCCACAGGGTTCTGCAGTGTCAAATTGGCTCCTTGCTTCCATGAGGCCTTGCAGTGCCACAGTGGTTCTATTGCTTCCATGATGCCCTCAGGTGTCATAATGGCCCCTTGTTTCTATTGGGGCCCAATAGTGCAATAATGATTCCCTTGGTTCCACAAGTACCCATAGTGTCTCAGTGGCCCCTTCCTTCCATGAGGACCTGCAGGGTAGCAATGGTCTCCATGATTCCACTGGGCCTTGCAATGCCACAATGCTCTCCATGAAACCATGGTGCCCTGCAAGATCACAACAGCCCTTTGGCTCCACGAGGCCCTGAAATGCAGCAAGGGCCTCTTGGTTCCATGAAGCCCCACAGCTTCACACTGGCCCCTTGGGACCATGCGGCCCCACAGAGCCACAAAGATGTCCTTGGTTCCATGATGCCCCACAGTGTCACAATGGCCCCTTGAAACCATGGTACTCTGCAGGGTAACAATGTTCCCCTTGGTTCCACAAGTTCCTACAGTGTAACAGGTTCCACAAGGGCCTGCAGTGTCACCATGGCCCCTTGTTTCCACAATGCTCCACAGTGTCATAATGGTCTCCATATGAAGGAAACAAGTGAGCCCCAGTGGGTCAGGGGCAGTCACCAGAGAGGCAGTCACTAGAGTCCAAGTCTGGCCAGACTTGACTGTATGGGCAGCTTTCATCCGGGAGTAACCCTTGGATATAGGAATTTTTAGACGCGGAATTCCAATTTTGGCCAAGGATGCCTAGATAAGAAAGACAGTTCTTTCCCATAGGAATAAAAGCACAGAGCCCCAGTGCTTCACGGTCAGATGGGAAATGGCCCTTGGCATGTCAAATTCAGTGGCACCTGTCAGACAGGCCCCAGGAGGCCAAACCAGGCAGACCTGTTCCATGTTCCCTTGATTTCATGGAACCCCACATTGTCACAATGGTCTCGATTCCATGAGGTCTGGCAATGTCACAATGGCTTCTTGGTTTCATGAGTCCCAACAGAGTCATAGGAGTCCCTTGTCTCCATTCTGCCCCATTGTGTCACAAGGGCTCCTTTTTTATATGGACACAACAGTTCTATCGCTGACCCTTGAATCCATAGGGCCCCTGAGTTGCACAATGGTCTCCTTGATTCCATGATTCCTGGATTCCATTGTCTCACCATCGTTTCCTTGGATCTCCATTGTCTCAACTGACCCGTGGTTCCATGAGGTTCCAAAGTGTCACCGTGGTTGCTGTCAGAGTCTGGATGAGATTGATGTCCTGATGCTCGGAATGCCCGTGTGGGGCCAGAGCTGGGTCACACCTTGGTTTGTGGTGGAACAGAGCCCCGCCCCCAGCCCTGGCCTGGCAGAGCTGTCAATCACACAGCAGAGGATGGTGTTTACCCAGCTCTGACTGGCTGAGCTGTTAATCAATCAATCACACTTAGGCAGCTGATGCCTACCCTGACTCTGATTGGACAAGCAGCTAGCAGTCCCACCCCAGGGGTGGGCCCATGAAGGCCCAGGGGGTTAAAAGCCGGAGCATGAGCCCAGCCCAGGGTCTGGATCCTGCCTTCTCATGGGGTTCCTCTGTTGGTGATGCTGGAACCCAAGCAGTTCGCACCTATGTGCGTCTCTTTCTATGGATCTTCTGTCTTTCTGTTGTTCTCTTCCTTCTCCCTCTAATCCTACTTACCTGGAACATTTTTGGGTAACTTCACATGTTAAGGGTTAAAGGATTTTATGTTAAATGTGTGGGAATCTGAGGCACAGAACCTAAGCCTTGGAATTCAGTAGTTTTCAGGAATTTAGCTACTTGAGCTGGGCTTCTTGTGGGACTTTTAGCAGCCTTGTGTTCCTCACTGTTGGGTGAATAAACCTTGTCAGTCTTGCTGGTATCATTTGCTCCCTTTCCTCCAATGATTTTAACAAACTTTTCAAGGAATAACAACAAAATATTTTCTTTACACTGGCCACCCACAACAGCCATTTTCCTCATCAGTTCTCCCATAAGTTGCTCAGAGGAAGCTGTGTCCAAGTTTCCAAGAATTCTTCCAGAGAGAACCACAATCTGCTCAGAGGAGGAAACCATTCTGTTGTCAAAGGCACTTGGGGTCACAGAACAGTTTAAGGCAGGGTTTCTGTATCATTGCCTTGATCTAAATTTTCTTATTAAATTGTAATTCTAGCTTAGACTCTCCCACAGATTTGCCTCGAAACCAGTACAAAACTCAATGTACTCATCCCTTGTTTTCCTCCCAAAACAGGATTTCCCATCCCTAAACTTTTGCCAGATGGAGGAGGAGGCTGCGAGGAAGAGGAAGGAGCCCTGGGTCACCAGGCAAGTGAGGAGGAATTCAGTGCCCCTTTCCCCCTCTCTCCTGCTCCATCTCCCAACCCAGCACAGCCCCAGGCTGCAGGACAACCCCTTGCCAACGCCATCCTGCCGGGGATGCACTGGGGGAATCTCCTTCCCCTTCCCCCTGGCATAGAGGCAAATCCCATCCTTTTCTTGTCCTTCCTGCCCCAGACAAGGAGTTGAAGATGGAGACCAGGAAGGACAAATCTCCTCAGCAGAATCTCGTGGAAGAGGCTGTTTTGACTGGCTCCACAGCACAGGAATCCAATGGGGAGGAAAATCCCGAGATCCCAAAGGAAGAGGGGCTGCAAACCCAGCCCAGTGTGCTCTGAGGAGGAAATACCCACCCTGTGCCAGGAAGGTGGACAGAGCTTCAGCCACAGCTCAGAGCTGGTGGTCCATGGGCAGCTTCATGATTGGGAGAAGGCCCGCAGGTGCTTGGAGTGTGAGAAGAGCTTCATGCAGAGCAACACCCTGATTCAGCACCAGATGATCTGTGCTAGGAAATGGACCTATGAGTGTGGGGAGTGTGGGAAGGGCTTCAGCTGCAACTCTGCCCATGTCATCCACCAATGCATCCACTGGGGAGAGGCCCTAGCAGTGTCCCCAGTGTAGGAAGAGGTTTCAGAGCAGCTCCAATCTCCTCCAGCATCAGCAGATTCACACTGAGGAAAGGCCCTTTCGCTGCCCTGATTGCAGGAAGGGCTTCAAGCACAACTCCAACCTCATCACACACCAGCGCATCCACACTGGGGAGGGGCCCTACGAGTGTCCCCAGTGTGGGAAGAGCTTCACCCAGAGCTCTCACTGGACCAAACACCAATGAAGGCAATGATAAGGGAAGCCCTGCAAATGCCATGACTGCAGGAACAGCTTCATGCCCCACTCCAGCTTCATCCTTCTTGGAAGGATCCACATTGGTCAGAGCCCTGGTGACCCATATTCCCAGTGATCTGCGCTGAGAGGACACCTGGCTGGTTTTCCTTTTGGTTTGGCCCCAAGTTCCCCTTGATTCATTTTTATCACTTAAAAACACTAAATAAGACTAAATAGAAAGTAGACTAAGAAGAAATAAGACTAAAAAGAAAGTAATTGATCAAGGATTTCACACCTATTTCAGGTGGACTTTATGGTTTGGGGACATGTTCTGTAGGATTTGTGGGTTCTTGGGGGATTTCAGGAAGTGTTCTCCATATCTTTGCACTCTAAAAGTCAAGATGGATTGATTTGTCACCTCAAACTGACTCAGTCCCACCAAAAACAATTCAATCTTACCCCAAAAGAGCTCAACTCCACCTCAAATTGTCTTATTCCCACCTAAAAAACCCTCAGTCCCATGTCAAAATTATTAAATTCCACAGCCTCCAGGGTGTGATGGGGTTGGAAGGAGACTGGGAGAAGTGGGATCCAAATTCTTGGGTGTTGGACCAGGATTATGTAGGACTGGGTGTGTGGGATCTATTTTGATAGTAAATAAAATTTCCAGAATTATTTATTTCTGCCTCAATCATTTTCCATCACTTCCAGTTTATTTTTCAGCCTGCCACCTTCTCAAATTATTGTGTTTGTGTCCTCCTTTCTTTGCTGCCTTTCTTTGCCTGCTCTGTTTTTCGTCGAGTGTCACTGTAAGATCTTGCTCCACTTGACTTTTGGCTCCTTCTTGAGAGTTTTGCCTTCAAGGGCAGGAACATATTTTCCTGGCTGGGAACTGGAATTCCAGCCCCTGGGAGTGTGTGCCATGGATCCCAGAGGGGCATTCCTGAGGCTCCCAGGGCACTGCTCCTGCTGTGCCTCCCAAGGAGCTGTGCAGGGCCAGGGGACAAGGTCCAGCAGTTTTGTTGCTTCTGCAATGCCACAACAGCCCCTGGTTCCATGAGTTTCCGTACTGACAGTATCAGTTCCTTGGTTCCCGTGATGCCCTGCTGTGTCACAGTAGATATTTGGTGCCATGAAGTTCTTCAGAGTCACAATGGCCTCCCTCGCTCCATGAGCTTCCGCAGTGTCACAATGGCTTCCTTGGATGGGCAGTGTCACCATGGACCATTGGCTCCATGCAGCCCCGCTGGGTCACCATGGACGCCTTGGTTCCATGAGGTTCTGGGGGGTTCTCCATGGTCTCCTTGGATCCACAGTGTCACAATGGACCACTGGATCCACCTGGCCCTGCTGTGTCACCATGGCCCCTTGGTTCCATGGGACCCCAGGGTCAAAATTGACTCCTTGCTTCCACGACATCCCCTCAGTGCCAAAATGGCCCCTTCATTCCATGAAGAACACAAAAGTTTTGTAGAAACATTGAGAAAATCCTGCTCAACACAGCTGGGAACATCTGTTTGCATTCAAGAGAGGTTAAAGGTGAGGATGGCACCAGCAGCTTCCATCTGCAACAGAGATCCAGGGAAAGGACAGAGACAGAGAATTCAGCTGAGAGACTCAGAGAATACTGCTTCCAGAGATCATTTCTGCTCACAGTGTCCCTTGTAGAAAGGTGACACCATTCCACGCAGCCTGGATTGAGCAGGTGGTTCCTGAGTGGGGTTTGCTGTTCAGGAAACCTGCTCAGGCTTTTCCATTCTTTCCTTCCCAACAGGAAAACTTCTCCTGGGCCTGTGTGCAGGCAGAGCCATGAGGAGAGCAGGTGGGACATGGTGCACTGGGCTAAGACATGGAGCTGCAGAGCTCAGGGGACAAGGTTCTGCTGCAGGGCACAGGGATGTCTGTGCCACGTGGGCCATGTCAGACATGGTGAGGCTGGGGGTGAGGAGCAGCTTGTCCAAACAGGGTCAGCCCTCAAGGGGCTCATTCTTCTCTGTGCCCAGACCTCCTAGGGAGACATTCAGCATTAGGATCATCTGGGGAATGCTTCTATCAGCTCTTCTCTGAACTGAAAAAGTAAAAATATACTCTATTAAAGAAGAAAAGTCATGAGATGCACTTAAAATCCTTCTCTTGAAAAGAATTCCAAACTGACTCCAGGGAGCTGTCCAAGCCCCGAAGACCTGAAAACCATTGAACCCAGAGAAAGAGCCCTGAAGTGCTTTCTGTATTTTAATCAAACCTGAGGGAGGTGAAGGGAGATGAGCACATCCTATTGATGATCTTTGTCTCAAATTTATTGATGCAGCTTACATACCTTTATAGTATTGTTAATTAAGCTCATACATATTGCAAAAGCTGAGCTCATCATTGGTTACAGATTACATGTTATCCCCTCCTTTGTTACTAATACCTGTGGCTTTCTTGTTGAGACTAATACTTGTTTTTTATCCTGCTGCTGACTACATTCAAGGACTCAATGTTTTTCGCCACATTTTTCCTCATCATTTGATCAAGGACACAGTGTTTTTGTTTTTCTCGTAATCAGAAGGCTAAGAACTTACTGCTTACAGCTGCTTTTTACTGCTTAACCAGCTGTATATGATCATGGCCTTTTTCTATAAGCCATGTCTGAACAAAACTCTCCAACAAAACCCATGGTGGATTTGGGGCTGAGTTCAGGACCCTCAGGCACTGAGAGAAGGCTGAAGAATCTTCTCAAGAAGTGAGAAGCAAAACTCCAAGTCCCTTGGAGCATCACTGGGCCCCACTGAGGGCAGGGAGTGCCAAAGACTCCCCAGGGACTGCTGAGAGCAGATCCTTGAGGCCAGGATTGCAGGGAGCCAAAGGCTCTGAGCAGGGAACTGCAATGCTGAGCAAGGCCTGGGCTGGTGTGGGGAAGCAGAAAGGCCAAGCCCTGAGCCCAGCCTGGGACAGCAGGGCCTGTCCCTCACGGGTGGCTCGGGGCTGTTTGTGGGGCAGTGGGATGTGAGAGGCAGCAAGGACAAATGTCATAAACTTGTGTGACACTCCAGATCCTCAGGGAACCAAGGGGCCAGTGGGACACTGTGGGGCCTCATGGAAACAAGAGGCCATTTTGAGCCTGAAGGACTGTAACACCCAAGAACATTGAAATTCTGGGGGTAACCAAAGCTTCCTTGATTTGAATTTGGTGCACAGGAGAAACACCAACCAGATATTCTCCACATTGACAGATGCAAAGAATATTCTTGCTAAGAAGGGACTTAAAATGATCATCAAGTCCAGCTCTTAAGTGAATGGCCCACACAGCAATTGAACTCACAGCCCTGGTGATATCAGCACCATGCTCTAACCAACTGTGCTAAGACATCAAAATTACACCAAATTTTACTGGCAAAATACAGACAGTCAAGGAACTTTTGCAAAGGGTTTAATACAACATCCACTTCAACATGAAACTCTTATCGTACCATTAACTTAGCCATTTAACCAAAAAACCATCAACCTTTAAGAGGTTACCCAAAAATGTTTCAGGTAAGTCGGATTAGAAGGAGAAGAAATAGAGAATAACAGAAAGACAGTGTTGTCACATTATGTCACAATACAAGCTGGTTTGTACTGCACAATTAATTCATCTATAAATAAGAAACCCAGCCAGCTCCATTAAACCAACCCCTGCGTTGACTGGCGGGTCAGTCAACCTCAACTAATTACAGAACCTCAACTAATTACATTGCATCCTAAGCTGCAGACGTGTCACTGGTCCAGGAGCTGGGCAGTGTAAAAGATCAGACCAATGGGATATCTAGACTGGGTTTTTCATACCTCTCTTTATAAAGAGGAGGTGGAGGAATAAATGCTCTCTGTTCCACATGGACATTGAGTGAGTGGTTGTCTTTGTTGCCAACCCACTCTGCTCCACAATCACAAGACAGACTGTCTATAGAAAGACATGCACATACATACCAACTTCTCATGGCACCATGGGTCAGCTGTGAGAATGCAGGTCCAAAGACACCATGGTGACACTATGGAACTTCAAGGAACCATGGCTCAATTGTGACAATGCAGGTCTAGGAACACCACGGTGACACTTACAGAAACTCATGGAGCCAACAGGGCCATGGTGACACTGTGGAGCCCCATGGAACTGAGGAATCCATTGTGACTGATAGGCAAGATGTCTTTACAGACAATTTGATGGGTGAATGTAAGGGTGTTAACATCCTTGAATTGGGTCTTAATGTTTCTACTAACTTCAAGCAACAGGTTTATTACAGAGCCCAGATGGCCTGGCTTCTGAAACAGGCGAGTGGGTCTGCATGAGCTTCAGTTAATGAACTTTGGGTTAAAATGATGGGTTCAAGAGGGGAATATGGGGTTGGGGATTCAGGAGGGCTGTACCTTCTTTGTACCTCAACCAATAGGGAATAGAAGAGGGCAACATGCAGCCAGGAGCTTAGGATAAAAAGAGGCTACACCTTCTGAAACCTCGAAAGAGAAAACCCCGTGGGCATGTGCCCTGGTGAATTCTCTCCCTTTATTCCATTAAAGTTGAAGGACTCCTCCCTCTCATTTATGGACACTGGCTTTTCATAGTGTGATTTTCCGTACATGACACTCTGGAACATCACAGAACCAAGGAGCCATTGTGACACATCAAGGCCCTGTTGGAACAGAAAAAGCATTGCTGACAGTACAGAACTCACGGAATCAAGGGGCCATTGGAACAATGCAGATCCAAGGACACCATGGTGACACTATGGAACCTCATGGAATCAGAGAGACCATTGTGACACTCTGGTACCTCACAGAATAAGGGGGACCATTACGAAATTCAGGACCCCTGTGGAACCAAGGGTCAAGGATGAAGCTGTGGGGCCCATGGAACCAAGGAGTCATTGTGACACAGCGGGGCCGCATGGAGCCGAGGGGCCATGGTGACATTGGAAGGCCTCAGGGAAGCATGGGGCTACTGTGACACTACAGAAGAAAGGCGAACACTGTGACTCTCCAGGGCCTCATGGAACCAAGGAGACCGTTGTGGCACTGTGGGGCCCCATGGAACCAAGGCAACAGGGAACAGGTGTGGCTGGTTTGGTCACCCAGAGGCTGCTGGACAGGTCTGGCTGACTTTGGCATGTCAAGGCAGCTTCTCAACTGCCCCTGAAGCACTGAGGCTCTGGGCTTTCCTTCCTGTGGGAGAGAACTATCCTTCCTCTCCAGGAGCTCATAGCCAGAACTGGGATTCCTTCCCCAAATTTTCTTATATGCAAAGATTGTTCCCAGATGAAATCTGCCAGGAGAGACACATCTGGCTGCCTTGGCCACCCAGGGGCCACTTCTCATCTGCCTTTGAAACACTGGGATCATGTGTTTTTTTTTTCTTATGGGACAAAACCATCCATCTCGACCAGGTGCCCATGGCCAAAATTGAGAATCTGCCTCCAGAATTCCCTATATCCAAGGATAACTCCAAGACAAAAGCTGCCAGGACTGACAAATCTGGCTGGACTTGGCTTCCTGAGGGCTGGCAATCAACTGCCTCTGAAACACTGGGGCTCTGTGCTTTCCTTCCTAATGAAAAGAACTCTTCTTCCTGTCCAGGCACCCACAGCCAAATATGAGATTCCACCTCCAAAATGCCCTATGTCCAAGGAGAGTCCCTAGATGAAAGGTGCCAGGACAGACAGGTCTGGCTGTGTTGGCCTAAGGGTGACCACCTCTCATCTTCTTCAAAAACACTTAGACTTGGCATTTTTCTTTCCTATTGGTAAAAACCATCCATCCTGACCCGGTGCCCATGGCCAAACCTGGAATTCTACCTCCAAAACTCTGTACATCCAAGGATTGCTCCCAAATGAAAGCCAGACAGGTCTAGCTGCCCTTGCTGCTTGGAAGCTGTCCCTCACCTGCATCAAAACACTGTGTTTGATGCTTTCCTTCCTCTGGAAAAGAACCATCCTTCTTCTCAAGGAGTCCAAGGTCAAAACTGAGATTTCTCCTCTGAAATTCCAAATATCCAAGGACTCCTCCATGACAAAAGCTGCCATGACAATCAGGTCTGGCTGGCTTGGGAGCCAGGACAGGAGGCACCTGTCTCCTCTTCTGCCTTTGAAACACTTGGGTTCCATGCTTTTTTTCCTATGAAAAAGAACTGTCATTCTTATCTACAAAGAAATGGCCAAAATTGGGATTCCACCTCTTAAATTCCCTATATCCAAGGGTTGCTTTCACACAAAAGCAACTAGAACAGAGAGGTCTGGCTGACCTAGGCCTCTGATGGCCACCTTTTGTCTGCCCCTCAAATACCGGTGTTCCCTGCTTTCCTTCCTATGTAAAAGAACCGTCCTTCTCCTCCAGGTGTCCATGTCTGAAATAGGGATTCCACCTCCAAAATTCTGTACATCCAAGGGTTGCTCCCAGGTAAATCGGTCCGTACCATCAAGTCTGGCTGCCCTTGGCCTGTGGTGACTGCCCCTGCAACACTGGAGTGGGTTCTTTCCTTCCCATTGTCCTGGGGTGAGGTTATGATGCTTATATCCCCATTCAGATGTTCTGTGCCTTTAAGACTGTCTCTGAAGAGTGAAAGTTTTGTTTGGGTTTCTCTTGTCAGGGACACAGAGACGGCCAGTACATAGGGCTGTTTTCGCCTTTTGCTTTTGGCTTTCTGCTTTGCTCTCTCTCTCTCTGCTCTTGCTTCTGCTTGCTTTTGCTTCTGCTTATTAGCTAGTTCTAGCTAAACAGTCCAAATTCCTTCCTGGACTGTTTCTCCTCTCCTTTTTCTTCAACCATCTTGAACCTGCTCTGGACTGGGACCTGGGAACACCGAGGGTTTGCACCGTTTGGCCTGCAGCAGCTGCCCCAGCGCCAGAGGGCCTAGCAGAGCAACCACCCCCGAAAGACACTTTCTGATTTTGTTACCTTTTTCAGAGCGGTGTCATCCGGTATTGTTCATTTTGTGTGCTGGGGGTGCTGTGCCTGTTAAATAAACAGGTTCTTTCCACTTCTCTCTGAGGAATTCTTCCCGAACCGGTTGGGGAAGGCCGTGTGGGTTTGCTTTCTGGAGGGGCCCTCCTTTGGAGATTCTCTATCAAATTTGCCCTAAACCAGGACACTGGGTTTATCATAGGGGAAGCTGAAGAGGTAGAAGGAGGAATTTGAGCAGGTGGTAATGAGATGGCAGCCAGGGGAAGAACTGGACCTTCCATTTGCGGTACTTGAGGAAGAGGATTATAAGGTGGAGGGGCAGAAGGAGGCCAATAATCCACGGGGTCCCATCTTTTATTAATTCCATCATCCCCTCCTTCCTTCCCCTCTTTCTTCTTCTGTACCTTACAAATTCACACCCCTTCATCCCCAATAGCGCTCTTTAACCAGCAAGCTATGTACAATAATTGCTCAGGATTGGTATCTTCTCAAGCTGTCAGATAATGACTCAGTTGTTGACACATCCACTTGTCCCTTGTCCCACATCAAGGCCATCCTCCTTGCACCTCAAATTCTGGCCAGACTTCTACACTGTAGTGGATCATCTTCACTTTATCTAATTCCTCTGTGGCCTCTATAGAATCCCATTTCTCTAACAGTTCTCCTAAGGGACTATTGGGAGGTATATTCCTCAGTCTCTTGCCGGTCTTTTTACTATTACACCCTCCCATTTTTCAGGTCTGAACAGTAAAAAAAATCCCAAAGGTGCCTCTACTGACAGGTAATCTGAAGAAAAATTTATTTGCCTGATGCTCAGGACTTTATACTGAAACAACTGCCTGATCTCTTGATTGCCTAACTTTCCTAAGGTCAGGTTTTCTATTTACCAGGACTTGAAAACGCGAAACCCCAGCATAAGAAGCCGGTTCATGCCTGACTCCCCTGTGTCAGGAAAAACAACTGCCTGATTTTTAGTTTGCCTAACCTGCCAATTTTTAGGCTTCACCGTATCAGGACTTAAAAACAAACCGCAGCCTCCTTTGCTAGGATTTGTGCCTGACCCCTTTGTCAGGATTTACTTTGCCTGCAGGGCTTGTGAGCTTGCCCGAATCCTTCTCGGGACTTGCAATCTGCCTGACTTCCCTCTGTCAGGACTTTTGGGGTGCATGCCACTCATACAACTATTCCCTCCGCACACCTGGGGGAGGGGGCCCTCTTTCCCCCTTAGGAGATGACTGATGCACACTAATTCCACACGCTTCCCCCTGTTCCTGGCCAGCTTCCTCATGGAAGTCAGGAAAAGCAGTACTGAGGGGCCACTCTTGCTCCAAAGGTCTGGCTGCTGGCCTTTGTCTCATTCACACACACACTCGCTCATCTCCCACTCCCGCCACCAGATTTCTCACCAGTCCTGTGCTCCGGTGCTCCTCTGCGTCGCTGGTCCTGATCCGATCTCTCTGGTCCTGATAACCAGCTGTTCTGAAGGTCCAAGATGGCCAGTCCTGGTGTCCTCTTCTGGCATGGCTATCCCGAACGAGCGCCCCAGCTGAAACAAACAGGGCAGGAGACTTTTTCTCCTTTTAATGCCTTTATTAAAAGTGATCAGCTCAGGATTGGGCAGCTCGCCGGGTCTGCAGTCTCTGTTGTCTCTCCCAGGGTGAGGAGGAGGAGGAGGAGGATATGCGCAGCTTTGTCCACTAGGGCCAGAGCTGGGGATCCAATCCTCATGGGAACCTTTAGGGCGTGGTGACCCCTGGTCTTCAACTCTGCAGCCTCATCCCCCTTCCCGGTCCTGGTGTCAGGACGACTCCAGCGCTCCAGATGAGAGGGACTATGAAGGTGTTCAGCATCTCTGCAGGCTCAGCACTCTGTTCCTCACGTTTAGACATCACTCCAATTTCTCAACTCTATACTGGCTCGTTGTTTTGGGGTTGTTTTCAGTGATTTTGGAATAGTAGCTTCCCATGGCATGCTGATCCCAAAGTTAGTTTGCATGCACCCCCTCCCATGTCTCAGTCCCTTCTGTTCACCATCTGGGGAAGAGAGCCATTAAGTTGGCCCCAGCCAGGGCTTTTACTGATACAAAAACAACTATTAACCACAATGACCTGTAATTACCATAACAAACAAGCAGCACCCCAGCAGCAACAGTGGTCTGATTAGTTTTTGTAGCCTTTTTTCTCACAAAACAAATTGGAAGATTTTTGTTTATAACAAATGAATTAATGTTGGGAATTGTGTTACTTAGAAACAATGACTAATAAATTTTTTGCTTGCTAAAAAGGTATGGATTTTAAATACAAATATTAAAATTTCGTAATACAAATATAGAATAATACTATTATAAATAAGAAAAACAATTATAATTTTCTTATTTCCGTAAATTTTCTTTTTAAGGGGAAATGCATAATTATTTTTAGGTTTTGGGATGTCAGTCTGTAAGAGATGGTCCAAAGATCCCTCATCTGCCTCACAGCTGCCGTCAAGGATGGAGATTGAAGCCCTCCCCAAGGACTGAGAATGAGACCCTTCAAATTCTAACCCGGGGTGCTGGCCTGACTGGAGCAGAATGTTTGCCATGGGAAGCGGGATGTTTCCTGTAGGAACCAGTCCTGAAACAACAGGCCCCACTCACTGCTGGCACCGGTTTGTGCTGTTCAGAACTGGACTGTCTGTACCTGTTCCCAATGGATTTATTCTCCACTGTTCCCTCCATGTGCCGTCCTGCTCCCCTCCTGGTGGTAGATTATAAAAGAGCCCTGAGTTAACCAAAGACTTTGAGACTCTCCCCGATGTGACCAGACGGATCATTTGGCCGGAGCACGAGGATTTCATCTCTCTGTTGGTAGTTATTCCCCCCCCCCCCTTTTCTCTGTCTCTCTATCCTTTATCTCCTTTCTAATCCTTGTGCTGCATCTGCTGTGGGCACTCAATAAAAGGTGCATTTGTTTTGGTTAATACTGAAAGTCCCCTGCGGTGTGTCTTTGCAGCCTGAGATCAGTGAAACGAACCATCGTGACGCTCCTTGTCCCAGGGGATGGTGGCATGGTCTGATGGGGTTGCTGCCCGCAGCGTGTGAATGTGATCTTCTTGGTGGCAATTGCACTGGTTCATCTGCTCTTGCTTTCTGGTCTCCCTGTCCCAGAATTACCTGTGCCACCTGCTTTTCTTATATTGTGGTTCTCTGTAGTTCCTTCTATAGTCAGCCCTTGTTAAGTTCACTCTTGGAATAGGGGATTATCACCTCCCCATCATATTGAGTGCATTTGAATGCACTTGAATGCGTTTTGCCTGCATTCAAAATATTGTCCTTGTTTTTGATTTACTGTGGAATCTCTGTTTGTATTTTCTACCTCTGTCGAGGCTGGGATTGAAGGTACTTGAGATGATATTTGGTGTTCAGATTCAGGTGTTTTTTTTTCTTCTTATCAGTGACACAGCCTCACAACCCTGAGTTCTGCAGCCTTTCATCTATAGCACAAAATGGCTCACTGTCTCTTGTTACAAGGCCTGGATGGTACCAAGGAGACCATGGTGATACTGGGGATCCAAGGAGACCATGGTGACACCATGGACACTCATGGAGCCATGGGCGTTGTGGCACAGCAGGGCTTCATGGAACCCAGGAGTCAATTGGGATTCTACCAAACCTCATGGAACCAAGGGCCCATTGTGACACTGAAGAACTTCAGGGAACCAAGAGTCTCTTGTGACACAGGGGAAGGTGCTCATGAAACCATGGAGACCATTTTGAAACTTCAAGGCCTGATGGAACCAAAGGGTCATTCTGGCACTTCTGAGCCTTAGAACCAAAGAGACCACAGTGACACAGTGGGGCTCTGTGGAACCAGGGGGCCATGGTGACATTGTGGAGTGTCATTCAACCAACTGCCCATGGTGACACTGCAGGGCCTGATGGAATCATGGACACCATTATGACACTACAGGGCGTCATGAAAGCAAGGGGCCATTGTCACACTATGGGGCCTCTTGGGATCCAAGAGCAGTTGTGATACCACGGAAATTATGGCAACTGTGGCACCATGAAACCAAGGATGTGATCCTTCAGGATCCCGTGGAACTAAGGATTCATGGAACAGTGCAGGACACATGGAACCGAAGGGCCATTGTGAAGCTGTAGGACCAAATGAGCCCATTGTGACACTCTGGGCCCCCGTGGATCCAAAGGTCCATTTTGACATTGCAGGGCATCATGGAATCCTGGAGACCACGGTGAAACTTTGGGGCCTTGTTGAATTAAGTGGCCCTGCAGGGCCTGATGGAACCATAGAGCCAAGGGTCCATTGTGACCCTGTGGTACCAAGGTGTCATGGGTTGACCCAGGCCAAATGCCAGGCATCCATGTGGGCTGCTCACTCACTCCCCTCTGCAGCTGGACAAAGAAAATTTAATAAAGGGTTCATGGGTTGAGATAAGGACTGGGCGAGATCACTCATCAAATACTGTCCTGGGAAAAACAGGCTTGGCTTAGAGATGTGAAATTCATTTATTACTAACAAAGTCAGAGCAGGAAAAGGGGAAATAAAATAAGCTCCTCACCTCCCTCCTTCCAGCTCTACCTCCTACCCCAGCAGTGCAGGGAGACAGGGAATGGGGGTTATGGTCAGTTCATCACCCATGGCTTCTGGCCCTGCTCAGGGAGAGGAGTGGTTCCCCTGCTGCACCGTGGGTCCCTCCCAAGGGAGACAGTTCTGCAGGAGCTTCTCCCATGTGAGTCCATTTCAGGGGCAGCAGCCCTCTGCAAACTGCTGCAGTGTGAGTCCATGCCAGGGACAACAGTCCTTCCCAAACTGCTGCAGCATGGGTCACTCTTCCAGGGGGTGCATTCCTCCAGGGAGAGGCTGCTCCAGCCTGGGAGCAGGGCCCCTCTCTTCATGGCTCTCCTGCAGGGTGCCTGGGTCTCCAGGGCCTGGAGCACCTCCTGCCCCTCCTTCTGCACTGACCTTGATGTCTGCAGAGTTTTTCTTCTCACATGTTCTCCCTCAGCTCTCTTCTGACTGGAGTTAAAACTGCGCCACAATCTCTATTTTGATTTCTTTTTCAATCTGTTATCACAGAGACATTGCCACCATTTGTAACTGGCCCAGCCTTTGCCAGCAGCAGGTCCATCTTTGAAGCCACCAGGAATTGGCTGTGCCAGACACGGTGGAAGCTTCCAGCAGCTTCTCACAGGAGCCGTCCCTGTGCCCCCCTGTGAAATACAAAGCTGTGTTTCGTGTCAGGTACATACAGGCAACGTGGTATTTGTGATTGTAATATGTGTGGAAACCGACCATGGGACAGTTATAAAGACAAATTCTAATAATTACTGAGGAAAGTAAAGCATGGAAGAAGGCCTTTGAGCCTATCTTTTGTTCATGATTACCCTTTATAAGTCTTTAGTTGATTTAGGAGCATTTGAATTAAAGCCTTAAGAATGTTGCTTTTTGACAGGAACTTTCTTCTTGTAGCTAAGCCTTAAAGAGTTTTGCAATAATAACCTTTTGAAGTATAATTTTAGAATATTGCTTGTAGTAAGGGTCTTTGAAAATATAGCTTTAGAATATATGAAAGGAAACATGCTTATCTCATATCTTAACAAAACAGTGAAAAGCAGCTTTAGAAAGGAAGATGAACATCAACTCAAGGAATAATAGTTTTGACCAAGGGAAGCTGGACATCACTGTTTTGAGATTTATAGTCTCTGCAATTAAATGCTGGGCCCACATCTGGAGAGCTGGAGCTCACCATCTGGGAGATTAATTCCTTCTTTCGGAAATCGAACCACCACCATCTGGGGATACTCCTTTCTGGGATACATCCTGAGAAAAAATATATCACAATAGGTATTGAATTGTGACATAAAAATTGGGAATAGAAACTGCTGAGAAAGCTGAGTACCCCTATAAATACCTGTAAGCCTCAGCTATCAGTGTGCTGTTGGAGGGAAAATATCCCCCACTGTACCCAGCACTGTATTGCTCTTACTTTACCATATTAATTAATTAATTGCTGCTTGAATATTGGCCTAGTCAAGCTTCTCATTTATAACACCCCTGTGGTGGGAGCTGGGAGAGAAGAAGGGGACGCTGGTCTGTCCCTCAGGGGAGGCACGGCTCATTTGCTAACTGCCCGTGCCTCCCAGCTGAAAACTTTCAAACTCAGTGTTTTTCTGGGACACAACATTTTTCAAAGGCTGATCCACGTTTGGTCAGGGGCTTTTCGCTGGGATTTGGGGTGCCTGACTCCCCTCATGGGCGCCAGTGGCGTGGGGGATGTGGCTCCCAGAGGCGCTGCCTCTGGCCACAAGCCCGGAGGGGATGGGGGTGATGTTGAGGAGCAGAAAACAGGAACACGGGAATGTGAATCGTGGGGTTCGGTGCGGGGGTGGACAGCGAGCATCGCTCACTTTTTCTGGGGAAAGAAGACCTGCAGATCTGGGATGGAGATCCCTGGGAAAGCTTCTCCTTCCCAGCCACCAGTGTGCACTGGTGGTTCTGGGGGGAGAGGGACAAAGCGTTCGGTCACTCCTGCTGCCGAGGCACTGGCAGCACGGTGGGGGTGGGCTGTGAGAACAAAGACCCTGCCCTGCAGGCCAGGTCTGGGCTGTTTGGCCTGCCCACCACCAGGTTTGGGGGCTTTGATCCCCCTACTCAGGCCTGGGGCTCTGTTCTGTGGGCCAGGTCTGGGGTCCTTGGTCTGCCCACTTGGACTGGGGCCAGGGACCCTGTCCCACCCAGTTGTGCAGGTCCAAAAAACCCTCTGCTGCTGCTGCTGCTGCTGATTGTTCTGGAAAAAAAAAAAAAAGAAAAAAAAAGAAAATAAAGAAAGAATAAAAAGGTGGTCAGAGTTACCAGCTCAAAGTACTGGAAAGCCACGAGTCAGACTCAGCCTAAGTGATTCAAGTAAGGGCTGTGGCCAAGGTATTCCAGAAATTTTCTCAATATTGTTTCATAAATATAAATGGATTTTTATTTATTTATTTGTTTGTTTGTCTATTTATTTATTTATTTATTTATTTATTTATTTATTGGTGATTTTTCTTTAGCAGTTCTTTGTTTCAGGATTCTGCAAGTCTGTTTCAGGACCAAAAGGGATCATTCAGGGATGTCAAATATCTACACCTTCAGTGACTGGGATTGTACTGGGATGCTACAGGGATCATACTGGGAGCAGCTGGGCCCATGCCAGGGCAGACTGCGAGCACACTGAGGGAGACTGGATCATACTGGGATCATACTGGGATCATACTGGGATGGAGTTGGAGCCTGCAGGGGGCAATTGAGACCGTATTGGGGACAGATGGGGTATACTGGGAGTGACTGGGATCATTCTGAGGGTGACCAGGAGCAGCTCTGAGCAACTGGGATCATGCAAGGAGCAACTGGGAGGAACTGGTAGTGACTGGGTGCGTGCTGGGGTGATTGGAAGCCACTGGGTTTATACTGGGATGAACTGGATCATGCTGGAGGTGACTGGGATCATACTGGCAGTGAGTGCCACTACACTGAGGCTGACTGGGAGTGGTTGTGAGCAAATGGGAACATGCTGGATGGAACTGGGAGTGACTGGGAATGTGCTGGAAGGAACCGGGGTACACTGGGAGAGACTGGGAGTGACTGGAACAAAAGTGAGGGTGAAAGAGAACAAGTGGAACCACGTGGAGCACAACTGGTTCATACTGGCAGGGACTGGGAGCACTCTGGGATCATCCCTGGATCCTACTGGGAGGGACTGGACTAATACTGGAAGCGTCTGAGAGTGACTGGGAACATACCCTGCACATCATCCCCCATGCTGGGGTTGACTGGGAGCAACTGGGAGCACGCTGGCAGAAATGGCATCATACTGGGACTGACTGGGTTGATCTAGCTGGAGGCAACTGTGACCATACTGGGAGCGACTGAAAGTTACTGGGATTATACTGGGACCATACTGGGAGTGCTGGCATGTGACAAGGATCAAACTGGAGCTTACTGGGCTCTTATTGGTATTGAAAGGGAGCAACTGGGATCACACTTTGGGCCACTGGGAGCAACTGAGAGAAACTGGGATCATGCTGCAAGCAAACTGGCGGAACTGGGAATTACTGGATGCAGGCTGGAGGCAACTGGGATATGCTGGGCATGACTGAGAACATACTGGGATAACAAGCACATTCCTGGGATCACTGTGAGTGTCTGGGAAGGACCATGGACATGCTGAGGGAAACTGGGATGTACTGGGAGTGTTTGTAATCATACTGGCAATGACTGGGAACAAGAGGGACCATGCTGGGGAGAGCTGGGACCATGGTAGGGGCAACTGGGAGTGAGTGGGAGTGACTGGGTCTACACTGGGGGCAACTGGGCATGACTGGGATCATGCTGGCAGGGACTGGGATCACATGGGGAGTGACTGGGACTATAGGAGGGACAACAGGGTTCAACTGGGATCACACTGGGAGGAACAGGGAGCAACTGGAACCATGCTGGGGGCAACTGGGATCATACTGGATAATACTTGGAGCAACTGGGACTGCACTGAGGGTGACTGGGAGTGGCTGTGAGCAACTGGGATCAGGCTGGAAGCAACTGAGGACAACTGGGACTAAATGGGAACCTGCAGGGAGTAATTGGAATATGCTGGGACTGATTGAAACCACAGTGGGGGTAAATGGGAGCAACTGGAAGCCCACTAGATGATAATGGGAGCAGCTGGGCCCATGCTGGGGTCATACTGACAGGCATCATACTGGGAGTGACTGGAAAAGT
The DNA here is from genome assembly GCF_028018845.1 of Melospiza georgiana. Taxonomy (NCBI): domain Eukaryota; kingdom Metazoa; phylum Chordata; class Aves; order Passeriformes; family Passerellidae; genus Melospiza; species Melospiza georgiana. Next base: position 4,004,380 of record NW_026652215.1, read on the forward strand.
ATTAGGAGTATCTGAGAGTGACTGGGGTCATACTGGAACCAGACTGGGAGTGACTGGAAAGGTGCTGGCTCTGACTGGAACTATGCTGGAGGTGACTGGGAGCAACTGGGCCCACACTGGGAGTGACAGGGATCATACCGGGGGTGGTTGTAACCATACTGGTGTGGACTGGGTGCAACTGGGATCATCCTGGGGGCCACTGGGATTACAGCAGATGAGAATGGATCCTGACTGGGGGTTACTGGGAGCTACTGGGCCCATGCTGGGAGGAAAATGTGGACAGAGTGGGAGCAACTGGGATCAACTGGAAGGTACTGGAACCATGCTGAGGGGACTGAGACTATAACTGGGATTATATTGGGAGCAACTAAGACATTACTTCAGGCAACTGCCAGAAATTGAAATCATGCTGGAGGCAACTGGGAGGAACTGGGAAAGACTGGGATCATTCTGAGCTAACCAGAACATTACTGGGCACACTGGGATATACTGGGAGTGTCTGTGACCATACTGGGGGCACTGGAACCACACTGCAAACAGCTGGGACCATGCCAGACGCAACTGGGAGTGAGTGGGACCATGCTGAGAGGCACTGGGACTATTCTAGAGAAAACTGGGATCATACTGGGAGGAACTGGGAACAACTGGAACTATTCTGGCAGCAGCTGGGGTCATACTGGGATCACAGTGGGAGCAGCTGGGTCCATGCTGGCTGAGACTGGGATCACACTGTGGGCAACTGCAATCATGCTGAAAGCAACTGGGAGGAAGTGGCAGTGACTGGGAGCATGCTGAGGTTGACTGGGATATACTGGGAGACACTGGGAGTCATGAGGATCATACTGGACACTACTGGGGTCCTGCTGGCATTGACAGGGAGCAACTGGGATCCCACTGGGGGCCACTGGCATCATACTGGGAGTGACTGGGATCCTACTGGGACTATAGTGGGTGTCAATAGACCCTGACTGGGGTTACTGGGAGCTACCAGGCCCATATTGGGAGCTGCCTGCGCACACACTGGGAGGAACTGGGAACAACTGGGAATGACAGGATGCATGCTGGTGACAACTGGGATTTCCTGGCAGTGACTGGGATAAAACTGGGGGCAGCTGAACCACACTCAGGTAACTGGGAGTGCCTGGCAATGAGTACGAGAATGTTCAGGGCAACTGGGATATACTGGGAGTGTCTGCGACCATGCAGGTGGTGACTGGAACCACACTAGGAGCCACTGGGAATGTGCAGGGGGAACTGGGACCATGCTGGGGGCAACTGGGGGCAAGTGTGAGTGACTGGGGCCCTGCTGGGAGAGACTGGCACCATACTGGGAGGTACTGGGACTATACTATGGGCAACTGGTAGAACTGGGAACACACTGGATGAAAGTGGGAGCAACTGGGAGCAACTGGGACCATGTTGGGGACAAATTGCATAAAGGGGAACGACTGTGAGTGCCTGGGCTCATACTGGGAAGAGGAGGGACCCTGCCAGGAGTGAGGGGAAGTGACCAGGATCATCCTGGGAGTGACAAGGAAACTGGAAGGACACAGGGGCAGCACCTGGGCTCATGCTGGGAGCAGGGCTCCAGGACATGATAGATGCAGGGCCCAAATCCAACAAGGTGAGGTTTAACAACTCCAAGTGCCAGGTCCTGCACTTTGGCCACAACAACCCCTGCAGTGCTACAGGCTGGGGACAGAGTGGCTGGACAGCAGCCAGGCAGAAAGGGACCTGCAGGGACTGATGGACAGCAGACTGGACATGAGCCAGCAGAGTTCCCAGGTGGCCAAGAAGGCAAATGGCTCCTGGCCTGGATCAGGAATGGTGTGGCCAGCAGGAGCAGGGCAGGGATTCTTCCCCTGTGCTGGGCACTGGTTGGGCAGCACCTCGAGTGCTGTGTCTAGTTCTGGGTCCCCTGGGGTGGGGAATTAGAAGAAATTTGTATCAGGAAGAGTAAAGAAAGCAAAGGTGAAGCAAAGGAAATGCTCAGGGCAGTTTGGGGATGGCTGCCAGGCAGCCCCTGGCTCTGAGCAACAGCGTCTGCAGTGGCACAGGAAACTCCCGGATGATGGGAACAAACTTTCTGGCTGACTGCAGAGGCCAGGACAAAGCTGAGTGGTTTCCCTGGTGTCCCCCAGCCCTTGCTGGCCCCAGGGGCTGATGGCATTTGTGCTCCCTCAGGTTCATGTCCCCACACCAACAGCATGGGGGTGCTCCCCCTGCTGTGTGCAATGCAATCAGGGGCTGCTGAGCCAGTGCTGCCTTGTCTGTGCCTGCAAGGATGGGGCACCTGTGTGAGCTGGGGGAGAGGCCAGGGCTACAGAGGGGGGATGTTGTTGGCAGCTCCATGAGGACGCTCTGGGACGCTGCCCTGGGCTGTGCAGCACACTGGGGATGGATCAGCCCCTGCTCTGCCGCTCCTTCCCATGTGCCCCAGGGCCCTTGCAGAGCCCCAGCCATGCTGTTTGTCCCCAGCCTGCCCACGGCCAGCTTGGGGCTGCTCACGGGGCCTTTCTGTGCTGAGCATTGGCCTGGGTGTGTTCTTGAGAGAGCCTGGGCAAGGAGCCTGGAGCCCCCAGGCCCTGGGCTGAGGCGTCAGCGCTGCCCCAGCAGTTCCCATGGCCTGTCCCTGCTGCAGCCCCGGCACTGCCACCCCCAGGGCTGTGCCCAGCCCCGAGAGCACTCAGGCCCTGCAGCAACACCAGGGCCACCAGGGCAGCGGGGCAGGGCCATGGCAGCAGCACTGGCAACAACAAGTGCTGCTGCTGCTGGGCACAGCTGCTGGGCCAGCCCTGATCTGCCCCCAGCTCTGCACACAGACATTGCTGCTGCAGCTCCAGAGAAGGCAACAAAAGGGCATCTCTGCAGAAAACTCTGCTCGCAGATCCTTTACTTCATTTAAAGGCACTGAGAGCACAGCCCCTCATTGACAGAGTCTGTGGTCACAGGGAGGGTGCAAAGAAACAAAAGGAGAAATGGCACAAAAAATGACGTTTATTTGTGGACAATACTTAAAAAGTAAAACTAAAAAAAATAACCCTCAAAATGATACCAAGAAGAACTATCAAAGATAAATTGTATTACACATGGTTTACAAAATTTGTTAGCAGTTTAATGTTCCTGAAACCATCCAGTTATCAGTCTCCACACTGCAGCTTTGAGCTCCTGTTTCCTCAGGCTGTAGATGAGAGGGTTCAGGGCTGGAGGCACCACCGAGTACAGAAATGACAGGACCACATCCAGGGATGGCGACGAGATGGATGAGGACTTTAGGTTGGCAAATATGCCAGTGCTGATGAACAGGGAGAGCACAGCCAGGTGAGGGAGGCAGGTGGAAAAGTCTTTGTGCCGTCCCTGCTCAGAGGGGATCCTCAGGACAGCCCTGAAGATCTGCACATAGGAGAAAACAATGAACACAAAACAGCCAAATACCAAACAGGAACTTACAGCAATGAGCCCAAGTTCCCTGAGATAGGATTTGGAGCAGGAGAGCTTGAGGATATGTGGGATTTCACAGAAGAACTGGCCCAGAGCATTGCCGTGGCACAGGGGCAGGGAAAATGTATTGGCCATGAGTAGCAGAGCATTGAGAAAGGCACTGGCCCAGGCAGCTGCTGCCATGTGGGCACAAGCTCTGCTGCCCAGGAGGGTCCCGTAGTGCAGGGGTTTGCAGATGGACACGTAGCGGTCATAGCACATGACGGTCAGCAGATAAAACTCTGCTCCAATGAAGAACACAAAGAAAAAGAGCTGTGCAGCACATCCAGTGTAGGAGATGTCCCTGGTGTCCCAGAGGGAATTGTGCATGGCTTTGGGGACAGTGGTGCAGATGGAGCCCAGGTCAGTGAGGGCCAGGTTGAGCAGGAAGAAAAACATGGGCGTGTGCAGGGGGTGGCTGCAGGCTACGGCGCTGATGATGAGGCCGTTGCCCAGGAGGGCAGCCAGGGAGATGCCCAGCAAGAGGCAGAAGTGCAGGAGCTGCACCTGCCGAGTGTCTGCCAATGCCAGCAGGAGGAAGTGGCTGATGGAGCTGCTGTTGGACATTTTCTGTGTCTTTGCATGGGGATCTGTAAAAAAAGGAAGCATGGAATAGTTGGGTTTGGAGAGGACTTGAAATATCCCAGCACAGCGTGGAGGCACTTTCCCCCCACTGCCTGCCCAGGGCTCTGCTGCGTTGAGCTGTCCCTGCCAGCAGCTGCTTCCCTGTGCCCAGGGCTGCGCCCTGCCAGTGCTGCCAGAGCCCAGCCCAGCCCTTGCGGCTCATCCGTGCCCTGCAGAACCCTCCCAGCTCAGGCACTTCCTAGGGACAGCTCTGCTCTGCAGGCTCAGATGGCAACATCACATCAACCCTGAGGAGGCTGGAAAAGTGACACTGCTGCTGCCTCTAAGGGCTCCTGTGATTATTTCTGCATTGCCTGGTTTTTTAAGATCTGAGTGAAAATATTTTGATTCTTCTCCGCATGAAATGAGAGATGAATACCTATGGGCAATTTCCTATAATGGCCACCCAGAGTAGTAGAATATAAAAGCAGCATTTTCCCTTTTATGCAGCCCCTGCCTTGCTCTGCTCCCTGTATAATCTACGTGGAAATGTTATGGAGTTAAATGTCAGGCTGGGAGCAGTCCTGAACAATGCATCAACCTCACCACACAAGGAGAACACTTCCAAGCTGCACCAGCTGTCTCCTTCCACCTAGATCTTGTCCCCCAGTGCTGGGAGCCGCTGCCAGGGCTTACTGAGAACTGTCCCCAGCAGGCAGCAGAGTCCCTGCCCCAGCACCACACCCTGGGCTGCAGGACCCTGCTCTGCAGGACAGCCCTGGCCACCCCTGGCTGCTCTGCACAAGAGACAATCAGAGAATGTACTCACAGAGTCTGTAGGCATTGGGATGTTCCAGCTTTAGGAGATGGCTCCAGGAGCTGCAGCTGCATTGTCCTGCAGCCAGAGGTTCCTGTGCCAAGGGCTGGCAGTGATTCTGCCCCAGGCACTTCTCAGCACCTTCCCAGCCCTGACTGATTGAAGCTCTCTGTGCCTCTGTGCTGTGCCCGGAGTGGCTGCAGGCAGTGTCCCAGCCCTGCTGGGCTGGCAGGAGAGCTGCTCATAAGAGAAATGTGCTTTTGAAGCTCTTCTTGGTTACCAGGAGCTGCCTCTGTGCCAGGAGCCCAGCCCAGCTCAGCAGCACAGACACAGCACAAGGACTTGAATGAGCCTCTGGGGCTTTGTGCTCAGGCCCTGAACATCAGTCCCTGAGAGGGAGCTGAAGAAACCTCTCAAGAACTCCAAGTCAGAATCAAACTCCAAAGTTTCTTGGACTTTTAATGGGTCCCACTGAGGAACACAAATGAGAAAGTGTCCCCAAGCAGGGCAGAGGACTGCAGGCAGTGATGACAGGTGGGGACAAAGAGAAGCCAAGTCTTGGTGCCCTGGGGCACAGCAGGGTCTGTGCCAATAAGGGCTGGGAGGAGACACCTTGTCCTGAGGCCCTGGGGCCTCCTGGCACAGCCCCAGCCAGGCTGGGCACTGTCAGCCCCTTGTCCTGCCCTCAGCATACCCCCCCAGCCCACATCCCAGTGGCCTCAAGGATCTGCTGGAAGGAGTCCCTGGGGAGCTTTGCTCAGGAATGGCCCTGGGGGCTCCTGAATGATCCCTGAAGGGACTGCAGGTTTTTCAAAGAACTTTAGGTTTGGCTTTTGCCTTGGAGTCTCTGAGAGCTTTGTGCAATCATGGCCTCCAATTATCTGTGGTAATTATTCCCTGAAGAGGCTTTCTAAGTAACAACACTCAGTGGGGCTCATTAATACTACAGGGTACTTCAGTTATTTTAAGGTACTTGGTTTTTCCCTTTTGATACACACTGTGTGAGAGGTTTTGCAATCGTGGCCCCAGTTATCTGCTTTAATGAGTCCCTGGAGAGCTTTGTACTGACACTCAGTGGGACTCATTAATGTCTTGAGATACTCAAGATTTTTATGTACTTTATGGATTTAAGAATACTTTTAGGTATGTTAATGTGTTTCCTTCCCAAACTGAGTCTCTGAGAGGTTTTTGTGCCTTCCGGACCTCCAGTTCTCTCCTCCAAGGAGTCCATGAGGAGCCTGTGTTGGGTATCTTCCCTCTTTCTGTTTTACAACCAAGATGGAACTGAAAGAATTTTGTAAGGCTTTCTAAAATCATCCAAACAAACATGAGACAATTAACAATACAACAACAGCAAAGAAAATAAATGTCCTGTTTTAGATGGACATCATCCAACCCTTTAGTACCTTGGATTGGAAGAGCCCATTGACCCAGTCTTTGTTTTCCACTTGAAGCTTTTTGAACCCTTCATTCAGTACCTTAATGCTCTTGTGGATTGACTCGCTTTGGCTGGAAAGTTTCTTACAACACAGCTCTTGGAGTCTACACAGCCATGCCCATGTGCGCAGAGTAAAAACTCTATCACTGTTCTGCGAGATGGCAGGTCTGCTGGTCTCTATTTCTGAGAGCAGGCCACTCAGTGTGAGGGAGGTAGCATTGGTTTGCTTACTTAACAGGCACCCAAGGTGTTCTAATTGTCCTAAAGCTTTAGCTGCAGCCACCCAAGGTAGTCCAAATTGGCGGTGCTACCATCTGATATCTGGATTAAAGCTTGCAAAACCATCTCTTTGATATCATCCAATAGTTCTCTGAGGATACCTGCTGCTTGATCATCTGGTAGGCTGTGTTGTCCTTCTCCAGCTAAATGGTTGATTGTCAATTCTGCCTTTGCCTCATTATTAGCATAGTCTGCTATTGATCGATTTAGTAAACACTTCCATCCCCCTTCCCACAGGGTGTATTTTGTATGTGACAACAACATGGTCATAATATATTTTAAATCATAGGGGTTTAAGACATGCTGTAAACATGGACCTCATTAAGTCATTAAAACAAGATTAGTCCTTCCCATGGTCTTTAGCTGCCCTGCACAGATCCTTGATTTCCCCGTAAATCAATGGCTGATACCTGGGATTCTGCCCCCTTCTTTCATAACATGCGGGGGCAAAGGGAGTTTTGAGACTATTGGCCAGTCTCCTTCCTTAACTGCTTCTTGCTGGATTCTTTCCTAGGGGTCTTCTGGGGTTGAGGGGAAAGGTGGCTCTGGGGAATCCAAACTGTCTTCTGGAGAGGAAGAATAACTTGGAGCAGAAACTTTTGGATTAGAAATAGTGTGACAGTTGGGCTTCGTATCTTTGACCATGGGGTTATATTGTTGCTGGACGGTGAGGCAAGGGGCACTGCCATTTTGTCAGGTATTCCAGGCCTTGATTTAGGATGGCGGACTTCTGGGGTGGAGTTCTGGAGGCATGTCCCAGGGTGAAGATGGAATGATTGACAGTGGGGGAATGACCCGCAGTTGTGGAGGTGGAGTCTGGAGATTTGTTCAGGGCGGAAGAGAAGGTTGTGGTAGCAGGAAGTGGAGGAGCCAAGATGGAGGGAGAATGGTCGGGCTCCCAAGTCACATTCAGGCTCCTTCCATCTTGACTCTCCAGGGCATGATGCTCCAAGACTGCGTGGCCATTGCCATCTTGGACCATCATAAAAGATCTGAGAAGGGCAGGTTTGAGGGGAGGTCCCACTTTAGGAGTGACCAACGGATTGAGTTTTCAACATGTTTCTTGCTGGTAAAGAGTCTCAAATTTGGTGTGGAAAATGGGGAGCATGCGGGGTGCAATGGGGTCCTTCTTGATTGAAAGATTGTACAGTTAAACTCCCACTGAGTCCCAAAATTCAGTGGTATGGATTTCGTCAGCAGAGGCCGCCGGAAAACTTTTAAACATCCACCTCATGATTGATTTTACTTCATTCTTTGAAAATATGATGTCATGATCAGTGAGAATGAAAGCATCCATATATGCTCCTTTCTACTTTGGACATCTGGCTTCCCATTTTTCCTTTTCTTTCCCTTATGGGGAAGAGCCACCAGAACACCCCAAATCAATAATGGGATGTGGGTGCATCTTGTAAAAACAAAGTGGCAAAATGGGCAATAAATGTCTTGCATTTCCCCAAACCCACCTGCAATCCTATGCAAGTGAAACCATCATTGTCCCTGCTGATCCTGGTCTAGGTCCCTTGAAGAAACGATGAATCTGCCCGGCCAAGCACAATCCAAAATCCCGGGAAGCACTGGCCTATCCATCAGCTAACCCCAGCTGACATGACTGACACAGGGAGCCCTGAATGTCATGGTCCCTGTTCGGATTCCAATTGTCACAATGAAGGTGGCTGCAACAAATCTCTCTGGTTCTCCTGACTTCAGGGCAAGGGTGGCAAAAAGGAAAAGGAGCAGGATCAATGGAGTTGTTTAAAAGGAACTTTATTAACAGGGTGAAAAACAATAAAAATAGAGAACTTGAGAACAGCATGAGAGGCAGGATCCAAAGATCCAAGACTAAGAGGAAGCAAAAACATGTACGCTTGGAGGTACAACACTCTAGAACAATAACTCTATAAGGGAAACAAGTAACCAATAGGGGAATAGAATTTGGACAACTGAGCATAACAACACTAAAGGCTTATGGGGGAACTCTCAAGCTCACCTTAAGTTAAACAAATGATTCCTAGGGCTTGAAACTGTGGAGAGCATTATTAATAATTGGTTAGCTGAGAAAGGCCACACTGATATAATGCCACTGGTTAAACTGAAGGAGAAAAGTCAGCAGTCAGCAAGCTAAAAGGAAGAGTCAGCAGCGACCTTGCTGCAACATGAGGATAGGGAGTTGAGATTAGCCCTGAATACATCCTAAGAATATGTAGAAAGTATCAAAAGTAGAACCATAGGAATGTAGAAGTAGGCGTAGGTGCTGATATGCAAGCTGACCAATCCTGAGCTCAACTTTTGCAATATGTATGAAGCTCATTATTAACTGTATTTAACCCGCCGTATTGATCAATAAAATTGAGCCTGTGATGATCAAAATGATGTCCTGGTTCCCTTCCGCCGACAAATGGTGGAGAATGCGGGCATAACCGAATCTCTGCCCTTTTTCTCGGATTAAAAGAAAAAGGGATTACGCCACGGTCCGGAAGTTGGGTTTGGGTCCCAGCAGCCGGGACGGTGCCGGAATTTGAAGCACCCTTAAGGTTCACAACGGTGACTTAAGCCAATACGTGTCGCAGGAGCCTGGAGAGCTGCAACAGCGCGCGCTGATTAATAGGTATGGATAGGCAAGCGGCATATGATTTATTTACCGCCTATTTAGAGCGGCGTGGGATAAAAGGGATAGATTTAAAAAAGGAGTTACCAGGGTTATTAGCTTATGGCCATGCTAAGGGTATCTTTTCTAATCCTCATACAGTTCATGAGTTATCAGAGTGGAGAAAGTTTGGGGAAATATTGTGGGATACAGTACTAGATGATGATAAGTCAGCAAAGAAATTCGGGAAGTTATGGCGGGTGGTGTATAACACGTTACTTCAGCAGGTCTCTGAGAGAAAGGCAGCAGAAAGGGCAACAGAAGCTCATAAGAGGAATATAGGGTATGGTCGTGAAGATGATCCCCTGGCACCCTCTGTAACTAAAGTACTTATGCCTAAGAGTCCCCAGCAAAGTGGTGTGGAGGATTTCTCTATAGGCGCAGTGGAACCGTCTGCACCTTTCCTGTCAGAGGGGGAGGGCGAGTCGGATGGTGGAGGTAGGAGCAAGCCAGCTTTGCCTCCGCCACCAGCTTCAGGCGGGTCGGATGGTGGGAGTAGGGGCAAGCCAGCTTCGCCTCCGCCGCCAGCCTTGCCTCCGCCGCTACCCCTCAATGAGCTGGCTCAGGTTACAGCTTCGGTGGGGGGGTCACCTCCTCAGCCCGAGCCGGCTCCGGTTTCACTGTCAGCTCCAGCGGGGGGGCCCCTGCTTCCCCCGCGCGAGCCAGCCTCTGCTTCACTGCCCCCCCCGCGCGAAACCTCAGTGTCTGCACTGAAGCGCCAGCAGCATAGCACCCTTAAAGGGCCAGATCCCATCCCAGGGGCACACCGTGATCCATGGGGGGAGATGGCTAAACAGAGGAGGGAAGCTTGGGCTGCTTTGGCGAAAGAAGTAATGCAAATGGGGGATGGTGAGGCGGTGGAAATAGCTTCTAGTCTTGCATGTCCAGTTACATACACACCACAGTATGATGCACAGGGGAACCTTACGCATAATATAGCAGAATATACTCCCTTAGATTGGAAGCTGTTAACTCAGCTACGTTCTACGGTTAGTCAGTTTGGAGTAAAAAGTGAACCTGTTAAGCAAATGTTAGATTATCCTTTTAATACTCAGGTTTTATGTCCTAATGATTTAAGAGGAATAGTTCGGTTGATATTTACTCAGCATCAGCAGTTATTGTTTAATGCACATGACCCATTACATGGAGTAACAGTAAAGGAGCTGATGGGCTTAGGGGCATATTTACGTACAGAGGCACAGATGATATCGGGAGCTGATAAACTTACAGAGTCTATGTGGTTAGTGCGTGCTGCAATAGACATGGTTAAAGAGCCAGGAGGGTTACCGGCTTATATGGGCATTAAGCAAGGAAGGGAAGAATCATTTGGAAATTTTATCGATAGAACAGCTACTGCTATAGATCGGGCTGGTGTTGCAGGGCGCTATTGAAGCAGGTGTGCCTTGCAAAATAGCAATCCAGCAACCCAAAGAGTGTTAGCTACTTTAGGGGCAAATTAGACTATTGAGGAAGCATTAGAGCGAATGGCATTAATGCCAACAGCTTCACAGGCATTTATAGCAGAAGCCTTAAAGGAATTAGGATTAGGGTTGCAAAAGCATAGTCTACTCAAAATCAGGTGTTAGCTGCTCTTGCTCCTCTCCAAAGCGGCTCACTGGCAGTCACGTAAAGAGGCTCGAGACCATTCATCAAGTGTTACCGATGCGGCAATGAGGGACAGACACAAGTTACTGCCCTGACATCGGAGACACCAGCTGCTGCCGTGACATCACTACTACCTCCTGTCTGCAACCCGCAACAACCGGGAGCCTCGGCTTGGACTTATCAGCAGCAGTAGACGTCACACTAATGACGAACCGGCCTGAGAGGATACCCACTGGAATAAAGGGTCCTCTTATACTAAATGGACAAACATGTGGAGCATTATTGCTGGGACGTTCCTCTATAACTATGTTGGGATTATTTGTTTTGCCTGGTGTTATCGATGCGGACTTTACAGGGGAGATACAAATTATGGCTTACACCCTTTATCCTCCGATTAAAATTACAAAAGGACAATGCATTGCACAATTGGTACCACTGTCACAAATGACATCGGGAATACAATCATTTACTGGGCAAGCACGGGATGAAAAAGGTTTTGGCTCTACTGGTGTTACACTTTTAACTGTGGATTTACAAAATAGACCAAAACAAAAGGTTGAAATTACCTATGGGCATCAAAGCATAACCCTTTATGGATTATTGGATACAGGAGCAGATACTAGCATCATTTCTCCAGAAGCCTGGCCACAACATTGGCCTCTATTTCCTTCATCAAACATGCTCACAGGAGTGGGAGGATTTACATTGGCAAGCAGGTCGCCGTCTTTGTCTGTGTGCATTGAGAATCAACAAATATCTGCTGTGTTTTCAATTGTTCAACTGCCTCCTACAGTTTCCTGTTTAATTGGAAGGGACATTTTAACACAATTGGGAGTGGTGTTAACTAATCAGCACCCTTTGGGGTAATTGCCATTGCTTGGACTTTCCCCATTCCACTCACCTGGAAAACGGATACACCGGTGATGGTTAAGCAATGGCCATTAAAAGGGGAGAGTCTTATGCATGCCCATGAATTGGTACAGGAACAATATACAAAGGGACACCTGCGACTGTCCACAAGCCCTTGGAATACACCTATTTTTGTAATCAAAAAGAAATCAGGGAAATATCGTTTGATACATGATTTGAGGGCTGTAAATGACCAAATGGAACCAATGGGGGCCTTACAGCCTGGTCTTCCAAATCCAGCTATGATTCCAGAACACTGGCCACTTTTAATTATTGACCTAAAGGATTGTTTTTTCACTATTGGCCTGCATCCTGATGACATGAAGAGATTTGCTTTTACTTTACCAGCAATAAATCGTAGGGAACCAGATAAAAGATTTGAATGGACATCTCTTCTGCAGGGCATGCGCAACTCTCCCACTTTATGTCAGCTTTATGTTGATGCAGCATTACAGCCACTACGTCGTAAATGGCCAGCAACTATAATATATCATTACATGGACGATATTTTGTTTGCACAGCAACAGCCATTCTCCTCTTTACAGATTAACACCATTAAAAATACTCTTGCTGCATATTCACTTGTTATTGCTGCAGAGAAAATTCAGACTACAAAGCCCTGGAAATATTTGGGATGGACTTTGACGGATCAAATAGTGATACCACAAAAATTGGAATTACAATTGGACATTAAAACTCTACATGATGCACAGAAGTTGCTGGGAGACTTACAGTGGCTGAAGCCTATTGTGGGAATACCAAATCACTTATTAGAAGCCCTACGGCCTTTGTTAAAAGGTGTGGACCCTACTACTCCTGTACACCTGACAAAGGAGCATCATCTTGCCTTGCAGCAAATTAGTAACTGTGTACAGCAAGGGTATGTGTCTCGTCGACAACTCGACCACCCCATTGACCTTACTATTTGGAATAGCCCTTGCCACTTGCTTGGTGCTCTCTCTCAGTTGCAAAAGAAAACGGGGGAGATACGGGTGTTGGAATGGTTATCACCACCACTACAGCATAAGAAAACAATATTTTCAAAAATTGAACAATTGGCTGCATTAATCAAAAAGGGGCGTCTCAGAATTCTTGAAGTGGATGGTAGAGAACCTGCTACTATTAGATTGCCTATGGAAAAAGAAACCTTGGACTGGTACTTGATAAATTCAAAGAATTTACAAGAAGCATTATTGATGTCACCTGCTAAAGTAGAGACTAGTAAATTAGTGCCTAGAGTTTTGCAATGGATGACAAAATGGAACTGGATTACTCGACCTTTAAGAGAAGAACACCCCATAGAAGGAGCTATTACAGCTTTTACAGATGCAGGAAAGAAATCAAGGCGTGCTGCTGTTACCTGGCAAGAAAAAGGACAATGGAAGCATCAACTCCTCACAGCAGACCCTGCAGATAGCTTACAAACTTTGGAATTGTTAGCAGTAGTATGGGCGGTGTCCAACTTACAGGAGCCTTTAAATGTGGTCACAGACTCTATGTATGTTGCAGGAGTAGTCAAACGAATAGAGGAAGCAGCAATCAAGGAAGTGAATAATAAATGATTGTATGAGTTACTGATACAGTTAAGGAAAGCTTTACGGGAAAGAGCAAACGGTACCCTTAAGCAGTATATTGAAAAACATCAAGATTTGACAGATCCACAAGCATGTTTGGCTAAGGTTTTGTATGTGATTAATCATTTATGCATTTTTGGGGAAGATGATACCCCCCCTGCAATGAAACATCATCCAAGGTCAGGTCAGGAAAATACTAAGGAAACAGAGGTCTGGGTTAAGTATAAGAACCCAAGCACAGGATTATGGGAAAAACCTGCAAAAGTATTATATTGGGGTCGGGGGTATCTTTGTGTTTCCTCACCTACAGGGCCTTTGTGGGTGCCTGCTAAGTGGACTAAACCTGTTTTTGATGCAGCCTCTGGTGGATCGCCTTACGGAGGAGGACAAGGAGCGACTGGGGAAGAAACTGCTTCTAGTCCTACAACCACTGCTGTTACAATTCAAGGGGTACTCGGAAGCGGTGGACAGAGCACTGACACGTCACTACCGGACGGCCCAGGAGTTGATTGGTTTCATTGACTCATTATCAACTTTTCACTTAACAGATCCAGCGAAACTACATTGCCTTGACTGTCACAATTCACATTGTGCTGCCTGGATAGCTCTCCGTTGTGGGGGTTGTGAAAGAACTTTTTGGATAGAACAATCATTATTACGGGATTTGTGGTGTCATACTTGTGAACACGAGCATACGTGGGGAAAAAGCTGGCAAGATGAATTAAGGAGACAAACGGGGCAAAACGCATATATAGCTTTAAATCTTTATGAGTCTCCTGAACAGAAGGTTCTTGCTTATTATCGATGGGAAATACAATGTATTGTAAATAGAATTAAGGTTCAAAGTAAATCACGTATAGTTTCTATAAGGTGTAGGAAATTAGTGCCTTTAACACAGCATTCAGTTGTAGGACCCTTCCAAGGGGATCCTGATAGAGCATTAGATTGCTGCATTGATAAGTTGAAAAAATTAAGTTTGAAAGTGGCAGGACCAGTGAAATTAGGAGCAGCAAGATTGAAGACAGATAAGAAAAAGAAGGCAAAAAGGGAACGGTCTCATTTGAATAGGGGTATCAGTGATTGCTAATTAATTTTCTATGATTAGAACAATTTTACTGTTGTGGGACCCTCGGGAGGATATAGTTGTTGAGGAGGATAACGAACAAGAACTACGATTACGAAATAAGATACACCTTGTGTTAAAGAAAGACCTTGAGCTGTTAGCCTCATATAGTAAAAAGGCTGAAGAGGCTTTGCGATCACCACTATTGAATTGGTTGCTTTGGGTTGAAGATACACAATTTTATACTGGTCCTTACTTACATTCGCTTCCTTGTTATGTTTGCAAAAAGGATAAAGATAAATGCTATGCATGGGTAGCTTTGCATTGTGCAGATTGTAATCAGGTTTATTGGTATTCACAGAAGTCATTGGGATATTTATGGTGTACATCTTGTTTTGGAAAGTGGATTCGAAATCATATCTGGGTTAGAGCTCTTGAACAAAGTACTGGCCTGCCAGGACGGACAGGATTACAGCTCTTTGAGAGTGCAGAACAAGTGGTTATAGCATATCTTAAGTGGAAGTTACAGGAAAACCTTAGAATATTTGAAATTACTAGAGCCTCACGCATCATAGCAGCTCGCTGCAAAGCTGATTTGCCTTCAAACTTACCTCGTGCTATACTTGTGAGCAAGGATGCTGATTTAGAATTAGATCAGTATATTCAAGAATTGACTCAGCCTTGCAATAGACAATCTAGCAAACCAGGGAAAAGACAGCGAAGAAAGAAAAAACAACGTAAGCAGAAGGAAGAAAAGGAGAAGCAAAGTAAGCAGAAAGAAAAATGAGGTTTGGTTTTGTTATACTGCTCAATGCTGTAACAAGTGAAGCAGTAGGAGTAACACACTTTAGTCAACCAAGGGAAAATATATGGGTAACACTTGCTAATCAAACTAACCAATCATCACTTTGTCTTAGTCTTGGAGGAGTCACTAACCCATTTCGAACATGCCTGGTGGGACTTCCGGTGTGGTCTCCTGGAGAATTTTGCAGTTTGATAAACAATCAAACCTTATGTATGTCTAACATGTCAAACATCACATTGCCGGTGCAACAAGGATATACTGCAGGTCAGAGTGATGGCTATCGTCAATGCTTACTAATCCAATCACTTAACACCTCTTTGCATTCTCCTCCTGAAGAATTGGATCTTTTTGGAAGTACAAATGCCAGCATATCTAACACTACAGCTGGTAGATGGTTTAGCTTCAAACTTTTGGGTGCTCAGAATTTAAACCAACCTAAAGAAACATGGGCCACCCTAGATTCATCCCTGAATGTGAGTGAATTCTCTCCACAGCATTACAGTCAATGTAACGGCACAAATATCACAGCACCAATGAAATTACCCACAGGAATATTTTTGATTTGTGGAGACAGGGCATGGAATGGTATACCAGCTAAACCACAGGGTGGACCCTGTTTTTTGGGAAAATTGTCACTGTTTCATCCTAATGTGTCCTTGCTAATGCAGCTGAGTCAAAATTCAAACAGGAGAAAACGTAGCATACATGACTTAGACTGCAGCAAGATAGGAGATCCACGATTTTGGGGCACATTCAAACAGGTGGTGGTTTCAACTATCTTACCAGGAGGATCTGCCAATAAAGCCATGAATTTGGCAAAACAATTAGGATGCTGGGCAAAGAATGAGCTGAACAAGACATCACAAATTCTAGACATGCTAACTGCAGATGTGCAAAGTGTTAACCATGCTGTTTTGCAAAATAGAGCTGCTGTAGATTTTTTGCTCTTAGCACAAGGGCATGGATGTGAAGAGTTTGAGGGAATGTGTTGCATGAATCTGTCTGATCATTCAGTGTCCATTCACACTAAGATAAAAGAATTACAACGGGGACTTCACAAACTTAAGGAAGAAGACGGTTTAGGAATTGATGAATGGCTTAAAGGCCTGGGACTCGGACCGTGGCTGAGGAACCTTGTGATCTATGCTATAGGATTGCTGGGTGTAATTTTACTGTTTTTGCTTATTTTACCTTGTATCTTTAACTGTATCCAAAACATGGTCAGCCGTACAATAGCAAAAACATGGCAAACTAATCTCCTTGCACAAGAAGAAAACGGGGGAAATGTGGAGAGCATTATTAATAATTGGTTAGCTGAGAAAGGCCACACTGATATAATGCCACTGGTTAAACTGAAGGAGAAAAGTCAGCAGTCAGCAAGCTAAAAGGAAGAGTCAGCAGCGACCTTGCTGCAACATGAGGATAGGGAGTTGAGATTAGCCCTGAATACATCCTAAGAATATGTAGAAAGTATCAAAAGTAGAACCATAGGAATGTAGAAGTAGGCGTAGGTGCTGATATGCAAGCTGACCAATCCTGAGCTCAACTTTTGCAATATGTATGAAGCTCATTATTAACTGTATTTAACCCGCCGTATTGATCAATAAAATTGAGCCTGTGATGATCAAAATGATGTCCTGGTTCCCTTCCGTCGACATGAAACTCATGCCCAATTCTTTTGGGGTAAAATCTGGCTGACTCTGAGTTACAGCTGGCCTAACTACCGTACCGCTTGTTTGCACTGGCTCCTTGTGACCATGCAGCCCAGCAGAGCCACAATGATGTCCTTGGTTCCATGAGGCTCCACAGTGTCACATTGGTCCCTTGTATCCATAGTGCTCTGTGGTGCCACAATGGCCCCTTCATTTCACAAGGCTCCCAAAAGTCACATTGGTCTCCATAGGAAGGAAACCACGGAGGAAACCTCCATGTTTCAGGAGCTGATGAATGGCAGCCACCAGAGGCCAAGGCAAGCCTGACCTTCCTGTCTTGGCAGGTTTGCTTGCAGCAACCCTTGGATATTTGAAATTATTAATGCGGAGTCTAATTTAAAACATTTGTGCCTGGAGAAGAGTTGTTTTTTTTTTTTCACAAAAAGAAAAGCACAGATTCCTTTCAAGTGTTTGGAAAACAGGTGAATGCTGCCCCTCAGGAGTGAAAGACAAGCCAGACTAATCTGTCCTGCAGCTTTCGTCTGGGAGCAATCCTTGGATAGACAAACATTGGGAGGTGGAATCCTGATTTTGGCCATGGATGCCTGGAAAAAATTGAGAGTTCTTTTCCAGAAAAAGAAAAGCCCAAAACTCCGGTGTTTCATTGGCAGATGGGAGTGACCTTCCACATTCCAAGGTCAAACAGACCAGTCAGATGACCCCTGGGAGGCCAAGGCTGCCACATGTATTTCATGTTCTCTTGTTTCCACAGGGCCCTGCAGTGTCACAATGGTTCTCTTGCTTCCATGATGCTCTCTGGTGTCATAATGGCCTCTTGGTTACACAAGTCCTTAAGGATCTTAATGGTCTCCATGGTTCCACAAGGCCCATAGTGTCATAATGGCCTATTGGTTCCATGAAGCCTTGCTGTGTCCAATGGCCCCTTGGTTCCATTGGAGCCCAGTAGTGCAACAATGATCCCCTTGTTTCCACAAGTTCCCATAGTGTCACAATGGCCCCCTTGCTTCCATGAGGCCCTGCAGGGTCACAATGGTCTCCATGATTCCATGGGGCCTTGCAATGCCACAATGGTCTCCATGGATCCATGGTGCCTCACAGGATCACAACGGCCCTTTGGCTCCATGAGGTCCTGAAATGCAGCACTGCCCTCTTGGTTCCACAAAGCCCTGCTGCTTCACACTGGCCCCTTAGGACCATGCGGCCCAACAGACCCACAAAGATGTCCTTGGTTCCACAAGGCCCCACAGTTTCACAGTGGCCCCTTGGATCCATGGTACCCTGCAGTGTCACAATGTTTCCCTGGTTCCACAAGTTCCTACAGTGTAACAGGTTCCACAAGGCCCTTCAGTATCACTATGGCCCATTGGTTCCACAATGCTCCGCAGTGTCACAATGGTCTCCATAGGAAGGAAACAAGCGAGCCCCAGTGGTGCAGGGGCAGATGAGAGGCAGCCACCAGAGGCCAAGTCAAGCCAGACTTGACTGCATGGGCAGATTTTGTCTGGGAGTAACCCTTGGATATAGAGAATTTTAGACGCAGAATCCCAATTTTGGCCATGGATGCCTGGACAAGAAAGACAGTTCTTTTCCATAGGAATAAAAGTACAGAGCCCCAGTGCTTCACAGTCAGATGGGAAGTGGATCTTGACACGTCAAATTCAGTGGGCCCTGATAGCCCCTAGGAGGCCAAACCAGACAGACCTGTTCCATGTTCCCTTGATTTCATGGATCCCCACATTGTCACAATGGTCTCGATTCCATGAAGTCTTGCAATGTCACAATGGCTTCTTGGTTTCATGAGTCCCAACAGAGCCACAGGAGTCTCTTGGCTCCATGCCGCCCCACTGTGTTACAAGGGCTCCATGATTATATGGACATCACAGGTCGATCACTGACCCTTGCTTCCATAAGGCCTCTGAGTTGCAAAATGGTCTCCTTGATTCCATGATTCCCGGATTCCACAGTCTCACCATAGTTTCTTTGGATCTCCATTGTCACAACTGACCCATGGTTCCATGAGGTTCTGTAGTGCCACCAGCTGTCAGAGGCTGGATGAGATCGATGTCCCGAGACACCTTGGGATGCTTGTAATGCCCGTGTGGGGCCAGGGCTGGGTCAGGCCTTGGTTTGTGGTGGGACAGAGCCCTGCCCAAGCCCTGGCCTGGCAGAGCTGTCAATCACACAGTAGGGGCTGTGCTAACCCAGCTCTGATTGGCCCAGCTGTCAATCAATCACACACTAGAAGCTGGTGCTACCCTGACTCTGATTGGGTAAACAACTAGCAGTCCTACCCCAGGGATGGGCCCATGAAGGCCCAGGGGGTTAAAACCAGGAGCACGAGGCCAGCCCAATGAGACAGAGTAAAAATCCGTTTTGAATTAGGTGAAGTGTCTAGGAGAGGTAAAAAGTCTTTAAGGCCAAAGCTGAAGGGGAAAACTGCAGGACAGAGATAGTGAGGAGACAGAGAAAAATAACCAGAAATGGCCACAAGGTCGATCTGCCCTGACCTAGAAATTCTTTTGATAAAGAGGAACTGGCAATAAATGTCACACGGAATGAATCTGTATGAACCTATTGTGAAACTGTATGCATATGTATTTGGAAGGGGAGATAAAAGGAAATCTGAAGTTCTCAGAGGTACACATGCCTTTTTTTAGGAGAGCAATCTCCGCATGCGTCCAGCGCTGTAAGAAACATACCAAGCTTTACAACTTTTACACAAAGTTGTGATGTTTCTTCTTTTCTCTGCAAAACATTATGGCGAGCCAGCCAGGCAGTTCTCTGTCCCCGCAGGGGCAGGGAGGATAGATGGACCTCCAAGGCGCGCCCTAGGATTTTTTTTCCTGGTGGGTGTCCACTTGTCTCAACTTGCCTCCTGCGAGGACAGACAAGGACCTGCTGGCTGCAGAGGAAGTTATGGTATGTACTGAGGGGCCCCTGGGGGAAAAGAGACCTAGGGAGTAAATCACTCAGAGATGTCTGGGTCCAGCTGATGGAGCAGCTGGAGTAGAGATGGGGGTTCATTGTTCTGACAGGGCAGACCGCTAGTGACCCTAGGGGTGGGTCGAATGAATCTCTATGTGTGTGTGTATGTATAGTGTCAGGACACTGTATGGGGGTTCATTGTCTGATAGAGCAGCTGCTAGCGACCCTGGGGGTGGGTCGAGTGAATCTCTCTGTGCTTGTGTGTGTCAAACACCGTGTCACTGTATGGTTAATTCATTGTATGGTCAGTGCACTGTTTGTAATCGTGCAAGTGTATAAGTGTATGGTGTATAAAAGAGAGTAGATCTACAGTGCCCTACAGTGCGTGGGGGTGAGTACTTCCCGTGTTTGAAGCAGCTGAGTTAGGCCTGAGGTGCTGGCTGCAGCAGGCTGTAGGGGCAGGGAGAGAAGTGCCCTGCGGAGAAGCAAGTGGAGGAATGTCAGTGATGGTATTTATTGTGTTTACATGTAGTGATTTGTGTAAATTTGGTACATTTTAAATGAGAGTACGAGCTCAGAGAGTTCCTTTGCCCTGGATGTTTGGACTTGATCTCTGGACTGTGTGCTGTTATTTTGATTGTGTCCAGGAAAAACTGATGAGAGTAAATGCTGAATTATGGTATGCCGTGTTGTGTTGAGAAAAGTGGGCACTTTCAGAGATATGCCCTTTCCCAGTGATTTTGTGTGGTGACTTTCTTCCACTGCATTGTGGTAATTTGATTCTCAGATTGTATAGTGGTGTTTGTGGAGATTTTAAGATTTTGTTTGCAACAAGAGTAACATTTTACACAGAAGAACTATGGTATGGTGATTTATGCTTAACTATGATAAAGCGAATTAAAGGAATTCCAAGAATTCTCCCCCCCTCAGCAATTCAAGCCTTGGCTCTAGTGAATTTGAGATAAAGGGGGGGGTATGTGTGTCTGTGTCTGTGGGCATATCAGAGTTCCGGCTGTGACATGCACAGCCTTTCTGCAAGGCAGTAAAACAAGTGTAAGTAGACACAGTGCTTAATTAGATTGTGCAAGAAGAGAACTAGAAAAGATTGATATTTTGGAAAACAGAGTTTAGATAGAAGAGATGAATGAGTTTATGAGACTTCAGCTGGTACTATAGTAAGTCTGGACTGGGAACGGCCTGCGGTAGGGATTTAGAGTTCTCTGTAATAAACGGAATAGCCTGCCTTTGCGGGCAATTCTGGGGAGCCTTTGGTGCATCAAGAGGCTGGCAGGCTGCTTGGGTATTACTGCAGTGTGGTGTTTGTGAGAAACGCTAGTATTGCTGTTCTAATGAGCATCAGGGAACATGCCCCGAGTGTAAATTAAAGATTTCTGATCAAGCTGATTCAGAACCTAAGATCTTAAGGCTCGTGTGTGGGAAATCACATCTGATACCTGCCACCTGGATCTGTGTGGGGGTGTGGGAGGAAGACTGAGAAACTACTGTGAAGCTTGGTAAAGAGAAGTTTGGGGGGAAGCGAGACAGGGCAAGGAAAAAGAGATAATGAGAACTGACCAGAGCAAAGAGGTTCCTAAATTAGCCCCTTTTAAGAGGGGCTCACTGGGAGAAGGCTGCCAGTAAGAGCAGCTCAGAAAATAAAAATATTTATAATATTTCATTGCAGTTAAAACTGTTTTAAAATAGGAAGGTAAATGGGATGGGGTTTTGTATGCTGATATGTCTTTTTGTTTTAAGAAATCACCAAGAATGGCAAAGAGACTGTAAGATCAGACCGCCCTCTGGTCTTGGTCCTTGAAAAAGGAAAACAAGGCAAAGAGAAAGCAAATCAAACATGTTGTTCAGCATGCAGCATAAGATAGCAACGTATAAAATCAGGCAAGGATTATCATGCTGAAATGCAAAGCAGTCACAGTTCGCAAAATGAGTACATATGATTTGCTAAAAGCTCCTCCCAAGGTAAGGGAGGAAGGGTAAAGGTGACCTCCCCAAAAGGGAAGAATTTTTGTCGACACAAGGGTTATATATTCAGTTTTAATAAAGCTTTAGTACCTGTGGAGAATGTTTATGTTGTAGTGAGGAGAATGAACAACTGGCCAGTCTGAGAAGGCATACTTGTGCAAACCTTTAAAGTAACATGTGTACTATGTGTACCTAAAAGCTTTTGTACAGTTCGCTCAATTTGCTAAACATTCTCAAATGAGAAAGGTTACTCTGGAGGCAAATGATATAAAGAGGTTAGGCTTAACATTAACAGACACTGAAATTAAAGACATTAGTAAGGAGATATTAGAATAAGGAAATAAGTGTTTTCAAGGGTATGGGCCTCTGCTGTACCAGGGAGACTGAAAGATGCTCCCCCATGAGCATCAAGCTTAAGGAAAGAACACAACTAGTGAGAACTGAGTAGTACCCTCGAAAGGAAGATAAGGAAGGAATCAGCCAAATAACTGATAGTACTGGATTAAGGGCTGTCAATAAGATAACACAGAATTTATACCCTGTGGTAGCAAATCCATATACCTTACTGACTTGTTTAACACCTGAGCTAACCTAGTTCACTGTTTTAGGCCTAAGAGATGCCTTCCTTTGCCTCCCTATCCACAAAGCCAGCCAGAAATTTTTTGCATTCAAACTCAAGCTCACATAGTCCATGTGCCTGAAGGCTTCAAGATTCCCCACTCCGATTGGAGAACAGCTTGCAAAAACCCAGAGTCCCGGGAAGCTCCACAAGAGGAAAGGAGGCTGTTGCAGTACGTGGATGATCTTCTAGTAGCCACTCAGATGAGGGAAGCAAGAGAAGTCTGGACGGTAAGCCTTTTGAATTTCCTAGGACTCCAAGGACACAGAGTCTCAAAGAAAAAGGCACAGGTAGTGAAACAGAAGGTAATCTACCTGGGGTAAGAAGTGAGTGCTGAGCAGCAGACTTTAAGGCAGGGAAGCCCTATGCCAAACCCTGAAACCCCAGACAACGAAAGAACTCCGAACCTTCTTAGGCATGGCAGGGTAGTGCCAGCTGTGGGTTTATAATTATGGACTGCTCGCCAGACCCCTCTATGCTCTTATTGCCAATGGAAACTGAGATCTGCAGTGGACAAAAGACACCACATGGGCCTTTCTCCAGCTAGAGAGTGCCCTCATGTCGGCTCCAGCTTTGAAACTTCCAGATGTAAGTAAACCATTCTTTCTATTTTTCCACGCAAGGAATTGCCCTGGGAATATGGGCTCAGGACTTGGGCCCATACTGAAGGGCAGTTGCTTACTTCTCTAAGCAGCTAGATGCAACAGCCAAAGGATGGCCAGGTTGCCTCAGAGCTGTAGCAGCAGTTGTGCTGAATATTCAAGAGGCACGCAAGTTTACCCAGGGACAAAAATGACTGTGCTAGTGTCCCACACAGTGTCGCAGTACTGGAAGTAAAGGGTGGCCACTGGCTTTCACCACAGAGGTTTCTGAAATACCAGGCCATCAGGGTAGAGCAAGATGATGTAGAGATAGTGGTGACTAATATTGTCAACCCAGCTTTTTTTTCTGTGGAATCAAGGAGAAGCAGTACACCATAGTTGCCTAGAGACCATTGAAGCTACCTACTCCAGCCACCCAGACTTAAAGGACACTCCTCCAGACGATGCAGAGACCTGGTTCACTGACAGGAGAGCGACGTTGCAAAGTTCACAGTGACTACCTGCAGAGAGGTAATCGAGTCTGGACCCTTACCAACAGGTACCTCCGCGCAGAAGGCTGAGATAATTGCCCTGACCCGTGCCCTGGAAAGGGCAAAAGGGAGGAGAATAACCATCTACACAGACCCAAGGTATGCATTTGGAGTCATATATGCACATGGAGCCATCTGGAAGGAGAGGGGACTGCTGACCTCACAGGGAAAGAAGAGACAATCCAGATGCTGGAAGCAGTTCAGCTACCTGAAAAAGCATATTAAGGCACACCAGAGAGTGAGCTTAAAAATGGAGGAAAGAAATGAGTTGGCGGATGGAGAGGCAAAGAAAGCAGCAAAGGGTGAGGTACAGATTTTCCTCAAAGTTAAGCCATCATACAATAATACTAATCAAAAGAGACGTACAACTGCAAGGGGTGGGCTACCATTGAAAGAGAGCTAGTAATCCCTTCCCATTTTCGTGGTTACTAGTGAAGGAAGGGCACTAGAAAACACACTAGAGCCTAACTACTTAAAAGCCTTTTATAGAGAGTGGCTCCTTTCTCAAAATGACCAAGGCTGCGAGTGATACAGAGTGCATTGAAATGAAGTATTGACTTTGAAGTAGTAATTTCCACAGGCATTCTAGAACACACATCTGATTGAAACAATCGTTGTATCGTTGTCAGGAATTTATATGCCACTATCACTAAGGTGAGCCGACAGTGTGATCCTTGCCTCCAGACTAACCCCAAAATACCCCCTGGCCAAAACTCGGTCAGACTGGGAGAGGCCATGGGCCTGTACAGCAGTGGCAAATCAACTTTTCAGAACTCCCAAGGAAAGGGGGGTATCAGTATTTACTGGTATTCATAGATACATTTTCAGGGTGGCCAGAAACATTCCCCACCAGAACTGTCAAAATTCAAGAGGTGACCAGATTATTTTTACAAGAAATAATACCACACTTCAGAGTTCCAGCCATGATATCCTCAGATAAAGAATCACATTTCATTTCCAAAATAGTGCAACAGATTAGTAGCCATCTGGGCATAGATTAGGAACTTCACACATCATACCACCCCCAATCAAGCGGCCAGGTGGAGAGAATGAATAAGACTGGGGCAAGAAGTTAATCTACCCTAGCCCAAGCTCTTCCACTAGCACTATTGCAAATTCAAACTAAACCTTGAGCTAAAGGAATGCTGAGTCCTTTTGGAATGCCTTATAGAAGACCATATAGAATACAAAGGGAATGTCCAGAATGTCCACCTACATGGTGGCATTAAGCAAACAGCTCAGAGTACATGTGGCTGGAACTCGGAGCAAAGAGTTAGATAGCCTAGAGATAATGTATATGTTAAGTCTCTTACAGAGACTTAAGACTTCGGAACCACAGTGGGAGAGACCACTGCAAGTACTTCTCACCACCTTCACTGCAATCAAAATCAAAGAGCAAAACGCCTAAATTCATCACTCTCGGGTGAAGAAGGCCCAGAAACCCCTTGAGGAGTGACGCCAGGAGACAATGAACTGAGACTAAAACTTACTCGGGCAAACTGAGTATATTGCGGTCGGGAGTACCTCATATTTTAGTTTGTAGAATTGTTTTGTGTATAATCATAACTGAAGTTTTAGAACTTGAGAGTAGCTCTATTCAAAGCAATGCTGAATGGCCTTGGTCCCTGGCATTTAATCAGTATACTGGATCCATAGGAAAACCTTCTGAGATAAAAGATTTAAACATATCTACTGTAGTCATCCACGAGAATCAGGTATATGAGGAGCAAGAATGGCAGGAACAGGAACTGTGGACACTTCAAGGAATCAGAGGAGAAGAAATCAAAGTAGGGTGCCAGGTCATCAATAGGGTAGCTTATGAGAGACCAGATGTAATTAGTGTCTGAACCTCCCCTGGTGTATATGAACACCAGGAAGTCTGTGATAACCTAAGTGAATCAGACTGTTGGTGTAATTTCACCTTGATACAGCCTGTAGAAGTGACCTGCCTTTGAGCTTGAATTACTATCAGACTTTCATTTGAATTCGAAGTGGACACTGCACTTTTTACCACAGCAGGGCCTTATACACCCCATACTAGTTCAGACTCTACCAAAACTCCAAACTAGAACCTAACGTAGTAAAGAATGCGACTGAACAACAGCTATTATTCAATCCAGAATGGTCTCTCAAATGTGTGGAGTTGATAATGCAAATTAGCATCTCAAAAATCCAACCAGCCTGCTCCTCCTCCCTAAAAACTTCCTTTGAGGGCTGGACAACATGGTTACAAAAACAGGCATATCTCAGGACAAGAAAGGAAGGAGCCAGCTCTCCTGGTGCCTAAAACCAGGAACACCAAGAAATCAGTTTCCCTAGGTCATTTTCCAAGCTGGTTGGCTGAACACTCAAGCAATGGCTGGTAAAGGGTGCTGAACTGCAGGTGGTAAATTAACCCAAGCAAGGAAGGTGATTTTCTTTATTTATAGCTATCCCTTTTCCTACTGAGATCTGGATCAGTGATTGTCCCAGTCTGAGGCGGTTGGATTCTGCTTAAAAGAGGTGGAGAGAGACCCCCCCCCCCCCTCAGAGCTCAGCAGCAGGCTGTAGGATTTTGTGCATCACTTTTGTGGGGAGTGTTTCAAGTAGCAGAAACCTGATCCCAGTTTCTTCTGAGGCACTGCAATGAATTTAGGCTCTTCTCTCAGACTTCCCCTTCATTATTTACTTGAGGCTTGGACCTGAAGCTAGGGGCAAGGTGGGTGAGGTTTTGTAGACCAGGAGAGACATTCCTGCTTGCCACACATCTGGGAAATCAGGTGCTCTGGAGGGGGAAGGAGATTCCTTGAGGTCTCTACATTTCAGAACAAACATCTGCCTCAAGTATGACCTAAACCTCTGTCAGATACACTTGTGAAGTGTGTCTGAATTTGCAGTGTGAGCCCAGCACATCCCTCTGGCAGGGAGGGATGGTCATGGACAGAAACAGTTCCTGTTCCCCATAACAAACATCTAACTGGCATATTAGGGACAAGATTAGGAGTTTTAAATGGAATTGATTCAGAAATACTGGTGAATAAACTGGCCACTGCAGCAGGTAGCCTAACAAAATTGAAGCAGCCTTTATAGTAATCTCTATTGGCATTAGGAACTAGCCAGTGACAGATTTCAAATGTACTGCCAAAGTAAGGAAGTATGAAAAGGCCGGGGACCAAGACCACACAGTTGATAGCAGAAGCACTTAGTATAGTTCAAGATAATGTGTCTTTAGCTTTCAGTTGTATACAAGCACAGTTATGGATACAAGCAACAGCAGCTCTGATCAAATGGGAAAGGGGTGAAGGTAATTTTCCAGCTGAAATTCAAGAAATTGTGTGGGATAATGCAATTGATATTGAAAGGAAGTTTCAATCCTGGTGGACTATGGTGAATTTCACCTGTGATCCTGTTTCTAATGTGGCAACTGCCTGTGTGCTTACCGTACGTAATGCCACTGTTTATGTTATCCATCCCATCGTTGCTCTAGGATTAAACCATGAAAAAAAAATACTCTATCCTCCAGAACATAGAGTGTGGGCACGAAAGATGAATGGAAAGTGGCAGACAGTACACTTGGAATCCTGCATTACTAGAGAACAGATGGGATTAATTTGTGAAAGCAATACTATTAATGCTCAGGATGTGTGTTTGGACACTGAACAGAGTATTTGTCACTTTGAAATTCATCCAGTCACTGACCAGAGAACTGTGCTTGTATATACTGGAAAATGGTGTATGCTTGAGAACTGCTTGTGCTGCTGTACAAATTGATAGCAATGATGTTATTCTGTCTAGTAGAAACCATTCTAATCTCTGTATTTCTAATTTTGTTAAGATTATTGGGTGTGATTTTTCGTATTTGGTACCAGTAATATCCCACCAGCTGATTTAAGGCAATTACACAATGTATCACAGACTACCACCTACCCCTAGTGGGATGAACCTTTCATTGGTAAAACAATTAATTAAGCACCAAGACCTATTGGAAGGCTTGAAAGGAATCCAAGGAAGCGGAAAGAAAACTTTAATTACTGTCCAACATGATACAAAGGAGATAACCAGAGTTCTACAAAGAATAAAACAAAATATGAATCGTCACTGGTGAGATGTGATCTTTGGGTGGTCACCAACTGCAAATGGAATCTTTAACTTGTGCCACCCCATTGTAGCTTTACTAATATTAGTTGGGATAAGATTAGGATTATCTATTATATTGTTAATTTGGAACTGGAGAATGCTACAACGAATGGCTGTACTAACCTCTGTGTCAAATGTACATGGTGAAGCACTAAAAGACACTTACTGTCATGAAGGTTTTCATTAAGTAAAAGAATTTACTTATTTCCTAGGAAAGGGGGGAATGAGACAGAGTAAAGATCCATTCTGAATTAGGTGAAGTGTCTAAGAGAGGTGAAAAGTCTGTGAGGCCAAAGCTGAAGGAAGAACTCGCATGCCGAGACAGCAAGGAGACAGAGAAAGAAAAACAGAAAAGACTACAAGATCAATTTGCCCCCGACTTAGAAATTCCTATGATAAAGAAGAACTGGTGCTAAATGTCACACGGAATGAATATGTATAAACTTATTGAGAAACTGTATTCATATGCATTTGGAAGGGGGATAAAAGAAGACCCAAAGTCTTCAGAGGTATGCATGCCTTTTTGGGGGACTTGCGTCCGGCACCCGTCGTAATAAAAGCATTCCGGGCTTTACAACTTTTACAAAGTTGTGAGGTTTCTTCTTTTCTCTGCAAAACAACCATGGGGCCATTGTGACACTCTGGGGCCCCATGGAACCAAGGGGCCACTGTGAAACTGTGGCACCAATGAGAACATTGTGACACTGTGAAGCCCCATGGAACCAAGGAGTCCACTGTCAAATATTGGGGCCCTATGGAACCCAGGAGACCAGTGTGACAGTGCAGGGCCTGGTGTAACAAGGAGGCCATTGTGACAATGAGAGGCCTCATGGAACCAAGGACATCTTTGCAGATGACACCAAGCTGAGTGTGAGTGTTGATTCTGTGGGAGCATAGGAGGGCTCTGCACAGGGACCTGGACAGGTGGATCTAGGGGGTGAATCCAACAAGGGGAGGTTTAGGAAGACCAAGTGCCGAGTCCTGCACTTTGGCCACAACAACACCTGCAGCACTACAGGCTGGGGACAGAATGGCTGGACAGTAGCCAGGCAGAAAGGGACCTGCAGGGACTGATGGACAGCAGGCTGGGCATGAGGCAGCAGTGTGCCCAGGTGGCCAAGAATGCCAATGGCTCCTGGCCTGGATCAGGAATGGTGGGGCCAGCAGCAGCACAGCTGCTGTGCCAACACTGATCTGCCCACAGCTCTGCACACAGACATTGCTGCTGCAGCTCCAGAGAAGGGAACAAAAGGGCATCTATGCAAAACAACTTGGCTGGGAGATCCTTTAGTTCCTTTAAAGCCACAAGTGCGTGGCCCCTCATTGACACAGTCTCTGGCCACAGGGAAGTTGGAGAGAAACAAAATGAGAAATGGCAAAAACAATGACATTTCTTTGTGGGCAATATGAAAAACTAATACAAAGGAAAAAAAGAACAAACCACAACCAAAGCAACAAGAAGTATGAAAGATGTCTTTTAGTAGAAGTGATAGGCAGAAATTGGCCAGCGTTTTAATGTTCCTGAATGCATGCAGCCATCAGTCTCCACACTGCAGCCTTGAGCTCCTGGTTCCTCAGGCTGTAGATGAGGGGGTTCAGGGCTGGAGGCACCACCGAGTACAGAAATGACAGGGCCAGATCCAGGGATGGAGACAAGACTGAGGGGGGCTTCAGGTGAGCAAAGACAATAGTGCTGAGGAACATGGAGATCACAGCCAGGTGAGGGAGGCAGGTGGAAAAGGCTTTGTGCCGTCCCTGCTCAGAGGGGATCCTCAGCACAACCCTGAAGATCTGCACATAGGAGAAAACAATGAACACAAAACAACCCAAACCTAAACAGGAACTACCAACAATGAGCCCCAGTTTCCTCAGTTTAGACTGTGAGCAGGAGAGCTTGAGGATCTGTGGGATTTCACAGAAGAACTGGCCCAGGGCATTGCCATGGCACAGGGGCAGGGAAAATGTATTGGCGGTGTGCAGCAGAGCATTGAGAAAGGCACTGGCCCAGGCAGCTGCTGCCATGTGGGCACAAGCTCTGCTGCCCAGGAGGGTCCCGTAGTGCAGGGGTTTGCAGATGGACACGTAGCGGTCATAGCACATGACGGTCAGCAGATAAAACTCTGCTCCAATGAAGAACACAAAGAAAAAGAGCTGTGCAGCACATCCAGTGTAGGAGATGTCCCTGGTGTCCCAGAGGGAATTGTGCATGGCTTTGGGGACAGTGGTGCAGATCATGCCCAGGTCGCTGAGGGCCAGGTTGAGCAGGAAGAAGAACATGGGCGTGTGCAGGTGGTGGCCGCAGGCTACGGCGCTGATGATGAGGCTGTTACCCAGGATGGCAGCCAGGGAGATGCCCAGCAAGAGGCAGAAGTGCAGGAGCTGCAGCTGCCGCGTGTCTGCCAATGCCAGCAGGAGGAAGTGGCTGATGGAGCTGCTGTTGGACATTTGCTGAGGCTTCTGGGGACCTGTTCATGGAGAAAGGACAGTGACAAGTCAGGAGAGGCTGCTTGGAGCCAAACCTCGTCCATTCCCTGTAGACAGTCCCTATAGCTGGGACTCACTCTTCCCCCTTCCTGCTCTGGGGGGAACCTTTGTCTGCAATCAGAGCACAGTCACACTCCCAGGTCACCCTGGGATAAACCAGCCCCTTCCCAGATCAGAGGATCCCTGAATGTCTCACCCTCTCTAAAGGTGTCTGGGTAAGGTCTCAGCCCCCCCTTGTACCAAGGACACTCACGGCTCCCTGGGCAAACCCAACAGCATTTCCTCAGCTGTGGCAGCTCTGCCCTTCCCCGTGGGACATTCAGGGAACTCCCAGAGGCTCTGGCACAGATTTGCACCCAGGAGGGCAGCTCAGAGCTTGGAAGGGCACAGCAAGGAGATCCCTGGCTGTGCCCATGATGGGATCTCAGGGAGGGGGCTCAGCTCATTCCCCTTTCCCATGGACTGCTTTGCCCACAGCCCCACAGGTGCCAGGGAAGCTTGGACACCTCATTCCCATGGACACACCCCTGCCTGGCAGGAATGCCAAGGGCAATGCCTGACTCAGCTGCTGCAAATGCCAGAGCCTCCCTGAGAGCAGCAGATAACAGTGACAATATCAGGGCAGGGCAGAAACAAGAGAAGATGTTGTGTGCCTGAGAGGGCAGGGCAGAGACAGCCGGACACTCAGGACAGTGTTCCCATGCCCACCTGTGCCTGGCACCTCCCACACACCAACAGTGCCCTCAACCTGCCCCCAGCTCTGCTCTCTTCAGCCCCCTCTCCTTCCCTGAGCATCTCCCTGGGCCTGGACATTCCCTCCTGAGAGGAGCCTTGTCCCTGCCCGTGCTCACAGAGCCCATCCCAGCCT
This sequence comes from Melospiza georgiana, assembly GCF_028018845.1. Taxonomy (NCBI): domain Eukaryota; kingdom Metazoa; phylum Chordata; class Aves; order Passeriformes; family Passerellidae; genus Melospiza; species Melospiza georgiana. The sequence goes on from NW_026652215.1 coordinate 4,035,355, forward strand.
GTGTGCCCTGGCCGGGGCCCTACAGAAACCTGCCTGTGTGCAGGGCCCTGGCTGGGGCAGGCTCTGTGTGCAGCTGGGCAAAGGGCAGCTCAGGAGTGCCCTGCTGGGCCCTGCAGAGTTGATGCTGCTGCTGTCCAGGGCTGAGGAGTGGCTGAGGGCCCTTTGGGAGGCTCCCAGCAGAGATACTGACCAGCTTAAGTCACAGTTCTGCAGTCCCTGTAAATGTTCAAACATTCGTTGTAAGATCCTGTGTGTCCCTTTCAACTCAGAATATTCTGTGATTCTGGGATTACAATTCCTGTTCTGCTTCTGTCATCCCCCTGTTGTCTATAATCAAGAGAGAAAAAAAAACCCTTCCAACTATGTTAGAACAGTAAAGTAAGAAAAGAGACACTTATAGGAAGCTTTCAGGTGTCCCTTTGAGGATGTAGCACATCCTGGCCCCTGATTTCAGCAATTTATCAAGGTTGATAAATTAGGATATTTAACAGGAGCATCCAATATGAGATTCAGTTGCCCTGGTTACACACCCCTGGGACAACCAATTGGAGTAGGTCCAAAGGCTTCTTTACCTTCACTTTTTGTTCTGATTGTTCACATCGTGGTCAATTAAAAAAATGTTTTTGTAGGTTCTCTTCCTCATAATAAGATTATTGGATAGTAAGACTGATATGACAGTATTTCAGAAATGTATTTAGACAGTGAGATTATTGTTCTAAAATCTAAGAGAAAGGTTAGGAACTGTACTATAGTTAAATAAGGATTATAAGTATGTAAGTATATAATAGTAATTTAATACTGTTAATTAAAAATGTAGTAGTGTTATGTAAGGATTGTAGATTTATAACTATATAATTGGTAATAATTAACAGAGCTTTGAGTATATAAAAAAGTATAAAATGTATAAACCTTTTTGTCATCACCCCACCTTTCCCCCTTCTCCAAGTAGGAAATTGAAAACACTCTCAGTAAAGCTCCTGACCTTTACAGCAATCCCTGGCTTACCTTCTTTGGGAAGTGTACTCCGGAGCTGTGCCCAGGCAGGTCTGAAGCTGGGAGCAGCCCTGCCCCACCCAGCCCCTCTCTGCAGCAGCCCCTGCCCTGCTCAGGGTGGCTCCTTCCCCCCACAGCTTCTCCCCAGCGCTGGCAGCAGCTCCCCGGGCCGGCTGAGAGCTGTCCCTGGCAGGCAGCAGAGTCCCTGCCCCAGCACAGCACCCTGGGCTGCAGGACCCTGCTCTGCAGGACAGCCCTGGGCACCCCTGGCTGCAGCCCTGGCTGCTCAGCCCTGCAGCAGAGCCTGGCAACAAGAGCTGCCTTGGGCTGTGCCTGGGCTGGGGCAGCAGGGAAAGCCAGCCCTGCCCTGGGGACACAGCCCTGCCCTGGAGCAGCTCTGAGAGTCCTCCTGAAAGGTCCACATAGCTGTGGGATGTGCCTGCTCCAGGAGATCCTGGCAGGAACAGCAGCTTCTCTTCCCAAAGCCAGGGAATGACTGTTTCAAAGCTGGGCTGATTTCTGCTCTAGTGAGCCCTGAGTGAGCTCTGCTCGGTGCTCCCAGCCCAGGCTGAGTTTAACCCCTCTGTGCCCCTGTGCTGTGCCCAGGGGGGCTGCAGGCAGTGCCCCAGCCCTGCTGGGCTGTGCACAGGAGCTGCTCCTGGCCAGAGCTGTCTCTCTGCAGCACTGCCCTTGCCAGGAGCTGCCTCTGTGCCAGGAGCCTCTGTGCAGGTTTTTCAAAGGACTTTCGGTTTGGCTTTTGCCTTGGAGTCTCTAAAAGTTTTGTGCAATCATGGCCTCCAATTATCTGCTGTACTTAGTCCCTGGAGAGGCTTTGTCAGTAACAACACTCAGTGGAGCTCGTTTATGCTTCAGGGTACTTGAGTTTTTTCAAAGTACTTGATGTTTCCCTTTTGATACAGAATCTGTGAGAGGTTTGTGCAATCATGGCCCCAGTTATCTGCTTTAACGAGTCCCTTGAGAGCTTTGTACTGAAACTTAGCAGGGCTCATTAATGCTTTGAGATACTCAAGGTTTTAAGGTACTTTCTGGATTTAAGAATCCTTTTAGGTATTTTTACAGATTTTCCTTTCCTCACTGAGTCTCTGAGAGGTTTTTGTGCCATCCTGGCCTCCAATTCTCTCCTCCAAGGAGTCCATGAGGAGCCTGTGTTGTGTATCTTTCCCCTTTCTGTTTTACAACAAAGATGGAACTTAAAAAATTTTGTAAGACTTTCTAAAAGCATTCAAACAATCATGGGAACATTAACAATACAACAACAACCACCAAGAGAATTAATAGTCCTGTTTTAGATAGACATCATCCAACCCTTTAGTCCCTTGGACTGGAAGAGTTTATTGAACCAGTCTTTTTTTTCCACTTGAAGCTTCTTGAATCCTTCAAGTACCTGAATGCTCTTGTGGATTGACTCGCTGTGGATGGAGAGGTCCATGCAACACATGCCCTCACAGTCTACACAGCCATGCCCCTGTTCCCAGAGTAAAAACTCTATCGCTGTTCTGCAAGGTGGCATGTTTGATGGTCTCTATGTCTGAGAGCAGGCCACTCAGTGTGAGGGAGTAACATTGGTTTGCTTACTTAACAGGCACCCAAGATGGTCTAATTGTCCTAAAGTTTTAGCTGCAGCCACCCAAGGTAGTCCACACTGGGGATGCTACCATCCAATACCTGGATTAAAGCTTACAAAGCCATCTCTTTGATATCATCCAGTACTTCTCTAGGGATACCTGCTGCTTGGTCATCTGGTAGGCTGTGTTGTCCTTCTCCAGCTAGATGGTTGATTCCGCTCTTGCGTCATTATTAGCATAGTCGCTATTAATTGATTTAGTAAACACTTCCATCCCCCTTCCCACAGGGTGTATTCTGTGGGTGACAACAACATGGTCATAATATATTTTAAATCATAGGGAGTTAAGACATGTGCTGTAAACATGGCCCTCATTAGGCCATTAAAACAAGGGAAGTCTCTCCTATGGTCTTTAGCTGCCCTACACAGATCCTTGATTTCCCCTCAAATCAATGGCTGATACCTGGGATTCTGGCCCCTTCTTTCATAACATACGGGGGCAATGAGGGGTTTTGAGACTGTTTGCCAATCTCTTTCCTTAACTGCTTATTTCCAGATCATTTCCCAGGGATCTTCTGGGGTTAAAGGGGTGAGGTGGCTCTGGGGAATCCAAACTATTTTCTAAGGAGGAAGAATAACTTGGAGGAGAAATATTTGGATTAGAAATAGTGTGACAGTTGGCCTTAGTATCTTTGACCATGGGGTTATATTGTTGCTGGAGGTTGAGGCAAAGGGCACTGCCATTTTGTCAGGTGTTGGGGAGGAAGGGCCTTGATTTAGGATGGCAAACAACTGGGCTGGCATTCTGGAGGCATGGCCCAGGGTGGAGGTGAAATGATTGACAGTGGGGGTGTGACCCACAGTTGTGGGGGTGGAGTCTGGAGGTGCGTTCGGGGCGGAAGAGAATGTTGTGGTAGCAGGAAATGGAGGAGCCAAGATGGAGGGAGGATGATTGGCCTCTCGAGCCACGTTCAGGCTCCTTCCATCTTAACTCTCCAGGGCATGATACTCCAAGAGAGCATGGCCATCACCATCTTGGACCATCGTGGAAGGTCTGAGAAAGGCAGGTTTGGGGCGAGGTCCCAAGTTAGGAGTGACCAATGGATTGAGTTTTCAACACACTGCTGGCTGGTGAAGGGTCTCAAGGGTGTTGTGGATGATGGGGAGTATGTGGGATGCAATGGAGTCCCTTTTGATCAAAAGGTTGTACAATTTAACTTCCACTTAGTCTCAAAATTCAGTGGTATGGATTTTGACACCAGAGGTGTCTGGAAATTTTTTAATGATCCACCTCATGATTGATTTTTATTCGTTCTTTGAAAATATTTCATCATGACCAGTGACAATTAAAGCATTCATATACACTCCTTTCTACTGTGGACATCTGGCTGGCCATTTTCCTTTCTTTGCCTTATGGAGAAGAGCCACCGCAACACCTCAAATTATTATGGGTGCATACTGTAAAAACACAATGGCAAAATGGGCAATAAATATCTTGCATTTCCCCAAACCCACCTGCAATCCTATGCAGGTGAAACCATCGTTGTCCCTGCCGATCCTGGGCAAGGTCCCTTGAAGCAACGATGAATCCGCCAGGCCCGGCACAATCTAAAATCCCAGGGAGCACTGGCCTATCCATCAGCTAACCCCAGCTGACATGACTGACACAGGGATCCCTGAATGTCATGGTCCCTGTTTGGGCACCAAATGTCCCAATGAGGGTGGCTCTGACAAACATCTCTGCCTCCCTGAGTTCAGGGTGAGTGTGGCGAAAATGAAAAGGAGCAGGATCAATGGAGTTGTTTAAAAGGAACTTTAATAACAGGGTGAAAAATAATAAACATGGAGAAATCCAGCACAGTACAAGGGGCAGGATGCTAAAACCTGAGACAAAGGGCAAGCAGCAACAACTTGGGGCTAGAAAACTAGAACAACAATCATGTAGAAGAAATAAGTAACCAATAAACCAATACAGGAGTAGAACTTGGACAACTTAGCATAACAACACTAAAGGCTTATGGGAAATGTCTCAAGCTCACCCTAAGTAAATTGAATGATTCCTAGGACTTGAAACTCATGCCCAGTTCTTCCAGGGTAAAATCTGTCTGACTCTGAGTTATATCTGGGCTAACTCCCACACCGCTGCTTTGCACTGACCCCTTGGGACCATGTGGCCAAACAGAGCCACAATGCTATCCTTGGTTCCACAAGGCTCTGCAGTGTCACAATGGCCCCTTCATTTCACAAGGCTCTCAAATGTCACATTGGTCTCCATAGGAAGGAAACCACAGAGCCCCAATGTTTCAGGAGCTGATGAGCAGCAGCCATCAGCAGCCAAGGCAAGCCTGACCTGTCTGTCCTTGCAGGTTTGCTTGGAGCAACCCTTGGATATTTGAAATTAAGAATGTGGAGTCCTAATTTAGAACATTTGTGCCTGGAAAAGAGGGATTTTTTTTTCCATACAAAGAAAAGCACAGAGCCCTTTCCAGTGTTTGGAAAACAGATGAGTGCTGCCACACAGAAGTCAAAGACAAGCCAGACCTGTTTGTCCTGGCAGCTTCTGTCTGGGAGCAATCCTTGGATAGACAAACATTGGGAGGTGGAATCGTAATTTTGGCCATGGATGCCTGGAAAACATGGACAGTTCTTTTCCATAAAAAGAAAAGCCCAGAGCCCAAATGTTTCAGGGCAGATGGGAATGGCCTTCAGCATTCCAAGGTCAGGCAGACCTGTCAGGAGACCCCTGGGAAGCCAAGGCAGCCACGCCTAGTTCATGTTCCCTTCATTCCACAGGGCCCTGCAGTGTCACAATGGCTCCTTGCTTCCATGAGGCCCTCAGGTGTCATAATGGTCACTTGATTACACAAGTCCTTAAGGATCTTAATGGTCTCCATGGTTCCACAAGGCCCCACAGTGCCATAATGGTCTATAGGTTCCATGAAGTCCCGCTGTGTCCAATGGCCCCTTGGTTCCATTGGGGCCCAGTAGTGCAACAATGATTCCCTTGGTTCCACAACTTCCCATAGTGTCACAATGGCCCCTTCCTTCCATGAGCCCCTGCAGGGTCACAATTGTCTCCCTGATTCCATGGGGCCTTGCAATGCCACAATGCTCTCCATGGATCCACAGTGCCCTGCAGGATCACAACGGGCCTTTGGCTCCACAAGGCCCTGAAATGCAGCAATAGCCTCTTGGTTCCACAAAGTCCTGCTGCTTCACACTGGCCCCTTGGGACCGTGAGGCCCAACTGGGCCACATGTTCTTGGTTCGAAGAGAACAGAAAGATGTTCTTGGTTCCACAAGGTCCCAGAGTGTCACAGTGGCCCCTGGGATCCATGGTACCCTGCGGGGTCACAATGTTCCTCTTGGTTCCACAAGTCCCTAAGTGTCACCATGGCCCATTGGTTCCACAATGCTCCGCAGTGTCACAATGGTCTCCATAGGAAGGAAACAAGTGAGCCCCAGTGGTGCAGGGGCAGTCACCAGAGAAGCAGTCACCAGAGGTCAAGTTTAGCCCAACTTGTGTCATCCTGGTTTTTTAAGATTTTCTAAGCCTTCTGATGTTGACATTCTTGTAGTGAACTTTCTCACACACTTTCTGTAAATAACTCATTGTTTCGCATTCCTTTTATGGAGGAGGAGAGAGTTGAAGGGCTGTTGGTTTGATCAGTGTCATTGGAGAGGTGGCACTGTCACCCTCCAATCCACTGTCACTTTTGGAAAACTATAAATGCTGGAGTCAGAATATAAACTTCACATTTTTTCTTCACCTTGAGAACAGCCATGTGTGCTTCTGTTCTTTCCTGTCCTCTAGTGACATCAGGGGAGTGCCAAAGTGTACTGCAGCCTAGGCTGAGACAAAGTCTGGATTGCCAGTGAGGTTTTATTGTCACCTCTCTTTGGTGCTTTGCCTGCTGTTCTTGGGGTAATGGCAACCACTGTGGGTTTCAAGGAGGATTCCCTCATTTTGGATCTCTGGAGGGGGGGTCCTGGAGTGGAAACAGGTTTCTATTTCCTGGAATGATTTTGAGCGATTGCTTCTGTGGGTCTGAGAGCGAGGGCTCTTTTCAGACTCTGCAAAGCCGTTCTCCAAGGAGAAGTGGTCACTTGTGGGGGTACACCTCATGGAGGCCCTCTTTGATGATTGCACGGTAGATGTGGGATCACTGCTGGTGCAGTGGAAAAAGTGTGAGGATCTTTGGCAGGGGTCTGGTCCCTCGGAGTTCCCAGTGGAGCCCTTCTGTCTCGGACATGGACGAGGGGAAGTTTGAGTTTCTGTGCGATGTGGAGCTCTCTCCCCACCCTGGGACGGTGTGCTGGGGGATGGGTCCAACACGGGGGACGGCGATGGTTTCCCTGGGGTGGATTTGGCTGTGCCAGGCTCCCTTGTGCTGCTCTGCAGTGATGCGGCTCCACAGGCTGCACCTCTCTTGGCACCCCTCCCCTCCTCCATGTTGGGGACAGGGCCCCGCGCCGGTCTCGTCCTGTCACAGGCATCTTTTCATTAAAATCCTTTCATTAGGATTTTTCCTCCTGAAGCTGAGACCTTTCAGCAACAAAGTGTAAACAATGGTTATCTGCTGCTGTGCAATGCAACAGGTGGATCCGTGATTGGTCTCCTGTGGATGTTTGGATTTACTGACCACTCACGGCAGAGCTGCTCTTGCTCTCTGATGAGACACAGATCTTTGTTATTCATTCTTTTGATTCTATTCTTAGCTTAGCCTTCCGAGAAACCTTTTCCTTTATATTACTTTTTGGTACAGTTAAAATGTAGTATATATATATATATATATATAAAAAATAATAAATCAAACCTTCTGATCATGGAGTCAACATTCTTGTCTCTCTCTCATCCTGAAAACCCTTGTGACCACCATCACATCCTCCCAGTCCACACTGAGTTTGCAGGCCGTGCTGGCACCTGTGCCCGCCAAGGCGCCCCCTGCCAGGGCTGTGGCACAACAGGGCGCAGAGGTATTTACCTTTAGTGTGAATGCCGACACAGCCAGCAGGAGGCCGGTGGGTGCCGGGGGCCGTGATGCTTCCTCACCGAATTTGTGGACACTTTCCTCGTGCCAGGTGACCGTACGTCTGAGGAACCCTGAGCATTTCTGGCAAGAAGCCAAAACCAAGTGTGATGAGATGTCTGAGCCTGCCTCCTCATGGCATCTGCAGGGTCATGGAGGGGGCTCCTCCGGCTGCAAGGGGTGGAGGGGCGAGTGGTGTTGAGTTGGCTCCCAGTCAATCATCTCCTCTTGTCCCTGTGGGGCTCAAGGACTGGGACACAGCAGGTGCTGTGGCTTTGTCGGAAGGTCCCCAGGCTTTCCCTATGCTCAGGTGTGTTACTCATAACACCCATGAACCGCTTTTGTATAAGCTGGAGAGGGAAGTCCATGATGCGGTTGTTCCGCATGGTTTGGAGTCTGCTGAGGTTATGCAGACTCTCTCGAAGGTTGTTATGGATGTGCTGACATCTCATGACTTCTGTCGTGTAGCACGTTCGCTTTTTGACTTTGTGCAGTTTGATGTTTTTGAGACCAAGTGGGCTCGTTTGGCGGCCCAAGCGGTGGTGCAGAATGCTGCACTGGTGCCGCAGGACCCCAGGCGCGTGGATGTCACTGACATGCTGCTGGGCACAGGGCTTTATGAAAATGCTCAGGGGAAGGTTGGCTTCGATCCCTTTGTGCTTGACCAGTGCCACACACTGGGCATGGCAGTGATTGTTCAGACCCTGGAAATGGCTGCTCCGAGGCAGCCATTTGTGACCATTGGCCGGGGGGATGATGAGCCTTTCATGGCATTTGCAGCAATGCTGACTGCGTTTGTGGAGAGGCAGGTGCCTGATCCTGTGGCAAAGAGGATTGTGATTGCAAACCATGTGAGGTGTAATTGGAATGATGCTTGTAGGAGGGTCATAGTGGCTCTGCCTGGTTTTCCTACTGTTTCTCAGATGGCGGAGGCCTGTGCGGACATCATCCCCTCGGGTCAGAAGTTGGCTGCCGTGGCTGCCGCTGTGCAGCCAGTCTGGGCAGCACCACAGGGCGGGTGGCCACAGCAGGGGACTGTGCAGGCTGGCAAGAAGCAGAGGAATAAAAATCAGAAGTTCAGATTTCCCATGTTCTTATGTGGTCAGTGTGGTAGGCTGAATCACATGTCCAATATCTGCAAGGCGACTGTTCATGTTAATGGCCAGGCTTTACCGGGCTCGGGAAACGTGAAGCGGAGCACGCAGAAGGGACGTGCCCAGACACAAGCTTCTCTCCATACCCAGGAACCGATGGAGGTCTCCTTTGCTGGCTTGCAGCCAGCACCCGCGGATCAGCAGGTGTGGATGTCTGCGCCACAGCAACAGTTGTCTTAGAATCTTGTAAAATACAGAAAGTTCCCCTGGATTCCTTTGATCCCTTGGGTGGGGGCATGAGTGCTCTCCTGATGGGGAGGTCTAGTGCCACCCTTCAGGGCATCATTGTGCACCTGGGGCTCATTGATGCAGATTTCACAGGGCAGATTTGTGCCATGGTCTCCACACCCACCCCGTCCCGTCACGATCCCGAAAGGGACGCAACTTGCTCAACTTGTGCCTTTTAAGTCTTCTGTTAGCAGGACAGCTGACCGGTTGCATGTAGCTGCTGGCTTTGGATCCACTGGGCTGCCTCAAGTTCGCTGGACTGCTGTCCTGACCAAGGACCGTCCCGAGATGCTGTGTACCCTGTCTGTTCCTGGTGCGATGCCATCGGAAATCCACCTCCGTGGGCTTCTTGACAGTGATGCTAACATCATGGTTCTCTCCCTTGCTGCCTGGCCCGGAGAATGGCCCCTGGATCCCATGGGGAAGTCTGACGCAGGTCTGGGAGGGACAGTGCAGTGCTACTTGAGCCTGCGGCCCATGCTGCTTGCGAACCCAGAGGGACAGACAGCCTGGGTTAGGCCTCATGTTACTTCAGCTCCTCCCAACCTCTGGGGGAGGGATCTTCTTCTGTCTGGGGGTGCACATCGGGACGGATTTTTATGGGGCCCACTGCAGTGAAGGGCGCAGAGTGTCTTACGCCTCCTATTCGGTGTCTGGTGGACAAATCTGTCTGGGAGAAGCAGTGGCTTCTCCTCAAGACAAATTGGTCGCCCTTCAGAACCTGGTGCAGCAGAACTTGGATCAGGGTGAAGCCGGTAGGGGGGCTTTGTACAAACCACGAACCAGACAGGGCTGCTGTAGAACGTGCCTCGAGCTGCTTTAATTTTCAGCATCAGTCTCATTACATGGTTATGACAATGGGAAGATGCCAGCAGCTCACATTCCAGGCAGCAGACAAGGAACTTAATGGTACAACTTACTTTATAAGTTTCTAGACCAATCACACAAAGCAAAAGCACATTTACAGCAGTTCTAGCCAATCACCATAAGCACACGTACCTTTGGCTAAAACAATGCTTTCTTATTTGGAATAAAATACCTGCTTGTAAGCCTTAAAACACAATGCACAGAGCTCCATTATAAAGCTTTAATCTTCCTAATATCTTGGTAGATAAACTTTCTGTAGCTTACAGAGCTATTCTAGACAAGTGTTAATACACAGACCATTGTTCTATTTGCACTTGCTTTTCTACAGTTTAAATAATTTTTCTGCTGACCTATCTCATGGCTGCTGCATAACTCTGCTCACAGTTCTGCTGTCTCTGAGGCCTGCATCTTGAAGCTTTCCCAAAATTCTCTAATTTTGTGGATTCCCACACAGGGTCATCTGGAGCCTTCTACCAGTCTCTGGAATACTCCTGTCTTCTGCATCAAAAAGAAATCTGGGAAGTGGAGGTTGTTGCAAGACCCCCGAAAGGTTAATGCCGTGATGGAAAGCATGGGGGCATTGCAGGTGGGCATACCATCGCCTACCATGCTTCCCTCAGACTGGCCGGTCCTCATTGTGGATCTGAAGGATTGTTTCTTTACGATTCCTTTGCATCCCGATGACAGACCGAAGTTTGCCTTCTCAGTGCCAGCGATTATCGAGGCTGAGCCCGCACAGAGATATCAATGGAGGACGTTGCCCGAGGCATGCAGAATTCTCCTGCCTTGTCTGGAGTTCACAAGCAGTTTCCTGATGCATGTCTGTATCATTATATGGAGAACATTCTGGTGGCTATGCCCACCCAGGATGAGCTGCTGAGGATTCAGCCTCGGTTGCTCAATGCTTTGCATGCTCATGGACTGCAGGTGGCTCCAGAAAAGGTTCAACAACAACCACCTTGGAAGTACTTGGGGGTCAAATTTCTGGAAGGGATGATCTGTCACCAGGAGGTGCAATTTGTGCATTCTGTGAAGACACTGAATGATGCTCAGAAATTGTTAGGTGTCATCACTTGGTTATGTCCGTACTTGGGGCTAACCGATGCACAGCCATCTCTTCTGTATGATCTGTTGAAACAAGACTCTGATCTAAAGTCACCTCGCACACTGACCCCTGCGGCACGTAAGGCGTTGCAGGTGGTTCAGCAAGCTGTTTCGGCTTGCCAAGTTTATCGCATTGATCCCTCCGTTGATGTCACTGTGTTCATCAGCACTCCAGATTTGTATCCCACGGGCATCATTGGCCAATGGAGTGACAAATGGTCCAATTCCTTGCATGTGTTGGAATGGGTTTTCCTGCCCCAACTGCCACAGAAGATGGCAACTGCATTGTTTGAGCTGATTGCTCGCTTGATAATCAAATGCCGGCAATGGTGTTTGCAATTGATGGGTGTGGATCCCGCAAAGATCATACTCCCGGTGCAACAGGGGATTTTGACTGGAGCTTTGCAAACAGTGTGTCCCTGCAGAGTGCTCTGGAAAATTTTTCAGGGCAGATCATTTATCATCTGCCCAGTCATAGGTTACTGCATATCGCAAAATTCACACAAATCCCTTTGCAGCCCAAAACTACCAAGGAACCTGTGCAAGGACCCGCCGTCTTCACTGATGGTTCAGGGAAAACAGGAAAGGCCATTGTTACTTGGAGGGATCGATCTGAGTGGCAGGTTCTGGATGCTCATGAGGATGGGTCAGACTAATTGGTTGTAACTGAGGGCTGCTGTCATGGCATCTGGGAAATTTTCCCAGGAACCTTTCAACTTGGTCATGGATTCCGCCTATGTGGCCAATACCGCACAAAGTTTGGGTCATTCCATTTTGAAGGAGGTCAGTAATCCTGCCTTGTTTCATTTACTGAAGACCTTGTGGTGTGCCATTCAGGCCCGGGTTCATCCAGTCTATGTTCTGCATGTGAGGAGTCACACCAATTTGCCAGGCTTTATAGTGGAAGGTAATGCGAGGGCTGACAAGCTGGCTAACCCAGCGTGGGTAGCGCCTCAGCCTGATACACTCGCGCAGGCCGAGGCATTGCATGGGTTTTTCCACCAAAACGCACATACCTTGCAGAAGCAGTTTCAGCTGACGCCAACTAAGTCTCATGACATTGTTGAGTCATGTGATGACTGCCACGCACTTGCTCCGCCTTTGCCGGCAGGGGTAAATCCCAGAGGCCTTAGGGCCTTGGATCTTTGGCAGACCGATGTCACCCAGATTGCTGAGTTTGGCCGGCTGAAGTATGTGCATGTCACAGTGAACACGTTCTCCTCTGCGATGTGGGCTTTGGCTCACACGTTTGGGAGAAGGCCCGTGATGTCCTTGCCCTCTGGAGGCAGGCCTTTGCCGTTCTGGGCATACCTTCTGCTGTGAAAACTGACATTGATCCTGCTTACGCATTGCAAAAGGTGTGGCAGTTCCTGCAGTTGTGGGGTGTCTCGCACAAGTTTGGTATCCCTCATTCTCCGACTGGTCAAGATATTGTAGAAGGCGCTCATGGTACTCTGGAGCGGGTTCCTCATAAACAAAAACGGGGAATGCAGGGTGAAACCCCGCACAGTCGGTTGGCAAAAGCTTTGTGCACAATCAATCATCTCACTGTGCCGCAGAACTCAAATAACCCAGTCATTTTGAATCACCATCTCTCATTGCAGGCTGCGGACAAGGCACATCAGCCTTGAGTGAAGGTTTGGGTACAGAATTTAGTCACCAAACAGTGGGAAGGTCCCTATGACCTTATCGCTTCGGGGCACGGGTATGCTTGTGTATCCACACACACTGGGGTACGCTGGGTACCTTTGACGTGTGTTCACCCTGACCTGCAACCGCAGAGACAGAATCCAGCTGATGAGCAAGATGGAAACCATGACCAACCTGGAAGGCATCAAGTGGGGGAATCATTGAGTGATGATTCGGATGCAGATGATGAGAGTGATCACTCTGATGATTCCTCTGCAAGTGGACACTGAACAGTGTTCATGTTTTCTTTACCATATTGTTCATTTTCTTTCTTTTCTTTTTTAAAGGAAAACAGTGAGATGTTGCCCTGGTTTTTTGAGATTTTCTAAGCCTTCTGATGTTGACATTCTTGTAGTGAACTTTCTCACACACTTTCTATAAATACCTCATTGTTTTGCATTCCTTTATGGAGGAGGAGAAAGTTGATGGACTGTTGGTTTGTCCAGTGTCATTGGAGAGGTGTCACTGTCACCCTCCAATCCACTGTCACTTTTGGAAAACTGTAAATGTTGGAGTCAGAAAATAAACTTCCCCTTTTTTCTTCACCTTGAGAACAACGATGTGAGCTTGTGTTCTTTTGTGTCCTATAATGACACTCCTGGGGCAGCGACTCCCTCTGAGTGGGGCCTCTCCCAGCCGGGAACTCTCCCATTTGCTGCACTCGGGGATCCCGAACAACAAGAGAGCCTGGGCTGATCCCCTCACTCCTCCAGGCTCAGCCCTTCACCCCCTGGGGAGATGGCAAAGGATCCACAGGGAGCATTCCCTGCCCTCAGGGGAATTGCTCACAGGTGCCTTGCACTGACTCTTTGTGTCTGTGTGCACACAGGAGTGCCTGTACTGGGGAAATGTGGCAGAAATGCTGCTCTCTGAGGGGTTGGAGTGCCTTGGATAGCTGAATCAGTCAGGCCTGTAGGTAAGGTTAAGTCACAAGGTCTAAGTGAAGTTAAATGCTGCTAAACAGTATTTAACTTCAATTATAACCTATGACTTAGCAATTTAAAAGAGTACTAACACTTAACAATATTTAACTTCGCTTATAACTTCTATTAAACTTAAAAACTTAGCAAGAAACCAACTCTTAGCAGCATTTAACTTCACTTAGACACTTGACAGCCTCATGGAACCAAGGGGCCATTGTGACACTGAGGGGACTCATGAAATCATGGAGATCATTGTGACACTCTGAGGCCCCATGGAATAAGCAAAGCATTGTGACACTGCAGGGCCTCATGGAACCAGTGAGACCATTGTGACCCTGGGGGTCCCCATAAACCAAGAGCACCATTATGATACTGTGGGGCCTTGTGAAACCAAACGTCCTTTGTGACACTGCAGGGATGCATGGAACCAAAGGTCCATTGTGACATTGCAGGGCCTCGTGTCATCAGTGGTCCATTGTGACACTGGGCCACCAAAGGGGACCATTGTGACACTGCAGGGCTTCACGGAACCTCGAGGCCATGGTGACATTGTGGAACTCTATTGAACCAAGGGTTCATTGTAACACTGCAGGGCTGCATGGAACCAAAGCTCCAGGGTGACACAGAGTGGCCTCCTGTCATCAATGGTCCATTGTGACACAGTGGAACCAAAGAGACCATTGTGACACTGCAAACCCCCAGGGTCCAAAGGTCCTTTGTGACATTGCAAGGCTTATGGAAAAGAAGAGTCACAGGACATTGTGGGACCTGAGGAACCACGGAGACCATTGTGACACTGCAAGGGCTGATGGAATCAGTGGGACCATTGTGACACTGTGGGGCCTTCTGGAACCTACTGGCCATTGTGACACTGTGGGACTCCATTGAACCAAGGGTCTATTGTGACACTGCAGGTCTTCTTGTAATCAAGGGACCATTGTGACACTGCTGGACCCCATAGAAACAGGTCAGCATTATGGCACTGTGGGGCCTCATAGATCCAAGGCACCATTGTAACAGTGTGGGACCCCATAAAACCAAAGGAACAAAGAACAGGTCTAGTTGGTTTGGCCTTCCAGGGGCCACCTGACTGGTCCAGCTGACCCTGGCATGTTGAGGATCTCTTCTCATCTGCTGCTGAAGCACAGGGACTCCATGCTTTCCTTCCTATGGAAAAGAACTCTCCTTCTCCTCCAGGAACCCATGGTCAGATTTGGGATTTCTCCTCCGAATTTCCTTATATCCAGGGATTGTTCCCTTAGGAACATTGCCAGTACAAATCTGGCAGTGGTTTCACAAGGCTCACTTCCCATCAGTCCCCAAAACATTGGGGAAATCTCTGCGCTTCCCTTGCTCTGGGAAAGGTATGTCCTGCTTCTCCAGGTGTCCATGGCCGAGATTGTGTTTTCACCTCCAAAATTCCCTAAATCCAAAGACTGCTCCCAGACAAAATCTACCATTCCTGACAAGTCTGGCTGGCCTTGGACCAGTGAGGCTCTCGCCAGCCTTCCAAACACTGGGGCTCTGTGCTTTCCTTCCTATGGAAAAGAACTGCCGTTCTCTTTCAGGCGCCCATGGCCAGAACTGGGGTTCCACCTCCAACATTGCCTGTTGTGACAGACTGGAGGAGATTTTTGGCTCAAAACATTTCATTTGTGAGGGAGGAAGGGGCAGGTCCAGCCTTGCCCTGCCCTGGAACCCCAATCCCCCCAGAGCCTCTATCCCAGCCCAGCAGTGTCTGCCAGTCCCTGGCACAGCACAGGCAATGCTCCACAGCCACCTCTGCAGCCCCCAGCCCAGCTCCTGAGGGACCAAATGAGCCCAAGGCCCACCTGGAGGAAGGGCCCAGGAAGACCAAGTGGTATTGAAGACTGACCACAAGGCAAGCACACATCTTGACTCTACCTCTTCTTGGAATTTCCACCTGAACAGTGCTGGAACCCAGGAGTTGGTAACTGTGTGTGTGCTTCTCTGCATCTTTTTGCCTTGCTCTCTTTCTGTGTCTTCTTCTGTTTCTGTGCTCCTGCAAATTTTGATTAATATTAAATGGAACAGGCTTACAATTAGTGAAGTTGAATGGCTCAAGTCAATGCTTTGAGAAGTGTTTTATGTTGACTTAATGTCTGTTGTGATTTGAGATGAGAAGAATTTTAAAAAGTAAAACATTTTCGTGTAAGTGACAATCTGTTATACCACTGAGATACTGAACACGTCTGTGTGAAACACAAATGTTAAAGATGAAAAAGCCCAGGAACCTCCTCTTTCTTTTCCAGTCAACAAAGAAGCAGTGGGCCCTGGCCCTGGCCCCCATCTCAACCAAACCAAACCAAACCAAACCAAACCCAACCCAACCCAACCAAACCAAGCAGCCCTGCTGTGGGCTGAGCTCCTGCTCCCCTCCCCAGGCTGCCCCTCTCCACATTGGCCCCATTCTAACCAAACCAAACCCCAACAACTACCAAACAGGAAAACAAGAGGCTACAAAACCCCAACCAGAACAAAGCAAGACACAGCTATTGAAATCTTACCAAGTCCCCTCCCCCCAACACAACTAAAACAAAAAACCCCTAGAAGCTACAACCCATACAAAATAACCTTACAACTAAAAACTTAAACATAAAAAAAGCCAAAAACCAACCATAAAACCAATCCTAACACAACCCAACCACAACTTCCACCACAAGTTACCGGCAGGTAAGGTGTTAGTCCTTTCAATGCTTCAATCCTCTTTCAAGTAAAAGAAAAAAAACACCAACAAAATGCACGCATATTAAAAAAAAATAAAAAACCATCCAAGTCAGTAATGAAGAAATTAAATCCCAAATAAAAAAGAAGGAAAAATACCTTAATCATAAAACTAAAATCCTTTTATAAATATAAAGAAAAACAACTTTTTTTTATAGTACAAAAAACCATTAAAAAATTAATATCAAACAGAAACCTGCATGCTAAAATTAAACAAATTTTAAAATAGCAGCATTTCCATAGTACATTTAAACAGGGAAAAAAAAAAAAAAGTAGTCCAGTATCCCCAAGAGAAGATCTCTATTTGCAGAGATAAAAATAATTTAAAAAGAAAAAAATAAAAACTTTTACACTTAAAGAACTCATCTTTAAAAAAATACCCCATAAGTCAGCATGGCCCATCTATAAGCTGTAAAAAGGCTTGTAGCAAGAAAAACTTCACAATAAAAGAGTTCCTCAGACAAATGTTATCCATGTCAGAATTAAGAATCAAAAGAAAAAAATTTTTCTTCTTGTAAAAAAATCTCCATAACATTTACAAGAAAAACTTCTCTCCCAAAGTAAATTTAAAAAGACTATTCTAGAAATAGTAAATACCTAGAAATTTTAAGTTTACTTTACATTGGCAGTAAAAAGAAAACTTTAAAAAGAAAAAACAGTGTTCTAAAGAATTTATTTAAATTTTTACTACTTTTTTCTTTTTGAATTTACTTTTAAGAAAAATTTCTTGATAGCCTTTTAAAATGTTAGGCCTACTTTACCTTTCTCCTAATCCTATCTCACAACAAAATAAATACATAAATACCAAACTGACACTAAAACCCACCACACTCATCAATACATTAATTAAGAAATCTCAGGAGTAGAAAAATGTTAAATTAACCAAACCAAAACCACTACAATGTCATAATAAACCATTTGCCAAATTTTCTCTCATTGTCTAAAGTTCTCAGTAAAGGCTGTTTTTTTGTTTTGAGCCCCTGAGAATCTCTTGCTGGTATTTCTCCAGTGAGTTAACTCAGAGGAGACAAACAATTGTAATTCCTCTAAAATGTCTCTTTGAGTGAGCTTTTTGGGGGGAGTCAGGGCTTGTGTGTCCTGCTTGGCACAGCCCAGGCAGGGCTTTCCCAGCCACATTCCACACTCCATTTCCCAGCTGGAGCCGCTGCTGCCTCTGAGTTGTGCTGCCCCAGCCCCAGGGACGCTCTCCTTGTCTGCCCATTCCCCCACGGTCTCTGGGCAGGGATGGCCTCAGTGGGGGCTGCTGACATCCTCAGCACCTTGGAGGCTGCTGCTGAATTTTCCTGCTCCAGAGGCTTTTTCAGCCTTCAGCTCTTGAGTGCAGGAATTCCGTGTCCCAGGGCTCATTAACATTCAGAACAGCTAAACAAGCCAAGCCTCTGGGAATAATTTGATTTCAGTTTCCAAAAAATTTCTAGTTAAGTAGATCTCAGTAGTTTATTCCAAGCGAACTCATAATATTTAAAAAGACAGTGAGAAAATATTTTTTAGATCTGGTTTAGAGTTTTTTCCTGTTAATTTATTGATACGTGCTATCTCCAGCTGACACTGAATCCAAGTACCCCCTCATGCAGTTTCAATAGATATGAAAGTCAAGACCCTTCACGGCTGACAATCAATCAGACTCTGTCCCTACCCCCACCCCACCATTTCCCCAAACCAAGCCCTGGCACTCAGAGCAGCCTTGTGCAAATCTGAGCTCCCTCCAGCCCAGGCTGCACCTGCAGCTTTCAGCTCCTTGGCTCCAACTCCCACCTGCTTTCCTTGGAGAAGGAGCTGCCCGAGACACAGAGGGATGTTCATTTGTTGCCAGCCAACAAAGCCAAGGGAAGACACAGCTCCATCAAATGCAAAAGTCAGTCTTGTCCCTGGATCTACCCCGCACCTGATCCCCACAGTCTGTCCTGTTACCTTCATTCTTCCGTTGCCAGGGACTTTCTGGTACAAGGGAGCTCTGCTCTGGCTATGGAGGAGGGTGGAAGTGCCACTACTGGAGTGGGAAGCACAGCTCATCAGGGTTTGTGTCCTTTGGGGGTCAGGAACTGATGAGACTCAGAGGCACGGAAAGATTCTCTTCATGGCCAACGGACCACAGTTGAACAGGACACAATTTAATAACAATCCCGCTCTTCCCTGAGCTATGTGCAATATCCCAGCAGCGTCTGATGAGTCCACCATTCACACGTGATTTCCATACTAAAATAATTTTATAGAAACGTGGTTCTGTGATAGATATAAGCACAATTAAGTTCTTGTATCAGGATGCTCATTCTGTAGTGGGGACAAAATAGCTCAAACAATTCCTGATTTGCAAAGCTGTCAGTGGTGGATGGAGAAGGGAGGTCAGGCTGCTCTTGGTGGTGAGGAAAAGCTGAAAGCAGCCTGACTCATTTCATCTCCTTCTGTCCTGGCTGATCTGCCCTCTTTCCCCTTCCACCCATTGGCTTTTGTCTCCCCTCAGCCCCCTGTGAAGAGCCTGGCTCTGTGTTCTCCATCCCCTCCTCACTGGCACTGCCAGGCTGGCATGAGGAGCCCCTCAGCCTTCCCTGCTCCAGGCTGGACAAGCCCAGCTCCCTCAGCCTCTGCTCACAGCCCAAGGGCTCCAGCCCCACCTTGAAGGCCCTTCCCAGACCCTGCTCCAGCTGCCAGACATCTTTCCTGTCCTGGGGAACCCAACCCAGGCCACAGTGACTGGAGAACCCACGTCCTTGATGTCCTGGTCACACAGCCCTGGCCCCTTGTTCCCCTGTCAGGCTCTGGGGTGGATCCTGTGGAACATCCTTTGGTGGAGGCTGTGGCACCAGGTGGGCTGGGGGGATCCCGGGGGACAGGGACCCAGCTGGGCACGAACAGCATTGGAGTTGTTGGGAGAAACTGTGAGAGGGAGCTGGGACAGAGTGACCAACCCAGTGACCTGACACAGCCCTGCTGGGATGTCACACAGCCCCTCTGGGATGTCACAGCCTGCTCTGTGATGTCACAGCCCATTCTCTAATGTCACACAACTGGTCTCTGATGTCACAGCCAACTCTGTGATGTAATATTCTGCTCTGTGATGCCAGATCTCTGCCCTGTGATATCAAAGCCTGCTCTGTGATGTCACAGAGGCAATCTATCATGTCATAGTTCTCGATAATCTCACCTATCCCACTCTGTGATGTCATAGCCCACTCTGTCACCTCATGTTACAAGATCATAAATTGTCTCCACCAGGTGAGCTGACACCTGGAGCTTGTTCTCCAAAACCCCATGCCTATGGAAACCACACAATGCCCATTGTGTGAGAAGGGGAACTGGAAGTTCAGTAGCCTCAGTGTCCTGCCAGCTCAGCCAGGCCCACTGGAACATTGGGGTCCACGACCACCAGGGACCAACAGAGAGACCCCCAGGGCAGAAGAACACATGGGTTAAGAGGAGGGGAAATATGTTATTGATTTTGGGGAAATTATTATCCTATGTATGTCTAGTCTAGGACAATCTATGAATATGTGTGCAAAATACAGAATAGAAACAGAAACTTTCCTGTACACTGCCTGCACGGCTTTGGGAGGAACTCTCCCCCATGCATCCAGCTGAATTAAGAATGCTGCTTCCTAATGCTACATTGGGGTTAAGGAGTTTTCTGTTTCACCAAGTTTTTCGTAGCACTCCCAATGCCAAGGAAAGCTCTGTGTCCTGCTGTTCACAAACAGAGAAGGGCTTGTGGCAGATGTTGGGCTCAGAGGTTGCCTTGAGCACAGTGACCATGAAATAATCAAGTTTTCAATGTTCTGGGAAAGAAGGAGGGGCAGCAACAAAACTTCTACACTGGAATTAGGAAGGGCAGACTTTGGCCTATTTAGGATGCAGATTTGGGGAGTACCAAATCAGGTACTGATATTTTTTAAGGAAAACATCCCTTAAAAACAAAGGGGTCCAGGAAGGATGGACACATTTCAAGGAAGTAATCTTAAGGGGGAAGGAGCAGCCTGTCCCAGTGTGGCAAAAGATGAGCTAGTGAGGAAAATGACTGGCCTGGCTTGCCGTGGAGCTTTTGTGAGAACTCAAGGTTAACAAGAGGTGCATCAACTTTGGACAGAAGGTCAAGCAGCTTAGGAAATGTTTAAGGATGTTGTGAAGTCGTGCAGAAAAAAAGTCAAGAGGTGAAAGCTCAATTAGAGTTTAACCTGACCATTTCCGTGAAAAAAAAATAGACAATGTTTCCACAATTAAATTAATAGCAAATCATGGGATAAGGAGAACCTCTACTCTTTATTGGATGCAGTGGGGAATATAGTGACTGAAGATAAGGAGAAGGCAGAGCTACTTAACATCTTGTTTCTCTCAATTTTCGATATTAGGGCAGGCTGTCCTCAGGACAAGTGTTCTGCTGAGCTGGTAGATGGGCACAGGGACCAGAACAGGCCCTGGAATCCAGGAGGAAGGCGTTGGTGACCTGCTGAGCCCCTCAGATGTTCACAGGTGTCTATGGGAGGAGATGGGATCCATCTCAACTGGGTGGGGGAGCTGTGGATGAGCTCCCCAAGCTGCTCTCCATCATTTACCATCAGTGCTGGCTCAGCAGGGAGGTCCCAGAGGACTGGAGGTGCCAGTGTGAGCCCATCCCCAAGAAGGGCTGGAAGGAGGAGCTGGGGAACTCCAGGCCTGTCAGCCTGACCTGGGTGCCCAGCAAGGTTATGGAACAGATCACCTTGAGTGCCATCACAGGGAGCCCTCTGGCCGAGGGGTCAGAGCAAGCCAGCGTGGATTCCACTGTCTGCATGGAATGGTCCGGATCAGGGGATTGTGTCCAACATCAGCAAATCTGCAGATGACACGAAATTGGGTGTGAGTTTGGATCTGCTGCACGATGGAGTAGGAGGGCTCTGCACAGGGCCCTGGACAGGCTGGATCCAGGTGTGGTTTAACAGGGATGTGTGATCCAACAAGGTGAGGTTTAACAAGTCCAAGTGCTGGGTCCTGCACTTTGGCCACAAGAACCCCTGCAGCAGTACAGGCTGGGGACAGAGCGGCTGGACAGCAGCCAGGCAGAAAGGGACCTGCAGGGACTGATGGACAGCAGGCTGGGCATGAGCCAGCAGAGTGCCCAGGTGGCCAAGAAGGCCAATGGCTCTTGGCCTGGATTAGGAATGGCGTGGCCAGCAGGAGCAGGGAAGGGATTCTTCCCCTGCACTGGTCACTGCTCGGGCAGCACCTCAAGTGCTGTGACTAGTTCTGGGTCCTCTGGGGTGCGGAATTAGAAGAAATTTGTATTAGGAAGAGTAAAGAAAGCAAAGGTGAAGCAGAGGAAATGCTCAGGGCAGTTTGGGGGTGGCTGCCAGGCAGCCCTGGCTCTGAGCAACAGCATCTGCAGTGGCACAGGAAACTCCCATCTGATGGGAACAAACTTTCTGGCTGACTGCAGAGGCCCGGACAAAGCTGAGTGGTTTCCCTGGTGTCCCCAAGCCCTTACTGGCCCCAGGGGCTGATGGCATTTGTGCTCCCTCAGGTTCATGTCCCCACACAAACAGCATGGGGTGCTCCCCCTGCTGTGTGCAATGCAAACAGGGGCTGCTGAGCCAGTGCTGCCTTGTCTGTGCCTGCAAGGATGGGGCACCTGTGTGAGCTGGGGGAGAGGCCAGGGCTGCAGAGGGGGGATGTTGTTGGCAGATCCATGAGGACGCTCTGGGACGCTGCCCTGCACTGTGCAGCGCACTGGGGATGGATCAGCCCCTGCTCTGCTGCTCCTTCCCATCTCCCCCAGGGCCCTTGCAGAGCCCCAGCCATGCTGTTTGTCCCCAGCCTGCCCATGGCCAGCCTGGCGCTGCTCACGGGGGCTTTTCTGTGCTGAGCATTGGCCTGGCTGTGTTCTTGAGAGAGCCTGGGCAAGGAGCCTGGAGCCCCCAGGCCCTGGGCTGAGGTGTCAGCGCTGCCCCAGCAGTGCCCATGGCCTGTCCCTGCTGCAGCCCCGGCACTGCCACCCCCAGGGCTGTGCCCGGCCCCGAGAGCACTCAGGCCCTGCAGCAACACCAGGGCCACCAGGGCAGCGGGGCAGGGCTGTTGGAAAAGAAATGAAATTTAGCAAAATGTTTAATTATAGTGAGTTGTGTGTGAACTGGTTTGTTAAAAAGTAGTTTTGTAGCCGTTGAAAGTGTGTGTTGGGTTTTGTGTGTTACCTTGCAGGTAGTCTTAGGGATTTAATAAATAATTAAACTAGTGCAAGAAAGTAAGAATGCTAACCTGTCTGGAGGCAGCATACAATGCTCTTAGAATAAGGTAAGCAGAGGATTAATGATCTTGTTTGTGAACCAAGGAATGTATCACAAGGGGTCTGTGACCAGGCAAGGGGAACGGAGGACTGTTTCTTGGAGGCTAGGCAAGGGGAACGGGAAACTGTTTCTTGGAGACTTTGTTGTGAATCTCATGTATAAGAGGGAAGCACCCATACGTGAATTTGGGGGCTCGGACTTTAGGGACGTGAGTCCCCCAGTTCCCCGGGCCCTTAATAAAGCACCCACAAAACTTATCCGAGTTTTGTGTCATTTATCAATTGGGCAACAGTTTTCTGGCAACCGCGGCAGGACTCCGAGGGCTGCTGGGGCGGTTCGCGTCCCGATCCACTTCAAGCCGGCACCGAGCACTTCTCGGGGAGTCATCGGTCGTGCCCGACCCCCCGCGCCTGTCGGACAAACTGCATTAAGGTAAGCCCGAAGGTGCTTTATATTGGAAAAAAAGGTGATAATTGGATTTGGATTTGGTGGTTGGTAAAAAAAATAAGCCTAGGCTCCGGCCATAAGACGTCTAAGGACGCAGGACCGGAACTTGCCTCCTGTTTGTTTTAGGGAAGGACGGCGAGAAGGTATATTGGTTTAAGGTATATTGGTTTATTGGGATTAATAGTGGAATTAAAGGTTGTAATATGATGTCTTTTAAAACTTTTAAAACCTTAGTGCAAGCCAATGGTAAAATACCTGGAAATACACCATTAGGTTGTATATTGAAATGGTGGAAAAGTGAGGGGTATTATCAAGAACTGGATAAAAGCAAAATGATAGATTATTGTAATCATTGGTGCCCTGAATATGAGGTTGGGGAAGCGGGATGGCCGGTGAATGGTACACTGGAATTGGGGATAATGGAATCTTTGATGCAATTTTTAAGGAGAAATGAGAAATGGGATGAAATACCATATTTGGATTTTTTTTTCGTTTTATATCGGAAAGAGGAATGGCAAAAGGAATGCGGTATTTTTGTTTTAGAAGTGAATGATGAAAGCGAGTGTGTGGGATGTAAAGAAAGAAAGGAGCGTAATTTGTATCCTTCAGTTGAGGAAGATTTGTCTTATTGTATAGCACCTCCGAGGGTTCCGGTTGCTCCTAATGTGCCCCCTGCTCCCTCTGCGGATATAGCTATAAAAACGGGATCTAGTGAGAGTGATAGTGATGGTGGTGATGGTGAAAAGAATGAGTGTGTTAAAAGAACTCTGTTAGCAGGGCGGACTCTCAAGGGAAGGAAGGGGCAGAAGGGGCCACAGTTAATTGCGCCGTTAAGGGAAGCTGTGGGATCACAGGGAGAAGGGATACTTTTAAAAGTGCCTTTCTCCCCCGGGGATTTGGTAATATGGAAGCAATCAGCGGGGAGTTATCGGGAGGATCCTGAAAGGGTGGCAAGGGTGGTTAAAATGGTAATAAAGACTCAGAATCCGGACTGGAATGATTTACAGGTATTATTAGATACTATAACGGATTCCACGGAAAAGGAAATGGTTATTAGAGCCACTAGAGAAAAGGCTCGTGAGGAAATTCGGTTGAGACAACTAAATGAGACAGTTGATGAATTGGTACCAAGTGAGGAACCTAAGTGGGACCCAAACTCTATGGGAGGAATAAGGGCTGTAAAACGATATCAGGAATTGTTGGTGGAAGGAATTAGGACAGGAATACCTAAGACTATGAACTGGTCTAAGTTGTATTCGGTCAAGCAGGACAAGAATGAGTCTCCGTCTGCCTTTTTAGAATGATTAAAAGACATGGCTCGGAAGTTTACTAATTTAGATGTAGAGGATCAATCAGGAAAACTTCAATTGGCATTGTTGTTTATGGGGCAATCACAAGAGGATATTAGGAAAAAGTTACAAAAGCTGGAAGGAGAGGATACTAGAAGTTTGGATAAAATGCTGGAGGTAGCGTGGAAGGTATACAACAACAGGGAAAAAGAAACTGCAAAAAG
This sequence comes from Melospiza georgiana, assembly GCF_028018845.1. NCBI lineage: Eukaryota > Metazoa > Chordata > Aves > Passeriformes > Passerellidae > Melospiza > Melospiza georgiana. Next base: position 4,059,902 of record NW_026652215.1, read on the forward strand.
ACAACAAGCTAGTATTCTGGCTGTAATGCAACAGGCAGGGGCAGGAGGAAGACCCATTAGGGGTCGAGGTCGGGGAGGAGCTAATCACAGACAGAGGGGGTTGCCAAGAGGTCGGGGAGGATTTGGGTTTGCACCTAACATGGGGAGGTTGGATCCAAACCAGTGTGCGTTTTGCCGACAATTGGGACACTGGAAAAATGAATGCCCGGTTAGAGGAGGTATGGGCATGGGAAACATGGGATTAAGGACAGCCCCAATGGGAAATGCCCCTGTGGGAGGATTCACGGGAGGACCAGCAGAAGTCGCTCAAGCACTAGTTTTGGGAAACTATCAGAATCAAAGCTGACTAGAAAAGGATTTAAGGGTAGTTTTAGAAATAGATGGAAAGGATCAAGAATTTATGGTAGACACTGGAGCTACTTATTCTGTACTCAATAGACGATTGGGACCTTTGAGTGACACAACGGTACAGGTGGTGGGGGCAACAGGGAAGCTAGAGGAACAACCATTTTTACAACCTTTAAATCTTAGGTTTGGGGGAAGGAATTAGATCACCATTTTTTGTATATGCCAAACTGCCCCACACCCCTTCTTGGTAGAGATCTGTTGTCCCGACTTAATGTGAAAATAGTATTTGAAGGGGGAAGGGTGAAAATGGAAATACCTGAGGAGCAAATAGCAGGCATTTTTGTAATCAAGGAAGTGGATGCCTCTCCTATTCCAGAAGAAATTTAGCAGGCTGTAGTACCCTGGGTATGGGAGTCAGGGGTCCCCGGAAAATCTAAAGCTGCGCAGCCAGTAAAGGTGGAACTAAAGGAAGGAGCCCGACCAGTGAGGATAAAGCAATACCCCTTGAAGCTTGAGGCAAGGAGGGGAGTAGCCCCGTTAATTAAACAATTTTTGGCTCAAGGAATATTACAGGAATGTGAATCGGAGTATAATACTCCAATTTTTCCAGTAAAGAAACCTAATGGTAAGTACCGTTTGGTACAGGACTTAAGGGCTATTAATGAAATAGTGAAAGACATACATCCAGTTGTTGCTAATCCTTATACCTTGTTAACATCTGTATCAGAGGAGTTTAAATGGTTCTCAGTGATTGACCTTAAAGATGCCTTCTTCTGCATCCCACTGGCAGTAGAGAGTAGGAAATATTTTGCCTTCGAGTGGGAGAGTCCTGATTTTGGGAGAAAGAAGCAGCTTACGTGGACAAGACTCCCACAGGGATTTAAATGCTCCCCTACTATTTTTGGAAACCAACTGGCCAAGGAGCTGGAGGAATGGAAGATAACCCAGGTAACAATATCCCTTGTATGTAGTCCTGCAGTATGTGGACGACATTTTTCTGGCTACTAAGGAAAGGGAAATATGCGTGGAATTAACAATTAAATTACTCAACATGCTTGGCCAAGCAGGGTATCGGGTTTCTAAGGAAAAAGCTCAATTGGTCAAAAATAGCGGTATTTACCTCGGTTGTGAGATCACACAAGGGCAGAGACGTTTGGGAGTAAACCGAATAGAGGCAATATGTGCTATTCCTGCCTCGTAACCATCAGGAATTGAGATCTTTTCTAGGAATGGTGGGATGGTGTCGACTGTGGATCATGAATTTCGATCTCCTAGCCAAGCCACTATATGAGGCCTTGAAGCAGCATCGGTTGGAGTGGACGACACAGCAAAAGAAGGCCTTCCAGGAATTGAAGCAGGCACTAAAGGAGGCCCCAGCCCTAGGACTCCCTGATGTGACCAAGGAATTCCAGTTGTACGTGAATGAGAGGCAAAAACTGGCATTGGGGGTCCTCACCCAGAAGGTGGGATCCTGGAAGAGGCCAGTGGGATACTTCTCTAAACAACTGGATTCGGTAAGTTCCGGGTGGCCCTCGTGTTTACGAGCCGTGGCGGCAACAATAATTCTTATTCAAGAGGCCCGGAAATTGACTTTGGGGGCAAAAATGAAAGTGTTTGTTCCCCATATGGTCATGGCCGTTTTGGAGTAAAAGGGGGCTCACTGGCTATCATCCAGTCGAATGTTGCAATACCAGGCCATCCTGAGAGAACAGGATGATATTGAAATAAGGACTACTAATCATGTTAATCCAGCAAAGTTTTTACGCAGTGACCAGGAAGCTAGGGGACTGGTGCATGATTGCGTAGAGGTAATTGAACAAGTATATGCCAGCAGACCCGACCTAAAGGATGAACCATTGGAAGAAACTGAATGGGAACTATACACTGATGGATCCAGTTTTGTCGAGAATAGGACTCGCTATGCCGGGTATGCAGTGGTAACATTGGATCAGGTAATAGAGGCAAAGGCTTTGTTACCTGGAACTTCGGCCCAGAAGGCAGAGGTGATTGGACTCACCAGAGCCCTGTATTTGAGCAAGGACAAAAAGGTTAATATCTGGACAGATTCTAAATATGTCTTTGGTGTGGTTCATGTACATGGGGCGTTATGGAAGGAAAGGGGGCTTTTGAATTCACAGGGAACCAACATCAAGCACCAGGAAGAAGTGCTACAGCTACTGGATGCGGTACACAGTCCCAAAGCAGTTGCAGTAATGCATGTTAGAGGACATCAGACTGCGGAAGGAGACGTTTACAGAGGAAATCAATTTGCTGATGTTACAGCTCGGCAAGTGGCACGGGAAGTATGGACTCAAATGGCATTGGTACCGGTAAGAACAAATCCGGCTACCCCATACCTGAATCAGGAGCCCAAATATTCAATAGAAGAGGGAAAACTAATAAACTTGCTAGGGGCACAGAGGAATCAACTTGGGTGGTACGTTTCACTAATGGGACAAATAGTGGTACCTACCCGCATAATGAAATTTATTTTGGAATCAGAACATAATAAATGTCATTGGGGGGCAGAAGTATTGGTAAAAATTTTGAAGAATGGATAATCTCTAATCAGATGTTAACAATGGCAAAAAGAGTTAATGCAATGTGCCCAGTATGTTTGAAAAATAATCCAGTAGTTAGGAGACAAATGGGAAAGTTGCAAGTCAGGCCACAACCAGGAGATTACTGGCAAGTTGATTTTTCTGAATTGCCTAGGGCACAGGGATACAGATACTTGTTAGTGTACGTATGTACATTCTCAGGGTGGCCGGAAGCTTTTCCATGTAGAACTAATCAGGCTAAGGAGGTGCTAAAAACCTTGTTAAAAGAAATAATACCAAGATTTGGAGTACCTTTAGGATTGTCATCAGATAGGGGTCCGCATTTTATAGCCGGGGTAGTGCAGGAATTAGCACGAATGTTAGATATAACCTGGAATTTGCATACCCCCTGGAGACCTCAGTCTAGTGGGCAGGTGGAAAGGATGAATCAAACCCTGAAAGGTCAAATCAAAAAGATTTGCCAGGAAGCTAAACTGCACTGGCCTCAAGCTTTGCCTTTGGCCCTACTCAGGATTCGAATTAAACCAAGGGCAAAGGTAGGCGTAAGTCCATATGAGATATTATATGGCAAACCATATCATGCAACTGTATTAAAAGGGGAGGTACATGTGAGTGGGGACCAGGCGATTGCAGAGTATGTTATGTCACTTAATAAGATCTTGAATTCTTTAAGAAATACGTTACAGTGGAATAGACCGCTCACGCTGGAGAATTCTGTCCACGACATCCAGCCTGGGGACCAGGTGTACGTCAAGAAGTGGATCACGGATCTGCTACAGGAATCATGGAGCGGACCCCACCAGGTGATGATGACAACCTACACGGCGGTGAAGGTCCAGGGGATGGATGCTTGGATCCATTACACCAGGGTAAAGAAGGCACTGTTCCAGTGGGAAACCCAGATAGTGTCTCCAACCCGGATGATCTTCTGCGCAAAGCCGCCTTCTTAATTATATTACTTCTAGTGATCATGAGACTATTACCCGTTCAAGGGTCTACTCTAGTACAGGTTGAAGAAACAAAGGTTACAGTCATGGAAGGGATGGATGTTCAATTAACTTGTGTTATCTTTGACAGCCAGAAAGTTGAGGCCGGTGAAGTTATTGCAATATGGCAACGGGGGGCTGAAAGAAGCTGAGGCAAGATAGGAGTCGGTTGGGATCAGGATAAACAACATGGAAACACGGTACTGAATCTTACCAAGGTAACCACAAACGATACGGGAGAATATACATGTTTGGTCAAAATACGGGATAGTTTTGATTACAAAAGAGTGAGTATGAGGGTTTTGCCATGGACAGGGGATCGTGCTGAAAACATAAAGGTTAATCCAGTAGCAATGGCAGTGGACATGTGGGATGGGCCACCTCTCAGAATAAATTGTTCCTTCCTAGTAAGATCAAGATATCAAAGGAACCTTTGGGTCAAATGGTGGAAGCAAAATAGGGAACTGACCTGGGACAGAATAGAGGACAGGACCAATTGGTGGGGGAAGGAAGGCAAAGGTTGTGGGTGGTCGAGTGTCACTAATCCTAGAATAGGAAATGCATGGTGGAGGCATGACAGAATGATGTTATCCTTACAGAGACACGGTAGGAGTAGACGGGAGGTTAATGATACAAAAGAACGAAATACTGAGCAGGAAAACTTAGTGATAGGATTAATCAGAGATTTTGGGATCATGCAGAATGTGACTAAAATAACAGCTTGCCTGCCGTTACCACAGGCTGCAGGTGAACCAATTCCCTGGGGAATAATACCAGTAACCAAAATGCCTGAAACATTCAAGAATGTTTCATGGTCCTGCCAGTCAGTTCCCAAACCAGTAGATGTATGGAGGGATTTGTGTATGACCACTCGGGCTATGACTAGAGAGGAATGTGAAAAGAAATCCAATCATTATGGTTGGATTCAAAATACCAGGAGGTGTTTAATTGCAACCCCAATAGATGAGCCATGCAATACAGTACGAATAAGAACGAAATCCCAACAAAATGAGATGAGTTGTCAGAATGTCACACAGAATTTTGACACCTGGAATAGTTGGAAGACATTATGGGGACCTAGTGTTTTGGAACACTATAATTACCTTGGGGAGGTACAATGGTGCATCCAATGGTCAGGAGTAAAGAATCAGTCACATTATAGGGCCCTTATCATGTCTACATCTTCCCGAGAGTTCAGACCGCAGAAAGAGGATTGGAATTGTACTGAGGTTTTTACATGTGATACACCGGAAGACCGAATTGGATTGGTACCGGTGAAAATGGCATTAAAGTGGGGATGCGAGTGTAGGGGGTATGATCACACGGTTAGCAGAGAGTCCATGGATGGGCCTATAGATTGCAGATATACTACTGTGCATAGCCCTGGAAATCTAGTCTGGGTGTTGGGACACGGACAGTGGACCACACATTTACCTCTAGATGGATCAGTAACACAAATCACCCTAGGGGTTCCCACATTGTGTCCATACAGGAAACAGAATAGATTGATCCAAAGGAAAGGACTCAGAAAGAGGGAAGAATCCCTAGAGGAGCAGTGGCATGAACCTGGCTCAGGAGTGCAATGCAATTTGGATGGATATTAGAGTCATTATTCCCTCCGGTAGCGACATATCGAAACAGGGAAATGCTCAACAATTTGTTAGGACAGACAGAAAGGTTGGCAGCAGCTACTAAGAAGGGATTTAAAGATCTAAATTTGCAATTGCAAGCTACATCAAGAATGACCCTACAAAACAGAATGGCATTGGATTTGCTACTGTTAAAGGAACATGGAGTTTGTGGTTACCTGAGTAGGAGAATAGATCATTGCTGTGTACACATTCCAAATGTTACACTTGAAGTTGAGAAAGATATTTCTCAACTGGCAGAAGTGGAAACAAAAACCAAGGAAATTGAAAGGGAAGCACAGTATAATTGGATAGGAGCAGTATTTGATTCTTTGGGGCTTCACCTGTCTGGCTGGATTACGTCTGCTATACAGTATGTACTAATGTTTTTAGTATTTTTAGTGACTATATGGATTGTATATAGATGCCTCTTAGGTGTGATCGAAAAGGAAAAGAGGCGATCTCTCCGGTTGCTGAAGACGATGACCCGTGGGCGACAGAATGAAGAACAGTCCCCACCTCATTATGAAGATGTTACTGTCAATACTGTTGATTGAGCATCCTTGCAGCAGGACTGATGGGTGCTCAAAAGGGGGGAAATGTTGGAAAAGAAATGAAATTTAGCAAAATATTTAATTATAGTGAGTTGTGTGTGAACTGGTTTGTTAAAAAGTAGTTTTGTAGCCGTTGAAAGTGTGTGTTGGGTTTTGTGTGTTACCTTGCAGGTAGTCTTAGGGATTTAATAAATAATTAAACTAGTGCAGGAAAGTAAGAATGCTAACCTGTCTGGAGGCAGCATACAATGCTCTTAGAATAAGGTAAGCAGAGGATTAATGATCTTGTTTGTGAACCAAGGAATGTATCACAAGGGGTCTGTGACCAGGCAAGGGGAACGGGAAACTGTTTCTTGGAGACTTTGTTGTGAATCTCATGTATAAGAGGGAAGCACCCATACGTGAATTTGGGGGCTCGGACTTTAGGGACGTGAGTCCCCCAGTTCCCCGGGCCCTTAATAAAGCACCCACAAAACTTATCCGAGTTTTGTGTCATTTATCAATCGGGCAACAGGGCCACGGCAGCAGCACTGGCAACACCAAGTGCTGCTGCAGCTGGGCACAGCTGCTGGGCCAGCACTGATCCGCCCCAGCTCTGCACACAGACATTGCTGCTGCAGGTCCAGAGAAGGCAATAAAAAAGGCATCTCTGCAGAAAACTTGGCTGGGAGATCCTTTAGTTCCTTTAAAGCCATAAGGAAACCAGCCTCTCATTGACACAGTCTTTGGCCACATGGAAGGTGGAGAGAAACAAAATGAGAAATGGCACAAAGACTGACATATCCTTGTGGACCATGTGAAAACAGTAAAAGAAAAGAAAAAACTCACAACAAATACAAACAAGAAGTATCAAAGGTGACTTTCATTACAAATGATTGGCAGAAACTGGCCAGCAGTTTAATATTTCTGAAAGCATCCAGTCATCAGTCTCCACACTGCAGCCTTGAGCTCCTGGTTCCTCAGGCTGTAGATGAGGGGGTTCAGTACTGGAGGCACCACTGAGTACAGAATTGACAGAGCCAGATCCAGGGATGGGGAGGAGATGGAGGGGGGCTTCAGGTAAGTTAATGTACCAGTGCTGAGGAACAGGGAGAGCACGGCCAGGTGAGGGAGGCAGGTGGAAAAGGCTTTGTGCCGTCCCTGCTCAGAGGGGATCCTCAGCACAGCCCTGAAGATCTGCACATAGGAGAAAACAATGAACACAAAACAACCGAACACCAAACAACCGCTAGCAGCAAGAAGCCCAAATTCCTTGAGGTAGGATTTGGAGCAGGAGAGCTTGAGGATCTGTGGGATTTCACAGAAGAACTGGCCCAGGGCATTGCCATGGCACAGGGGCATGGAAAATGTATTGGCTGTGTGCAGCAGTGAATAGAGAAAGGCACTGGCCCAGGCAGCTGCTGCCATGTGGGCACAAGCTCTGCTGCCCAGGAGGGTCCCGTAGTGCAGGGGTTTGCAGATGGACACGTAGCGGTCGTAGCACATGACGGTCAGGAGGGAAAGCTCTGCTGAGATGAAGAAGAGACAGAAAAACAACTGTACAGCACATCCTGAGTAGGAGATGGTTCTGGTGTCCCAGAGGGAATTGTGCATGGCTTTGGGGACAGTGGTGCAGATGGAGCCCATGTCAGAGAGGGCCAGGTTGAGCAGGAAGAAGAACATGGGCGTGTGCAGGTGGTGGCTGCAGGCTACGGTGCTGATGATGAGGCCGTTGCCCAGGAGGGCAGCCAGGGAGATGCCCAGCAAGAGGCAGAAGTGCAGGAGCTGCAGCTGCCGCGTGTCTGCCAATGCCAGCAGGAGGAAGTGGCTGATGGAGCTGCTGTTGGATATTTGCTGTGCCTTGGCATGGGGATCTGTAAAAAAGTAACCATGGAATAGTTGGGTTTAGGAGAGGATTTTAAATATCCCAGCACAGCCTGTGGGCACTTTCCCCCCACTGCCTGCTCAGGGCGCTGCTGCCTGGAGCTGTCCCTGCCAGCAGCTGCTTCCCTGTGCCCAGGGCTGGGCCCTGCCAGTGCTGCCAGAGCCCAGCCCAGCTCTGGGGGCTCAGCTCTGCCCTGCAGACCCGTCCCAGCTCTGGCATTGCCCAGGGGCAGCTCTGGCTCTGCAGGCTCTGATGGCAACATCACAGGAATCCTGAGGAGACTGGGAAAGCAACACGAATGCTGCCTCTAAGGGGCCCTGCAAGGATTTCTGTCACTGCCTGGTTTATTAACATCTGAGAGAATTTTGGGGGTTTTTTTGGGTTTTTTTTCTCAACCTGAACCTAGAGATGAATATCTATGTGCACTTTCCTATCCAGGCAACCCAGAACAGTATATTCAAAAAGCAGGAAATTCCCTTTCATGCAGCCCCTGCCTTGCTGTGCTCCCTGTATAATCTATTTGTTCTGACATTAAATGCCATCCTGGAAGCAGTCCTGAACAATGCAGCATCCACCTCACACAAAGAGATCACTTCCAAGCCTGACCAGCTGTCTCCTCCCACCCAGACCTTGTCCCCCCGTGCTCGGAGCAGCTGCCAGGGCTGGCTGAGAGCTGTCCCTGGCAGGCAGCAGAGTCCCTGCCCCAGCACAGCACCCTGAGCTGCAGGACCCTGCTCTGCGCAACAGCCCTGGGCACCCCTGGCTGCTCTGCACAAGAGACAATCAGAGAATGTACTCACAGAGTCTGTAGGCATTAGAATGTTCCAGCTTTAGGAGATGGCTCCAGGAGCTGCAGCTGCATTGTCCTGCAGCCAGAGGTTCCTGTGCCAAGGGCTGGCAGTGATTCTGCCCCAGGCACTTCTCAGCACCTTCCCAGCCCTGACTGATTGAAGCTCTCTGTGCCTCTGTGCTGTGCCCGGGGTGGCTGCAGGCAGCGCCCCAGCCCTGCTGGGCTGGCAGAAGAGCTGCTCATCAAGAGAAATGTGCTTTTGAAGCTCCTCTTGGTTTCCAGGAGCTGCCTCTGTGCCAGGAGCCCAGCCCAGCTCAGCAGCACAGACACAGCACAAGGACATTAATGAGCCTCTGGGGCTTTGTGCTCAGGCCCTGAACATCAGTCCCTGAGAGGGAGCTGAAGAAACCTCTCCAGAACTCCAAGTCAGAGTCCAGCTCTAAACTTTCTTCGACTTTTAATGGGTCCCAGAGAGGGACACGACTGAGAAAGTGTCCCCAGGCCCCAGGCAGAGCAGAGAACTGCAGGCAGTGATGACAGGTTGGAAAAAGGAGAAGCAAAGTCTTGGTGCCCTGGGGCACAGCAGGGTCTGTGCCACCAAGGGCTGTGAGGAGACACCTTGTCCTGAGGCCCTGGGGCCTCCTGGCATAGCCCCAGCCAGGCTGGGCACTGTCAGCTCCTTGTGCTGCCCTCAGCATCCCCCCCTAGCCCACATCCCAGTGGCCTGAAGGATCTGCTGGAAGGAGTCCCTGGGGAGCCTTGCTCAGGAATGGCCTTGGGGGCTCCTTAATGCTCACAGAGTTTTTGAAAAGACTTTGGGTTTGGTTTTTGCCTTGGAGTCACTGAGAGGTTTGTGCAATCATGGCCCCAATTATCTGCTTTAACGAGTCCCTTGAGAGCTTTGTACTGACACTCAGTGGAGCTCATTAATACTTTAGGATACTCAAGGTTTTTAAAGTACTTTGGATTTTCCTTTCCACACTGAATCTCTTAGAAGTTTTTGTGCCATCCTGGCCTCCAAATCTTTCCTCCAAGAAGTCCATGAGGAGCCTGTGTAGCAGATGGACCTCAGTGTGACACATCCATGATTTGAGACACTTTGGGTTTTTTTTCTGAGTTTGACTCCTGGAAAGGTTTGTGCAATCTCCTCTCAGGCCCTAAGATTCCAGGGCTCAGTTCCAAATGCACCACGTGGCTCATTAGGCTCAAACAAGTCCTGACAAACCATGGCTTTGCCTTGATTTCCCTCTGCTCTAGTGCAGTTCATCAGAAATATTTCTGTAGTGGTTTTTGTTCACCTGTTTGAGATTTCTTGGAGAATGCAGCATTTATTGTTGTGAGTCCAGTGTGGGCTAATTACCAGTGCACTCACTAGAATATCCTTACTCATTTCCTCCTGTGTGATAAGATTAGGAGAACAGCAAAGCAGGCTCAAAACTTTAAGAGGGTATAAGAAAAAGTTCATTAATAGCAACTAAAAGAAAGAGTAATAAGAACAAAACTTTCAGAACACTTCTCCTCTCCCTACAACCTTTTCTTTCTTACTGACAGTATAAAGAGACAAACCTAGAATTTTAAGTCAGTTTAACCCAACTATAATACTCTTTCTTGAGTTCACTTAGGGAGAGGAGCCTCTCTTTCATGCTATGGAGACTTCTCCAGAAGAAACTCTTCTGTTGTGGCTCTCAATTTCCATGAAAAGCAACTGCCCAGAAAAATCTGCATTTTTGACATCCCTCCCAGTTGTTCAAAGCTCTTTTACAGTTGTGTTTGTGGGCCATGTCAACTTATGGGGTATTAGTTTAAAGATGAGCTGTGTAAGAGCAAAGGTTCTCCTCATCTATTTCTGAAATCATCTTCATCTCTGAGAACAGAGATCTTTTTCTTCTCCCTCGGAAAGCACAGGATCTCATCACTCTTCACTTTTTCAGTGTTCTAACTTCTCATGGGATCACAGCTACTTCAACATTTGCTTACTTTAGCACGGAGGCCTTTGCTGAACAAGTCATTTCCTCGTACTTTTCAATGTGAAATGGGGAAAAAGAGAGTCTGATGTATCAGTTACATCCTTCTCCATAGCTTTACAAGAGGATTTCAGCCCCAAGATCAGGACATCTCCTCATCCCTCCCATCTGGGACGCAATTTCCTCTTCACTGACCTCGGTGTCTTCATGTTGCTCCTCTATGTGCCTGCACTTTGTCCTTTTCTCTCACTCGAGGGAGGATGGAAGCACTGAAAGAGTTCATATCTCACCTGGGGCCTGCAGATGGTTCCATGACCCTGGCCGGGCTCAGTGCTTGCAGCCAGACCTGCTCCCTGTTCCCTCAGTTCCATGGGGCCCCACAGTGTCCCAATGGTCCCTTGCTTCCATGAGGACCTGAGGTGTCATAATGCCCCCTTGGTGACACGAGGCCCTGAAGGGTCACAATGGTCTCCATGGTTCCATCAGGCCCCACAGAGTCACAATGGTCTCTGTGTTCCATGAAGCTTTGATGTGTCACCATGGCCCCTTGGTTCCATGGGCTCCAATGGTGCCACAAGGATCCCCTTAGTTCCATGAGGTCCCCACAGTTTCCCAGGGATCTTCCTTCTTTCCCAAGGAAAGAACCCAGCCCCAGTGTTGCAGGGGCATCCATGAGAGGCCAAGGCCAGCCAGACTTGATGGTACTGACAGATTTACCTTTGAGCAACCCTTGGATATACAGAATTTTGGAGGTGGAATCCTGTGGAGAGTTTTGTCAAAGAGTGGCTCAAGGGGAGGGGACACAGCCGAATCAATTTGGTAAAGGTGTCCTAACTAGGGCAGAGGCCCTTTCGCGGGCAGGGTGTCCTTGTTCACAAAGAAGATGCTGAAGTTATACAAGAACGGGCTGTGGAATGCAGAAGTTGCTATTCTTGCTAACCACAGGAATGTAGCTAAAGGCTAAATTAGGCGGGGTTGACATGTAGCTGAATAGCCAACCCTGAGCTCAGCTTTTGCAATATGCATGATGCTCATTATGTACTGTATTTAGGTTGCCAAATCAATCAATAAATTAGACCTGTTGATGACCATCTGGTGTCCTGGTCTCCTTCTTTCAAAAAATGGTGACCCCGACGTCTGCCTCTGTGTCTTGCTGAAAAAGGAAACGGGGGAGGGCACGCCACGGTCGAGGGAAGTTGAAGTTGGGTCCTGATCGCAGCTGGAACGGTGCCAGAATTTTGAAGCACCCTCAAAGTTCACATCCGTGACTCGGGCCATACGTGTCTGCTGGAGCCTGGAAAGCCGCAACAGCGCTGACGTGTACGAATAGGTATGGATAGGCAAGCAGCATATGATCTTTTCGCCACATATTTAGAAAGGCGAGGAGTAAAGGGGATAGATCTAAAAAAGGAGCTACCAGGGTTGTTAGCCTACGGCTATGCTAAGGGGGTTTTCCTTAACCCACATACGGTCCATGAGCTCGCGGAATTGAGAAAATTTGGGTATATCCCCAAATATGTGGGAAGCGGTGTTAGAAGATGATAAGACAGCAAAGAAATTGGGCAAGCCATGGCGGGTGGTGCACAATACATTGCTTCAACATGTCTCTGAGTGCAAGGCAGCAGAAAGGGTGACAGAAGCTCATAAGAGGAATATAGGGTATGGTCGTGAGGACAATCCTCTTGCGCCTTCAGTAAACAAGGTGTTAATACCAAAGGGTTCACAACAGTGTGGTATGGAGGATCTTGTTACCGGCGTGGGGGGGCCATCTGCACGGAGGAGAAGGACGAGTTGGAGGACGGCAGAGAGAGCGAGCTAAGCCCGCCGCCCCTCCACAGAGAGAGCGAGCTAAGCCCGCCGCCTCCCAACAGAGAGGGCGAGCTGAGCCTGCTGCCTCCCCCACCCAAATGGTCTGCGCAGAAGTGCTAACAGCGCAGAACTCTCGGAGAGTCAGATCCTATCCCGGGGCACTCCTGTGGGAGGAGATGGCTAAACAGAGGAGAGAGGCTTGGGCTGCTCTGGCAAAAGAGGCAATGCAAGTGGGGGATGGTGAGGCAATGGAGGCCGCTTCTGCTCTTGCCTGTCCGGTTACATACACGCCACAGTAGGATGCTCAGGGGAACCACACACAGGATCTGGTGGAGTATACCCCTTTAGACTGGAAGTTGTTATCCCATTTGCGGTCCACAGTTAGTCAGTTTGGTGTAAAAAGCAAACCTGTTAGGCAGATGCTGGATTATATCTTAAATACGCAGATTTTGTGCCCAAATGATTTGAGGGGAATAGTACCATTAATATTTACTCAGCATCAGCAATTGTTGTTTAATGCGCATTGGCAAGCCTTCGTTAATGAGTCGGTCGCGACACAGAGAGCTCAGGGGAATCCGCTGCGTGGAGTGATGATAGATGAGCTCATGGGCTTAGGGGCATATTTGCGCACAGAGGCACAAATGATAGCAGGAGCAGATAAGCGTAGAGAAGCCATGCGGTTGGTACGTGCTGCCATAGAGAGTGTTAAAGAGCCAGGAGGGCTGCTGGTGTACATGGGCATAAAACACGGTAGAGAGGAATCGTTTGGGAGTTTTATTGACAAAGCAGCTGCGGCCATAGACTGGGCGGGAGTCGAAGAATACATGAAGGGGGCACTATTAAAGCAGTGCACCTTACAAAATAGCAATCTGGCCATGCAAAGGGTGCTAGCCACTCTGGGAGCAAATTGGACCATTGAGGAAGCACTAGAGCGAATGGTATTACAGCCAACAGCCTCACAGGCATTTTTAGTAGATGCCTTAAAGGAATTAGGAGTAGGGCTGCAAAAGCAAGCAGAATCCACTCAAAATCAGGTGTTAGCTGCTCTTGCTCTTCTCCGAAACGGCTCAATGGCAGTCACGCAGGGAGGCTCGAGATCATACCTCAAGTGCTACCGATGCGGCAATGGGGAAAACATGCACCGAGAATGCATGCAGAGCGACTGGCGTGTGGTGCCAAAGCTGCCAATCCAGCTCCCAAAACACCACAGCTTGCCGGCGCCGATCAGGAAACGGTCAGCAGAGCGCGATTGCCGGCTGCGCCCAGACACAAGTTGCCGCCGTGACATCAGTGCCACCTCCTGTCTGCAGCCAGCAACAGCAGGGAGCCTCGGCTTGGACATATCAGCAGCAGTAGATGTCACATTAATGACGAACCAGCCTGAAAGGATACCAACTGGAGTAAACGGTCCTCTCACGCTACAAGGACAAAGATGTGGAGCCTTATTGCTGGGACGCTCCTCGACATCCATGCTGGGACTATTTGTATTGCCGGGGGTCATAGATGCAGACTATACAGGAGAAATACAAATCATGGCTTACACCCCTTACCCCCCGCTAAAGACAACATAAGGTCAACGCGTTGCGCAATTGGTACCGTTACCGCAGATGACATCGGGTATTCCATCGCTTACTGGACAGAAGCGTGATGGAAAGAGTTTTGGCTCCACCAGCATTACAGTCCTGACTGTAGATCTACAGGAGAGGCCAAAACAGAGAGTTGAGATCACCCATGGACATCAGAGTATAACCCTTTATGGACTATTGGATACGGGAGCAGACACCAGCATTATATCTCCAGAAGCATGGCCACAGCATTGGCCCCTGCTACCATCAACAAACATGCTCACAGGAGTAGGAGGACTTACCTTGGCAAGCAGAACACCGCCTGTGTCAGTGCGCATTGATGGGCAACAGGTATCTGTGGTGTTTTCAGTTGTTCAGTTGCCTCCTACAGTCTCTTGCCTGATAGGCAGGGACATTTTAACACAGCTGGGGGTGGCGTTTACCAATCACCACCCTTTGGGGTAATTGCCATTGCTTGGACTTTCCCCATTCCACTCACCTGGAAAACAGATACACCGGTGATGGTTAAGCAATGGCCCTTGAAAGGGGAGAGTCTTATGCATGCCCATGAATTGGTGAAGGAACAATACGCGCAAGGACATTTACGACTCTCAGTGAGTCCGTGGAACACGCCCATTTTTGTGATTAAGAAGAAATCAGGAAAATACTGCCTGGTACACGATCTACGAGCTGTGAATGACCAGATGGAACCGATGGGGGCCTTGCAGCCTGGTCTTCCGAATCCAGCCCTGATCCCTCAAGATTGGCCACTTCTAATCATTGACTTAAAGGGTTGTTTTTTCACTATTGGGCTGCATCCCGATGACATGAAGAGGTTCGCCTTTACCCTACCAGCAATAAATCGTGGGGAACCAGACAAAATATTTGAGTGGACGTCATTGCCACAGGGGATGCGCAATTCCCCCATGTTGTGCCAGCTTTATGTTGATGCTGCATTACAGCCATTGCGTCAGCAGTGGCCAGCTACCATAATATATCATTACATGGATGATATTTTGTTTGCACAGCAACAGCCATTTTCCCCCTTGCATGTTGACAGCATCAGAGACACTCTTGCAGCATCTTCACTTGTTAGTGCCACAGAGAAAATTCAGACCATGAAACCATGGAAGTATTTGGAATGGACTTTATTGGACCAAACAGTGGTACCCCAAAAATTAAAACTGCACTTGGACATTAAGACTTTGCATGATGCTCAAAAGTTGCTAGGAGACTTACAGTGGCTAAAACCCATTGTGGGAGTACCAAATCATTTGTTAGAAACCCTACGACCCTTGTTAAAGGGCACTGACCACACTACCCCTGTGTGCCTCACCAAGGAACAGCATACCGCCCTACAGCAAATCAGTAATTGTGTACAACAAGGATATGTGTCCCGTCGACAGCTAGATTGCCCTGCTGACCTCACCGTTTGGAATAGCCCTTGTCACCTGCTTGGCGCTCTCTCCCAATGTGAGAACAAAACGGGGGAGATACGGGTATTGGAATGGCTGTCACCACCGCTACAACATAAAAGAACAATATTCTCAAAAATCGAACAGTTGGCTGCATTGATTAAAAAAGGCCGTCTCAGAATTACTGAAGTGGATGGTCGAGAGCCTGCCACCATTAGGCTGCCCGTGGAAAAAGAGACGCTGGACTGGTACCTGGTTAATTCAGTGGACTTAAAGGAAGCATTATTGACATCATCTGCAAAGGTGCAGACAAGCAAGTCAGTGCCCAGGGTCCTGCAATGGATGACAGAATGGGACTGGATCACTCGGCCGCTGAGAAGAGAGCGGCCTATAGAAGGAGCCAAAAATATTCAAAATTATCCTAAAGTCCCCAAAATCTGCCCTAAAATATCCTTAATCCTTCCTAAAATATTTTCAAAATATATTTAAAATGTCCCAAATGATCCTAAAATGTCTCAAATCCATCTTAAATTATCCGAAATCCATCCTAAAATATCCCAAAATAACCTAAAATGTCCCAAATCCATCCTAAAATACCCCAAAATCCCCAAGTTTGTTCCCAAATTCAGCCGCAAATTTGGCCCCAAAATACCCAAGTTTGGCCCCAAATTTGACCCCAAAATTGGCTCTCAAATCCCCAAATTTGGCCCCAAAATCTGGTCCCAAAATACCCAAAATTTGGCCACAAATTCTCCAGGTTTAGCCCTAAAATCAGCCCCAAAATTGGCTCTAAATCTCCAAAATCAGCCTCAAAATCGGCTCTAAAATCCCAAAATAACCCCCAAAATTGGCTCTAAAATCCCCTAAATCAGCCCAATATTTGACTCCAAAATCCCCGAATTTGGCTCTAAAATCCCCAAAATTTGGCCCCAAAATCCTCAAGAGTCTGTCCCAAAACCCCAAAATTTGGCTCTAAAATCCTCAGATTCCACCCTAACAGCCGGCCCCAAATTCTGCTCGAAAATCCCCAAAATTGGGTCCCAAAATCCCCAAATTTGGCCCCAAAATCCCCAAGTTTGTCTCCAAATTCAGCCCCATAATCGGCCCCAAATTAGCCCCCAAAAATACCAAAATTTGGCCCCAAAATCAGCTCCAAAGTCTCTGAATTCAGGCCCAAAATCCCCAAGTTTGGCCCCAAATTTGACCCCAAAATTGGCTCTCAAATCCCCAAAATCAGCCCCAAAATAGCCCTCAAAATCACCAAAATTTGGTCACAAATCCTCCAGGTTTAGCCCTAAAATCAGCCCCAAAATCGGCTCTAAAATCCCAAAATCTGCCCTAAAATCAGCTCTAAAATCCCCCAAATCAGCACCAAAATTGGCTCTAAAATTCCCGAATCAGCCCCAAAATCGGCTCCAAAGTCCCTGAATTCAGCCCCAAATCCCCCTTTTTAGGTTTTTTTTTTTCTATTTGTTTTTAGGGGTTTTTTTTTTGAGGTTTTTGGGGTTTTTTTTAGGTTTTTTTAGGACTTTTTAGGGGTTTTTTAGGTTTTTTTTTTCCGTTTTTTTTTTAGGATTTTTTTTTAGGGTTTTGGGGTTTTTTTAGGGTTTTTTAAGGTTTTTTTGAGGTGTTTTTGGGGTTGTTTTTAGGCCTTTTTCTGGCATTTTTAGGCTTCTTTTCCGATTGCTTTTAGGATTTTTTAGGGGTTTTTGTGCGGGTTTTTTAGGACTTTTATTGAGGTTTTTTAGGGTATTTTTTCTGTTTGTTTTTAGGATTTTTTGGGGTTTTTCAGGGATTTTTGTAGGGTTTTTTAGGCATTTTTAGGGGTTTTTTTTTCCGTTTATTTTTTTAGGGGTTTTTTTGAGGTTTTAGTTGAGTTTTTTGGGCATTTTTTGTTTGGTTGTATTTAGGATTTTTTGGGTATTTTGTGGGTTTTGTGAGAATTATTTGAGTTTTAAATTCTCAATTTTCTGGGCATTTTGGGGAACTTTTCAGGGTTATTTTTTAAATAATTAAATCCCCCAAATTTGGGACCCCAAAATCCCCTAAAATTGGGACCCCCCCAAATTTCCCCTGGACCTCCCAAAATCCCCCAAATTTGGGATACCCCAAAACTCCCAAATCCCCCAAATTTGGCCCCACCCCCACCCCGACCCCTCCCCCCAATTTGGGACCCCTCCCCCACCCCGTGACCCCAAAATCCCCCCTTGAATCCCAAATTTGGGCCCCCGAATCCTCCCCAGGACCCCCAAAAATCACCAAATATTGGACTCCCCAAAACCCCCCCCAGGACCTCCCAAAATTCCCCAAATTTGGGACCCTCCAAAACCCAAAAATCCCCCAAATTTGGGACCCCAAAATCCCCAAATCTCCCAAATTCGGGATCCCAAAACCCAAAAATCCCTTAAAATTGGGACCCCAAAACCTCCTCAGGACCCTTAAAATCCCCCAAATTTGGGATCCCAAAACCTCTCCTTGAACCCCAAATTTGGGAGTCCAAAACCCCAAAATCCCCAAAATTTGGGACACCAAAATCCCCTAAAATTTGGAACTCCCAAACCTCCCCAGGACTCCCAAAATCCTCAAATTTGGAACCCTTCAAAAACCTCAAAATCCCCAAATTTGGGAGCCCCCAAAAACTCAAAATCCACCAAAATTGGGACTCCAAATCCTCCCCGGGACCCCACAAAAATGCCCCAAATTTGAGACCCCTAAAACCCTAAATCCCCCAAAATTGGGACCCCAAATCCCCCCCGGGACCCCCCAAAACCCCTCAAATTTGAGACCCCAAAATCCCCAAAACCCCTTCAAATTTGAAACCCCAAAACCCTCCTGGGACCCCCAAATCCCCCAAATTTGGGAGCCCCGAAAACCCCAAAATCCCCCAAAATTGGGACCTCCCCAAAACCCCTCCCGGGACCCTCCAAAATCCCCAAATTTGGGACCCCAAAACTCAAAAATTCCTCCAAATTTGGGACCCCCCCAAAACCCCAAAATCCCCCAAATTTCGGACCCCAACATTCCCAAAAATTGGAACCCCAAAACCCCAAATCCCCCCAAATCTTGGACCCCAAATCCCCTCTGTGAACCCCAAATTTGGGACCCCAAAATCCCCCAGATTTGGAATCCCCCAAAAACCCAAAATGCCCCAAATGGGGGATTCCCCAAATCCTCCCCGGGTTCCCCAAAAATCCCCCAAATTTGGCACCCAAAATTTCCCCACATTTGGATCCCCCAAAATCCCCAGAACTTGGGACCCCAAAACCCCCAAATCCCAAATTTTGGATCTCCCCAAAAAGCAAAAATCCCCAAATTTGGGACCACAAAACACCCCCGGGACCCCCCAAAATCCCCCTTGAACCCCAAATTAGGGCACTCCAAAATCCCCAAAAATGCCCCAAATTTGGGAATCCCATAGCCCCCAAAAATCCCCAAATTTGGGAGCCCCAAACCCCCTGGGGACCCCCCATAATTGCCCAAATCTGGGACCCCAAAATCCCCTAAAATTGGGAACTGCCAAATTTCCCCAAAACCCCCAAAATCCCCCAAATCTGGGGCTTTAAATTCCCCCGGAACCCCCAAAAATGCCCCAAAATTAGAAATCCCCAAAACCCTCCTGGGACCCCCAAAATTCCCCAAAATTGGGACCCTAAAACCTCTCCTTCAACCCCAAATTTGGCACCCCAAAATCCCCCAAATTTGAGTCCCCAAAACCCCCAAATTTAGGGCCCAAATCCTCCCCGGGACCCCCTAAAGATTCCCCAAATTTGGGACCCCAAAACTCAAAAATTCCCCGAAATTTGGGACCCCCCAAAACCCCAAAATTCCCCAAATTTCGGACCCCAAAATCCCCTAAATTTGGGACCCCAAAATCCCCTTTGGGACCCCCTAAAATCCCCGAATTTGGGACCCCCAAAACCACCCCGGGACCCCCCAAAATCCCCCAAATTTAGGACCCCAAAATCCCCCAAATCCCCCAAATTTGGGCCCCCAAATCCTCCCCAGGACCCCCCAAAATCCCCCAAATTTTGGACCTCAAAACCCCCAAACTTTCCCCAATTTGGGAACCCCCCAAAAACCTAAAATCCCCTAAATTTCCGGCCCCAAAACTCAAAAATTACCCCAATTTTGGGACCCCAAAATTCCCCAAAATCCCCAAATTTGGGACCCAAAAATCCCCTGAAATTGGGAATTCCAAGCCCCCCCGGGACCCCAAAAATCCCCCAGATTTGGGACTTCCTAAACGCCCCCAAAATCCCCCCAAAATTGAGACCCCCCCCCACCCCAAAATCCCCCAAATTTGAACCCCCAAAATCCCCAAATTTGAGACCACAAAACCCCAAAATCCCCCAAATTCGGGACCCCCTGGGAACCCCAAAAACCCCAAAATTTGGGAGCCCAAATCCCCCTTTGGGACACCCTAAAACCCCCAAATTTGGAACCCCCCAAAACCACCCCGAACCCCAAATTTGGCATCCCCTGGACCCCCCAAAATGGCCCCAAATTTGGGACCCCAAAACGCCAAATACCTCCAAAATCCCCCACCAACAACTGCCCTGGAACCCCAAATTTGGGACCCCAAAATCCTCCTGGGACCCCCAAAATTCCCCAAAATTGGAAACCCTCAAACCTCCCCGGGACCCCCCAAAATTCCCAAATTTGGGACTCCCCAAAAACCCAAAATCGCCCAAATTTGAGGTGCCAAAATCCAAAAATTCCCCCAAATTTGGGATCTCCCAAAACCCCAAAATTCCCCAAAATCGGGACCCCAAAATCCCCCCTTGAACCCCAAATTTGGGACCCCAAACCCCCCCGGGACCCCCCCAAAATCCCCCAAATTTGGGACCCCCAACCCCCCCGGGACCCCCAATGGTTCCTTCCAGCCCCGCCCCAATGACGTCACCCCTATGGCCCTGCCCCCTTCACAGCCTGAGGGCAACTGGAACCAGTTTGGACCAGTTTGGACTAATTTGATCCCAGTTTAAACCAGTTTAGACCAGTTTAGTCCCAGTTTGGACCAGTTTGGTCCCAGTTCCTCCCAGTTTCCCTCCCATTTTTCCCAATTTTCCCAATTTTCCCATTTTCCCCCAAATTCAAAAAAATTCCCCAAATTTCCCAAATAATCCCAAAATTTCCCAAATTCCCCCCAAATTTCCCCTAAAATTCCCCAAAATCCCCAAATTTCCCCCATTTCTCCCCCAAATTTCCTAAACTTCATAAATTTTCCCCCTTTCCCTCCAAATTTCCCCCATTCTTCCCCAAAATTCCCCCATTTTTCCCATTTTCCCCCAAAATTCCACCCAAAAGTTTCAAATTTTTCCGTTTTCCCCAAAATTTCCCCAAAATTCCTGAATTTTTCCCATTTCCCTCCAAATTCTCCCAATTTTCCCTCAATTTCTGCCCAAAATTCATCCAAAATTACCAAATTTTCCCAAATTCCTCCCAATTTTCTCATTTCCCTCCAAATTCCCCCAAAATTCTCCCAATTTTTTGCCCAAAATTCCCCCAATTTTCCCTTTTCCCCCAGTTTGCCCCCAATTTCCCCCAAAATCCATCAATTTTCCCATTTTACTCCAAATTGCCCCAAATTCCTCAAAATTCCCCCAAATTTCTTCAAATTTCTCAAATTCCCCAAATTCCTCATTTTCAAAAAAAATACCCCAAATTCCCCCCAATTTTTTCCATTTTCCCAATTTTGCCCCCAAAAATCCCCAAAATTTCCCCCCAAATCCCCCAAATTTTCCCCACAAATTTACCCCACAAATTCCCCATTTTCTTCCCAAAATTCCCCTCAATTTCCCCAAAATTCTCATTTCCTCCACAAATTTCCTCAAGATTTCCCATTTTCTCCCCGATTCCCCTCAAATTCCTCCAAGATCTCCCAAATTCCCCAAAATTTTTCCCCAATTTCCCCCAAATTCTCCCACTTTTCCCCAATTTTGCCCCAAATTCTCCCAAATTTCCCTCAAATTTTCCTCCCCCAAAATCCCCAATTTTATCCCCCCAAAATCCCCCAAATTTCCCATTTCCCTACAAAATTCCCCATTTTCTCCCCAAATTTCCCTCAAAATTTCCCTAATTTTCCCATTTTCTCCCAAATTCCCCAATTTTTCCTCAATATTCATCCAAAATTCCCCAATTTTTTTCCCATTTTTCCCAATTTCCCCGGTTTTTGCCCCATTCTAGCTCCCTGATCCGAATTTCACCTCAGAATTTACCCCAAAATTTCCCAAAAAGTCCCAAATTCACCCCAAAATCCAACCCAAAAATGGCCCAACTTTACCCCAAAATCCACCCTAAAAATCCCAAAAGTACCCCCAAAGTTACCACAAAATATCCCAAATTCACCCCGAAATTACCCCCAAAATTCCCAAATTCCCCCCAAAATTATCTCCAAAAAATCCCAACATTCACCCCAAGATTTACCCCAAAATTTCCAAATTCACCTCCTGATGCTGAACCTGCTGTGAGTGATCAAAACCCCCAAAATTCACCCCAAAATATCCCCAAAACCCTCAAAATTTCCCCAAAAATTCACCCCGAGATTCACCCCAAAAATCCCAAATTTACCCTGAAATTCACCCCAAAATACCCCCCAAAAAATCCGAATTTCACCGCAAAATTTACCCCAAAATTATCTCCAAAAATCCCAAATTCACCCCAAAATTCACCCCAAAATATCCCGAATTCACCCCAAAATTCACCCCAAAAATCCCAAATGCACCCCAAATTCACCTCCCAGCGCTGACTGTGCTGTGAGTGACCCAAAACCCCCCAAATTCACCCCAAAACCCCCAAAATTTACCCCAAAATTTCCCAAATTCACCCCCATAAAACCACAAAATTTACCCAAAAATTCACCCCAAAAATGTCATAAAACATCCCAAAATTCACCCCAAAATATCTGAAAATTCACCCCAAAATTTACCCCAAAATATCCCAAATTCACCCCAAAATATCTGAAAATTCACCCCAAAATTTACCACAAAATATCCCAAATTCACCCCAAATTCACCCCCTGATGCTGAACCTGCAGGGAGTGACCCAAAAATGTCCTCAAATGACCCCCAAAGCCCCAAGATTTACCCCAAAAAGTCCCAGAAATTCCCCAAAACCCCAAATTGAACTCCTGGCACTGACCCTGCTGTGAGTGAACCCAAAAAATCCCAAAATTCCCCCAAAAATCCGAAATGTCCCAAAATGACCCAAACTCACCCGAATTCCTGCAATGACCCTGAAATGCCCCCAAGTTTCCCCAAAATTGACCCCAAAATGTCCCCAATGGACCCCAAAATATCCCAAAATTGCCCCTCAAATGTCCTCAATTGTCCCCAAATGCCCCCAAATTCCCAAAACTGTCCCCAAAATGTCCCCAAATGTCCCCAAAATGACCCAAATTTGTCCCAAAATTGCCTCAAATTGACCCTGAATTGTCCCCAAATGTCCCAAAATGCCCCCAAAGTTGACCCCAAATTGTCCCCATAATTGACCCCAAATTGTCCCAAAATTCTCCCAAATTTGTCCCCAAATTTTGCCCCAAGTTTGCCCCAATTTTCCTCCAGAATTGTCCCTAAAATGTCCCAATTTTCCCCTAAATTTGTCCCCAAAATTGACCCCAAATGTCCCCAAGTGTCCCAAAATTGTCCCCAAATGTCCCCAAAATGTCCAAAATGTCCCAAATTTGCTAAAAATTCAACTCCAAAATTGTCCCCAAAATGTCCCCAAATATCCTGAAAATGTCCCCAAATTGTCCCCAAAATTGTCCCTAAAACGTCCCCAAATTGTCCCCAAAGGGCCCCAAAATTTCCTCAATTCGTTCCCAGAATTGTTCCTGAAATATCCCAAAAGTGTCCCCAAAATTCGGACCCCAAAATTGTCCCCAAAGTGTCCCCAAACCCCCCAAATTTCCCCCAAATTTTACCCCAAAATGTCCCAAAAATGTCCCAAAATTGTCCCCAAATGTCCCCGGATTGTCCTCAAATGTTCCCCCAAATTTCCCCAATTTGTCCCCAAAATTTTACCCCAAAATTGTCCCTAAAATGTCCCAAAATTGTCCCCAAATTTTCCTCAAATTCCCCCAATTTGTCCCCAAAATGTCCCAAAAATTGTCCCCAAAATGTCCCAAAAATTGTCCCCAAACGTCCCCAAATCCCCCAACTTTTACCCCAAAATGTCCCAAAACATCCCCAAATGTCCCCAAAGTGTCCGAAATTGTCCCCAAATTTGCCCCAAAATTTCACTCCCGAATGCCCAAAATTTGCCTCAAATTGACCCCAAAATGTCCCAAAATTGTCCCCAAAATGTCCCAAACTGTCCCAAAATTGTCCCAAAATTGTCCCCAAAATGTCCCAAATTGTCCCTAAAATGTCCCAAACTGTCCCCAAATTTTCCCCAATAAAACCAAGAATTGTCCCCAAAATTGTCCCCAAATTGTCCCCAAATTCTGCTCCAAAACTGTCCCCAAAATGTCCGCAAATATCCTGAAAATGTCCCCAAATTGTCCCCAAAATTGTCCCTAAAATTTGGCGGCCATTTTGGGACATTTGGGGACACATTGGGGACATTGGGGACATTGGGGGGTTGGTGCCACTCTGGTGCCACCTGGTGCCACTTTTTGTCACTTTTATGCCACTTGGTGCCACTTAGTGCCAATTCGGTGCCATTTGGTGCCATTTTTTGCCACTCTGATGCCATTTGGTGCCACTTTGATGCCACCTGGCACCCCCGGGTGACACTTTGGTGACATTTGGTGCCACTTTTTGTCACTTTGGTGCCACTCAGTGCCACTTTAATGCCATGCAGTGACACCTGGTGCCACTTTGGTGCCACCTGGTGCCATTTTTTGTCACTTTGATGCCATTTGGTGCCACTTTGGTGCCACCTGGTGCCATTTGATGCCCCTTAATGCCACTTTGGTGCCACTTTGATGCCATTTTTTGTCACTTTAGTGCCACTTTGGTGCCACCTGGTGACATCTGGTGCCATTTTTTGTCACTTTGATGCCATTTGGTGCCACTCTGGTGCCATTTAGTGCCACCTGATGTCCCTTTAGTGCCACTTTGGTGCCATTTTTGTCACTTTGGTGCCATTCGGTGCCACTTTATGCCACTCTAATGCCATTTAGTGCCACCTGGTGCCATTTGATGCCACTTTGGTGCCACTTTCTGTCACTTTGGTGCCACTCTGGTGCCATTCGGTGCCACTTGATGTCCCTTTAGTGCCACTTTGGTGCCACTTGGTGCCGCTTATTGTCCCTTCGGTGCCACTCGGTGCCACTCTGGTGCCACGCAGGGACACCTGGCACCCCTGGCACCCCTTTGGTGCCACTTTGGTGCCTTTTTGGTGCCATTCTTTGCCCATTTATTGCCAATTAGCACCACTCTGATGCCACTCAGTGCCACCTGGTGCCATTTTGTGTCACTTTTATGCCACTCTGGTGCCACTTTGGTGCCACCTGGGTGACATTTGGTGCCATTTGGTGTCACTTCAGTGCCACGTGGTGCCACTCTAATGCCACTCGGTGCCATTTGGTGCCACTTTATGCCACTCTGATGCCACCTGGTGCCACTTTGGTGCCACTCAGGTGACACCTGGCACCACTCGGTGCCACTCTGGTGCCATTTGATGCCACCTGGTGCCACTTGATGTCCCTTTAGTGCCACCTTAGTGCCATTTAGTGCCACTTTGGTGCCATCTGGTGCCATTTGGTGCCATCTTTGTCACTTTGGTGCCACCTGGTGCCACTCTGGTGCCATTCAGTGCCACCTGATGTCCCTTTAGTGCCACTTTATGCCATTCAGTGCCACCTGGTGCCACCTGGGTGCCATCTGATGCCCCTTTGATGCTGCTGGTGCCACTTTGGTGCCACTTTAATGCCACTTTTTTTCACTTTGGTGCCACCTGGTGCCATCTGGTGCCACCTGGCGCCACTTTGGTGCCATTTGGTGCCACTCTGGTGCCATTTCGGTGCCATTTCGGTGCCATTTCGGTGCCACTTTGCCCCGTTTGTTGCCCCTCCCCCAGCTGGGCGTGGCCCTGGTGAGGCCCCGCCCCCCGCGGCTCCAGTGCGCAGGCGCGGGGACTGGGAGGGACTGGGACAAACTGGGACGGACTGGGACGGACTGGGGGGAAAAAATCCGGGGATTTTTGGAAAATAAAAATGGGAATTTAAGGGTTAAAAATGGCGATTTTAGGGTTAAAATGGGGATTTTGGGGTTAATAATTGGCGCCTTAGAGGGGAAAACGGGACTGGGTTATACTGGTTTATACTGGGAGGGACTGAGAGGGACTGGGACAAACTGGGATGGACTGGGGGGAAAAATCCGGGGATTTTTGGGAAAAAACCGGGAATTTAAGTGTTAAAAGTGGGAATTTTAGGGTTAAAAATGGCGATTTTTTTTTTCAGGGTTAATAACGTGGATTTAGGGGTTAAAAATGGGACTGGTTTGGACTGGGAGGCACTGGGAGGGACTGGGAGGAGAAAATCTGGGCATTTTAGGGTTAAAAATTGGGGATTTTAAGGTTAATGATGGAAATTTAAGGGTTAAAAATCGGGGCTTTCGAGGGGAAAACGGGACTGGGTTATACTGGGAGGGACTGGGACAAACTGGGATGGGCTGGGGGGAAAAAATCCGGGGATTTAAGGGTTAAAATTTGGGGATTGAAGGGTTAAAAATGGGGATTTTAGAGGGGAAAATGGGACTGGGTTATACTGGGAGGGACTGGGAGGTGAAAATTTGGTGCTTTTAGGTAAAAATTTGGGGATTTAAGGGTTAAAAATTGGGATTTTAGAGGGGAAAATGGGCCTGGGAGGGAACTGGGTTATACTGGGACAAACTGGTTTAAACTGGGAGGGACTGGGAGGGACTAAAGGGAAAAAAATCCGGGGATTTTAGGGTTAAAAATTGGAGATTTAAGGGTTAAAATCGGGGCTTTAGAGGGGAAAATGGGACTGGTTTGTACTGGGAGGGACTGGGAAATCAAAATTTGGTGGTTTTAGGTCAAAATTTGGGGATTTTCGGGTTAAAAATTGGGGGTTTAGGGGTGGAAATGGGACTGGGATGGACTGGGTTATACTGGGAGGGACTGGGGGGGAAATCTTGGCGGGTTTTGGGTAAAAAATGGGGATTTTAGGGTTAAAAACGGGGATTTTGGGGTTAATAATGGAGATTTTAGGGTTACAAATGGGACTGGTTTGTACTGGGGGGACAAAATTTGGTTGTTTTAAGTCAAAAAATGGAGATTTGAGGGGTGGAAATGGGGATTGAAGGGTTAAAAATGGGGATTTTAGAGGGGAAAATGGGGCTGGGTTGTACTGGGAGAGACTGGGACAAACTGGGAGGAACTGGGAGGTGAAGATTTGGTTGTTTTAGGTCAAAATTTGGGGATTTTTGGGTTAAAAATGGAGACTTCACAGGGAAAAATAGGACTGGGTTATACTGGTTTGTACTGGGAGGGACTGGGGGGGAAAATCCGGGGATTTTTGGGTTAAAAATGGAGATTTAAGGGTTAAAAATGGGGATTTTAGAGGGGAAATGGGAGGAAAAAACAGGAAAAAAATGTGGGGAAAATGGGGGAAAAATAGGAAAAAACAGGGAAAAATGGGAGGAAAAATAGGAAAAAAACCAGGAAAAAATGTGGGGAAAATGGGGGGAAATGGGGAAAAAATAGGAAAAAACCAGGGAAAAGTGGGGAAAAAAATAGGAAAAAAACGGGGGAAAATGGGGAAAAATGTGGGGGAAAATGGGAAAGAAATAGGAAAAAAAAACAGGGAAAATGGGGGGAAAATGGGGAAAAAATAGGAAAAAATGTGGGAAAATGGGGAAAAATTAGGAAAAAATTGTGGGGAAAATGGGGGGAAAATGGGAGGAAAAAACCAGGGAAAAATGGGGGGAAAATGGGGAAAATAGGAAAAAAAAAAAAAAAGGAAAAATATGGGGAAAATGTGAGGAAAAAATGTGGGAAAAATGTGGGAAAAAATGGAAAAAAAAAGAAAACAGGGAAAATGGGGAAAAAATAGGAACGAAAAGAGGAAAAATGTGGGGAAAGTGGGGAAAAAATAGGAAAAAGAGAGGGAAAAATGGGGAAAAAATAGGAAAAACCAGGGAAAAATGTGGCAAAAATGGGGAAAAAATAGGAAAAACCCAGGGAAAAATGGGGAAAAATGGAGGGAAATTGGAAAAAATGGTGACGAAATGGAAAGAACTGCAGAAAAATGGGGAAACTGGGGGGAAACAGGGAAAAATGGGGGAAACCAGGGAAAATCGGGGGGAAATGGAAAAATTGGGGAAATGGGAAAAAATAGGGGGAAATGAGAAAAAATAGGGGGGAAAATGGGGGAAAAGGGGAGGGGAAAAGAGGGGAAAATAGGAAAAAATGGTGAACATGGAAAAATAGTGAAAAAATGGGGAAAATTGGGTGGAAAGTGGTGAAAATATTGGGGGGAAATGGTGAAAAATGGGTTAAAAATGGTGAAAATTTGGTTAAAATGGTGAAAAATGGGTGGGAAATGGTGAAAATGGGTTAAAAATGGTGAAAATTGGGTTAAAAATGACGAAAATGGGTTAAAAATGGTGAAAAATTGGTTAAAATGGTGAAAAATTGTTTAAAATTGTGAAAACATTGGGGGGAAATGGTGAAAAATGGGGTGGGAAATGGTTAAAATGGTGAAAATTGGGTTAAAAATGGTGAAATTTGGATGGAAATGGTGACAATGGGTGAGGGACATCAAGATGGAGCCCGAGGACACCGAGGGTGACAATGCCAGCCCAGGAACGGCCTTGGGGACACCAAGGGTGACAATGCCAGCCCAGGAATGGCCTTGGGGACACCAGGATGGGCTGAGGGACACCAAAGTGGCCTCGGGGAGAACGATGGCCCCGAGATCTCCTCAGATGTCCCCAAGGTCCCCAAGGTCTCCAATGTCCCCAAGATCTCCAAGGTCCCCAAGGTCCTCAGATGTCCCCAAGGTCCCATCAACCCAACATCTCCAATGTCCCCAAGGTCCCCAAAGTGCCATCACCCCAACATCTCCAGGGTCCCCAGTGTCCCATCACCCCAACATCTCCAATGTCCAAACATCTCCAAGGTCTCCAAGGTTTCCAATGTCCCCAAGGTCCCATCACCTCAACATCTCCAAGGTCCCCAAGGTCTCCAATGTCCTCAGTATTCCCAAGGTCCCATCACCCCAACATCTCCAGTGTCCCCAACGATCTCCAATGTCCCCAATGTCCCCAAGGCCCCATCACCCCAGTGCACCTGATGTCCCCAGTGCCCCCAATGTCCCCAAGGTCCCAAAGGTCCCCAACATCTCCGATGTCCCCAAGGTCCCCAAGGTCCCCATTGCCCCAACATCTCCAATGTCCCCAGTGTTTTCCAATGTCTCCAATGTCCCATCACCCCAACATCTCCAGTGTGCCCAAGGTCCCCATCATCCCAATGTCCCCAAGGTCTCCAATGTCCCCATCACCCCAACATCTCCAATGTCCCCAACATCTCCAATGTGCCCAAGGTCCCAAAGGTCCCCAACATCTGCAATGTGCCCAACAACCTCCATACTCCCAAAGTCCCCAACGTCCTCAAGATTCCCAAGGTCTCCAACATCTCCAACATCTCCAAGGTCCCCAGTGTCCCCAAGGTCCCCAAGGTCCCCAAGATCCCCATCGACCCAACATCTCCAACATCTCCAAGGTCCCCAAGGTCTCCAAGGTCTCCTCACACGTGTCCCCTCTCCCCCAGGCTTGTCCCCGGTGTCCTGCCACCCCGTCCTGGCGGGTGACGCGCTGCTCCTGGTGGTGGCCCAGCTGCCCCGGGTGTTCCTGTGGGGGGCCGGTGGCTTCACGCCGCATGCGGACATCCCGCATGTGGACATCCCACACGGGGACATCCCGCATGTGGACATCCCGCACGGGGACATCCCGCACAGGGACATCCCGCACATGGACATGTGGTTATGGGGGTCCATCAGGGTCATGGGGTCATGTGGTTATGGGGGTCCAGCAAGATCATGGGAGTAACCAGAGTCATGGTGTTATGGGGTTCCATCAGGGCCATGTGGTTATGGAGGTCCATCAAGGCTATGGGGTTATGGGGGTCCATGAAGGTAATGTGGTTATGGGAGTCAGTCAGGGTCATGGGGGTCCATCAAGGTCCTCGAGGTCCATCATGGTCCTCGGGGTCCATCAAGGTCATGGGGTTATGGGGTTCCATCAAGGCCATGTGGTTATGGGGGTCCATCAGGGTGATGTGGTTATGGAGGTCCATCAAGGTTATGGGGTTATGGAGGTCCATCACGGTCATGTGGTTATGGGGTTCTGTCGTAGGAAGGAGACCAGGACACCAGATGGTTCATCACAGGTCCCGTTTATTGAAGAAAGCAACAAACACTTATACAGCAAATAATAAGCTTGTGAATATTCTGTAAGCCAAGCAATCTATTGGTTAAACTATACCATGAACTCCTCCTCATTCCTTAGGAGTTGCATCTCTCTTTTCTCATGTCTCTTTCACTATTTGTTATCCTACTGCAGCTAGGCCCAAGGACACGCTATCTCACAGGTGCAGGACTTGGAATTAGCCACGGCTTTGTACTTTTCCAATCTCCAGCCTCCTAAATTTCCCAACACTTCCCCTGTTTTTATTTTTTATGAAAAGCAAAATTCTATGGGCTAACTGTGTCACACTCTTTGCAACACAAAAACAGGCAATTCTAACAACTAAACAGTATTTCAAACAGTATTCTCAGCTAGCAAGGTTTCTCTCTTACAAGGGATCTAAGCCAGGGAAACAAACCAAAAAGGCTGTCACTATTTATAGGATATGCTATACAACAGATACAAAAAGAATTCTATGTGCTACAAGGCTCAAACAAAACTCAGGTGTGCTAATACAACCTACAAAAATAAGCTAAAGGAGTAACATGTGCACAGGTTTCACCCGTGTCAACTGGTCAGTTTGCTTTCTATTCTCAAACAGCAGATATACTTCAAACAGGAATGGCTCTACTCGCAAATGCTTCGGATTGTCCTTTTTTAACTAGAGTTTCTCTGATGTTCACAACAACACTTCACACACAAGTCATAAAAATAAACGCCTATCGTAAAAGGATAAATCTATCTAACATCACTTAATAGTACCTAGACTTAAAATACTTAAACTTAAAACATTTAAACTTAATAGAACTTAACATTACTTAAACTTATCTTTACTTAAACTTAACAGATTTTTAAATCAACAGAACTTACATGTAAAATCACTTAAATCTAACAAAACTTTAACAAAACTTAACTGACTTTAAATTCTACATAACTTAAACCTAATATAATTTAAACAGAATCTAGCTCTACTTAAACTTAATAACACTTAAACTTAACAGGAGATAAACTTAACAAAACTAAACCTTAACAGTATTTAACATTTAATGGCACTTAATAGATAATTTAACTTAAACTACTTAGCAACGGATAATACTTACTATAGAAATAAAATATGGCATTTACTATAACTTACTTACAGGCCTGATTCTAAAATACTAAACTAAAACAAGTTTCTTCACATATTTGCTGCAGCATTTTTATACTTGAATGCACTTAAACATAAGAAGTTTGTTCAAGGTATACCTGTAGAAAAGTTCTTTTAAATTCAGTGCTTGCTTTTACTTTTATCACATCTAAACAAAGCTTTAAAAAATACAAAAAACACACTCATTACATCTTACTTCTACAACCACTTTAAAACATTTTTAACATTTTAAAATTTTTTCAAAATATAATTCCAGAGTTTAATGTTCTACTGACTGAGTTAGTTGGGCTTCTGATATTTAAAGTCTCTTTCACAGTCTCTGCTAGGAAAAACAAAATGTCCTTTTAACTTAGCTGAAAAATGTCTTGACAGTAATGGTCCTCGGTGTCCTTTGTTTATTATCATTGGCTTCTTAATTGCAGTAGGAATCTTTCTTTTGTTGACAAGAGTTACATTTATTATGCTGTTAGGTCTCACACTGAAGCTTTTGCCGGCTGCGGGGCGGAGGGAGAGCGCTCCCGCTGGAAGAAGCGCTCCGGTCCCGCGGCGCTTGTGTCGGAGGGGGCGAAACCCCCATGGCTGCCGCTGCTGCAGCGCAGCATTTCAGGCGGCCGCTCACCGCGGCTGCTCCCCATGGCGGAGCGCCCATGCCGAGTTCGGAGCGGCACAGCCTTGCAGGCGTCCCGAGCCGCAGCTGCTGCTGTGCACTCAGAGACATGCTGAAGTGTATTGTATATCACCCGCCATGCTTGCTTGGTTTCTTTGCTGACTTATCATCTTCTAACACTGCTTCCCACAGTATATCCCCAGATTTTCTCCGTTCCGAGAGTTCATGTGGGTTAAGGAAAGTTTCTTCGGCGTATCCGTAGGCTAATAACAAATCTATCCCCTTTATCCCTCGCCATTCTAGATACGCGGCGGATAACTTATATGCTGCTTGCCTTTTCATACCTCTTTCGTGAGCGCTCTTGCAGCTTTCCAGGCTCCAGCAGCACGTATGGCTCAGGTCACCGATGTGAACCCCGAGGGTGCTTCAAAATTCTGACACCTATGATTTAAAATGTATTATGTTGTTGTCATTTACAGAATACACCCTGTGGAAAGAGGGATGGAAGTGTTTATTATGCTAATAGCAATGAGTATGCTAATAATGAGGCAAGGGCGGAACAGACAATCAACCATCTAGCTGGAGAAGGACAACACAGCCTACCAGATGATCAAGCAGCAGGTATCCTCACAGAAGTATTGGATGATATCAAACAGATTGCTTTGAAAGCTTTAATCCAGGTATTGGATGGTAAAACCCCCCATTTGGACTACCTTGGGTGGCTGCAGCTAAAGCTTTAGGACAATCAGACCATCTTGGGTGCCTGTTAAGTAAGCAAACCAATGCTACTCCCTCACACTGAGTGGCCTGCTCTCAGACATAAAGACCATCAAACACGCCACCTTGCAGAACAGCGATAGAATTTTTATTCTGGGCACATGGGCATGGCTGTGTAGACTCTGAGGGCATGTGTTGCATGAACCTCTCCAGCCGCAGCGAGTCAATCCACAAGAGCATTCAAGTACTGAATGAAGAGTTCAAGAAGCTTCAAGTGGAAAACAAAGACTGGGTCAATAAACTCTTCCAATCCAAGGGATAAAAGGGTTGGATGATGTCTATTTAAAACAGGACATTTAATTTTCCTAGTTGTTGTTGTATTGGTAATTGTCTCATGTTTGTTTAGATGCTTTTAGAAAGTCTTACAAAATTCTTTCAGTTTTGTCTTTGTTGTAGAACAGAAGGGGGAAGATACCCAACACAGGCTCCTCATGGACTCCTTGGAGGAGAGAACTGGAGGTCAGGATGGCACAAAAACCTCTCAGACACTCTATTTTGGAAGGAAATTCCTTAAAAGTACTTAAAAGTATA
Organism: Melospiza georgiana; assembly: GCF_028018845.1. NCBI lineage: Eukaryota > Metazoa > Chordata > Aves > Passeriformes > Passerellidae > Melospiza > Melospiza georgiana. Next base: position 4,092,820 of record NW_026652215.1, read on the forward strand.
CTTAAATCCATGAAGTACCTTAAAAACCTTGAGTATCTCAAGGCATTTATGAGCCCCACTGAGTGTCAGTACAAAGCTCCCCAGGGACACACTAAAGCAGATAATTGGGGCCATGATTGTAAAACCTCTGACACAGTGTGTATCAAAAGGGAAACACCAAGTACCTTAAAATAACTGAAGTATCCTGTAGTATTAATGAGGCCCTCTGAGTTTTGTTACTGACAAAGCCTCTCCAGGGAATAATTACTGCAGATAATTGGAGGCCATGATTGCACAAACCTCTCAGAGACTCCAAGGCAAACGCCAAACCCAAAGTTCTTTCAAAAACCTGCAGTCCCTGGGAGCATTCAGGAGCCCCCAGGGCCATTGCTGAGCAAGGCTCCCCAGGGACTCCTTCCAGCAGATCCTTGAGGCCACTGGGATGTGGGCTAGGGGAGCCTGCTGAGGGCAGGACAAGGGGCTGACAGTGCCCAGCCTGGCTGGGGCTGTGCCAGGAGGCCTCAGTGCCTCAGGAAAAGGTGTCTCCTCACAGCCCTTGGTGGCACAGACCCTGCTGTGCCCCAGGGCACCAAGACTTGCGTTCTCTTTGTCCCCACCTGTCATCACTGCCTCCAGTTCTCTGCTCTGCCTGGGGCCTGGGGACACTTTCTCAGTTGAGTCCTTCAGTGGGACCCATTAAAAGTCCAAGAAACTTTGGAGTTTAATTCTGACTTGGAGTTCTGGAGAGGTTTCTTCAGCTCCCTCTCAGGGACTGATGTTCAGGGCCTGACCACAAAGCCCCTGAGGCTCATTAAAGTCCTTGTGCTCTGTCTGTGCTGCTGAGTTGGGCTGGGTTCCTGGCACAGAGGCAGCTCCTGGTAACCAAGAGGAGCTTCAAAAGCACATTTCTCTTGATGAGCAGCTCTTCTGCCAGCCCAGCAGGGCTGGGGCATTGCCTGCAGCCACCCTGGGCACAGCACAGAGGCACAGAGAGCTTCAATCAGTCAGGTCTGGGAAGGTGCTGAGAAGTGACTGGGGCAGAATCACTGCCAGCCCTTGGCACAGGAACCTCTGGCTGCAGGACAATGCAGCTGCAGCTCCTGGAGCCATCTCCCAAAGCTGGAACATCCCAATGCCTACAGACTCTGTGAGTACATTCTCTGATTGTCTCTTGTGCAGAGCAGGCAGGGGTGCCCAGGGCTGTCGTGCAGAGCAGGGTCCTGCAGCCCAGGGTGCTGTGCTGGGGCAGGGACTCTGCTGCCAGCCAGGGACAGCTCTCAGCCAGCTCTGGCAGCTGCTCCCAGCCCGGGGGGACAAGACCTGGGTGGGAGGAGACAGCTGGTCAGGCTTGGAAGTGTTCTCCTTGTGTGTGGAGGTTGCTGCATTGTTCAGGACTGCTCCCATCCTGGCATTTAACTGCAGAACATTTCCAAGTAGATTATACAGGGAGCACAGCAAGGCAGGAGCTGCATAAAAGGGAAAAATTTATTAATCTACTGCTTTGGGTTGCTGGGATGGAAAATTGCACGTAAATATTTATCTCTCGGTTCATGTTTAGAAAAAATAAATAATTTGATCTCAGCTCTGAATAAAGCAAGCAGTGACAGAAATCAGCACAGGACCCCTCACAGGCAGTGTCAATATCACTTATCCAGCCTCCTCAGGGTTGCACTGATGTTGCCAACAGAGCCTGCAGAGCCAGAGCTGCCCCTGGGCAGTACCTGAGTTGGGAGGGGTTCTGCAGGGCAGAGCTGAGCCCCCAGGGCTGGGGCTGGGCTCTGGCAGCACTGTCAGGGCCCAGCCCTGGGCACAGGGAAGCAGCTGCTGGCAGGGACAGCTCCAGGCAGCAGAGCCCTGGGCAGGCAGTGGGGGAAAAGTTCCCCCAGGCTGTGCTGGGATATTTAAAGTCCTCTCCTAAACAAAACTATTCCATGATTACTTTTCCTTCAGATCCCCATGCCAAGGCACAGCAAATGTCCAACAGCAGCTCCATCAGGCACTTTCTCCTGCTGGCATTGGCAGACACGTGGCAGCTGCAGCTCCTGCACTTCTGCCTCTTGCTGGCCATCTCCCTGGCTGCCCTCCTGGGCAACGGCCTCATCATCAGTGCTGTAGCCCGCGGCCACCACCTGCACACACCCATGTTCTTCTTCCTGCTCAACCTGTCCCTCTCTGACATGGGCTCCATCTGCACCACCGTCCCCAAAGCCATGCACAATTCCCTTTGGGACACCAGAACCATCTCCTACTCAGGATGTGCTGTACAGCTGTTTTTCTGTCTCTTCTTCATATCAGCAGAGCTTTCCCTCCTGACCATCATGTGCTACGACCGCTACGTGTCCATCTGCAAACCCCTGCACTACGGGACCCTCCTGGGCAGCAGAGCTTGTGCCCACATGGCAGCAGCTGCCTGGGCCAGTGCCTTTCTCTATTCACTGCTGCACACAGCCAATACATTTTCACTGCCCCTGTGCCATGGCAATGTCCTGGGCCAGTTCTTCTGTGAAATCCCACAGATCCTCAAGCTCTCCTGCTCCAAATCCTACCTCAGGGAACTTGGGCTCATTGCAGTTAGTGTCTGTTTAGCTTTTGGTTGTTTTGTGTTCGTTGTTTTCTCCTACGTGGAGATCTTCAGGGCTGTGCTGAGGATCCCCTCTGAGCAGGGACGGCACAAAGCCTTTTCCACCTGCCTCCCTCACCTGGCTGTGCTCTCCCTGTTTGTCAGCACTGGCACATTTGCCTACCTGAAGCCCTCCTCCATCTCCTCCCCAACCCTGGATCTGGCCCTGTCAGTTCTGTACTCGGTGGTGCCTCCAGTACTTAACCCCCTCATCTACAGCCTGAGAAACCAGGAGCTCAAGGCTGCAGTTTGGACACTGATGAGTGGACCATTTAGGAAACATTAAACTGGTTGCCAATATCTGCATATGTCTTGAAATAAAAGTAATGTTTAATACTTCTTGTTGGATTGGTTATTTTTTTTTGTTCTGTTTTCATTTTTTAATATTCTCCCTAAACCAAGGCCATTTTTTCTGCAATTTCTTATTTTGCCTCTCCAGAATTCACTGTGGCCTCAGACTGTGTCAATGAGGAGCTGGTCTCTTGGTGGCTTTAAAGGAGATAAAGGATCTCCCAGTAGAGTTTTCATGGGAGATCCCCTTATGTTTCTTTCTCTGGAGCGGCAGCAGCAATGTCTGTGTGCAGAGCTGGGGGCAGATCAGTGCTGGCCCCGCAGCTGTGCCCAGCAGCAGCAGCACTTAGTGTTGCCAGTGCTGCTGCCGTGGCCCTGCCCCACTGCCCTGGTGGCCCTGGTGTTGCTGTAGGGCCTGAGTGCTCTCGGGGCCGGGCACAGCCCTGGGGGTGGCAGTGCCGGGGCTGCAGCAGGGACAGGCCATGGGCACTGCTGGGGCAGCGCTGACACCTCAGCCCAGGCTCTGTGGGCTCCAGGCTCCTTGCCCAGGCTCTCTCAAGAACACACCCAGGCCAATGCTCAGCACAGAAAAGTCCCATGAGCAGCCCATTGCTGTTGGTGTGGAGACATGATCCAGAAGCACAAATGCCATCAGGCTCTGGGGCCAGCAAGGGCTGGGGGACACCAGGGAAACCATTCAGCTTTGTCCTGGCCTCTGCACTCAGCCAGAAAGTTTGTTCCCATCAGCTGGGAGTTTCCTGTGCCACTGCAGACGCTGTTGCTCAGAGCCAGGGCTGCCTGGCCGCCACTCCCAAACTGCCATCAGCATTTCCTTGGCTTCATCTTTGCTTTCTTTACTCTTCCTTGGTCCAGATTTCTTCCCATTGCCCACCCCTGTTCCCTCCCCTGCAAACAGCCCATCCCGGTTTGCCCTTTCCTCTCTGGCCCCACTCCCCATTGCAGTTCCTGACTTGGCACCATTGGAACGTCCCTTGGGCAGCAGGATCATCCTACAAGTGCTGCAGGAATTGTCTGCAGGCTCCTGCACTGCCTGGTGCTGCTCCCTTGCCAGAGGCACCCCAGGCCAGGAGAGCACATCTGGGCTGCTGTGTCTGCCTCTGGGGATCCCTGTTCTGGGCAGTGAGGAGGAGCTGCAGAGGCTCTGCAGGACTGACAGGATGGGCTTTGGGGCTGGCACGAGAAGCTGAGGGACCTGGGCTGCTGGAGCTGCTGAAGAGGAGGCCCAGTGCTCATCCCAGTTCATGCTCCAAGGGTGGTTTCAGAGAATCCCAGAGTCAGCAAGGTGGGAAAAGACCTTGGAGGTCATCAAGTCCAACCTGTGCCCTGACACTGCCTTGTCGCCCCTGGGCCTCCTCTTCTCAGGGATAAACAACCCCAGCACCCTCAGCCACTCCTCAAAGCTCTTGTGTTCCAGACCCCTCCCCAGCCTTGTTGCCATTCTCTGGAAGTGCTCCAGCCCCTTGATGTCCTTCTTAAATTGGGGGCCAGAACTGGACACAGCATTTAAGGGGCTGCCCAACCAGTGCTGAGCACAGGGGAAGAATCCCTGCCCTGCTCCTGCTGGCCACACCATTCCTGATCCATAGGAGTTACATGCATGGGATGAGGGAAATGGTGGGGAGGAGGTGTGGGAAAAGTCTGTTTGACTGTCAGCCATGAAAGGTCTTGATTTTCATACATGTTCAGGATGCATTAGAAGGTTCTGGGGGTTAATACCAACTGGACATTGCTAATATCAATCCATAAACAGGAAAAGAAAACAGGACAAAACAGTTCTTTTTTTTTTTTTTTCAATATAGTAGTTTCACTTTTAATACACTTGTGAATTAACAACAGAAATATTGAAAACTTAGATTTTTTCCGTGGGGCTTGTATTGTTCCAGTGTTTTGAGCAAATGTTTATGAGCTTTTCTCACTGAATTCCTGAAATGACGTGCTGAAGAAAGAAAAAGCCTCTGGAGGAGTAAAATCCAAGTGGCTGAGGATCCATCCCCATCCAAGCAGCAATGAACAGAAATGGGCACAGCTTTGTGGCTGCCCCAGCTTTGGCATGGGCCCTGGGCCTGGAGCAGGAGCAGCTCTTGAGGGCCCCAGGGCCGGGGCTCTTGTGCTGCCCTGGGCAGATGGGATGGCAGCAGGGGCTGCAGAGCTCTCAGCACCTCAGCCCGAGGGGAGCAGGGCAGCCAGGGAGCCTCCTTTGGCCTTGGCCAAGCACCTTCCCCCATGGCTGGGGCTGAGTCCTGTGGCAGCTGCAGCTGCTGCTGTGCCCTTGCCAGGGGCTGAGGCTGTAGGGCAGTGCCCAGAGCAGCCTGGCCTGAGCAGAGCTGTGGGGCCAGAGCTGGCTGGGCTGGGGAGAGGCCCTTAGTGCTGCCCAGAGCTCAGGGCAGCTGGCAGAGCTTGCAGGGAGCTGGGCTGGGCTCAGAGAGCCTGGCCCAGAAACCATCAGTGTCCATCTCAGCCTGGCTGAGCGTGCAGGGACAGCACTCAGGCCAGGCCTTGTGGGGCAGGGCCAGCGCCTGTGCAAGGCATTGCAAACAGGCAAGTGGCCCAGAGAGGAGGCTGCTCTGTGCCCTTGGTGGCATGCACAGAGCAGGGAGGGGGCCAGAACATTTGTCAGCGCCAGCCTCTGTGCCCATACATTGGCAGCCCTGGCGGCTGAGCCCAGCTTTGGCCTGGGCTGAGTTTGGCTGTGGCCCAGCTCCATCCTCCTGCAGGGTTCAGGGCCTATTCCCAGCCATGGCTGGCCCTGGCTGCCTCTCTGCTGGCCCAGGTGCCAGCAGAGGCCCGGGCAGGGCTGTCTGTGCAGCCCCACAGGGGCCACGGGCTCTGCAGGAGCTGGCAGAGGCTGCCCAGCAGGGAGGCCATGGGGCACACAGCCCCAGGGCTGCTGTGGGCACCACGGCACAGGGGCCGTTCCCAGCCGCAATGCTCCTGGCCTGGGCTGGGCCTGCACAGGGGCTGGGCCGCCATGGCTGGGCCAGCACAGGGCCACAAAGGGGCCACGCAGCCGCTGCTGGGGCTGACAGCAAGGCCAGGCACACACAGGCAATTGCTGAGTATGGCCTGCGCTGGCCAGGCCTGACTGTGCCAAAGGCAGAGCTCAGCTGCCCTTGGGGGTTGCAGTCTGACAGTCTGTGAGAGTCTGTCTGAATTTTCCCTCATCTGCCTCACGATTGTCCTTGAGAGACCACTGAAGAAAAGACCCCCCATGTCTATATCTGGCTCTGAAGGAGAAAAGTCACATGCCACGGGCCCTGAGACCTGAAAGCTCAGTGTTGAATTATTGTTTTCACAAGTGTGTTTGCTGTATGCTAAGAAGAGGCACCATGCCCCGTTTGCAACAATAGCAGCTCTGGAAGCTGTCCCAGCTCTCGGCCTGGCAGGACTTCTCCTGAGTTTCAGGTGGTCTCCCACAGAAGACCCTCACCTGTTTTACAACCACTGTGACAGACAGACTGAGATGTAAGAAGATTCTCCATCAAGGACTGAGACATGAAACTCCTTAAAAGGCTCCTCTGCTGCTTCCAAGGACTGGGACTGAAACCCCCAGCCCGGGGAAGGTGTGTGGGGAGGCAAGCTGACCAAAGTGAGATGTTTGCCTGCAGGTTGTGACCACTGGACCGAGAATACAATGGCTCTCGCTTACTGCTAAGAACATAGACTACCTGTTACATCTATCAAGCTCATTTACTGCTGAGAACATGGACTACCTGTTACATCTGTTCCCTATTGTATCTGTTTCCCCCCCCTCACAATTTTCAGTAATAAAATCCTCTGAGTTAGCTAGAGCCTTTGAGATCTCCCCAGCGTAGCAGGCGGACCCTCGGCTGGACTGCACCAAAGGACTTCGTCTCTGCATTGGTAGCTATATCCCCCCTCTCTCTCTCTCTCTCTCTTTCTCTCTCTTTTTCTCTCCCTTAATCCCTCTATCGCATTTTTGCTGTAGTTATTTCAATAAAACTACATTTGTTTTGATTATCACTGCAAACCCCCTTGTACCGTGTTGGTGTTTTGCACTCTGAGATCATTCCTACAAACCATCAGGCCATCTGTCCACTAGGATGGACCCTGACATTAAATTGGCGTCACGGACAGGATTCCAGTAGGCAGAGGGATTTGCAGGCAAATCCCATGCTAAATTGAGCGCTCTGTCTCCGGAATTGGCACAAAAGATCTCTCAGTGCAAAACAGGGGAAACTGTTACTGTCACTACTGTTGCTGACTCTGATACAGGCACTGACACCAACACTGATACTTCTCCTGATCCTGATATTGATGCTGTTACTGATATTGATATTGATATTGATATTGATATTGATACTGTTGTTGTTGTATTTGAGTTGAATCTGAACCTGTTACTGTTGTATTTGAGCTGAATTTGAAACTGTTACTCTTTTTACTGTTGTATTTTGTGTACCTGGACTGTCTAAAAAGGGAAGGGACAGACCTGAAGAAATAAGCTGTGCCTTTTAGACAGATATTGTCCCTTCACCTACACAGGAAGTGACGAGCGGCCAGGCAAAGGCTGAGTGGCTTTTTCCCTGTTCTAGGTTTCTGGTCCCCTCACAAAGAAAACATTTGTGTGTGTGTGTTCATGTGAGTGCGTATCTGTACTGTCTGGGAAGGAAGAGACAAATTTGAAGCAACCTCACAGGGCCTCCCAGACTGATTCTGTCTCTTCAACTAACCAGGGAAGCCAGAGGACAGTGGAAAGGCTGTGTGATTTGTGTAACTTAACTCCCTGGTGTAGCTTTGGTCCCCTCACAAAATTACTAAAAACTTCAGTGCAAAAGGTAAAGCTGAATTTTATGCTCTGCTTGCTAAATACAATGCCACACCTTCTCCGGGGGGGAGAAGAATGGGCAAGCTGCAATTGCTTTAACTTAAAAAGTGTTATTGTTAGAATATCTTCTATGCAACATGAATCAAAATTCAAACTGGGCACAAATAAAACCGTCCTCTGCTCAGTCTTGGGTGCCTGCCTCACAGCAGCCATAGAAACTCGCTTTAAGCGAAAAAGTGAGGAAAATGCTATCATAGACTCCCTTCAAAACCTAGTTGAAGTTTTGCAAAAACAATTGGATGAAGAAAGAAACGTAAATAACTTATTACGGGCTGCCCTGAGAGAGGAACATGTTAAAAATTCACAGAACTCTGATTCCTCAAAAGAAACAGAAGAGAAAGAAACTCCTCACATTAATCAAAATTGCCCTCAAAAAGAATTAGCCCTGATGAAAAATTGCAGGAAACACTGCTGTAATAACATGAAACCTCCAATTAAAACAGACTGCAACTATATCAATAATGAAGATCTTAGCCCGCAAAAAACCACTAAAGAAATCTCATGCACTGCTACTGAATTTACAAAACTTACAAAGCAGTACAGGCTTCTCCCCCAGAAATCTGAAACAGAACACATTTGTCAAGTGTCTCTCACTGGGGGAGATCAGATTCTTTTGTCACAACAAGAAGCCGGTGGGTGCTGAGGACATGGGGTGTTCCTAACAACAGCAGACAGACACATCCCATGGTCCCTGACTCAGCACACTGCTCATTGGGCAGGGGGGCTTAACCCCTTGGAAAGGAGAGACCCTTTGGTCGGTACCCCCGACCAACTCCTGGAAAATATTCACAAAGCTGGCTGCCTGCAATTGATTCATGAAAATAAATTAATTCCTGGTTTTGAATCTCCAATCCAATCACCTGTAAAGCCTGAAATTATGAGCTCTTTAACTCAAGGGCTTCCAGGAACACTTAAACTTATAGCAATTCTCCTCCAGAAAACCATAGTAGCTATGTCTCCTACAGAAAGACCAGATAAACTTCTTAGTAACCAGAATAACCCTTTTGTTCCCCTTTATGACTTGCTGAGAAAAATAATAAAGTGGGATCGGACTTCTTCTCAGAAGAAAATATTGCAATTGCTGATTCTTGAAGGGACAGCTCATCAAGCACAGGACCCTATCCATCCTAGAGACCCCTTTCAGGTGGAGTGGGGATTTGTCTCCTCACAGCCTTCAGTACACATTTGGCAGCGGGGTCCCGAGGGTCTGACAAAGCCTGCTGGTTTTTATTCCTGTGGTTTCAAAGATACTGAGAAAAGGTACACTACCTGGGAAGGGGGAGTGTTTGTGGTTGGCTTGGCTCCCAGGGAGGTGGAGGAGAACTGGGCAATCCAAGAAACTGGGAGCTTGGGTAGCAGCCAAAATAAACCTGCCTCTGTGACTAAAGCAACCCCTCCTCTCTCCACCGCTTCTGCTAACAGAGAGGAACAGGACAATGCCCAGGTTGGGGAACTGTTAACTGTTTGGAGTATTTTCCAAAGTGAGGGACAGAATTGCTTTCTTGTCTGTTTTAACAACAAGTCCTATGCTATGTTTATATTTGGGTTGCTCCAGGCTGATGCTTTTAAAGGAGCTACAGGAGATAATACTGTTAAAGAAGTGCAAGGATGGTTTGGGATTTTCCTAAAACCACAGGAAATTCAATCTCATAATGTTTCTCTCTTTACTGTCAAAGGTGTGCAGGATTGGGCAGAAGGTGAAAAGATTGAATGGACTTCTCACAGCTCTTACTATAGATGGGGGGTAAATGGGTATTCCAAAATCACTGCTTTTTGCCCAACAGCTCCGAGCACAACTCCTTCACTACAGGGACCAGATGATGATTTCAAGAACCCAGGACCTTACCCTGGAAAACCTGTTTTTGGTGGACTCCCTGCTGCTGTAGGGGAAGTAGCACTGCTGTTCAAAACCTCTCTGACAATTCCATTGTTCTAACCTTTTCTGCCTCTTCGTGGCAGAGTCTGTTGTGTTTACTTTTTCAGAAGAACTCCGAGGGACATGAAGACCTGATAAACCATGATAACACTAGTGATGGACAACAGAAATAATGTTTTCCCTTCCCCTTATGGTAACACCAGGTGATGATATTACACATAACATGTAAATTAATTGAACTTGAATAAATTGGCTGTCACAATTAGAGATTTGATCAAATTACAGCAACCACTGCAGTCATTGGCTTTTGTCAACACACCAGTGGCTGCTATAAAACATATAACCAAACTGGGAGAAGGTAAATGCAAATGATCACAAATTGATAATTGATGTACTTGGTGCTATACAAAACAATGTTTCTTTGGCTCTCAGCTGTATCCAGGCACAATTGTGGATGCAGTCAGTTTCTGCTTCAATTATAAGAGAAGGTGAAGAAGGCACTTTTCCCACTGAAATTTGGAAAATAATTTGGGACAGTGCCACTGACTTTGAAAGAGAATTCCAATCCTGGTGGGACCTGGTGAACTTGACCTATGATCCCATTTTAAATACAGCCACAATTTTTGTGTTAACCATACACAATGCCTCAGCGCATTTGACTTTCCCTGTTATAGCATTAGAACTGAATTACGACGGAGCTATTCTCTCTCTTTCCGAACACAGAGAATGGGCCGTCAAATTGGTGAGATATGGCAAACTGTTAATTTGGAATCTTGTATTGCCCGAGAACAACAAGAGTTCATCTGTGAAAGCAATGCAATCATAGCTCAAGACATTTGTTAGATACAGAGCAAAATATCTGTCATTTTGAGATTTGTCCTAATGAGGCTTTTGAAACAGTTCTTATATACATAGGCAATAGATGTGCATGTTTTAGAAACATTTGTGATTTTGTGCTCATATAAAATGTTATAGTAGATACTAAAAATCATTCAAATTTTTGTGCTTGTAAATTTACTAAGATTTCAGGATGTGATTTTTTCTTGTGAAGCTCCAGTCACTTCTCACTACCTATTGCAATCTAACTACACACTGATTCACAAGCTGATGCCCACTCCTATTGAGATGAATCTTACTTTGATAAGACAACTGCTGCTCTATCCGAACTTTGTTGAGATCCTCGAGAAAATCAAGGAAAGCGGACAGAAGACCCTGGTGACTGTTCATCACAATGTAAGACAGATACATCGTGTCATGGAAAGAGTGAAGAAAGATGCCAAGCACAGGTGGTGGGATACTCTTTTGGGTGGTCTCCTACTGCCGTGAATGTCTTGAACAGTGTGTGTCATCTCATTGTTATCCTTTTGATTTTAATTATGTTTGGTTTTATTTTATCAGCAATCCTAGTCATTATGAATTAGAAGATGGTGAAACAGCTGACAAGATTGACGTCCATAGTTAATGCACATAATTTGGCTGATGTCCCCTGCACTGTGGAAATTCCCAAGACTTTTGATACAAAGCAATTATGAATCAAGCATATATGTTTTAGAGTAATCCTGATTTTCTTTTATAATTTTGTGAAATTACTTTTGATTTTTAGTGTATTGTTTTAGAAAATTATTTTAAAGTTAATGCTTATATTATGATTTGTTTATTACTTTTGCTTTTGATTATTTGTGATTTGTTTTAACCATTTTTTGAAATTGTTATAAAAATAATATTGTTTTAATTAATCAACCATTTGTGAAAATTGTTATGATAATCAATATTAATTATGTTTGTTTATTGTCTCCCTTATCCCCTTTCTTTTACTTATCCTTTCCTTTCCTCCTTTTCTCTTTTCTCTCTCTCTGTCATACTGTCTCTACTTTTCTGGGTATGCTACCAACTTTCGGCAAGACTGATCAGCGACACCCCAGAGCCCTGCTGAAGAAGATCCCTTCAAGACAATCGTGAGTCATGGGGTCGTGTGAGAGTCTGTCTGAATTTTCCCTCATCTGCCTCATGATCGTTCTTGAGAGACCTCTGAAGAAAAGACCCCCCGCCTTCTATATCTGGCTCTGAAGGAGAAAAGTCACACGCCACGGGCCCTGAGACCTGAAAGCTCAGTGTTGAATTATTGTTTTCACAAGTGTGTTTGCTGTATGCTAAGAAGAGGCACCATGCCCCGTTTGCAACAATAGCAGCTCTGGAAGCTGTCCCAGCTCTCGGCCTGGCAGGACTTCTCCTGAGTTTCAGGTGGTCTCCCACAGAAGACCCTCACCTGTTTTACAACCACTGTGACAGACAGACTGAGATGTAAGAAGATTCTCCATCAAGGACTGAGACATGAAACTCCTAAAAAGGCTCCTCTGCTGCTTCCAAGGACTGGGACTGACACCCCCAGCCCGGGGGAGGTGTGTGGGGAGGCAAGCTGACCAAAGTGAGATGTTTGCCTGCAGGTTGTGACCACTGGACCGAGAATACAATGGCTCTCGCTTACTGCTAAGAACATAGACTACCTGTTACATCTATCAAGCTCATTTACTGCTGAGAACATGGACTACCTGTTACATCTGTTCCCTATTGTATCTGTTTCCCCCCCCTCACAATTTTCAGTAATAAAATCCTCTGAGTTAGCTAGAGCCTTCGAGATCTCCCCAGCGTAGCATGCGGACCCTCGGCTGGACTGCACCAAAGGACTTCGTCTCTGCGTTGGTAGCTATATCCCCTTTCCCTCTCTCTCTCTCTCTCTCTTTCTCTCTCTTGTTCTCTCCCTTAATCCCTCTATCGCATTTTTGCTGTAGTTATTTCAATAAAACTGCATTTGTTCTGATTATCACTGCAAATCCCCTTGTACCGTGTTGGTGTTTTGCACTCTGAGATCATTCCTATGAACCATCAGGTCATCTGTCCACTAGGATGGACCCTGACAGACCTGCTGCTTGCAAGGTGCTCTGCTCTTCCTCACATGCTCTCGGAGAGATCCAATACCAGCTGGGAACCTCAGGGTACAAGTGTCACTACCTGTTCATGGGCACACAACTGATGTCTTCCTGGAAAGGGGCACAGGTACATATATTTAGAATACATGTACATTTCATAATATGGAAGCACATTTTTATTATCTGAGTCACCTGAGTACTTTTAAGAAATGGCGAAGTTTTCTCACCAGGAATAGGAATTTCCGTAAGTGTACTGATGGCAGAAGGAGAAATACTGATCTTCCTGTCTATTTCGGTCACCAGTATTCAATCAATTATTTCCTCTCCCTCTTCCATCAGGTGTTTCCAGCTCTCCTGTTTAAATGGCCATGTCTAAGGACATCTCTTCACTAGACCAGATGGATCTATGCCTTTCCCATTGCTCTCGGAATTCCTCTTCCAGATGCTCTCTGGTCATTCAAGTGCCTCTCAATTGACTGGTTTCATGCTTTGAGCAGCAGGGAGTTGCCAGATCTTTCTGATGTTCAAATAAATACCACATTAGTCAACATCATAATTGTGTTTATCACAGAATTGATGATCATTTGTCTTTGACTATAACTGTTCCTGTCTAGAAATCTCTCTGGGATGGTGGGCATGTCAGATGCTGCTGGGACATCCCAGAGAGCTCAGGGAAGAGCTGTGATGGTTATTAAACTAATCAAATGTACAACTTGTGTTTGTTGGCAAGAAACCTTCCTGTGCCTCTGAGTGTCACCAGTCACTGAGCCCAAAGGACACAAACCTGATGAGTTGTGGTTCCCACTGCAGGGGATGCACTTGAACCGGACTTTGGCTCTGCACAGGGGAGCTCTTCATTCCCTTTCTCTCTTTTCCTCCCTCTGGGCATGGAGGAAGCTCCTGACTTCAGCATGTGACTCGTGTGTGCAAAGAGCAAATCTGGGCAGAATCGGGGCAGGGAGGGTTTAGGGAGACCTTGGGATCTGTGCTGGGCACAGAAGGTGTTTTCCATTGCTCTGAGACTGTCTGCTGTGCAAAGTGGATTCAATACCTTGCAGAGGAATGACTTCTGCATTTGATGGAGCTCTGCCTTCCCTTGGCTTTGTTGGCTGACAAGAAATGAACAGCCCTCTGTGTCTCGGGCAGCTCCTTCTCCAAGAAAAGCAGGTGGGAGCTGGAGCCAAGGAGCTGAAAGCTGCAGGTGCAGCCTGGGCTGGAGGGAGCTCAGATTTGCACAAGGCTGCCCTGAGTGCCAGGGCTTGGATGGGGAAATGGTGGGGTGGGGATAGGGACAGAGTCTGATTGATTGTCAGCCATGAAGGGTCTTATGTCGCAGAGAACTTTTATGAAAAATCCTTTCTTTAGGAATTTTCCTCCTGAGAAGCTGAGAGACCTCAGGAACCAAATGTAAACAATGATCATCTGCTGCTGTGGAAGGCAACATGTAGGTCTGTGATTAGTCTCATGTAGTTGTTTGTAATTAATGGACAATCACAGCCCTGCTGGCTTGGACACAGAGCTCGAGCCACAAACCTTTGTTATAATTTCTTTCTTTTCTCTTCTTACCTAAGCCTTCTGATGAAACATTTTCTGCTATTCTTTTAGTATAGTTTTAATGAATTATATATCATAATATAATAAATCAAGCCTTCTGGAACATGGAGTCAGATCCTCATCTCTTCCCTCATCCAAGAACCCTTATGAAAAACGTCACAATCCTGATTTTCGTATCTGTTCCAACTACATGAGGAGGTACTTGGATTCAAAGTCAATTGGAGATTGCTATTAACAGGGGAAAAAAAACCTAAATAGGATCTAAAAAATGTTTTCTCACTGTCTTTTTAAATAGAACATATTCAGTTGAATGCACCTCTGAAATCTCACTTTGTTAACCACACAAGATTTGGAAACTGAAATAAAATTATCCCCAGAGGCTTGGCTTGTTCAGGTGTTCTGAATGTTAATGAGCCCTGGGACACTGAATTCCTGCACTCAAGAGCTGAAGGCTGAACAAGCCTCTGGAGTAGGAAAATTCAGCAGCAGCCTCCAAGGTGCTGAGGATGTCAGCAGCCCCCACTGAGGCCATCCCTGCCCAGAGACCGTGGGGGAATGGGCAGACAAGGAGAGCGTCCCTGGGGCTGGGGCAGCACAACTCAGAGGCACCAGTGGCTCCAGCTGGGAAATGGAGTGTGGAATGTGGCTGGGAAAGCCCTGCCTGGGCTGTGCCAAGCAGGACACACAAGCCCTGACTCCCATCCACTAAAAATCTCTTTTAAGGAGACATTCTAAAGGAATTACAGTTATGTGCTCTGAGTTGAACTCAATGGAGAAGTACCATCAAGAGATTCTTCAGAGCTTAAAACTATAAAACAGCCTTTACTGGGAACTTGACAAAATCAGAGAAACTTTGGCAAAACGTTTATTATGACATTGTTGTTGGTTTGTTTATTCAAGATTTTTCTAATCTTGAGATTTCTTAATTATTGTATTGATGAGTGTGTTGGGTTTTATTGTCAATTAATTATTTATGGGGGTTTTTTTGTGAGATAGGATTGCGAGAAAGGTAAAGTAGGCTTAAAATTTTTAAATGGTAGAAAGAAAATTTTATTAAAAGTAACTAAAAGAAAAAATGTAGTAATATTTAAAATAAGCTCTTTAGAACACTTTTTTTTACAACTTTTTTTTTTACTGACAATGTAAAGAAACTAAACTTAAAATTTCTAGTTATTTACTATTTCTAAAATAGTCTTTTTTTAGTTTACTTTGGGAGAGAAGTTTTTCTTGTTAAGGTTATGGAGATTCTTTTACAAGAGGAAAAAATAGCTTTTTTTCTGGTTCTTAATTTTGTCATGGATAACAGTGGTCTGGGGGACTTTGTTATTGTGAAGTTATTTTTATTGCCAGAAGGTTTTTTACAGCTTGTTGATGGGCCATGTTGACTTATGGGGTATTGTTTTAAAAATAGTTCTTTAAAGGTAAAAGTGTTCATAATTTACTTTTAAAATTATTTTTATCTCTTGGAATACAGATCTTCTCTTGGGAATACTGGATTACTTTTTTTTCCCCTGTTTAAACTTTTTATGTTATTACAGTTATTTTAACAGTTCTTTTCTTTTAGCATGGAGGTTTTTCTTTGATATTCATTTGAATTTTTTTATTAGTTTTATGTATTTTAATGAAAAATAGGTTTTTTGGGATTTAATTTCTTCTTTACTGACTTTGATGGTTTTATGTTTGTTTTTTATATGCTTGTATTTTGTTTTTCTTTTACTCGAGGGAGGACTGAAGTATTGAAAGGATTAACACCTGACCTGCCAGTAGCTTGTGGTTGAAGTTGTGGTTGGGTTAGGATTGGTTTTATGGTTCATTTTTGTGGGGTTTTTTGTTTAACTTTAGTTCTAGGGTTGAATTTGTGTGCGTTGTAGGTTGTAGGAGTTTTTTGTTTTAATTGTCTTGGGGGGAGGGGACTTGATGGTAAGATTTTAATAGCTGTGGCTGGCTTTGTTCTGGTTAGGGGTTTGTAGCCTCTCTTGTTTTCCTGTTTGGTAGTTGTTGACCTTTGTTTTGGTTAGAATGGGCCGATGGGGGGGGCAGGGGGCAGCCTGGGGAGGTGGGAAGGGGCTCAGCCCGTGGCAGAGTTGCTTGATTTGGTTTATTTGGTTTGGTTTGGTTTGGTTTGGTTTGGTTTGGTTTGGTTTGGTTTGGTTTGGTTTGGTTTGGTTGGGTTGGGTTGGGTGGGGTTGGGTTGGTTTGGGTTGGGTTGGTTTGGTTTGGTTTGGTTTGGTTTCGTTTCATTTCGTTTCGTTTCGTTTCGTTTCATTTGGTTTGGTTGAGATGGGGACTGGGGCCAGGGCCTGCTGCTTCTTTGTTGACTGGGAAAAAAAGAGGAGGTTCCTGGCTTTTTTCGTCTTTAACATTTGTGTTTCACAGAGGCGTGTTCAGTATCTTAGTGGTTTAACAGATTTTCAGTTACACAAAAATTTTGTAATATTTTTTAAAATTCTTCTCATGTCAAGCTACAACAGACATTCAACCAACAAAAAACTCTTCTCAAATCATTGACTTGGCCCATTCAACTTCACAAACTCTATGCCTGTTCAATTTAATGTTAATCAAAGTTTGCAAGAGAAACAGAAGAAGAAGACACAGAAAGACAGAAAGACAAAAAAGATACAGAGAGGCAGACACAGAGCTACCAACTCCTGGATTCCAGTGGTGTTCAGATGGAAATTCCAAGAAGAGGTAGGGTCAAGATGTGTGCTTGCCTTGTGGTCAGCCACCAATACCCCTTGATCTTCCTGGGCCCTTCCCCCAGGTGGGCCTTGGGCTCATTTGGTCCCTCAGCAGCTGGGCTGGGGCTGCAGAGGTGGCTGTGGAGCATTGTCTGTGCTGTGCCAGGGACTGGCAGACACTGCTGGGCTGGGATAGAGGCTCTGGGGGAATTGGGGTTCCAGGGCAGGGCAGTGCTGGGGTTCCAGGGCAGGGCAAGGCTGGACCTACCCCTTCTTCCTCCCCCACACATGAAATATTTCCCGCCAACAATCTCCTCCTGTTTGTCACAACAGGCAATGTTGGAGGTGAAATCCCAATTCTGGGCATGGGCACCTGGCCAAGAAGTACAGTTCTTTTCCATAGGAAGGAAAGCACAGAGCCCCAGTGTTTGGAAGGCAGGTGAGAGCCTCAGTAGGCCAAGGCCATCCAGACTTTTCAGAAATGACATATTTTGTCTGGGAGCTATCTTTGGATGTAGGGAATTTTGGAGGTGGAAGTCCAATCTCAGCCATGAGCACCTGGAGAAGCAGGACAATTCTTTCCCATGGGAAGGAAAGTGCAGAGCTTTCCCCAATGTTTTGGAGACAGATGGGAGCTGACCCTTGTAAAACCAATGCAAGACAGACTTGTCCTGGCAATATTCCTATGGGAACAATCCCTGGATATAAGGAAATTTGGAGGTGAAATCTCAGTTCTGGCCATGGGTGCCTGGAGGAGAAGGACAGTTCTTTTCCATTGGGAAGGAAAGCATGGAGCCCCAGTGTTTCATTAGCAGATGAGAAGTGACCCTCAACATGCCAAGGTCAGTTGGACCAGTCAGGGAGTCCATGGGAGGCCAAATCAGTCAGACATGCTCTGTGTCTCCTTGTTTTTAAGAGGCCCCATAATGTCACAATGGTGCCTTGATTCCATGGGGTCCAGCAGTGTCATAATGGACCCTTGGTTCAATGGAGTCGCACAATGTCAAAGTGGCCCCCAGGTTCCAGAGGGCCCCAAATGTCAGAATGGTCCAAATGATTCCATGAGGCCTCGCAGTGTCGCAATGGTCTCTGTGGTTCCCCAGACCCCACAATAACATGTGAGTCTTCTGTTCCATGAGCCCTGAATGTCACAATGGACCTTTGGACCTTGGGGGTTTGCAGAGTCACAATGGTCTCCTTCGACTCAAGAGTGTCACGATGGACGATTGATGACAGGAGGCCCCTCTGTGTCACCCTGGAGCTTTGGTTCCACCCAGCCCTGCAGCGTCACAATGAACCCTAGTTTCAATGGGGTTTAACAATGTCACCATGGCCCCAAGGTTCCATGCATCCCTGCAGTGTCACAATCGTCTCCTTTGGTTGTCCAGTGTCACAATGGAGCACTGATGACACGAGGCCCTGCAGTGTCACAATGGACCTTTGGTTCCATGCAGCCCTGCAGTGTCACAAAGGCCTCTTGGTTTCAGGAGGCCCCACAGTATCATATTGGTGCTCTTGGTTCTGTGGGGACCCGTGGGGTCACAATGGTCTCACTGGTTCCATGAGGCCCCACAGTGTCACAATGCTTTGCTTATTCCATGAGGCCTCATAGTGTCACAATGGTGTTCATGATTCCATGAGTACCCTCAGTGTCACAATGGCCCTTGGTTCCATGAGGTCTTGCAATGTCACAATGGACCTTTGGATCCATGGGGTCTCACAGTGTCACAATGGTCTCGTGGTTCCATGACACCCCAAAGTGTCACAATGGTCTCCACAGTTGCATGAGGCCCCATGGTGTCACAATTGGCCCTTGGTTTTATGGGCCTCTCAGTGTCACAATGGTCCCTACATTCCATGGAGCCACAGTGTCAGTACAGCCCTCTTGGTTCCATGAGGCCCAGCAATGTCACAGTGCTCTCCATGATTCTATGAGACCCCACAGTGTCACAATGTTCTCTTGGTCTCACAGGGCCCCACAGTGTCACACTGGTTCCTTGGTCTCACAGGGCCCCACAGTGTCACAATGGTCCCTTGGTTCCATGGGCCCTGTGCTGCTGCATTCCCCCCTCCCCTTCTCAGGCCACGCTGCCAGCTGAGAAATGCTCCTTGGGCCTTGGCCTTGGCCAACAGCCCCTGGGCTCAGCCCCTCTGCAGCTCATCACAAACACTGTCTGCTCCAGGCACTGCTGCTGCCCAACCAGCTGCTGCTTTCTGTAGGAGCAGCCCTGGGAACTGTTTTTGTTCCCTCTGTGGCACAAGATCCCTGTTCTCACCCTGCCAAAGAAAGCTGTTGATGCCAAGTGCGGCCAGGATGAGCCATTGCTGGGACTGAAGCCCCTCTCTTGGGGCCCTGCAAACAGCGCTCCAAAAGGAGCCCTTGGAGCTCTCCTGGGCCAGCGACTCCCTCTGAGTGGGGCCTCTCCCAGCTGGGAACTCTCCCGTTTGCTGCACTCGGGGATCCCGAACAATGATGGAGCTTTGGCCAATCTGCGCCCCCCTCCCCCCTCCAGGCTCCACCCTTTGCCCGCTGGGGAGATGCCAAAGGATCCACAGGGAGCATTTCCTGCCCTCAGGGGAATTTCTCACAGGTGCCTGGCACTGACTCTTTGTGTCTGTGTCCACACAGGAGTACCTGTGCTGGGGAAATGTGGCAGAAATGCTGCTCCCTGAGGGGCTTGAGTGCCTTGGATAGCTGAGTCAGTCAGGCCTGTAAGTGAGGTTAAGTCACGAAGTCTAAGCTAAGCTAAATGCTGCTAAGAGTTTTTCTTTTGCTAAGTTTTTATGTTGAATATAAGTTAAGTTGAATATTGTTAAGTGTTATTCCTCTGTTAGATTGCTAAGTCATAGGTTTTAAGTTAGGTTAAATACTGTTAAGCTCTGTTCTTTTGCTAAATTGTGAAGTTGAAGGTATCAGTTAAGGTTAAGTCCTGTTAAGTTTGAGCTCTGTTAAACTTTTGGGCCGTATTCCTTTTATCCTTGCCCTCACTATCATTTTCTCACACACACACAGAGGAACAGTTCTCGGTTCATTTCTGGTTTGGTTGCCTGTGGTAGCTAGGGAAGAGGCGCTGCGGAAGATTTCGCGATGTCACGGAAAGCCAGGACCCTCGGTTCCCCATAGATAAGACCCTCAGTTACTCATAGATAAGAAATTAACATAGGAATGTGGTCCCACTAACAATAGGAATGTTGCCCCACTGAAGCCAGTAACTTTCCATCCCTTACCCAGTACTTTTCCATCCCCTACTAACCATAGGTAAGAAGGACAAACCCCTTTTTGACGTAGAGACCCCTAAGACTATAAGACCCCATGAGAAGAAGTAATAAACGCCTTTTGACCGTCCACCACATTGGCGTCTGCGTATGTCATTGGCCCGAACGGCCCTAGAGAGAGGGCTGTCGAGCTGTACCTCAGAACCAGGTCGCCTGCCTTGATCTAGAAGGCAACAGTTGCCTGGATTTGGTTTTGTTGTTCCTTTGTTTCCTTGGTGTGCCTGAAGTGTCCAGTCAGGAGCAGACTAACTCTTGCCAAGGAAATTTGTGCTGCTGTCCCTTAATATTAAATCTGGTTTTTGCTGCTCCCTTGCTGGGGATTTTTTCAGCGCTCTCAAGCCCTTGTTCGTAACAGGGTGAAGGCTCTGGCCCTGGGGGACACGGGGACGCTGCCGTGGGGTCCCTGTCCCCCTGTGCCACCCCCAGGGCCCCGGCCCCCCGTCCCCGATTCAGGCTCTGGGGTCGATCTCGTGGAACATCCTCTGGGGGAGGCTGAGGGGCTGGAGGCAGGGGGACCCAGGGGGACAGGGGACCCCGCTGTGCACGAGCAGGGTTGGACTGCTCTGGGGGGAACTGTGAGGGGGGCCGGGGCAGAGTGACCTCCCCAGTGACCTTACACAGCCCCTGTGATGTCACACATCCTCCTGTGATGTCACACAGCCCCTGTGATCTCACACAGCATCCTGTGATTTCACAGAGCCCCCAGTAATCCCACACAGCTTTTTTGCAATGTCACACTGCCACTTTTGATGTCAGAGCCCACTCGAGCATGTCACAGAGCACCTTTGTGATGTCACAGAGCCAACTCTGAGATGTCAGCCTGGAATGTCAGGAAGTTGCACTGTGATGTCACAAAAGACTCTGTGATGTCAGAAAGCCACAATATGATGTCAGAATCTGTTCTGTGATGTCACCACCTGCTCTATCATGTTACACAGCCACCCAGTGATGTCACAACCCAGTCTCTGATGTCACTGAGCCACCCTCTATGATGGCAGGATCTCCTCTATGGCCACACACCCTACTCTATGATGTCACAGAAGCTCTGTGATAGCACAACTCCCTCAGTGACGTCCCAAAACACTCTCTGTGATGTCATACTGTTATGAGTAGAAAAGTTGGCCATTTTTTTAAAAGGTTGCAGAGTTCACAGGTTGGGCCAGTTGCTGCCAGGGTGGAGTTCTAACTGTTTGTTGTTGTAATCACCTGTTGTTAATAGTTTTTTGTTAACTACCTGTTGTTGATAGTTGGGAATCCCCCTTTTTGTCAAGCGGCACCCTGCTGCTTCCAGGAGGATGGCACCCGGAACAGTTAAGAGGATGGGACAACCAAGTTGGCATGCAAATGACATTGGGGTTGGCATGCAAATGAGGAAGCCCTTCACCAAACCTATCAAAAACCCCTAAAAAGAATGAACCAACATGGAATTGAGGGATCAAAGTGATGTCTAGACGTGAAGAACAGAATCCAGTGCCTGCTAAGACTCTTTTTACCCTCACCGTAACCTAAAAACATGTTGGCTGGAAAGAGGACCTTGAATGTCAAACCAAAAAACTGGGAATCTCCTGGTGCTCTCGTGAGGACAGGAGCCACAGCTCCGCCCGCAGACCAGTGGACACAGCTGCACTTTTCCTCCTACTGTGTGCCACCCCCAAAATACGCATGAGACCTGTCAGTCCTTCCCATGCGAGCTGATTTTTAATAAAGATATTAAAAGGAGAAAGATCTCCTGCCCTATTTATTTCAGCTGGGCGCTTGTCTGGGATAGCCGTGCCTGAAGAGGACATCAGGACTGGGATGGCCGCCCACAGTGGACCTCCAGGACAGCCGGCTATCAGGACCAGAGAAGATCGGCTTGGGACCAGTGACGCAGAGGAGAGCTGGACTGGCGAAAAATATCTGGTGGCGGGAGTAGGGGGCAAGCGAGTGTGTGTGAGTGAGATTAGGGCTGGCAGCTTGGATCCTCAGCCTGAGTGTGGACCCCTTAGTACCGCAGTTCCAAACCCCCGTGAGGGGGCCAGCCAGGAAAGGGGGGAAGCGAGTGGAATCAGCGTGAGTGAGTTGCCTCCTGAGGGGTAAAGAGGGCCCCCCACCGGGCATGTGGAGGAAATAGTGTGTGAGTGGCACACACCCCAAAAGTCCTGACAGGGGGATGTAATCACAAGTTGCGAGAAGGATTCGGGCAAGCCCACAAGTCCTGCAGGCAAATTAAGTCCTTACAAAGGAGATCAGGCACGAGTCTCGGCAGGGAAAGACAGGATCTCAAGTTTTTGAAGTCCTGATACATAAGTCCTAGCATTAGAGAAATTACGCAAACTAGAAATTAGACATTTCTTTTCTTTTAAAGTCCTGAAGAAAGGGATCAGGCAAATCTGAAGTTCAGTGGAGGAAGCAGAGACTCCTCAAATAAGATTTTTCTTGAGTCACCTTTTAGTACATTCTTTGCGAGTAGAGGTAGCTTTGTGATTTTTTTCTGTTGAGACCGAAAAAATGGGAGGATGTAATAGTAAGAAGAGAGGCAAAAGACTGAGGAATATACCCTCCTTATAGTCCCTTAGGTAAACTGCTAGAGAGATGAGATTCTAGAGAGGCCATGGAGGGATTAGATAAGGTCAAGATTATTCATTACTGTGTAGAAGTCTGGCCAGAGTTAGATGTGCAAGGAGGATGGCTGTGGTATAGGATAAAAGACAAGTGGATGTGTCAACAGCTGAGTCACTATCTGACAGCTCGAGGAGATACTTATCCCGAGCAATTATTGTACGTGGCTGGTCGGCTAAAGAGTGCTATTGGGGATGAAGGTGTGTGAATTTGTAGGGTGCAGAGGAAGAAAGAGGGACTGAAAGAGGGGATGCTGGAGTTCGAGAGAGTAGTAAAAGGTGGGACCTCCTGGACTACTGGCCTCCCGATTCCCCTCCACCTTATCATCCTCTTCCTCAGGCACCTCAATTGGCAGATCCAGCTTTTCCCCCGGCTGCCATCCCATTCCTGCCTCCTCTAATTCCTTCTTCTACCTCTTTGGCTTCCTCTGTGGTAGACCCGGTATGTCCCCTGGTGGCCACTCCCTCACCACCCCCTTTGGTTCCTCCAGTGGCTTCTGCACCACCACGAGTACATACTCCACCTGTTTCACTCTCCACCCCTTCTTCAGCTCCACTTAACATGCACTCAAGCTCTTCTCCCCCTCCTACTGCTGTCCCTTTACCTCCTCCTAACTGGGACACAAGTGTTCTCCCAGGTCCAAAACAAAGAGATGTGAGAAAACTCCTAGGCATGTTTGGATACTGCAAGTTATGGTTAGATCAATACACACAAAGTGTAAAATTTTTATACAGTAAGTTAGTAGGTCCAGACCCCATAATTTGGAAAGCAGAAGACGATCAACAACTGGAGAGCTTAAAAGACAAGTCATCTTCTGCCCCGGTCCTAAGCTTACCAGACCTCAGGAAGTGCTTTGATCTGTTTGTAAGTGCTGAAGAGAGTATAGCCTACGGTGTACTAACTCAAGAGTGGGGAAGCTGCAGGAAACCTGTGGCTTACATCTCCAAGTTGTTGCATTCGGTGGCTAGAGGCTGGCCAGTTTGTATACAAGCAGCAGCAGCAACCACAATCCTGATAGAGGAGACCCAAAAATTGACCTTATAAGGAAAAATTGAAGTACATACTCCTCACAATCTTAAAACAGTGCTGAACCAGAGAGCTCAGCAGTGGCTAACCAATGCAAGAATATTAAAATATTAAATAATACTGATGTACACAGATGATTTAGAATTCATCACATCACATGCCCTCAATCCAGCACAATTCCTTATGGGAGAGCCTATAGAAAATTTAGAACATGATTGTCTTGAATTGATTAACCTTCAAACAAAAGTAAGAGAGGATTTAGAAGATCAGCCTCTAGCAACTGGAAGAATCTTGTTCATAGATGGCTCCTCAAGGGTAGTAGATGGAAAAAGAGCTTCAGGTTATGCCATCATAGATGGAGAAATTTTACAAATTGATGAAAAAGGGAAACTACCCCAAAACTGGTCAGCCCAAAGTTGTGAAATATATGCCCTGAAAAGAGGATTAGACTTACTGGAGGGAGACCAGAGAACCATTTATACAGATTCCCAGTAAGCATTTGGGATAGTTCACACATTTGGGAAAATACGGGAGGAGCCTGGATATCTAAGCTCAAAAGGAAAAAGCTTGACCATGGGAACCTGGTCAAGTCCGTATTAGAATCATTACAGAAACCAACAGAAACAGCAGTGGTCCATATGAAAGAGCACCAAAAAGGAGACAATTTTGAAGTTAGAGGAAACCAACTGGCTGATCAGATAGCAAAGCAAGAGGCTTTAGAACCAGGGGATCCAGTGAAAGTTTTTAAACCAGAGGCCTCACCTGACAGGGGAGAAAGAAGAGAGGAACCCATATTTAGTGAAAAAGAACAGGAAGTTATAAAAGATTTAAAGTTACACCAAAGGCAACCAGGGGAGTAGTTAATCTCGGATGGATGGGTGTTTTTAAACAAACACTTGTTCAGACAGTGCTAACAGTATTACATAATTGACCCACTGGAGAGTCCAAAGACTATGTGATCATTTCCTAAGAAATAACCTAAGCATAAGTGTAAATGACCTAGCAAAATCAATTACAAAAGAGTGTTTAATTTGTCAAAAAGTGAACCAGAATGTTATGAGAAAAGTAGCAGCCAGAGGGAGGGAATTAGCTCTGTTGAAGATTGCAATGCAAGATGTTTTCAATTACCATCTGTATGGCAGATTATCTTTTGTCAAGTGGGCAGTTTGCTTTATTTCTCTCTTTGAGTGACCACATTCACACCTCCCTTGGGAGGGGACATCTGCTGATAACAGACTACTGATTGTCACGGCATTACTGATAAGAATTATAACATCCCCTTGTGAGATGCTCTGCCCAGAGGGAGGAGCCAAGCATTGCTACCCAGATATAATCCAGAGATTTTGAGACACCAGCACATCTTTCTCCACGGGATTCCCAGAGGAACAGCAGCCATCTCTTCTTCCACTGAATCTTCAGAGGAAGAATACATCCTTCTCTACAGATCCCCCTTGCTCCAACAGAACCACACCTGATAATTCAGGAGGACTGCAGCCACATTTCCAATAGGACTGCCACCAACACCCTGACCCACAGGGTGTCAGGTTGGGTTCTGGACTCTCTCAGTGTTGTTCTAGTGTACTGCATTGTTTATTTTATTCTTTTTTTTTTTCTTTTCCCTATTAAAGAACTGCTATTTCCTGCTCCCATATTTTTTCCTGAGAGCCCCTTATTTAAAATTTATAGCAATTCAGAGGGGTGGGGAGGGTTACATTCTCCATTTCAGGGAAGGTTCCTGCCTTCCTTAGCAGACTCCAGTCTTTCCAAACCAAGACAGATTTTGGCGCCCAACATGCAGCTAGAGGGCACAGAAACAAAAAGGGAATAACAGTTCTTGAATAATCTAATAATTTGTGTGTGTGCCGCTATAGAAACCTCATTAAGCGACACCATGTGGTCCAGCTTGCCCTGGTTTGGGTGGCACGTGATTGTGGCTGTATTTCTCCCATTTGTAGGCCCTTATCTAAACATGGGTCCAATAACCAAGGCTACTGTGTCTGTTATCCGGTTTGTTTTATGGGTGAATAAGGTGAGGAATTCATGGATTTTTAACTTCCTCTGGAAAGCAGGCACATGGATTCACAGCTATCACACACTAACAGTATGGTTTTGGGGTTACTTTAATAATGGCAACTGCTGTAAGGAAATGACACTGGGCGAAATCTTCTCCCAACCCTTTAGCCATTCCTTTGGGTTCACCCCACCAGTTTTTGAAGGGTTCAGTTCCACTCTGAATATTAATTATATCATACAGTGGCTAGTGTTGCTGATAAGCCTGTTCTATTTAGCATTTAGAGAGAAGGGGTGACTAACCTGGATAACCACCCTGACACCAACCCCAGAACCTAACACGCCACCAGAGTCTAGGGATGCTGCTGCCCCAGAGCCTGACCCTGCCCCACAGCCCACCCCAGATGTGAACTACCCAGATTGGGTGGGGGGTCTGGTGAAGGAGATACATGAGATGGGCCAGATGCTGAAGGAATACACTTCCCCAGCTGGTGAGGAAACCTCTCCCTGCCTTGAAGAGGGAAAGTCTAATAGTGCAGCAGTGGAACCCACAGATGTTACAACTGTCCAGGTTCCAGCTGAATTGCAAAGGCATTTACAGCCAGCAGCAGTTGCCCCTCTAGAAACATGGAGATCTAAGATGAAAGCAGAGCGCCCAGATAGGGGAGGGCCCTCACAAGCCACCGGGGAGCCAGAGGTTGTAATCATCACCGAGTCCCTGATGTACGAAAGTCTCTGTAATCTGTATAAAGACATTGTACGACAGGGATGTGAGGTTTGTACAACCTGGCTACTTCAGGTCTGGGAAGTTATGGGTACAGGTGTCCAGCTGGATGGTGGTGAGGCAAGGAATTTGGGACTCTTGACCCAGGACTCAGGTATCAATCAGATTTTTGTAAGGGAGCCAGGGTCCCTTTCTCTCTGAGAGTGGCTTTTAATGAGTGTCAGAGAGAGGTTTGTCCACAGAGAAAGAATGCAGGAGCGCCACCATAGAATGTGCTGGAAGACCCTTGAGGAAAGGATCTAACAGCTGAGAGAAGTGGCAGAATTATTGGAGATACTCTTTGAAAGGGATGGATAGCATGATAATGACCCCAACAAGGTCAGGTGCCAAGGGCAAATGTTGTGGAGCCTGGCAAACCTGGGGCCATCAAAATACCCCACCTTTATTGCAATAATTAATGCCCATATTAACCAAAAGACAGTGGGTTCTGTCACCAACAAGCTTAGAAACTGTGAGAGTGTGATCAATGACCTCATGCAGGATTATGTCTCTGCTGTTATTAAGGACCACAGAGGGAGATGAGCGAGGAGGTGAGGAGGAACAGTTCCCATATGGCACCAGTGCAAATCACAGGCTGCAGTCACGGCCCAACATTCCCCAGCTAGAGAGAGAGAGGGTACACCGTACGGGCTGACCTGTGGTTCTTCCTTCATGACCATGGGGAAGACATGGGAATGTGGGATGGGAAACCCACTTCTGTCCTGGCAGCACGGGTGCGTCACCTCAAGGAGGGAAACACCAACCAAGAGAGTTCCACTAAAGTGAAGGTAGCCTCAGCCTCCTGTGACCGAGCTGCCAGGTATAATCTGTCAGATCCCCTTGAAGGAACCTCTAGTATGTATGCCCAGGAAAGAAATGATAACCAGGGCTAGGGGGACACTGACTCTAGCCAGGAAGAGGCACAGCAAAAACAGATCTTCTGGATTGTGTGAACCCGATGGCCTGGCACATCAGAGCCACAAAAATATGACGCCTTATTTGATACTTGTGGCATTCACATTTTCTGAAAAATTCTGTCGCCCAGGATTTTTCTCCTGGGAAGCGGAGAAGTCTCAAAGAAAAAGGAAAACACTAATTATCTCATTTTCTTCTCCTGTGTTTTGTTCCTTTGGAATGTGTTTGGAGATTTTTTATCAACAGGTGATTGTTTCATTGGTTTCTGGTGTGTTTTCACTCATTGGCCAATTAGGGCCAAGCTGTGTCAGGACTCTGAAGAGAGTCACGAGTTTTCATAATTAGCTTTTTAGCATTGTGTAAGTATCCTTCCTGTACTCTTTAGTATGGTTTAGTTTAGTGTTCTTTAATATTATATAGTATCTTAAAATAATAAATTAGCCTTCTGAAAACATGAGGTCAGATTCATCATTCCTTCCTTCATCGGGGTACCCCACTAATACAATGTGTGCAGTGTACCCTGATGCCACCAGGACATGTGGGGGCAGAACATGTTTCTGTTGCTGGGGTGAGGGGGGATCACAGCAATTGACCCTATTGGGAGCCCAGGTGAGCCTGACTGGGAAGAAATGGCAAAAACATCCTATTGTGACTGGCCCAGAGGCCCTGTGGATTCTGGGCATAGACTTCCTCTGGAAAGGCTTTACAAAGACCCAAAGGGACTCAGGTGGGCCTTCAGAATAGCTGCTGTAGAGGTAGAGGACATTAATCAATTAAACATCTTGCCTGGACTATCAGAAAACCCATCTGCAGTAGAAATCCTGAGGGTGGCAGAGCAACAAGTGCCAATTGTCACCAATTACACCGCCAGCAATATTGAACAAATCGAGATGCCGTGATCCGATCCACAGAATGATCCATGAGCTGGAGAGCCAAGGGGTTGTCAGCAAGACCCACTCACCCTTCAACAGTCCCATCTGGCCTGTGCACAAGTCTGACAGAGAATGGAGATTGACTGTGGACTATCGTGCATTGAATGAAGTGACTCCACCACTGAGCGCTGCTGTGCCGGACATGCTGGAACTCCAGTACGAGCTGGAGTCCAAGGCAGCAAAGTGCTTTGCCACTACTGACATTGCCAACTCATTTTTCTCCAGTCCTCTGGCAGCAGAATGCAGGCCTCGGTTTGCTTTCACCTGGAGGGGCATGCAGTACACCTGGAACCGACTGCCCCAAGGGTGGAAGCACAGCCCCACCATCTGCCATGGACTGACCCAGGCTGCACTTGAAAAGGGTGAGGCTCCAGGACACCTGCAGTGCATTGAGGACATCATTGTGTGGGGGAACCTGGCAATGGAAGTGTTTGAGAAAGGAGAGAGGATCATCCAGATTCTGCTGGAAGCTGGCTTCACCATGAAGAAGAGCAAAATCAAAGGACCTTCCCAAGAGATCCAGTTCCTGGGAGTGAAGTGGCAGGATGGATGGTGTCAGATTTCCACTGAGGTCATCAGTAAGATGCCGACAACGTCTCCATCAACCAGCAAGAAGGAAACACAAACTTTCCAAGGTGCCATAGGCTTTTGGAGAATGCATATCCAGATCGTGAGCCCTCTATACCTGGTCACCCACAAGAAGAACGATTTCCACTGGCCCTGAGCAGCAACAAGCCTTTGTCCAGATCAAGCAGGAGATCGCTCATGCAGTAGCCCTTGGCACAGTCAGGACAGGACCAGAGGTAAAGAACGTGGTCTACTCTGCAACCGGGAACAATGGCTTGTCCTGGAGCCTTTGGCAGAAGGTGCCTGGGGAGACTCGGGGTCGACCACTGGTATTTTGGAGTCGTAGCTACAGAGGCTCTGAAGCCAACTACACTCCCACAGAGAAGGAAATCTTGGCTGCCTATGAAGGAGTCCAGGCTGCCTCAGAGGTAATAGGCTCTGAAGCACAACTCCTCCTGGCACCTCAACTACTGGTGCTGGGATGGATGTTCAAAGGCAAGGTTCCTTCCACTCACCATGCCACCAGTGCTACATGGAGCAAATGGATTGCTGTTATCATACAGCGTGCCCATATAGGTAAACTGATTTGCTCTAGTATTTTTGAGGTAATTACAAATTGGCCTGAAGGTGAACATTTTGGTGTCACAGACGGAGAACAAGAACCAGTGACACAGGCAGAAGAAGCTCCTCCCTATAACCAACTGCCACCAGAGGAAACAGGCTACACTCTTTTCACTGACGGTTCCTGTCGCATCGCAGGGATGAACCGGAAATGGAAAGCAGCCGTGTGGAGCCCCGCATGACAGGTTGCACAAGCTACCGAAGGAGAAGGTGGATCAAGCCAACTTGCTGAACTCAAAGCTGTTCAACTGGCCCTGGACATTGCTGAGAGAGAGAAGTGGCCAAAGCTCTTCCTCTACACTGATTCATGGATGGTAGCCAATGGTCTGTGGGGTTGGCTGGAAAGGTGGAAAAAGGCCAATTGGCAACATAGAGGAAAACCAATTTGGGCTGCTGAAGAGTGGAAAGACATCGCTACCAGGGTAGGGAGGCTACATGTGAAAGTCCACCATGTAGATGCCCATGTACCCAAGAGTAGGGCCAATGAGGAGCACCAAAACAATGAGCAGGTAGACCAAGCTGCAAAGATAGGCGTGTCCAAAATAGACCTAGATTGGGAACATAAGGGAGAGTTATTCCTACCTCGATGGGCCCATGATGCCTCAGGCCACCAGGGCAGAGATGCCACCTATAAGTGGGCACGAGACCGAGGAGTGGATCTAACCATGGACAGTGTTGCTCAGGTTATCCATGACTGTGAGACGTGTGCTGCCATCAAGCAGGCCAAGCGAGTGAAGCCCCTCTGGTACGGTGGGCGGTGGTCCAAGTACAAGTATGGGGAGGCCTGGCAGATTGACTCCATCACACTGCCCCAGACACGCCAGGGTAAGCGCTACGTGCTGACCATGGTGGAAGCCACCACTGGATGGGTTGGAAACCTACCCTGTGTCTCATGCTACAGCCTGGAACACCATCCTGGGCTTTGAAAAGCAAGTTCTGTGGAGACATGGCACCCCTGAGAGGATCAAGTCAGACAACGGGACTCATTTCAAGAACCACCTTATCAACACCTGGGCTAGGGAACATGGCATTGAGTGGGTGTACCATATCCCCTACCATGCACCAGCTGCAGGAAAAGTGGAGAGGTACAATGGACTACTAAAAACCCAGTTGAAAGTTCTGGGTGGGGAATCTTTCAAGAATTGGGAGCAGCATTTAGCAAAGGCCACCTGGTTAGTTAACACCCAAGGTTCTACCAACCGAGCAGGTCCTGCCCAGTCTGAGTCCCTGAATGTAACAGAAGGAGACAAAGTCCCAGTGGTACATATCAGAGGTTTGTTAGGGAACACTGTGTGGATCAATTCTGCTTGGAGTACAGACAAACCCATTCGTGGGGTTGTCTTTGCTCAGGGACCAGGTTGCACATGGTGGATAATGCAAAGAGATGGAACAACACGATGTTGTTGTTCAGGGAGATCTGATTGTGGGGTAAGAATGATATGCAATATCACTGTTCATTGGATGTTACTGCCATTGTCTGTACATTAAACCATACAGACATGAGATAGAGGGAAATGTGTAAGTGTTGAAGGTCTGAGCAAGTGATAGATGGAGCTTTAGGTGACTAAAGTGAAAAGGGGGAATCCTGCAGCTCTGTAATATAGGGCCTGGATTCAGTGGTCCAGTGTGGGGATGTGATGAAGGCATGATGGGTATTGCTTGTAATTTTGGGGAAACAGATGGAAATTTTGTATGAATAATGCATGATGTGTTGTAGTATGTTGATGATACGGGGATAAGGGGTGGAATGTCCTGGGGTGACGTTATGATGCTTGTATCCCCATTCATCTGTTCTGTGCCTTTAAGACCGGCTCTGAAGAGTGGAAGTTTTGTTTGGGTTTCTCTTATCAGGGACAAAGAGTTGAGCAGTACATAGGGCTGTTTTTTGCTTCTTGCTTTCAGCTTGCTGCTTTGCTTGCTCTCTTTTCTGCTCTCGCTTCTGCTCTGCTTTGGCCTCTGCTTATTAGCTAGCTCTAGCTAAACAGTCCAAATTCCTTCCTGGACTGTTCCTCCTCTCCTGTTTCTCTGACCATCTTGAACCTGCTCCAGACTGGGACCCGGGAACACCGAAGGTTTGCCTGCAGCAGCTGCCCCAGCACCGGAGGGACTGAGAAAAGAGCAACCATCCCCGAAAGAGACTTTCTGATTTTTGTCATCTTTCTCAAAGTGGTGTCATCGGGTATTGTTCATTTTGTGTGCTGGGGGGTGCTGTGCCTGAAATAAACAGGTTCTTTCCACCTCTCTCCAAGGAATTTTTTCCCGAACCGGTTGGGGGGAGAGGCCGTGTGGGTTTTGCTTTCTGGAGGGGCCCCCTTTGCAGATTCTTTAACAAATTTGCCCTAAACCAGGACAGTCCCCAAGGTCCCCAACATCCCCAGTGGCCCCAATGTCCCCAAGGTCCACAACCTCCCCAGTGCCCCCAATGTCCCCAAGGTTCCCAAGGTCCCCAGTGCCCCAACATCTCCAATGTCCCCAAGGTTTTCCAATGTCCCCAAGGTCCCCATCACCCCAACATCTCCAATGTCCCCAGTGTCCCATCACCCCAACATCTCCAGGGTCCCCAATGTCCCCAATGTCCAAACATCTCCAATGTCCCCCAGGTTTTCCAATGTCCCCAAGGTCCCCATCACACCAACATCTCCAATGTCCCCAGTGTCCCATCACCCCAACATCTCCAAGGTCCCCAATGTCTCCAACAGCCCTAACACCCTCCATATTCGCAAGGTCCCCAAGGTCTCCAAGGTCCCAAACATCTCCAGTGTGCCCAAGGTCCCCATCATCCCAATGTCCCCAGGGTCCTCAAGGTCCCCATTGCTCCAACATCCCCAATGTCCCCAGAGTCCTCCATACTCCCAAGGTCCTCAAGGTCCCCAACATCTCCAATGTCCCCAAGGTGCCATCACCCCAACATCTCCAATGTCCCCAAGGTCCCATCACCCCAACATCTCCAAAGGCCCCAACACCCTCCATATTCCCAAGGTCCCAAAGGTCCCCAACATTCTCCAATGTCCCAAAGCCCCAATGTCCCCAAGGTCCCCAATGTCCCCATTGCCCCCAAAGGTCCCCAACGTCTCCGAGGTCCCCGAGGCCCCATCACCCCAGCATCTCCAACGTCCCCAATGTCCTCCATATTCCTGAGGTCCCAAAGGTCCCCAGCTGTCTCCAATGTCCCAAGGTCTCCAATGTCCCCAGTATCCCCAAGGTTCCATCACCCCAACATCTCCAATGTCCCAAGGTCCCCATCACCCCAACATCTCCAAGGTTCCCAATGTCCCCAAAATCCCAAAGGTCCCCAACATCTCCAATGTCCCCAAGCTCCCCAAGGTCCCCAAGATCCCCATCACCCAACATCTCCAATGTCCCCAAGCTCCCCAACATCTTCCATGTCCCAAAGGTCCACAACATCTCCATGATTCCCAAGGTCCCCATCACCCCAACATGCCCAATGTCCCCAAGGTCTCCAAGGTCCCCAACATCTCCAATATCCCCAGTGTTCCAATGTCCCCATCACCCCAACATCTCCAATGTCCACATCACCCCAACATCTCCAGTGTGCCCAAGGTCCCCATCATCCCAATGTCCCCAAGGTCTCCAGTGTCCCCATCACCCCAACATCTCCAATGTCCCCAGTGTCCCACCACCCCAACATCTCCAATGTCCCCAGTGTCCCATCACCCCAACATCTCCAGGGTCCCCAATGTCCCCAATGTCCAAACATCTCCAATGTCCCCAATGCCCTCCATCATCACAATGTCCCCAGGGTCCCCAATATCCCCATCACCCCAACATCTCCAGTGTCCCCAGTGTCCCAATGTCCAAACATCTCCAATGTCCCCAAGGTTTCCAATGTCCCCAAGGTCCCCATCACCCCAACATCTCCAAGGTCCCCAATGTCCCCAACGGCCCCAACACCCTCCATGTTCACAAGGTCCCCAAGGTCTCCAAGGTCCCAAACATCTCCAGTGTGCCCAAGGTCCCCATCATCCCAATGTCCCCAGGGTCCTCAAGGTCCCCATTGCTCCAACATCCCCAATGTCCCCAGAGTCCTCCATACTCCCAAGGTCCTCAAGGTCCCCAACATCTCCAATGTCCCCGAGGCCCCATCACCCCAACATCTCCAATGTCCCCAAGGTCTCAAATGTCCTCAGTATCCCCAAGGTCCCATCACCTCAACATCTCCAGTGTCCCCAACGTTCTCCAATGTCCCCAAGGTCCCCAAGGCCCCATCACCCCAGTGCACCTGATGTCCCCAGTGCCCCCGATGTCCCCAAGGTCCCAAAGGTCTCCAACATCTCCGATGTCCCCAAGGTCCTCAAGGTCCCCATTGCCCCAACATCTCCAATGTCCCCAGTGTTTTCCAATGTCTTTAATGTCCCATCACCCCAACATCTCCAATGTCCCCAACATCTCTAATGTCCCCAAGGTCCCAAAGGTCCCCAACATCTCCAATGTGCCCAACAACCTCCATATTCCCAAAGTCCCCAATGTCCTCAAGATTCCCAAGGTCTCCAACATCTCCAACATCTCCAAGGTCCCCAGTGTCCCCAAGCTCCCCAAGGTCCCCAAGATCCCCATCACCCCAACATCTCCAACATCTCCAAGGTCCTCAAGGTCTCCAAGGCCTCCTTACTCGTGTCCCCTCTCCCCCAGGCTCGTCCCCGGTGTCCTGCCACCCCGTCCTGGTGGGTGACGCGCTGCTCCTGGTGGTGGCCCAGCTGCCCCGGGTGTTCCGGTGGGGGGCCAGTGGCTTCGCACCGCACGCGGACATCCCGCACAGGGACATCCCGCACATCCCACACAGGGACATCCCGCACGGGGACATCCCGCACAGGGACATCCCGCACAGGGATGTCCCGCACAGGGACATGTGGTTATGGGGGTCCATCAGGGTTATGGGGGTCCATCAAGATCATGGGAGTAACCAGGGTCATGGTGTTATGGGGTTCCATCAGGGTCATGTGGTTATGGAGGTCCATCATGGTTATGGGGTTATGGGGTTCCATCAAGGCTATGGGGTTATGGGGGTCCATCAAGGTCATGGTGGGTCAGCAGGATCATGTGGTCATGGAGTTCCATCATGGTTATGGGTTATGGGGGACCATCAGGGTTATGGGATCATGGGCTTATGGGGGTCCATCATGGTTATGGGGTTAAGGGGTTCCATCAAGGCCATGTGGTTATGGAGGTCCATCATGGTTATGGGATCATGGGGTTATGGGGGTCTCTCAGGGTCATGGGTCCAGGGGGTTCCATCAGGGTTATGGGGTCATGGGGTTCCATCAGGGTCATGTGGCTATGGAGGTCCATCAGGGTCATGGGGTTATGGAGGTCCATCAAGGCTATGGGGTTATGGGGGTCCATCAGGGTCATGGGTCCAGGGGGTTTCATCAGGGTTATGGGGCCATGTGGTTATGGGGGTCCATCATGGTTATGGGGTTATGGAGGCCCATCAAGGTCATGGGTCCATGTGGTTATGAGGGTCCATCAGGGTCATGGGGTTATGGAGGTCTGTCAAGGCTATGGGGTTATGGGGGTCCATCAGGGTCATGGGGGTCCATCAGGGTCATGAGGGTCCATCAAGGTCGTGGTGGGTCAGCAGGATCATGGGGTTATGGAGTTCCATCAGGGTCATGTGGTTATGGGGTCCATCATGGTTATGGAGTTATGGGGGTCAATCAGGGTCATGGGGTCATGGGGGTTCATCATGGTTATGGAGTTATGGGGTTCCATCAGGGTTATGGGGTCATGGAGTTCCATCAAGGCCGTTTGGTTATGGAGCTCCATCAGGGTCATGGGGTCATGGGGGTACATGGAGGTCATGGGGTTTTGGGGTTCCATCAAGGTCATGGGGTCATGGGGTTCCATTAAGATCATGTGGTCAAGGGGGGTCACCAGGGCCATGCGGGGCCACCATGGTCATGATGGTCACTACATGGCCACGGGGGCCAACTGGGGTCATGTGAGCCACCTCTGACCCCCTGACCCCATGTGCAGGTAGGTGATGGTGCTGGGAGGGCTCCAAACCCACCAAACCCAAACACCCCATGGTCCCACCACACATCTCATGGTTCCACTGCTGACCCCATGGTCCCACCACCACCCCATGGTCCCACCACCCATTTCATGGTCCCCCTGCTGACACCATGGTCCCACCACTGAGCCCAAAACCCACCCAACCCAACCCTACCCAACCAACCCAACCCAACTCAACCCAGTCCAACCCAACCCATGGTCCCACCACCCATCCCATGACCCACCACCCATGCTATGGTCCCATCACCACCCCATGGTCCCATCACCACCCCATGACCCATCATCCATCCCATGGTCCCACCACCCATCCCATGACCCATCATCCATCCCATGACCCATCATCCATCCCATGGTCCCACCACCCATCCCATGACCCCACCACCATCTCATGACCACCCTGGTGCCAGGTGATGCTCTGGGAGGGCTCCAACCCAACCCAACCCAATGAACCCACCCCATGGTCCCACCACTGATCCCATGGTCCCACCACTGATCCCATGGTCCCACCACAGATCCCATGGTCCCACCACCATCTCATGGCCCCCCCCCCACGCCCAGGTGATGCGCTGCGAGGGCTCCATGGCCACCACCAGCTTCAGGGGCGCCACGCAGATCTACGCCCAAGTCACCGAGGACATCGGCACCTAGGGGACCTGTGGTGGTGGCATCTGGAAGGACGTGGGGATGGTGGCCACCATGATGTTGTGGAGATGGGGACATCAGGAGACACTTGGTGGCATCTGGAAGTATGTGGGGATGGTGGCCACCATGATCTTGTGGAGATGGGGACACGAGGGGACACGTGGTGGTGGCTGGTGGGACGTGGGGATGGTGGCCATCATGATGTTGTGGAGATGGGGACATCAGGAGACACCTGGTGGTGGCATCTGGAGGGACATGGGAATGGTGGCCACCACATCAACATGGAGATGGGGACATCAGGGGACACGTGGTGGTGGCTGGTGGGACGTGGGGATGGTGGCCACCACAACATCATGGAGACGGGGACATCAGGGGACATCAGGGAATATGTGGTGGTGGCATCTGGAGGGACGTGGGGATGGTGGCCACCACATCACCATGGAGATGGGGACAATCAGGAGACACTTGGTGGCATCTGGAGGGATGTGGGGACGGTGGCCACCATGATCTTGTGGATATGGGGACAGCTGGGAACACATGGTGGTGGCATCTGGAGGGACGTGGGGACGGTGGCCACCACATCACCATGGAGATGGGGACATTCTGGGGACATCAGAGACATCAGGGGACACGTGGTGGCATCTGGAGGGACGTGGGGACCGTGGCCACCATGTTGTTGTGGAGATGGGGACATTCTGGGGACACCGTGGGGACACCGTGGGGACGTTGCTGCCGCCACCGCGGCCTCGTGCAGCTGCAGGGACCAGGGGACGTCCCCTGGGCTCGGTCACCCGAGGGACGCGGGGACATCGGGGAGCGGACACAGCCGGAGCTGGGGCCACCCTCACCCCCTGTCCCCACGGCCACCGGTGACTCGATGTCCCCAAGGCCACCCTCACCCCTTGTCCCCACGGCCACCACTGACCCAATGTCCCCAGAGCCACCCTCACTCAATGTCCCCAAGGCCACCAGTGACTCAGTTTCCCCAAAGCCACTGTCACCTTGATGTCCCCTCCTGGTGCCACCATGGCCACAATGTCCCCAAGGCCACCATTTACTCAATGTCCCCCTCCTGGTGCCACCATCGTCCTGATGTCCCCAAGGCCACCACCACTGACCCGATGTCCCCAAAGTCGCTGTCATCCCGATGTCACCCTTGGCTTTGTGTCCTCTCCTGGTGCCACCATCACCCCAATGTCCCCAAGGCCACCATTGTCACTTCAGTGTCACCACTGCCTCGTGTCCTCTTCAGGTGCCACCATCGCCCCAATGTCCCCAAGGCCACCATCACCTTGATGTCCCCAAGGCCACCAGTAACCCAATGTCCCCTCCTGGTGCCACCGCTGTCCCCGTGTCCCCTCCCCCAGTGACCAAAATCCCATTTTTTCTTCCATTTTTATTCATTGCCTTTGTTGGGGACATTTGGGGCCATTTTGGGACATTTTGGGGACATTTTGGGGCCATTTGAGGACATTTGGGGACATTTTGGGACATTTGGGGCCATTTTGGGGACATTTTGGGGCCATTTGGGGCCATTTGGGGATATTTTGGGACATTTGGGGACATTTTGGGGCATTTGGGGACATTTGGGGCCATTTGGGTACATTTGGGGATATTTTCAGACATTGGGGGACATTTTGGGGCCATTTTGGGGCCATTTTAGGGACATTTTGGGGACATTTTGGGGCCATTTTGGGGCCCTCCCAGTTTGTCCCAGTTTGTCACTCACCGTACTGGAACGGACTGGAGGCACCTGGGGGGGAGGGGTCAGAAACCAGTACGGACCAGTACGGACCAGTATGGACCAGTATAAACCAGTATGGACCAGAATGGACCAGTATAAACCAGTATGGACCAGTATGGACCAGTATAAACCAGTATAAACCAGTATGGACCAGTACAGACCAGTACGGACCAGTATAAACCAGTATGGACCAGTATGGACAAGTATAAACCTGTATAAAGCAGTATGGACCAGTATGGACCAGTACGGACCCTCCCTCCCAGTATAAACCAGTATCCCCAGTTTGTCCCAGTCCCTCCCAGTATGACCCAATATAACCCCAGTTCCCTCCCAGTATAAACCAGTCCCTCCCAGTTAATCCAAGTTTATCCCAATCCATCCCAGTTCCCTCCCAGTATAACCCAAATCCCTCCCAGTTTGTCCCAGTTCCCTCCCAGTATAACCCAGTTCCATCCCAGTTCAATCCCAGTCCCTTCCCAGTTACCCCGTCTCCCCCAGTCCCTCCCAGTTCCCTCCCAGTATAAACCAGTATCTCCCAGTCCCTCCCAATCCTCCCTCAGTTCCCTCCCAGTTCACCCCAGTTCCATTCGAGTTCCCTCCCAGTTCATCCCAGTTCCCTCCCAGTTTGTCCCAGTTTGTCCCAGTATCACCAGTGCCCGCAGCCGCTCTCGCTTCATTCTCTGACCTTTGAGGGAACTGGGACAGACTGGGATGGACTGGGATGGACTGGGAGGGAACTGGGAGGGACTGGGATGGTTTAGGGGTTACTGGGATAAACTGGGATGGACTGGGAGGGAACTGGGACAGACTGGCGGATACTGGTTTATACTGGGAGGGACTGGGAGGGGATTGAGGGATACTGGGAGGAGGGAATGGGACAGACTGGGACAAACTGGGGGATACTGGGAGGGAACTGGGACAAACTGGGAGGGACTGGGGGGAACTGGGAGGGACTGGGAGGGAATTGGGTAATACTGGGAGGGACTGGGATGGACTGGGAGTGACTGGGTTATACTGGGAGGGTATTGGGACAAACTGGGAGGAGACTGGTTTATACTGGGAGGGCACTGGGAGGGACTGGGTCATACTGGGAGGGAACTGGGATGGACTGGGAGGGAACTGGGATGGAACTCGGGTGAACTGGGAGGGACTGGGATGGTTTCGGGGTTACTGGGACAAACTGGGAAGGAACTGGAAGGGAACTGGGGCAACTGGGGGAGAATTGGGATGGACTGGGATATACTGGGAGGGGACTGGGATAAACTGGGATAAACTGGGAGGGGATTGGGATAAACTGGGAGGGAACAGGGACAGACTGGAGGGATACTGGGAGGGACTGGGGGGAACTGGGAGTGGATGAAGGGGGAACTGGAGGGACAGACTGGGAGGAACTGGGACAGACTGGGAGGGGATTGAGGGATACTGGGAGGAGGGAATGGGACAGACTGGGATAAACTGGGAGGGACTGGGAGGGACTGGGAGGGAATTGAGGGATACTGGGAGGAGGAAATGGGACAGACTGGGACAAACTGGGGGATACTGGGAGGGAACTGGGACAAACTGGGAGGGACTGGGGGGGAACTGGGAAGGGATTGGGACAAACTGGGGGGGACAGGAGGGGAACTGGGACAAACTGGGATGGGACTGGGAGGGACTGGGAGGGAACTGGGTTATACTGGGAGGGACTGGGTTATACTGGGAGGGGACTGGGGCCAGGTGACTCACTGGGATTCCTGAGCAGGGTAGGACTGGAACAAAATGGGACAAACTGGGGGGGACTGGGATAGACTGGGAGTTACTGGGATGGACTGGGGAGCACTGGGGGGGTTACTGGGAATTACTGGGATGAACTGGGGAGTTACGGGGAGTTACTGGGGGGTTACTGGGAGTTACTGAGAGTTACTGGGAAGTTACTGGGAAGGACTGGGAGTTACTGGGATGGACTGGGAGGGACTGGGAGTTACTGGGAAGTTACTGGGATGAACTGGGAGTTACTGGGAGTTACTGGGATGAACTGGGGCCCCACGCACCTTCCCAGAGCAGCCGCTAAAACTGAAAATGGAGGGGGGAGGGCGGGGGGGAAGTAACTGGGAGGGGGCGGGGCCAAGGAAAGAAAAGGCGTGGTCAAGGAAAGAAGGGGCGTGGTCATAGAAGGGGCGGGGGCAGAGCTGAGGAGGGGCCGGGGAGGGACTGGGATAAACTGGGGCATACTGGGATGGACTGGGACATACTGGGAGGGGACTGGGGCAAACTCGGACATACTGGAAGTGATACTGGGATGAACTGGGAGGGACTGGGAGTGACTGGGAGTGATACTGGGATGGACTGGTCTCTACTGGGATGAACTGGGAGATACTGGGAGGCTCTGGGGTAAACTGGGATGTACTGGGAGCGACACTGGGATGAACGGGATGCACTGGAGGGTTAAGGGGGCTGTTCCCGCCTCCACCGCCTTCCATTGGCTGACGCTCCCGCCCGTCACTTGCTGAGACCAATCAGTGCCCGGGGAACACGACCTTGGGGCGGGGCCTGGAGGCGGTGCCATTTTAGAAGCTTTTAACCTTCAACTCCCGTCATGCACCGCAACCCTATAGACGCCTAATGGAGCCGGGCCTACCGCTCCCGTCATGCCCCGTGCTCCCCACAGCGCTCGTTATCGCCTTCCCGTGCCCCATTGGCGCCCCCAGACCCTGCGGGACCCCCGGCTGCCCCCCAGAGCTCACCCGGGACCCCCAAATGCCTCCTGGGACCCCCAAACGCCCCAGGGCACGCAGAGGCCTCCGAGCGCCTCTTTCAAACCTACATCTCCGGTCATCCCCCGCGGCCACAGAGCCCCTCAGGGCCGAGGTCTGGCCCTGCCAACCCCGACACGTCCCGCGCCCCACGGAGACCCCTCAGAGCCCCCCCAGGTGCCCTCCAAGGGTGCCCTCCCGGATCCTCGAGCGCTCGCCACAGGCAGTTCTGGGACTACAGCTCCCATCGTGCCCCGCGGCTCCATTAAGCACCATTAAAGCAGGGCCTCTATCCCCCATGATGCCCTGCGGCCTCATTAAACAAAGCCTTCATCTCCTGTGATGCACCGGGGCTCTAATAAAGCAGCGCCTACATCTCCCATCATCCCCTGAGCCCTATAGAGCTCTATTATACCCGTGCATACAACTCCCATCATTCCTCGCGCCCAGTTGAGCCTCATTCTACAAAGGCCTCCATAGAGCTCTATTATACCCGCGCCTTCATCTCCCATCATCCCCCGTGCTCCATAGAGCCCCATTATACACAGGCCTCCAACTCCCATCATGCCCCGTGCTCCATAGAGCTCATTATACCCGCGCTTCCAACTACCATCATCCCCTGCGCCCCATAGATCCCTATTATATCAGTGCATACAACTCCCATCATCCCCTGAGCCCTATGGAGCTCTATTATACCCGCGCATACAACTCCCATCATCCCCCGCGCCCCACAGAGTCCCGTTATACCCGCGTTTACATCTCCCATCAACCCGTGCGCCATAGATCTCAATTATATCCACGCCTACATCTCCCATCATCCTCCACGCCCCGTTGAGCCCCATAATACACAGGCCTCCAACTCCCATCATCCCCCGCGCCCCATAGAGCCCAATTATATCCGCGCATACAACTCCCATAATGCCCCGCGTCCAATTTACGCCATCATACCCGCGCCTACATCTCCATTATATCCGCGCCTCCAACTCCTATCACCCCCCGCGCCCCACAGATCGCCAATAATTCCCTCCCACACCCCAAAAACCCCCCAAAACCAGGAAAAACCCCACATTTCTTTGACCACCAACACTCAGACACCTCCGAGCTCCCAAATCCTTTAATATTCACAATTTCCCCTTGTTTAACCCCTCCCTCCCATCGAGTTCAGCTCAGCGGGTTTGACTGAGCTCCATCTCCTCCACCGGGGGTTTTTGGGGGGATTTGGGGTTTTTTGGGGGGGTTTTTGGGGTCCCTCAGAGCAGGGCCCGGCCCCGCTGGGTGGGCAGGACCCCGAATCTCCGTTTCAGGGCCAGGCGGTGCCGCGAGAATTTGTCACCGGGGGAGAAGCGGGCGGGGTGGGCCGAGCGTGTGGGGAACCCGGCCGTGGACACTTTCTGAGGGGAAAATTACACAGAATCCTATAAAATCCCACAAAATCCCACAAATTATCCCAAACCCCCCTCAGGACAAGCAAACTCCCCCAAAATCCTTAAAATTGCCCCCCAAATTCCTCTCCTCAGGACACCGCAAATTTCCCGCCAAATTCCCCCTTCAGGACACCCCAAAATTCCTCCAAAATCCCAAAACTGCCACCTCAGGACACTCAAAATCCCACAAATTTTCCCCAAAATGCCCCAGATTCCCCCTCAGGATCCCCAAAATGCCCCAAATTCCCCCCAAAAATGCCCCCAATTCCCCCCAAAAATCCTCCAAATTTCCCCAAAATCGCCCAGATTCCCCCATCAGAGTCCCCCCCAAATGCCCCCCTCAAATTCCCCCCAAAATCCCCAAATGCCCCAATTTCCCCAAAATCTCCCAAATTTCCCCCTCAGGATCCCCCAAATTCCCCAAAATCCACAAATTCCCCCTCAGGACACCCAAAATGCCCCAAATTCCCCCAAAATCCTCCACATTTCCCCCCAAATTCTCCAAATTTCCCCAATTATCCCCTCGGGACTCCCTAATTACCCCAAAATTCTCCAAAATAACCCAAATTTACCCTCAGGACAACAAAAATCTCCCAAATTCCCCCAAAATCCACAAATTCCTCCCTCAGGAAACCAAAATTCCCCCAAAATCCCTCAAACCCCCCTTCAGGAAACCCAAACTCCCCCAAAATCCCCAAATTCCCCCCTCAGGACACCCAAAATGCCCCAAATTCTCCAAATTTCTCCAAATTCCTCCCTCAGGAAACCAAAACTCCCCCAAAATGCCCCAAATTCCCCCTCAGGATGCCCCAAATTTTCCAAATTGCCCCAAATCCCTCAAAATTCCCCAAATCCTCTAAATTCCCTGAAATTCCCCCTCAGGACATCAAAAATCCTCCAAAATTCCCCAGATTCTCCCCCAAATTCCTCCAAAAATCCCCCAAATTCCCCCTCAGGACACCCCAAAATTCCAAATTACACCAAAATTCCTCAAATTCCCCTCAGGACACCCCAAAATCACAAATCTCCCAAATTTCCTCAAATTCCCCCCTCAGAACTCAGAAAATCCCTCAAATTTCCACCAAATCCCCAAATTCCTCCAAAATCCCCCAAATTTCCCCTCAGGACACCCAAAATGCCCCCAAAATGCCCTAAAATTCCCACTCAGGATGCCCAAAATCCTCCAAATTCCCCCAAAATCCCCCAAAATGCCCCAAATTCTTCCCAAAATTCTCTAAATTCCCTCAAATTCCCCCTCAGGACAACAAAAATCCTCCAAAATTCCCCCAAATTCCTCCGAAAATCCCCAAATTTCCCCTCAGGACACCCAAAATCCACAAAAATCTCCCCAAAATTCCCCAAATTCCCCCAAAATCCCCTCTAAGGACACCTGAAATCCTCCAAAATGCCCCAAATCCCCCAATTTCCCCCAAATCTCCCAAATTCCCCCCTCAGAACAACCAAATTCCCCAAAAATGCCCAAAATTCCCCCTCCGGACACCTAAAATTCCCCAAATTCCACCCAAAATCTCCACAATTTCCCAAATTCCCCCTCAGGAGAACAAAAATGCCACAATTTCCTCTCAAATTCCCCAAATTCCCCCTCAGGACACCCAAATTCCACCCAAATCCTCCAAAATGCCCCAAATTCCCCCAAACATC
Organism: Melospiza georgiana; assembly: GCF_028018845.1. Taxonomy (NCBI): domain Eukaryota; kingdom Metazoa; phylum Chordata; class Aves; order Passeriformes; family Passerellidae; genus Melospiza; species Melospiza georgiana. The sequence goes on from NW_026652215.1 coordinate 4,136,557, forward strand.
CCTCTCAGAATACTCAAATTCTCCCAAATCCCCTCAAATTCGCCTCTCAGGACACCCCAAATCCAAAAAAAATCTCCACAAGATCCCCCAAATTTTCTCAAAATCCCCCAAATTCCTCCCAAATTCCCCCAAAATTCTCTAAATTCCCTAAAATTCCCCCTCAGGACATCAAAAATCCTCCAAAATTCCCCAGATTCTCCCCCAGATTCCTCCAAAAATCTCCCAAATTCCCCCTCAGGACACCCAAAATCCCAAATTCCCCCAAACTCCCCAAATTTCCCCTTAAGACACCCAAATTCTCATAAATTCCCCCCAAAATCCCTCAAATTTCCCCTCAGGAAACCAAAAACTCCCCAGATTTCCCCCAAATTGCCTCGAAAATCCACGCTCAGGACACCCAAAATCCTCCAAATTTCCCCAAATTCTCCCCAAATTCCCCTCTCAGGACACCCAAAACCCCCAAAATGCCTCAAAAATCCCCCAAATTCCCTCCAAAATCCTTCAAATTGCCCCAAAATTCCCCAAATTTCCCCTTCAGGGTGCTCAACTTCCTCCAAGTTCCTTCCCCCAAATTCCCTCAAAATCCCCCCTCAGGACACCCAAAATCCTCCAAATTTCCCCAAATTCTCCCCAAATTCCCCCCTCAGGACACCCAAATCCTCCAAAATCCCCCAAAATTCGCTCTCAGAACACCCAAATTCTCCCAAATCCCTCAAATTCCCCCTCAGAACACCCAAAATCCCCCAAATTCCTCCCAAACTTCCACAAATTCCCTCAAAATCCTCAAAATTTCTCCCCAGATCCCCCAAATCCCTCAAAATTCCCCAAAATTCCCCCCTCAGGACATCCAAATTCCCCCGAAATTCCCCCTCAGGAAACCAAAAATCCCCAAATTTCCCCAAAATAACCCAAATTCCCCCATCAGGACAACAAAAATCCCCCAAATTCCTCTCAAATCCCCCAAAATTCCCTCTCAGAACCCCCAAATTCTCCCAAATCCCCCCCCTCAGGACACCTAAAACCCCTCAAAATCCCCAAAGTCCCCAAATTACCCCCAAACTCCCCCTCAGAACATCCAAAATCGCCCAAATTCTCCCTCAGAACACCCAAACTCCCCAAAAATGCCCCAAATTTCCCCCTCAGGATGCCCAAATTCCCCCCAAAATTCCCTAAATTCCCATAAACTCCACCAAATTTCCCTAAAATTCCCCCAATTTCCCCAAAATTTCCCAAATTCCCTCCTCAGGACAACCTGAATCCCACTAAAAAACCCCTTAGGACACCCAAATTCCCTCAAATTCCCCCCAAAATTCCCCCTCAGGATGCCCCAAATCCCCCAAGTTTTCCCAAAATGCCCCAAATTCTTCCCCAAATTCCCCCCTCAAGACATCCAAACTCCCCCAAAATCCCCCTCAGGACACCCCAAAACCCCTCAAAATCCTCCAAAACCCTCCCAAATTCCCTCAAATTCCCCAAAATCCCCTGAATTATCCCTCAGGACACCCCAGATCCCCCCCAAAATCATCCAAATTTCCTCCTCAGGACACCCAAATTCCCATGAATTCCTCCCAAATTCCCCCAAAATTCCCCTCTCAGGAAACCCAAATTTCCCCAAAATGCCTCAAACTCCCCCAAATCCCCCCTCAGGACACCCTAAATCCCCCAAATTCCCCAAAATCCCCCAAATTCCCCCCTTGGGACACCCAAAATCCCCCAAATTCCCATTTTTGACCCCAAACTTCCCACCTGAGCACCCAAATTCCCATTTTTAGTCCCAAATTTTCCCTTCCTTGACACAAATTCTCCTTTTTCAGTCCCCAATTTCCCTTTTTGGCCCCAAATTCCCCTTCTTTGGTCCAAATTTTCCCTTTTTTAGACTAAATTTCCCCTTTTTTAAATCCAGACTTCTCACCTGAGCACCCAAATTCCCCTTTTAGACCCAAATTCTCCTTTTTGAGTCCAAATTTTCCCTTTTTTCAGCCCAAATTTCCCTTGTGGAGCCCAATCTTCCCACCTGAGTACCCAAATTCCCCTTTTAGACCCGAATTCTCCTTTTTTGGTACAAATTTCCCTTTTTTGGACCCAAATTCTCCCATTTTCAGCCTAAATTCTCCATTCTTGGCCCCAAATCCTCCATTTTTGAACCCCAATTTCCCTTTTTAGTCCCAAATTTCCCTTTTTTGGATCCAAATTCCCCCCCCCCCCGCCCCTTTTTTTTTCTTTTTTTGGTACAAATTTCTCATTTTTGGACCCAAAACACTTGATTCCAGTTGGTGGGAGAACCCGGAGATTTTCAAAAGGATGTATAGGAAAGAGTAGTTTTCCTCACTGTGTGTATACTTGGAGGATTGCTCTTTTTACTGTTTCACTAAAACAGCATTTGCCGTGCAGACCAACCTAAAGAAACCAAGGAAAGTGACAAAGTTAAGTAACTGTGATTGCCAAAGTGCACAAGAAATTTACAGTCAATTCAAAAAATTAAATATGAAACCCATGAATCAAAAATTGTAAGTTGATGCAAGCTTAAAATTTAAGCTCGATCAAAGTGAAAGAGGGGGGACTGTTATGAACAAAAATTCTGTTGATTTTTTCTGTGAGAAAAAGGTTACCACTGCTGCTGCTGGGGTTCTGCCTGTGTTATGGTAGTGACGGGTCGCTGTTGTTAATGGTTGTTTTTGTATCAGTGAAAGCCCTGGCTGGGGCGAGGTAATGGCCCCGCTCTGAGACAGTGAAGGGTGGGGACCTCCCGAACAGCGAGGAGAAGAGACTTTGGAGGGGAGGGATGTGCAAAATACTCCAAGGACCAGCATGCTGTGTGGGACCCCTGCTCCGAATGCACTGAGAAAACCCCAAAAACAACGAGCCAGCTCAGAGTTGAGAGATTGGAGTGATGTCTGGATGAGAGGAGCGGAGTGCTGGGCCTGCAGAGATGCTGAAAACCTTCGTTGTTCCTCACCCTGCGATCGAGAGCCCCTGGGCCGGGTCTGGGAGGAAGTGAGACTGAGACCAATCCAACATCGGAGGGTGTTGATGCCCTAAAGGCTCCCACGAGGACCGGACTCCCAGCTCTGCCCCTGGTGGACAAAGCTGCGCATGTCGTCCTCCTCCTCTGAGTCACCCTGGGAGAGACGACAGGGACTGCAGCCCCGCCGAGCTGCCCAATCCTGAGCTGATCACTTTTAATAAAGGCATTAAAAGGAGAAGAAGTCTCCTGGCCCTGTTTATTTCAAGCAGCACAAAGTTCCTTGGCAAGAGTCACTCTGCTCCTGAGGGGACACTTCAGGCACACCAAGGAAACACAGCAACAACAAAACCAAACCAGATCCAGGCAATCAAACCAGAAATGAACCGAGAACAGTCCCTGTGTGTGTGAGAGACACAGGGACAGTGAGGGCAAGGATAAAAGGAATGTGGCCTAAAAGCTTAACAGAGCTCAAACTTAACAGGACTTATCTCATACCTTAATTTTAATGGATACAGTCAACTGCACAATTTAGCAAAAGAACAGCACTTAACAGTATTTAACCTAACTTAAAACCTATGTTAGAAATTTAACAGAGGAATAAAACTTAACAATATTCAACTTAGCTTATAAGTTATATTTAACATACATAGCAAACGAACAATTCTTAGAAGCATTTGACTTAGCTTAGACCTCATGACTTAACCTCACTTACAGGCCTGACTGACTCAGCTATCCAAGGCACTCAAGCCCCTCAGAGAGCAGCATTTCTGCCACATTTCCCCAGCACAGGCACTCCTGTGTGCACACAGACACCAAGAGTCCGTGCAAGGCACCTGTGAGAAATTCCCCTGAGAGCAGGAAATGCTCCCTGTGGATCCTTTGCCATCTCCCCAGTGGGTGAAGGGTTGAGCCTGGAGGAGTGGGGGGACCGGCCCAGGCTCCGTCGTTGTTCGGGATCCCCAAGTGCAGCAAACGGGAGAGTTCCCGGCTGGGAGAGGCTCCAATCAGAGGGAGTCGCTGGCCCAGGAGAGCTCCAAGGGCTCCTTTTGGAGCGCTGTTTGCAGGGCCCCATGAGAGGGGCTTCAGTCCCAGCAATGGTTCATCCTGGCCGCACTTGGCACCAACAGCTTTCTTTGGCAGGGTGAGAACAGGGATGTTGTGCCACGGAGGGAACAAAAACAGTTCCCAGGGCTGCTTCTGGAGAAACCAGGAGCTGGTTGGGCAGCAGCAGTGCCTGGAGCAGACAGTGTTTGTGATGAGCTGCAGAGGAGCTGAGCCCAGGGGCTGTTGGCCAAGGCCGAGACCCAAGGAGCATTTCTCAGCTGGCAGGGCGGCCTGAGAAGGGCAGGGGGGAATGCAGCAGCACAGGGCCATGGAACCAAGGGACCATTGTGACACTGTGGGGCCCTGTGAGACCAAGGGACCACTGTGACCCTGTGGGGCCCTGTGAGACCAAGGGACCATTGTGACACTGTGGAGCCCTGTGAGACCAAGAGACCATTGTGACACTGTAGGGCCCTGTGAGACAAAGGGACCATTGTGACACTGTGGAACCTCATGGAATCATGGAGACCACTGTGACATTGCTGAACCTCATGGAACCAAGGGGACTGTCCTGACACTGTTTGGCTCCATGAAATGTAGGGTTCATTGTGACACTGAGAGGCGCCATCAAACCAAGGGTCCATTGTGACACTGCCGGGAGTCCTCAAACTGTGGAGACCATTATGACACTTTGGGGTGTCATGGAACCAAGGGGCCATTGTGACACTGCAAGACGGGGCCATTGTGACACTGCAAGACTCCACGGAGCCAAGGGTCCAAACTCTGACATTGCAGGGCCTCATGGAACCGTGGAGAGATCATTAGGACACTTTACAGCCTCATGGAATGAAGGAGGCCGTTGTGACACCGAGGGGCACCATGGAATCATGGAGACCATTGTGACACTTTGAGGCCCCATGGAATAACCAAAGCATTGTGTCACTGTGAGGCCTCATGGAACCAGTGAGACCATTGTGACCCTGGAGGTCACCAGAGAACCAAGAGGACCATTGTGATACTGTGGGGCCTCGTGAAAACAAGAGGCCTTTGTGACACTGCAGGGCTGCCTGGTACCAAAGGTCCAGTGTGACATTGCAGGCCCTCATGTCATCAATGGTCCATTGTGACACTGTGGAGCCAAAGGAGACCATTGTGACACGGCAAACGCCCAGGGTACCAAGGTCCATTGTGATATTGCAGGCCTTGTGGAACAGAGGAGTCACGTTACATTGTGGGGCCTGGGGAACCATGGAGATCATTGTGATACTGCAAGGCCTCGTGGAATCAGTGGAACCATTGTGACACTGCAAGGCCTCATGGAATCAGTGGGACCATTCTGAGACTTCAGGGCCTTGTGGAGCCGAGGGGACATTGTGACACTGCTGGACCCCATGGAAACAAGACAGCAGTATGTCACTGACATTTTTTCATAAAAATCCTTTCTTTGGGATTTTTCCTCTTCTGGGAAGCTGAGGCCCGAGAACAAAAATGTAAACAATTGTTATCTGCTGCTGTGGAATGTAGCAGGTGCACCTATGATTGGCCTATGGTCCATGTTTACAATTAAGGGCCAATCAGGACCAAGCTCTCTGGGACAGATTCACAGAGAGCTCTCTTGTTTATTGCTATTCCTATTCTTTTCTTAGCTTAGCAGCTTCTGAACTTTTCTCTCTATTCCTTTTAGTATAGTCATAATGTATTATATATCATGAATTAATAAATCCAGCCTTCTGATCATGAAGCCAAGATTCTCATCTATCTCTTCACCCCTGAGGAACCCTTGCAAAGCTATGTAACACCATTGTGGCACTGTGGGGCCTCACGGATCCATTGTGACCCTATGGGGCCCCATAAAACCAAGGGAAGATGGAACAGGTCTTGCTGGTTTGGCCTCCCAGGGGCCGCCTGACTGGTCCAGCTGACCTTGGAACATTAAGACTCTCTTGTCATCTGCTTCTGAAACACTGGTACTCTGTGCTTTCCTTCCCAATGGAAAAGAACTGTTCTTTTCCACCAGGCATCCATGGCCAGAATTGGGATTTCACCTCCAAATTTCCCTATATCCAGATATTGTTCCAACAGGAATATTGCCAGGACAAGTCTAGCTGCCAGTGGTTTCATGAGGGTCACTTCCCATCTGTCCCCAAAATACTGGGGAAGGCTCCATGCTTTCCTTCCTGTGGAAACAACTGTCCTGCTTCTCCAGGTGCCCATGGCCAAGACCAGCCTTCCACCTCCAAAATTCCTTCAATTCAAAGACTGCTCCCAGACAAAATCTGCCCTTATTGACAAGTCTGCCAGGCCTTGGCCTTGTGAGGCTCTCAGCTGCCTTCCAAACACTGGAGCCCTGTGTTTTCCTTCCTGTGGAATAGAACTGTCCTTCTCCTCCAGGCACCCAAGGACAGAATTAGGATTTCACCTCCAACATTCCCTGTTGTGAGAGACTGGAGGAGATTGTTGGCTCAAAACGTTTTCGCACAAAGGAGGAAGGGGCAGGTCCAGCCTTGCACTGCCCTGGAACTCCAATGCTGCTGTGCCCTGGAACCCCAATCCCCCCAGAGCCTCTATCCCAGCCCAGCAGTGTCTGCCAGTCCCTGGCACAGCACAGGCAATGCTCCACAGCCGCCTCTGCAGCCCCAGCCCAGCTCCTGAGGGACCAAATGAGCCCAAGGCCCACCTGGGGGAAGGGCCCAGGAAGACCAAGGGGTATTGAAGGCTGACCACAAGGCAAGCACACATCTTGGCCCTGCCTCCTCTTGGAATTTCCATCTGAACACTGCTGGAATCCAGGACTTGGTAGCAGTGTGGGTGCTTCTGTATATGTTTTTTGTTTGTCTCTTTCTGTGTATATTTTTTCTATTTCTGTTCTCTTGCAAATCTTGAGTAACTTAAAACTGCACAGGCTTAGAGTCTGTGAAGGTGAATGGTCCAAATTAAAGCTTTGATAAGTGGGGTTTTTTTTTCCATTGAATGTCATATTAAACCATTTGCCAAGTTTCCATAATTTTCTAATACAACTAGTAAAAGCTGTCTTGTTCTTGTTCTTTTGAGCTCCTGATGATCTCTTGTCAGAATTTCTGCACTGCGTCCAACTCAGAGGAAACAAACAATTGCAAATCCTTTTAAATCTCTCATTGAGAAAGTTTTTTACTGGATGGGAGTCAGGGCTTGTGTGTCCTGCTTGGCACAGCCCAGTCAGGGCTTTCCCAGCCACATTCCACACTCCATTTCCCAGCTGGAGCCGCTGCTGCCTCTGAATTGTGCTGCCCCAGCCCCAGGGACGCTTTCCTTGTCTGCCCATTCCCCCACGGTCTCTGGGCAGGGATGGCCTCAGTGAGGGCTGCTGACATCCTCAGCAACTTGGAGGCTGCTGCTGAATTTTCCTGCTCCAGAGGCTTGTTCAGCCTTCAGCTCTTGAGTGCAGGAATTCAGTGTCCCAGGGCTCATTAACATTCAGAACAGCTGAACAAGCCAAGACTCTGGGAATCATTTGATTTCAGTTTCCAAATCTTGTGTGGTTAAAAAGAGAGATTTTAGAAGTGCGTTCAACTGAATATGTTCTATTTAAAAATACTGTGAGAATACCTTTTTTAGGACCTGTTTAATTTTTTTATTTTTTTTCCCTGTTAATAGCAATCTCCACTTGACATTGAAACCAAGTACCTCCTCATGCAGTTTGAAGATATAAAAATCAACACCATTCATGGCTGACAATCAATCAGACTCTGTCCCTATCCCCACCCCACCATTTCCCCCATCCAAGCCCTGGCACTCAGAGCAGCCTTGTGCAAATCTGAGCTCCATCCAGCCCAGGCTGCACCTGCAGCTTTCAGCTCCTTGGCTCCAACTCCCACCTGCTTTCCTTGGAGAAGGAGTTGCCTGAGACACAGAGGGATGTTCATTTCTTGTCAGCCAACAAAGCCAAGTGAAGGCACAGCTCCATCAAATGCAAAAGTCATTCTTCTCCCTGGCTCTGCCCTGCCCCTGATCCCCACAGCCTGTCTGTTTTCCTTCATCCCTCCTTTGCCAGGCTTTTTCTGGGACAAGGGAGCTCTGATGTGGCTATGGAGGGAGGTCCAAGTTCCACCACTGGAGTGGGAATCACAACTCATCATGTTTGTGTCCTTTTGGGGGCAGGAACTGATGAGACTCAGAGGCACAGAAAGTTTCTCTTCATGGCCAACAGACCATAGTGGAACAGGACACAATTTAATATCAATCACACTCTTCCCTGAGCTATGTACAACACCCCAGCAGTACCTGATGAGTCCACCATCCACAAGTGATTTCCGTACCAGAATTATTTAGACAAACATGGTTCTATGATTGATGTAAACACAATTAAGTTTTTCTATCAGGATGGTCACCTGGAGTGGGTGCAGAGCAGCTCGAACAATTCCTGATTTGCAAAGCTGTCAGTGGTGGATGGAGATGGGAGGTCAGGCTGCTCTTGCTGTTGAGGAAATGCTGAAACCAGCCTGACTCATTTCATCTCCTCCTGTCCTGGCTGATGTCTCCTCTTTCCCCTTCCACCCATAGGCTCTTGTCTCCCACCAGGCGTCCCTGTGAAGAGCCTGGCTCTGTGTTCTCCATCCCCTCCTCACTGGCACTGCCAGGCTGGCATGAGGAGCCCCTCAGCCTTCCCTGCTCCAGGCTGGACCAGCCCAGCTCCCTCAGCCTCTGCTCACAGCCCAAGGGCTCCAGCCCCACCTTGGAGGCCCTTCCCAGACCCTGCTCCAGCTGCCAGACATCTTTCCTGCCCTGGGGAACCCAACCCAGGCCACAGTGACTGGATAACCCACGTCCTTGATGTCCTGGTCACACAGCCCTGGCCCCTTGTCCCCATGTCAGGCTCTGGGGTGGATCCTGTGGAACATCCTTTGGTGGAGGCTGTGGCTCCAGGTGGGTCGGGGGGATCCCGGGGGACAGGGACCCTGCTGGGCATGGACAGCATTGGACTTGTTGGGAGAAACTGTGAGGGGGAGCTGGGGCAGAGTGACCAACCCAGTGACCTGACACAGCCCCTCTGGGATGTCATACAGCCACTCTGTGATGTCACAGCCTGCTCTGGAATGTCACAGCCCATTCTCCAATGTCACACAGCTGGTCTCTGATGTCACACCAGAGTCTGTGATGCCATAGTCTGCCCTTTGATGTCAGACCTCTGCCCTGTGATGTCACAGCTGGATCTCTGATATCACAAAGGCAGACTATGATGCCATGGCTGCTCGATGACCTCACCTAACCCACTCTGTGATGTCATAGCCCACTCTGTGACCACCTGGTACTAGATGATAAATTGCCTACACCAGGTGAACTCACACCTGGAGCTTGTTCTCCACAACCCCAGGCCTGTGGAAACCACACAGTGCCCATTGTGTGAGAAGGGGAACTGGAAGTTCGCGAGCCTCAGTGTCCTGCCAGCTCAGCCAGGCCCACGGGAACATTGGGGTCCATGACCACCAGGGACCACCAGAGAGACACCCAGGACAGGAGAATGCATGGGTAAAGGGGAGGGGAAATATATTAATGATTTTGCGGAAATGATTATCATATGTATTTTTAGTCCAGGACAATCAATGAATATGTATGCAAAATACAGAATATAAACAGAAACTTTCCTGTACTCAGCATGCACAGCTTTGGGAGGAGCTCTCCCCCGTGCATCCAGCTGAATAAAGAATGCTGCTTCTTAATGCTACATTGGGGTTAAGGAATTTTCTGTTTTACTAAATTTTTGGTAACACTCCCACTGCCAAGGAAAGCTCTGTCTGCTGCTGTTCACAAACAGAGAAGGGCTGGTGGCAGATGTGGGGCTCAGAGGCTGCCTGGGGCAGAGTGACCATGAAATAATCAAGTTTTCAATATTCTGTGAAAGAGGGAGGGGCAGCAACAAAACTTCTGCACTGGAAATAGGAAGGGCAGACTTTGGCCTGTTTAGGCTGCAGATTTGGGGAATACCTAATCAGGTACTGATTGCTTTAAGGGAAACAGCCCTTAACAACAAAGGGATCCAGGAAGGACGCACACATTTCAAGAAAGTAATCATAAGGGGGAAGAAGCAGCCTATCCCAGTGCGGCAGAAGATGAGCTAGTGAGGAAAATGACTGGCCTGGCTGCCCATGGAGCTTTTCTGGAGACTCAGGGGTGGAAAAAGGACCAGCAACTCAGGAAGTCTTTAAGGATGTTGCTGGGTCATACAGAAAGAAAAGCTGAGAGTTGAAAACTCTATTAAAACTTAACCTGGAGGGTTCTGCAAAAAGAATAAAAATGTTTTTATAAAAAAATAATAGCAAAAAGGAGGAGTAGGAGAACCTCTACTCTTTATTGGTTGCAGTGGAGAATATACTAACACAAGATAAGGAAAAGGCTGAGCTACTTTACCCCTAGTTTGTTTCAATATTAGGGGAGGTTATCCTCAGGACAAATGTTCTCCTGAGCTGGTAGATGGACACAGGGAGCAGAACAGCCCCTGGAATCCAGGAGGAAGCAGTGGGTGACCTGCTGAGCCACTCAGATGCTCACAGGTGAATGGGATCAGACAGGATCCATCCTAGGGCAATGAGGGAGCTGTGGATGAGCTCCCCAGGCTGCTCTCCATCATTTACCATCAGTCCTGGCTCAGCAGGGAGCTCCTAGAGGACTGGAGGCGCCAGTGTGAGCCCATCCCCAAGAAGGGCTGGAAGGAGGAGCTGGGGAACTCCAGGCCTGTCAGCCTGACCTGGGTGCCCAGCAAGGTTATGGAACAGATCACCTTGAGTGCCATCACAGGGCACCCACAGGATGGCATTCACAGGGCACTCCCAGCTCATGGGAAATAAACTTTCTGGCTGACTGCAGAGGCCAGAACAAAGCTAGGTGGTTTCCCTGCCATCCCCCAGCCCTTGCTGGCCCCAGGGCTGATGGCATTTGTGCTCCCTCAGGTTCATGTCCCCACACCAACAGCATGGGGGTGCTCCCCCTGCTCTGTGCAATGCAAACAGGGGCTGCTGAGCCAGTGCTGCTGTGTCTGTGCCTGCAAGGATGGGGCACCTGTGTGAGCTGGGCAGAGGCCAGGGCTGCAGAGGGGGGATGTTTTTGGCAGCTCCATGAGGACGCTCTGGGACGCTGCCCTGGGCTGTGCAGCGCACTGGGGATGGATCAGCCCCTGCTCTGCTGCTCATTCCCATCTGCTCCAGGGCCTTTGCAGAGCACCAGCCATGCTGTCCTCAGCTCCATGGCAACCCTGGGACAAAGCGCTGCCAGGGCTGTTCCAGGTACAGTTGCAGTGACACTCGTTGGTGCCACCAGGTGCCATGGCAACAGCCACGGGACCCGTTCCTTGGTTTGGTGCCATGGCAACCAATGCCCAGACCCGTTGTGATGGTTGGTGGCCATGGAAAGCTGCCCTGGGCCCTTGCTCAGGGCTGGTGTCAGTGCCCAGAGCCAGAGGGGATCCCTTGCTGGGGGCTGTGCCATGGCCACCTGCCCTGTGCCGCGCTGGCCGCTCAGGCACCAGGAACCAGCAGCCACCGGCACTGCCAGGGCCAAAGGCCAGGTCAGCCAGACAGAAAGGGGCGGGGCTGGGCACTGTTTCCATGGCAACCGGCGCTGGGGGGACACCTGGGTCACCTGGCGTGGCAGTTGCCGTGGAAACCCCTGGCAGGGACTGAGGGCACAGCCCCTGGCACTGAGACACTGCTGGGCCGGGTGCTGGGCACAGGGCTGGGCACGCAGAGATGGTTTTGTTCTTGCTGAGCTGCAGCACAGCCAAGGCCTGTCCTGCCCCTCGTCCAGCCATGCTGGGGAGGGGCTGGGGCTGCGGGGGAGCTGGGCAGGGGACACAGCCAGGACAGGGGACCCCAACTGAGCCCGGGCATAGCCCAGACCAGAGCACATCATGCTCAGGGTGTGAAGGGGGGAACAGGGAGGAAGGGGGGAATTTTGGAGGGAGGGCTTTTGCCTTCCCAGGGAACAGTTAGGCAAGAGGGGGCCCTGTTTCACCAGTGGGCAGGGTCATGACCAAAGACACAGACACCAACTGAAGGAATTGTGTCATTTATATCATGCACAGCTGCAGAGATTTACAAAAGGATAAGCTCAGCAAAGCACATCATCATTAGCAAAGAATTACAAAAGAAGCTCAGCAATCCATCATAACTCATCATTACATTTTGATGACCAATCCCTTGGTGAAACACTGGAGGTGTTTGTGGCAGACAACGATTCTGGCTGACTTTCAAGGTACACCTTACAGACATCAGAAGTACTTTAATGACACAGTTCCTCATTCTTTTTTCTCAATCTCATTTGAGTTAGGAACAAGAATTCTGTTGTCCATGGAGCTGGCACCTTTTTAATTCCAGAATAATGCCCCCAGGCCCTTTGCTGTTCAGCTTTACCATGCTGTCTGTGGGTAACAAGGCTTGGGGGGCCCTTTCCCCTCTGGCTGGAAGGGGCCGGGTCCCAGTCCCTGAGGGGCACCCAGGCTCCTGGATGGAATTCCTGTGCAAGTCCCTCAGTGTCACAGCAGCCTTCACATGGAGCCCCTTGGATCAGAGCAGTTTCCAAAGGGGCCCTTGGAGCAAACAGGGAGATCTTGTCTGGCAGGATGTGTAAAACAAAATCCTGTCAGATCTACTTGTTCTCACACAGAATCCCTGGCTGCAGGGACACATTCCCATTGTTCCTGACCAGGGTTCAGGACTCAGAGTTGTCTTTCCTAGGAGCTGCTCCTTCAGCTGCCTTGGGAGGGCCTTTTGTCCTCCGGACTCACATTCTGGCTCCATTATTAGGGCTGCTGCATCCAAACCCTTTATCTCCACAAACGGTGGTGACTGGAGCTGGATCTCCTGTTTTCACAATCGTTCTTAAAATTGCAAGATCAATATTTGTGCTACGCTGTCATGGGGTTGAATAATCCAATCTTGTCCATTATTGTTTACAGAATTACTGTAATTGCTCCTTGATATTCTGCATCAATTCCTCCTGCCATGACAGGAACACTTTGCAAGGCCAAGCTCCAAGGGAGCAGTTACCAACGCAAAGTGTCCTGGAGGAATCTGAACTCCTGTTTCAGAATTGACAGCTCTCATTTGCTTTGAATTTCTCCACATTAATTCCAATGCATGAAGGCCCAGCCCTGCAGCCTCTGGGCTGGCCCTGCCAGGGGCCATCACAGCCAGAACAATTTCCCAGGCACCCCAAGTCTCACTGGCCATGGCTGGATTTGCAAACTGGGGGCAGCCGTGCACAGCCAGGGGGTTCCATTTCCCCAGTGGGCCATTGTAAGGGCATGGAGCTTGGGTTCTCCATGGGCAAAGGTTCCCATCTCCACATTTTTCCAACTGCTCTTTTAACAACCCCTTCACCCTTTCAACCAAATCCTGCAGCTTGTGCATAGTCTGGTACATGAAAAACCCTGCAGGCCTAATCACTGTATTTTTCACAGGAAGAGACAAAGCACTCTGCATCACAGTATCAGCACACCCTGTAAAAATAGCCAATTTCCTCCCTTTCTCCTTTTTCATTGTATACAATCTCACAAAGTTGACCACTGATATTAGGGTCCTGGCCAATCCTGTTCTGTAGGGTATTTAGTGTTACATCCCTGAGCAGCCAAAGATACCAAATTAGTATTGTCAGCATTTCACATTATTATTGTCAATATTTTACATTATTCTTATTTTACATGTACATATTGATATAGAAATATAGATACAGATACGCAGATATAGAAATATATCTATAAAAATCTATAAATATAAACATGAAGGTCGTATTATCCTATAAATACGTATATACTTATTTATTATATTGATATTTCACTTGCACAAGAGCATCTGAGCTCGATTAAAACCTTCTTTTGTTGCTCCATGTGGGAGCATTCCAACAATAATTGCTCCTCCTGAAGGTGCTGTTTCCTATGTGCTCTCAGCAAATTCAGCTTTGTCTGCCCAAACCCACAAGGTCTTTTCCTATTCCATATGCAATTTTTGGATGCATTTGAAGACATCCAGGGGTGCAGCTTCTTTTACCCGACTGCCCCACTGCTCCCATGGGGTTCCAACCTCAGCCCACTCCAGAGCCAGGGAACTCCAGGGAAGGGCTTCCCAGCTGGGAATTTCTGATGGCACTGATTCCTCACACTGACACTGAACAAGTGACATTTTGTTGGCATCTGGCCAGACTGTGCCAGTTTTGTTTTACCAGTGGGCAGGGTCAGCACCAAAGACACAGACTCCAACTGAAGGAATCAGTGTCATTCACTGCAGCTCCAAGCAGCAAAGAATCACAAAAGGAGCAGCTCAGCAATGCACCCAACCATCCCCACCACAGATTGCCTGCAGTGATTAAGAAAGATCCAGCAGCATTTACCCTCAGCCTTTACCATCCCCCAGACCCACACAGCAGCTGGGGAAGCTGTCACAGCCAAGGGCTGCAGAGCCACTCCTGGGCACTGGGAATTCCTGCAGGTGCCTCCAGCCCCAGGTGAGGCTCCAACCCCACTGGGAGAGGGCCCAGCTCTGACAGTGCTGAATGAACAAACTGACAGCACTGCTAGTGTGGCAACATCTGCTTTCATCCTCCTCTTGGGTCCCTCCCAAAGCCTGGCCAGGGCTCAAGGAGGAACCAAGGGAGCTGACTTTGACCATACAGCCTCCAATAAGGTCAGATGTCAGATTTCATGGCCTTGTCTGGCTTCTAAATACACAAAGGTCAATACATGTTTCACTAAGGAGTGGCTACATCTATTACAGTGTTAATGACCATGCATATTTCATCAGGGAGCAGATACAAAGATAACCTTTGCTTGGAAGGTTCATCCAGAGGCCACCTTTGGCTCAGGGCCTGCTGTCCAGGCCTCACTCAGGGCTGGTGTCCAGGCCTTGGCACTTCAGGGACGTGGTTTAGTGCTGGGCTTGGCACTGCTGGGTGCCCAGCTGCACTGGGTGAGCTCAGAGGGCTTTTCCAACAGAAAGGATTCTGTGATTCCATGATTATATCCACTGCATTCAGCTGGGGCTATTTTAGCAGCATTCCTTTGCTCCAAAAGTTCCCTCTTGCCCAGCTCCTGTGGCCTGAGGCTTCAGCTACTTCAGCTCCTGGTGCTGAGCTTGTCATGCTGAACGAGACGGCTCGGAGAGAAGAACACAGTCCATGCAATTCCTTCTGGGACACGGAGAGGGGAGGCTGTGCAAACAGGAGCATTGTTTGCTGTGGCCTCCTCTCTGCCCTTCATGCCTTTCAGCGCTTTGAACCAGCCAAGAGCTTTCTCCAAGAGTGCAATGGAGCAGCTGCTCCTGCTCCCAGGCCTGGCTCTCTCCAGTCTCTGCCCTTGCCTGGTTCTGTCCCTCTTGCTGTGCCCTCTGTTGCCCCAGGGCTCGCTGGCTGCTGCCCAGGACTGTGGCACTGGCACAGATCCAGTGCTCCAGAGCCTCCTTTCTGCGCCCTTGCAGCTGCCTGGGCACAGCAGCCTTTTCCATCTGGAAGCTCCCCATGCACAGGGAGTGCCCAGCTCCGTTCCTTGCACAGCCTTCAGGAGCCCAGGGCTGCCATCTCCAGTCCCTGCTGGCCCTGGGGCTCCCAGGTGCCTCAGGCTGCTGTGACACCGCTGCACACGGGAGGGAAGAGGGGCAGGGGCTGTGCTCAAAGTCAGCTCCATCTGCTGCTGCTGCTGCTGTGGGGTCATTTGTGCAGCCCTGGCCCAGAGTCAGGGATCAGATCCTGCCAGTCTCTTCCAGCCCTGGCTGCTCAGAGTTTGGGCCTTGGAGCCTCAGGTGGCCAAAGGCAGCTGCTGCTGGTCCCCGTATGTGCCCGTGTTCAGCAGTGCTGCTCCATCAGTCTGTGCCCAGCAACGGGGAAAAGCCTCAGCCCTGCAGGGCCAGGAGCTGCCGGGCTCTGCCTGAGCAGCTCAGCCAGCAGGAAGGGAGCTGCTCCACACAGGAACCAGGAGCAAAGGACATTCCTTTTGTAGGACATGTTTTCTATTGAAAGGAAAAAAAATAAAAAGCAATAAAAAACTTTATAAAATATGAAAGATAACAACAAAACCCAAGTCTGCAGTGGAAAATCTTCCTTAACTTTGATTTAAGAGGTAACTGATCTTTTGAAACAGTACTCAGTTATTTATTTTGTAAATGTGCTGATGGCATGGATCCATCTTACTTACCTCAGCAATCATTATAAAAAGTTTTTGGGGATTGTTTCCAATATTGTTATTTTAAATTGTGGTCGAAGAAAGAGGAAATTGCTTTGTGCCATTCCAGCTCCAAGCAGGACTGGGAATGGAAACTGTGTCGAAGCACAAATCCTTTCCAAGATGATCTTCCTTCTCAGCCTGGGAATGAGCTACACATTCCTTTTGAAACTGTCATGGATTTCTTAGAGACACAAAGTCCCACTTACAGCTTTTTGCTCTGGTTTGGCAGTGCAGAAGGGCAATTCTCCATCCACCAGCTCCAGACTGCACTGCCTCAGGAGCATGGCCAACTTGCCAGCTTTGGCCCACTCGTGGCACTTCTAGAGGAGGAAGAAAGTGCAATTGCACAATTCCAGCCAATCAAGAAGGAAGAATGGGACACACAAAACACCCTGTACAGATCCAGGAATTCAGCTGGGACTGTGGAGAGTTTGGGTCCTTGCCAATTGGATGTGTGTCCCCAGCTGCAATATCTGGGCCTGCAGCAGAGTCTCACTCACCTGCCAAAGCAGAAAGCTCAGGCGCTGTGCTCGCAACGGGCTCGTCTGATGCAGAGCTGTCAGAGCAATGTGAGGGCAGAGCCAGCCCAGCTGGCCCAGGGCTGAGCCCAGCAGAGCCCTGGCAGAGCCCAGAGCAGCCTCAGCACCCGCAGAGCCCGGCTGCAAGGAGAGAAAGCAGAAAGCGCCCGTCAGCTGAGGGCTCCTGTGCCCTTGTGCCAAGGCCTGCGGTGCCCAGGCCATGCTGGCTGTGCCCAGAGCTGTGCCCAGAGCTGCCCATCCCTGCTGCCTTTGGCACAGAGCAGGAGGGCAGCACATGTGCCCAGCCTGCAGCCAGCCACGGCACATCCAGCCCTCAGCAGCTGCCCAGAGCAGGATGCTCCTGTGCTCGCTGCCAGCTCCCAAAAGCTCTGATCCCACCCTGCCAAGCACACAGGGACCCACCTCATGCCAGCCACGGCTGCAAGAAAAGCTGCTCCCAAACCATGGCCTCAGCCTTCTCCAAGGGCACGGCCCATCCACGCCACAGCTGTTCCCCAGCACTTCCCCATTCACACTGGACCACCTGGAACATTTCCTCTGGAAAAATAAACAACACATTCTTGAAAAGAGATTAGAGACAAAAAGGGAAAACAAGAAAAATAGTAAAAAGTCTTATCTCTGTCAGAGCCTTGAGGAAGGCTCCCTCTTGGGTGAGGGAAGCCCACACTTTCTCTCTTCCCCCCTGCACTGCCCCCCAAAATCACAGTGACCCTGAAGCAAACAAGGGCAGTGGAGCAGCCCAGCCCTTCCTTGCCTGCAAAGCAAAGCAGCTGTGCACAGGTTCTGGAGCCCCACCTCTGCTCCCACCATGGGGCTTTGTTTGTGTCGGGCTGGCTGCCCCAGCCCCAGCCCCAGCCCGGGGCACGGTGGGTGCTGGGGGCTGTTGGCAGGGCCAGGAGCCCAATCCCATTTCGTACCCACCCCAGCCCATCCTCCCAGCCCTGCCAAAAGCAGCTGAGCAGCGACTGAAGAATGAGTTGCATCTGCACCAGCAAAGGGGGAGCCTTTGGTTCCCAGCCAGGCTGGGCCATGCCCAAATCTGGCAGAATTTCCCCAGGTGGGGACTCATCTGCAAATTCCCTGTGGAGTTTAGCTTTGAAGAAGGTGCCAGAATCAAAGTCCATCACCTTCAGCCTCCTGTGGCCAGGCTGAGGAAGAGCTTGTCATCCTTGGTGTCATCCTCACTCTCTCCAGCAGCAGCAGCAGCAGCAGCAGCAGCATCCCCACCCGGTACAGCTTCTCCAGGGGCTCCTTCTCCTTCCCTGGGGGGACACCAGGCTCTCAGGGCTCTGCCCAGGGCCCCAGCTGTCAGGGAACCGGGACAAGCAAAACCAGCTGGGATGGCGGCCACCAGTGCTGGGCAGAGCAGCTCAGCTCCAGCACAAGGGCTGTGTGTTCCCATCCCATGACCCCGGTGCAGTGACACAGGCAGCACAAAAAGCTCTGGGTTCCTTTGCTTCTCATTGCCAAGGCATGTGTGGAGCAGGAACTTACCAGGGCCCTGGATACTCCAGGGACCTGGAGAACCATTCCCAGCAATTGGGAAAATCCTAGGTGCTCCATCCACTCATAGATGAGGTCTCCGAAATTGCCCCAAAATTGGGTCCAGCTTTTAGAGGCCAAAAAGAGCAAGTCCAAGTGTCTTGATGATATTTTTAGCCCAGAAAGCCCTGCAGCTGATGGCACACTTCACAATCAGCAGGGGACACAGCTAGGCCAAAGCCCAGACCTCTGCTGGGAGCCTTTCTCCTCAAATACCCTTCAGGCAAACGTCCATGCAAGTCAGTTGGGAAAGTTTCTTCCAATGATCCGTTTCTGGCACATAACTGCACAGGGTTATGGGAAAGATTCTAAAGCAGCTGCTCTGGAGTCAAAGAGCCAGCACTAAGAGTCCTTGTCATCTCTTTGTAGCTAAATCCTACTTTGGGGGAGTCGAAGGACTTTGGAATGAGCTAGAAAGCGGACCTCTGAGTTTTTTAGATGATGCCATTGCTTTTTCTTCTCTTCTACATAGACAGGAAGGGTGAGTTTGGCTCACATCTCCACCGCATGGCTCACAAGGCCACAAGACTTGTAGTTAAAAGAGCTTTGAAGGATTTCTTGGCCAAGAAGACACGGCCAACAAGGATACTTGTGTTTTGGAGCCTACCCTTCAATATTTCATCTTATGGACTCATGCTACAGTGTAAGCTTCCTTAGCCAATCATGTTATGACACACAAACTCACAGCACTGCATCCTAAACTTCTTGTTTACAATTGTAACTACTTTTAGTTTTTCTAGATCTTGGACTCTAAAACTCTAAACTTTCTTCCCCGTGTCTCTGCTATAATAAACTAGAAATCCTCGTTCTCGCTTCTAGCACCTAAGTTTGGGAGCCCTTTCCAAGGTCTCAGATCAAATTCTGTGTTTAATTCTAAGCTTTGCTGACAAGACCAAAGGTCTGAGATTTCCCCGCGTTTGGGTTTCCAACAACACTGATGCTGTTAGTTCCAGAGTGCCCAGGATCCCTCTTGCAAGTCAGCTCTGTCAGGATCAAGGCGGCTGCCAGGGGGCTGCTTGTGGCCTCTGACAGCCCATTGCCCAGGGCTTGCCAGCGCCCCAGCCCCTCAGGGGCTGCCCCAGCCCGGCCAAGCTGCCCGGCAGCAGCGCCGCAGCCCCACCGCAGCTCCAGAGCAGCCCCATCCAGAGGCACCTGGGAGCCCTCAGCAAGGCAGCCAGCACCACACGGGCAGGAGGACACGGATGGCGCTTCCTGCCTGGCACAGGGCTTGTGGCCATCTCCAGGCACCGCTCTCACAGGGATCCCCGCAGCCCCGGGCCCTGTCCAGCCACTCTGTGGGCAGCACAAAGGCTTCAGCAGAACCACCACAGGCCAAGGGGCTTCTGGCCATTTCCCCTTGCCCGCTGCACGCCTGGGGAGCTGCCTGAGCACAAGCACCCTTCTCCCCCTTCAGGGCCTCAGGACCCCTCAGCCTGCTGTGCTGCTGAGCACAAGCTCCCTTTTCACCCTTTCCTGCCTCTTGCCCTGCAGAGCCTGGGCAGCAAAGAAAAGCTCCTGGCAGTCTGTGTATCATAACACATTCCAAAAATATTTATAGTAATCTATAATATATAGCAATATATGTAATTATAATATACTCTAGAATTTATTTATTTACAATATAGATAAAAAATGGAAAGGAAGAAAAATCTTCAAGAAAAGGAAAATTACCCCTGGCTCAGGTTGCCCCAGCGAAGACAGCCTCCCAGATCAGCTCTCCTCCTCAGTCATCTGGCAGTGCAGCAGCCAAGCCCTGACAGGCGAGGCCGAGTCCTCCATGCCCTGCGCAGCTGATCGTGCAGCCTCTGGATGGTGGAATATCGCCCACGCTGTATTTCCCCCAGGACATGCAGTGTTTCAAGTGCCAGCTGTGACACGGCAATGCTCCTGTCCTCCGTCAGGGGTTCCAGGGCTGCAAGAGAGAGGAACAGAGGCACGGTCAGAGCCGGATCTGCGGGGAGCCCAGGAGAGCCCCCTGCCAGGGCCATCCCAGCCGGGTCTTGCCATGGCCAGGAGGGAGCAGGGAGCAAGGGGATCAGCCCGAAGCTGCTGGCCACCAATGGCCCACGTGCCCTGAAAGCTCCGCGTGCTCTGCTCATGGGAGCAGAGCCCTCCGCAGCCGGGGCAGGGCTTGCAGCTCCCCCCGGCAGCCCCCGCTGTCAGCCCGCTGCCCTCACTCACCAGTGCAGATCAGCTGCAGCTCTTGCTGCTGCCCCCTCAGGCGCCGCCCGGCCATGCCTGTGAACACAGAGCCTGTCACGGCCCCAGCCGCACAGCTCCCTGCCAGCGGTGCTGCCGGCGCTGCGGCCACACGGGCTGCTGGCCCGGCAGGGCTCAGCCCGGCCCTTGCCGCACGCTGCCGCCCCAGGGCACGGCTGCCAGAGGGCGGCAGCAGCAATGCCCAGGCCAGGCGGGGCTCCACGGCGCCCCAGGGCATGGCTGGCGCTGCCGGGGCAGCAGGCGGGGCTGGGGCCGAACTGCGGCAGGCCGGGCCAGGAAGGGGAGGGGCAGCCCGGGCTCGTGGCTCACCCATGAACCTGACGGCCGCCTCTCGCAGGGGCTCCTGTGGGCTCTCCAGGTAGCGCAGGGCCCGGCGCAGGTGCTCGGCCACTCGGCTCCTGTCCTCTGCCAGCTGCAGAGAGCGACAGGAGGGAAGGGTTGGCGCGGGCTCAGCCCCTGGGCTGGGCGCTGCCTGCACCCAGCCCCGGCCTCCCCTGCCCGCACAGCCCTGAGGCGCGGCCAGCAGCCGCTGGCCAAGGGCTTCCGAGGGCAGGGGGCAGAGGGCCGGCTGCTGCCCGCAGAACCGTGTTGCCGCCCCACAGCCCCGCCGGGCTGGGGCTCCATGGGCACCCGACTCAGGCCCACGGGAGCCTGGAGAAGAGCCCGCACGGCCTCTGGGTGCAGCTGCGGGCACAGCTGCCAGCCCCGCACACCCCTGAGAGCACCTCCCTCAGGGGCCTTCTCCAGGCTGAGGCTGGGGCTTGCAGGCCCTCCTTACCAGGAACTCAGCGAACTTCCACACCTTCTTGTTCTTCAGCAGTCTTTCAAGATCCCTCCTCTTCAGGAACTCAGCCACACAAAGCAGCGTTTCCTGAGAAGCCTGGAGAGCAGTAGAGACATGGAGATGGCTCCACAGTGCAGGACACAGCACCCGCGTCCCTGTGCCAAGGCCTTGAAGAGGCTGCAGTCCAGCAGGCACAGGGCAGGAGGCAGCCGAGTCCCCTGCCAGGGGGACAGCAGCAGCCCACGAGTCCTCACCTCTGCCACACGCTGATTCTCATCATGGCAGTGGAAGAACAGTGGCAGCAGGCTCTTGCGCAGGGGTGTCTTCAGGTCCTTTTTTGCCTTTTCCTCTGGATGAGTCACCAATGTTTGGAAGAGCAGTATGGAGATCACCTGCACCTGGCTATTGTCCTGTATGAAAGGAAGAAAAAAAGACCTCAGCATTGGCTGCACGGAGCTCAGCTTGGCGCAAGCCTGTAAATCCACAGGGCATAAAGTGTCTGGGCAGCATCCAGTGGCTGTGACTGGGAGCAGTGAGCCTTACGTGGTCAAAGAGTGGCAGCAGCGCCTCAAGGAGCTGCAGTGTGATGGAGCCGGGCAGCAGCCTGTCACTGTCCAAGATGATAGAGTTGAGTAGCATGACTGTCATGATAACTATCTCTCCATCCCACAGGAGCTCCACAAGACTTTCAGTCAGGCTCTGCATGTTTTTGGTCTGTGCAGAACACAAGTTTATGAAATGCCATCCTGCTGCCGCAGGGCCTGGAGGCCAAAGGCCTGTCCTAAAGCACTTGGGCAGCTGAACCAGGAGGCAGGAGAGCTGGGAGCAGCTGCCCCAGCACCCAAAGCCCTGCCAAGCCCAAGTGACCACATTCCCCAGCTCAGCCTCAGCTGCTGACCCCTTCTTACCATGCAGGGATCATCAGTGAGCTTGAGAAGGGCCCTGAGCGCCAGGCGATGCCTCTCCCTGCATTCACTCTGCAGCTGCCTTGACAAAATTTGCAGGACTCTGTTAACGCCGCGTTCACTTAAGTCCAGGCACTTGAGGACCTGAAAGGCACAGGGCAGTGACAGGGACCCGGCTGTCAGGAGCCCGGAGCTGCACAGGGCCGGGCCCAGGCAGCAGCACAGGCCGTGGGCACCGTGCCAGGCAGCTGCGGCTCCGAGAGGGCAGAGAGCTGGGAGGCAGCTCAGCCAGGCAACGCTGGCCATCAGGCTCACCTCCACAAGGAACGCCAGGGCGAGCAGCTCCCAGCGTGGCTCCTGTGTGCTGAGCAGCTGGAGCAGGTAGCGAGCGATCCGGGAACACAAGGGGATGGAGACACAGCACATCTTCCTGGCAGGAGATAAAGTAACCAAGACTGTGGGCCAGGGGGACCAACCTCTGCCAGGACTTACACACACAGGTCTGGTCTTTCCCCAGCATCCTGCAAGGGGCCCTGGGCTATTTGGGAGGCAGCTCCTGGTGGGCACACTCTTCTCCCAGCCTTTTCCAATCTGCTTGGCCATCCCTCAGTGACAAGGCCCTCTGGCCCACGACCTCGGGGACCGTGTGGTGCTCCCTGGGCACAGAGCACAAATGTCAGAGGCAGTGGGGAGAAGAGGGTCTCACCTGGCCAGCAGACCCACGGCATAGTGGTGGGTGTCAGCGCACAGCAGCGTGTCCCAGCCACGCTTGCCTTCCATTGACACCACCACATCCTCGTGCTGCATTCGGCAGAGCAGGGACTTCAGAGTCTGCACTGCAAACCTGCGTGCACAGCAAAGCCCAGGTCATGCTGGGAACACTGGCTCCTGCCCAGGGACGTGGCAGGGACAGGAGGAGTGAGATGGAGCACCTGTTGGGGCTGGTGGCAAGGCCGTGCTCTTCCTGGCATCCCTTCCAGAAGGTATCCACTTCCTCTGCCATCTCTTCTGTGCTGAAGAACACTTGGAAGAGCAGATGCACAAATAGGCGAGGGAAATACAGCCTCACTACACGTGGGACACAGGGTACCTGGAGGATCTTCCACATCACCACAGTTGCCTGCAAAGGACAAAGCCCCCCGAGACAGCGCTCAGTGCCGAGGTGTCCCTGTGACAGGGCCCAAGTGTGGCAGGGAGAGGCCCGGAGAGACCTTGGCAGGGGGAGCACGGGGCCTGGTGGGCCTGAAGCTGCCCCTGGGCCAGGTTTCAGGCCAGCGCCAGAGGCAGGGAGATGCAGTGGGGGAAGGAGGAGGGAGAGCTGCTGGAGAGGCGGCCGGCCTTGGGGCCAGCAAAGGCCAGTTGCAGAAACTCACAGTCAGGCCAAAGACACCCGTTCTGTCCCCATCAGAGGTGCACATGCTGTGCTCTGGCCAGCTCCCCAGCACATCCAGGAGTATTAGCAGCACTGGCTCTGCAGTCCGGGGCGAGCACATGATGCTCTTCCACATGGTCAAAGCAGCTCTGTGGAGTTAGAGCTCTGTCTCAGGGGGGTCTCAGACACAGCACTATGGCCTGGGCTGCAGTGGGGAACTGAGCTGACTGCCAGCTCTGCCTCTGCCCACTGGCCCTCAGCACGCAGGCAGCCCAGCCCGTGGGGACTGGCCCCTGAGAAGCAGGGAGGGACTATGGCAGCATGCTGGGGGCTGGCAAAGGGGGGAGCCAGAGGACCCTGGAATTCTCTGTGTGTCAGACCACTGGGACAGGCTGTACAGGGTGATGGGCTGCTGAGCCCTGAGCCTTGTGGGCACATGGGCCCTGTACCTGTCACATGATGGGGCCACACGCAGGAGAGCCATCACCACATCAGCGGGCTGTGCCTCTGTCAGATCCAGAAGGGGCCTGTGCAGGTTGTACTCAGGAAACTCACTGGCCACAAGCCACTGGTGGATGTACCTGACAATGGCAGGCACCTGGAGAAGGGAGAGGACACTTGGAAAGCTGCCAGAGGGAGTCATGTGCCCAGCTGCCCCAGAGAAGTGCTTCCCTTGCCACCACACTGCCATGGCCTCAAGGCTTACAGTAACCAGCAGGCGTGGTTTAGGAGGCCAAGCAATTGCTGGGAGGATGGATGCCAGGCCACAGGCTGCTTACTTGCTTTGGACTGGAAGGACCCTCCTCCACAAGCATATCCAGCAGGGCAGCACTGCTCTTGGTTTTGAAGATGGGAGGGTATGCTCTGAGCACAGTGCCCATGACGCTGGTCTCTTCCTCTTGAATCCTCTTCATGAATTTGCCAGCCATCTGTAGCAGAAGGGCAAGAAGCCGGGGATGTTGCATGGAGTGCTGCACACACAGTGCTGGGCTGAGCAGGGACAGCAGGCCCAGGTCGGGGGGGCTGCAGGTACCTGCCCTGTACAGCGGAAACGGCCACGGCTGGACTCCTGCTCCTGTGTGCGCTCCAGGGCTGCATCTGGCAAAGAGCAAGCGCAGCCAGAGCTGAGGGGCTGCGGGAGAGGCCGGAGAGCACAGCCCAGCCCTGCGCTCCCCAGGCAGGGAGAGCCCCGGGATGCTCCAGGGGATGGAGCACGGCCACTGTGGGGTGTCTGCCAGGCCCCTCTTCCGTCCTGTCCATGGGCATTTCCCCAGGGGATGGGATGGGATGGGATGGGATGGGATGAGATGGGATGGGATGGGATGGGATGGGATGGGATGGGATGGGATGGGATGGGATGGGATGGGATGGGATGGGATGGGATGGGATGGGATGGGATGGGATGGGATGGGATGGGATGGGATGGGATGGGGCCAAGTTGGCTGCAGGCTCCAGCCCTGCAGCCCAGCTCTGCCCCTCACCCTCCTGCGGTGGTTGGAACGGCACCACCTCTTCAGTCTCCTCTACTGGGGCAGCTCCAGGGCCTTCTTCCTCCTCCTCCTCCACCCAGGCCAGCTTGGGCACTCTCGGGGGTCTCTGCTCTATGGCTGTGCCTGGAACGCGCCCCAGCAGCGAGCCCAGCCGGTGCCGCTCCTGCCGGGCCTCCTGCGCCTCACCTGCGGGCGGGACGCGGCGGTCAGCGCTCGGCCCGGGGCCAGCAACGGCCCCCGAGCGCCCCTCACCCGCCCCGGGCCGGCCATGCCCCGGCGTTCCATCTTCGGAACGCGGCACGGGCGGCTCGGGGCCGGCGGCCGCGCTGCCGAGCGGCGGAGCTCGGGCCGGGGAAGCCGCAGCGGAGGCGGCGGGAGCGGCCGCGCCGCGTGTGTCCTCCGCGGGCCCCGGGAGGAGCCGGGGCCGGGACCGGGGCCGGGCCTGGAGCCTGCCTCGGGGCCGGGGCCGGGCTCGGGCCAGGCGGAGCCGAAGGGCGGCGGTGCTGCCCCGGCCCCCGGCACCGATGCCCGCCCGGCAGCGCCACCGCCAGCACGGCCAGAGCCGGGCGGAGGCGAGACCGCGGCGGGACGGCCGGGGCCGGGCACGGGGCAGCCCCGCCCGGGGCCGGGGGCGGGCCGGGGGCATGGCCCGGCCCGGCAGGGGAGAGGGAGGCGGGGAGAGGGGAGGGACGCCGGGCAAGGGACCCCGAGGGAAGGGTGCCCGACAGAGGCAAAGGGAGAGAAAGAGAAAGAAAGAGAATAAGAGAAAGAAAGAGAGAAAACGAATCTGGTTTTGCTGCTTCTTCCGCTGCTGCTGCCGCCGCTGCTGCTGCTGCCGCTGCTGCTGCCGCCGCTGCCGCGGCTGCAACTGAAGCACCGGGGCCGTTCGTCCCCGTGTCCGTTCCCCGCTCGCCCCACGAGCCCCACGTTCGAGCCCCGCGCGCCCCGGGGGCAGCCCCTCCGTCTGCCCAAACACGGGAACTTTGCAGCGCTGAGCCCGGATGCAGAGCCCTGACTCCTGCACACTGGCACAGCGATCCCCTCGCTTGCTGCTGTGCATTGTCCTTGCTGAGGGGCAAACACTGTCGGGCCGCCTTCCCTTGGGGTAGGACTCCTACCTGACCCAATCACTGCATTTACATCTCCAGTGTTGCTTTCCAGTAAAAACAGGGGAAGGAAAACTCTGTGTGGCTCATGGTATTTTAGAGTGCCTAAAAATCACTAAGTCACAGATCTTACAGGTGCTATGCATCTGGAATTACTGGGATGGAGAAGTAGTGCAACATGGAAAAGGGGAGCATAGAAATTAATAGAGGAAAACATCTTGGATTGTTTGTTTCATTTTCATTTCCCTTCTGGAAAGCTGTTTCAGTTTTCCAGGAATCTTCTCCTGTCTGCTCTTCCCAAGAATCTCTCATGGAGAGCAAGGTCGAGCTTCAGTCACAAGATTTTCCATCAGGAAATTATGCCACTGGTGAAATTTTCATTGTGACTGTTTGTGCTGGCTTAGGGCAAATTTTGGGAGGAAACCTCCAAAAGGAGTCCGCCTAGAAAGCAAGTTCAAGCGGCCTCTCCCCCTAGTAGTTCAGGAAAAGACTTCCCTTGAGAAAAGTGAAAAACCCCCAGTTTATTTCACAAGTAAACTATTCACAAGCATGAAAAATGAATAATATTAAATAAAACCTCGGACAGTGCTGAAGAGATGGCCAATTCAGAAAGTCCTTTTTGTGGGTTCTAGTTGGCTCACTCGGTCTCTCCTGAGTCCCTCTGGTGCTGGAATGCAGTGTCCCAGAGCTCGGTGGGCCACAGGTGTGAGCTGCTGCCTTTGGTTTTCTGGGTTTTCAGTCCAGAGAAAGTTTAAACAATTTCAAGAAAAAGGAAAGTCACAGTCCGAGGAACTTCTCTGCCTAAGCTAGCTAAAACCAAATTGCTAGACCTGGGCTGGGAAGGCATTGGGAAATTTCCAAATCTGGGCACTGGCAGTCCCAGCAAACACCAGAGCTGGATGGTGCTGGAGCCAGAACGTGCAAATTTCAAAATTATGGCTTTCTGTGCCAGCAAATCACTGGACTTGGGCTGTGCTGGCACCAGGTATTTTCCAAATCTGGGTACTGGGGCAGCAAACACAAGATGTGGTCGGTGCCAGAGCCAGTAGCAGAAAGTTGCTGGGTTTTGGCTTTCTGTGCCAGCAAATTGCTGCACTTGGGCAATTTCCCAGCACTGGGAAATTTCCAGATCTGGGCACTTGCGCAGCAAACACCAGATCTGGGTGGTGCTGGTGGCAGCACTGGGAAGCTGCTGGGTTCTGGCTTTCTTTGCCAGAAAATTGCTGCATTTGGGTTGTGCTGGCACTGGGAAATTGCCAAATATTAACTTACTGTGCCAGGAAATTGCTGGAATTATGCTGTGCAGGCATTTGAAAAATTCCGGATCTGGGCACTGACGGTGCCAGCAAACACAACATCGGAGTAGTGTAGGCACCAGGTATTTGCCTGGTTTTGCTTTCTTTGCCAGCAAATTGCTGCACTTGGACTCTGCTGGCACAGGGAAATATCCAGATCTGGGCATGGGCGGTGCCATCAAACACCAGGTCTGGGTGGTGACAGTCTTGGCACCAGGAAATTGCTGCCTTTTGTCTTCTTTTTCCAAAAAATTGCTGCACTTGGGCTGTGTTGGAATAAGAAATTTCCAGACTGGGGTACGGGCAGTGGCAGCAAACACCAGATCTTGGCATTGCCGGTGCCGGCAGCAGAAATTGCCAGATTTTGGCTTTCTTTACCAGAAAATTGCTAGACTTGGCTCTGCCAGAACAAGGGAATTTCCAGGTCTGGGCACTGGTGGTGGCAGCAAACACCAGATCTGGGCGGTGCCAGGCCCAGTAATGTTGGAAATGAATTTGTAGAGAATTTTTAAGGTTTGATAGAAGGTTTCTATAGTATGTATACAAGTGTCACGATCCGTCCTTACGAACGCGTTTTGTGGTAGCTTGTGGGTTGATCTCAGAGTGCAAAAAACACCAACACGGTAGAGAGAGTTGCTGCTATAACCAAAACAAATGTACCTTTATTGAATAACCACAGCAAAATGCATTGAGGAGGAACTGGGGGAAAAAGGAAAAATAAGGAAAAAGAGGGAGGAGGAGAAAGGAAGGTATAGAGCTACCAACTGTTTTACTAGGCCAGGACTAGACCCAGAGCTAAGCAAACTCATTCAGCCAGGTGACATTGTGCGACATCAGAAGCTGGCAACCATGAGGACTTGGCTGCCAAAAGGTGACAGTTTGCACTGGGCCCAGAAGTGTTTTTCCCTACGGCAAAGCAAATTGAAATATGAAGTTCAAAACCTTCAAATGACTATGAAAGGAAACTGCAGAATAATTTCTGGAAGGGCAGCATTGTCAATTGTCAATGCAGCCCACCAACAGCTGGAGCTGAATCCAGAATTGCTTCTTCCAGCTGTACAGGAATTCATTCCACTGGCAAGCACTGGTCCATGGGAACAAATGATCCCCTAGCTCTGGGCTGAATGGCAGCCAGGCTGCAGTGCAGATTGGAGGAGCCCTTGTCCCTTGTTATTGGCCTCCCAGTGCACTCATCCTTCTGTAAACAAGGGGCAAACAACACAGCTGCACTGCTGTCCTGGGTAAATATACGTACAGGTGACTTTGCCAAAGCAGTGTATCATTTCCCAGTGAAATCCATGACCTCTTCTTACCTATGGAATTGTGATTGAAGACACCTGTGAGCCAGATCTGTGGGAGATTGCAAAGGAGCAAAGCTTTGGGATTTGGGCACACTTCTCTTGGTTTCTTTGCTCAGGCCGTTGGTGAGCACAGAACACACCTAGGTAGAAAACCTTTGACTAGACAGGATCTTTTGGATCCATTGTCCCTCAAACATGTCAATGTGTGGCCCTGTTACAATGACAAGTTGAAAACAGCAGCACAAATGACACAAAGAAACCATGGCCAAAGAGGAAGAGGAGAGGCCCAATGAGGAAAGGATGTGGTGAGACACTGGCACACGGAGTGAGCTGCACTCCCATAATCTCTAGGCTAGCAGGTCATGGTCTCACATTCTCCTCCTGGTTTATTTAAATGTTATTTATTTATTTTTGTTTTTCATCATCAAAATAAGATATATACCATTAAAAGTATGTCATCAAAACTTAAAGACAGAATCAAAAGACATTAATTCAAAACTACATCCAAAGATCAGAACATATGTACAGCTGTAACTATCAAGCCTAACACATCAATCCTATTCTTCAAACACTCTTCACACAGGCGGCAGCTTCTTCCTGAGCTTGGAGGAAAGAGAGCTCTTCTGGACGGGAGGCGAGGACTTTGTGGGTGAGGGAACATGGGAAGTGTCCGGAGAAAACTTCTCAGTAGGACTTTAACCAGCCAGATCTGCAAAATGGAGACACAAAGTTTAACAGAGAGGCAAAGTTTTACAGAGGCCACCATGTAACCCTAAAGCATCTGAAGCTCCATAATTCCTGGGACACATTTCCTGGAAATGTCCAAACAGCTGCACAGGGAAACATGCTCCTGCTGGCAGACACTGAGGCAGGCCAGGGCAAACCCTGAGCCACTTGCCCAGAGCTGGCACAGGCCCAGCCTGGCCTCTGGGCTGCCCTGGGTCAGCAGGGAGCCCAGAGCCCTGTGCTCCCCAGGAATGGCTCAGCTCCACACGCACCCTCCTGCTCCTCTGCCTGCCCCACAGCTCAGCAGCCCCACAGCTCCAGGGGCACTGGCAGCAGCACAGCTCATTGCAGGGGCACATGCAGGGCACAGCTGTTCCCTGGCAATGTGCACAGCCTCTCTGGGCTGCCACAAGACCCTTCCTCCCAGCAGAGATTGGCCCAGCTCCCCCCTCACCTCTGTGTGAGGCTGAGCCATGACTGCCCTTCATCTTGTCCTCAATCTGGAGCTGCTTCAGGCCCCCCATGCCATGACTTGGAAGGGCAATGGAGAGAGCGGGGCAGATGCACACCCTTCCTTAGCATTCTGTCATTTTTGGCACAGCTCAAAAGGCAAATCCAGAGGTGTCCAACTCAGTGCTTCCTCAGCCTTCTGGAGAACATCTCACCTTCACCAGCCCAGCATTCTGGAGAGGTTTTCCTGCACATGTGGAGGCTTGCTGGCAGCACATTCCTTCAGCTGGGTGCCCATCACCTTGCAGAGGGCAGAGGCCAGCTTGGTGGCCACGGTGCGGGCGTTGGCGCTCCGCACAGGCAGCGCCTTGTTCCCCAGGCAGGGCCAGAGCATGGGCAGGGCATCGCGCTGGACGACTTCAGGGCTCCTGGCATGAACCCCCTGCACAAGCACTGCCGGGACAGAGACACAGCTCCTTACCCACCAGCCTCCCTGCAACAAGGATCTGCCTCTGCTTCTGCTTCTTGCCAGCCTCTCTGGCCGAGAGCAGCAAAATAGCACCCAGAGCCCCTTGATCCAGAAACGGGCAAAGCAGCTGAGCATCCTGGAAACAGAACCACCCACCCCTCAGCACTAATTGCTCCAACCAGAGCCCTTGTCCCTGCGGCAGCCTTCCTACCTTTACTAAATTATTTCACAATCTCTGCATGAACAATGAATGAAATGTCCAATTGCCTTTGATTTCCATTAAGAAGTTGTCTAAACCCACACTGAAGATTTGGAAATGTACCATAGAGAGGAAATGGAGAGATTTCTAATAAAAGGGATGATTCCATTTTTGTAACTTTGATGTCAAGTGCCAGATGCCTAATCTGGCTCTTCCCTTTGCTCAGTGGCCACAGCAAAGGACAGGATTAGAACAGACCTCTAAACTCCAGCCCACCAGAGATGGCTGCTGCCTGACAGCTGGATGAGAAACATCAGTGACCAGCTGGGGTCTTTGGCAGAATGCTTTTGGGGCTTCCAACAAAGAGCTGTTTCAAACCTCAGGGCATCTCTAGAGAATTACCCAGACCCCATTGCCTTGGCATTTGGGCATCTCCACATTTTAATGCCACTTGCCCTCCCAATGTTAATGGCACTTTTTCTTATATGTCCACTGAAATAGGGGCATGGAGAAAGAAAAATGCTACACAGGGGACTGAAATGTAACCAAAACACGAGTGTTTTCTCATATTGTCTCTGAAATCTCTCTGCCCATTTTCTGAACTGAACTGTATCAAACATGGACAAATGTTTACTAGCAACAGGCTCCTTGCAACAGGCAGATTTGGCTAAGAGATGAAAACCTTAAATGCTCTGGAGACCATTCTTATTTTCTGATCGGACAAAATGTTATTCAGCAGCAATTTAATATTCTGCGGCAGAAGAGACTTGATTTTCTCTATGCTGTTAATCCACCAGCAGTCATCAACATTGAAAGAGCTCCTGCAAGTACCCAAAACCAATTCTGCTAAGCAAGAAAGGGTTATGGTACCCATTTTAAAATGGGAATTCATTTGAATTTAAATGCAATTAAAGACATCAGTGACTACTGAATGTGAGGAACAGCTGTCCGGTTCTGCTAAATCTCAGAGAGAACATCTGCTTTTTCTAAAGTAGTCCTAATTTATGGTTAATTCCTTTATTTGAAAAAGAGATCAAAAGAAGTGCTAAACTAAATGCCCTATTGCTGGATATCTATATTTTTCAAATGCTCTTTAAAGGGCCTTTGACATTCCCAATCGCTGAACATGCCCTTTTGAGATTCCTAATGAAGACACAAAGTGTATTAAACCTTGCATTTAAAGATGTTGGCATAATTTGCAGTGGATTTAGCCCCAGTTAAAGCAAGGCTATCAATCATCTTCTCTGCTATATATTGAGATTATCCTTTTTCCATTCCTTGGCTCTTGCTGACACAGCAAGCTCCTCTGAGGAATCAATTAGCAGCTGCATTTGTAGCATTTCAGACAGCGCTGACACAGGCAGACACTGTTTGCACACCCTGAAAGGCTCAGTCCAAGGCCCCTGTGACAGCACAGGCAGGGAGCCTCAGCACTCTGCTTCTGTCCCTGTGCCCCCAGAGGCTGCCTTGCACTAAACCCGTGCCTCTGGTACCTCTGTTGAGTTCTGGCCTAAGCTGTGACCCCCAGGCTCTGCACGGTTCAGCCTCAAAACATTCCAAGAGAAAAACAAGAATTCTGTGAGGACAAAACAAACTGATGCCCTGAAACAGCATTTGCCACCATTTCCCCTTAAAGATCACAGATGTCCCTGAGCTCCCCAGAGAGGAGCCAGCTGGGGCATTTTTAGCCCTCCCTTTGTTGGAGGTGGTTCTGAGATGCCCCAGGGAGAGCTCAGCCCCAGACCGAGCGCCGCCCCCATCTCAGGTGCTGCCCAGCTCTGCAGCAGCCAGGGAAAACCTGCCAAACCCACCTGCCTTGGCTATGGGGCAGCAGGGACACGCTCAGCACCTCCTGGTTTGGAGGAGCTGCTCTGCTGTCTGCTCACAGGCATTCCCTGTAAATGTTCCCTGGGAAGAGCTCTTGGCTCAGAAGGGGAGGCCATGCTTGTGATACGCTCGGTGACATCCAGCAGGGCTTGGCCACTCAGGTGATTCCATTGGTAGCTGAACTCTTTCAGCAGGGACACTTTATCTACAAGGGAAACACACGTTTCTGCTCACTTTTCTCAGGTCATAGGAGAAAGGGCAGGGCCAACCCCATTTTATAAAATCAAGCACATTTCTGCAGATGTTTGAATCCTATTCTTCTTTCCTTCCAGCATACTTGGCAGGGTTTTAAATTCCAAAAGGAAAGCTCTCCTTTAACATTTGTAAATCCAAATTTGCCTGCTGTAGCAGGAGCTGTGTTAAAACATTTCACATCAGGGACCTCAGGAGTTCAGTCACATGGAAGCAGTGAAAAGGTTTTGCATCCCAGAGCAAAAAGGAAGAGCCCCATACTTGGGACACAGAAAGGCACTGAGTCAGGCAGTTCCTGAGATCACAGGGCAGGTGGGGAGGAGAAAGTGGAAACTCCTCTTGAAGACCTGCCTCTTCAACACACCTTTTTTCAGGCATATTCCCCCAGTATGGAATTTTCAGAGCTGACATAAATGTGTGTGGCAAAGGAATTTAGAGCAGCCCTTGCCTATGTAGTTAATTGCTGTGGCCATCTTGCCCCATGCAAAACAACAGGTGGAACAAGGCATCATTGACAGCTGGGTTTATACCTGTTTGATATAAAGAAATGAACTTGGTGAATCACAAGTTCCCCTTTGAAAATAGAAGACAAAGAAGAAAAGTGGAAAATAGGCAGCTAATGCCTCTAATGTAGAGCCTCCCAGGTGGCTGCCCTGCAGAAGCTCTGATGGGTCAGTGTCCCTTCATGCCAACAGCAAAGCTGTTCATTTGGGAAGTCAGACGGGGCCCAAGCAAACTCCAAACCCCCTTTGCCCCTGAACTGTAGCAGAGCTGCAGTCCAGGACTTGCTCTTCAGACAAGCAGCACAGAGCCAAGGGCTCCTGGGACTGTTGGGAAATGCTGATCCCATTCCAGCCTGTTGGGGATGGTGCATAAGGACTGCACCTGCACAGCCTCTGGTGGGTGTCAGCTGGAGTGTTCCACAGACAAGAGCAGCTGTCGAGGCACTCAGCACTCTCTTGTGCAGGAGAGACAGAGACGAAGCTGAGGAGAGTCCCTGCCAGGGCTCAGCCTTACCCAAATGAGCAATGGATGCTCCCAGTGCTTTCACAGCTGCCCCACCAACCCTGGGATCCTTTGAGTTCAGGTTCTTTGTTATTCCCTCCACCAATCCAATGATCACCGGGTTCAAGGCATCCTTCAGGGCTCCTGTGATTTCAGCCAGCATGTCCAGCGCCCTCTGCTTCACTTTCTTGTGGCTGTCAGATATTCTCAGGACAAAATATTCAAAAATCTGTGAAGAGAACAAGCAACGTGAAGGCTGGATTCAAATGTCCTTGTTTGAAGAGTGGATGTAGCAGTCACCAATGTCAAAGATGAAAGTGATTCTTTCTGCCAGGTCAGCACTCGCTTGCACAATTTCACTGTTTTCCTGGGGGCAACTCACTGGAATGGTGGCACAACCTCATGCTGGTTGAAAGATTTCTTCTGTTTTTAAGAGGTTTGGCTGGGGACAGAATAGTTCCTATGGTATTTCTCTCCATCTATAAATCATTAAATTAATTCCATTTATTAATGCTAAAGAGTACCTTTGCTTTGAATGGAAGCAGATGTTTACAATGCCCGGTTTTCTATACAGTTGCCTCAAGTACTGAGGGCAATTATGATTTTGCCAAAACTATGGCTGGAGGAGATCTAAGTTTTTTTTGTTTCTGAGCCAGGGTCTGGAGAAGTGCAGGGCTCTGATCAACTCTTCCAGGATCCAGACCATTTCTCTAAGTAACAAGTAGACTTCTGAAATGTCATGTGCTGTACAGCTCTCATTAGAGCAGGTTCAGTCCCTTGACAGCCTCATTATCAGGCACCTTTTCCTGGAAAAAGGGAAAAAGCAGTTACTGGGAGGAGATAGCAGAGATGGGTCCTTAGCTGTTTTCCTCCTTTTCCAAAGAGAAAAACAGACCCCCAAGAAGGGTGAGCACTCTCTTTACCAAGAGGAATAGGAACAAGGATGGAAATGAGTAGCCAGAGCTGTGCCTGTGTAAGACAAGATGGAGTATATAGAAGTGTTCTTAAAAAAAGCAGCTGGGTTTAAACCAACCCAGCCTGATACTTCTCTTCCCTGTGCAAACCCATTTTTGGTCTAGAGAACAATTGCCATGCTTTCAGGGGCTGGATTCGCTTCACTTCACCCAGCTGGGAGTAGGAGAGAGCAGCAGTTACACCAGCAGAAAATTCTGACATCATCTGATGAACAGCAGCAATAGGCACCTGCCAGACAAATACAGCTGGACTGAAATAACTTGTCCTGAAGCCTGGACCTGAATTACATTTGTCTGGGTAAGAGGGACCAGAGTGTCCCAAACAGCCAGGACAGAGTGCCAAGACACACTGAATTAACTTTGCTGCTACAGGCTTAGGAAAGGAGCTAAAGGAAAGGAGCAGTGAAGATACCCTACATACTTGGGCAATGTTAGTGGGGATGAGCTGGGGGCTGTTTTTGCACAGGTCTAGGAGGAGTTCCACTCCTTCCATCCTTGTCTGAAACCCCTTGGCTTCCAGGAGATGGTAAAGCTTCTGGAGCAGCTCCGTTTCTTCCACAGCTGGAGGTGATGTGACCTGAGCTTTTGCACAGTGGAGGAGGTGTCCATCAGAGGGAGATTTCACCCTGGAAAATAAAACCAAATGAGGACCTGTTGGTTATAATTATCGTAGCACGGCATCCCCGTTGAGGAAATAATTAGCATTGACTCCATGATTCCAGAAGGCTGATCAATCGCTATGCTATGCTATGCTATGCTATGCTAAAATTCATTGCCCTTAGAGACAGTCTGATAGACAGACAGACCAGGTTGGTCAATTGAATCCAAAACACCATCACCAGTGGCCAATTAAGAAATTACCATTTGATAAACAAATCTCCATATCACATTCCACATGTTCACAACAACGGGTGCAGCAAGTGAAGATAAGAATTGTTTCTCATCCTTTTCTCTGATCTTCTAACATCCTTCCCCAGGACAATGCCTGGCAAAGTTGTGCCTGCTGCTCTCTATGGAGAGAGCTGCAGCCACAGACAATACCTTCAGTTGGCTGTGAGCAAAACATCTTGAGCAGCTTTCCTAATCATGTCATTTCAAGCTGGAAAATCATGAGGCTCTGATGAACAACGTGGACCTCAAGATAATCATTACAGCAGACAATCTGCAAGTGACATTCTCACCAGTGCTCACTCAGGAAAACCAAGGATGAGATGCATCTGATCTATCTTCAGATGGCTGCCAGGGCACACAGGTCACATTGCTTTGTGGAGAAAGAGAGACACTACTGCCAAGTTTAAATGCCTCCTCATATGGGACATGTGTGTCTTAGAATAAGGGAACTCATCACTCTGGAGAAGTGTCTCTACAACCAGGTATGACAATCTGGAAAAGCAGCTCAGATGCATCTGAACAGATAAACAGGGCCATATTTGAAGGATTCAGAAAATCAGTAACAGAGATAAAAACAAAAGCCACACATCCCAGAACTACACTCACATTTCAATTGCTTCCCGGAGACTAGATGCACAGCTTCACAACCCCACTGGGAACAATTCTCCTGATCAACCTGTCTCTTCCATGAGCACAGGAAGATGCCAGCTATGCTACTGAGGCATGTGGTCACTTTCCTGCCACTGCTGAGCAGGACAGAGCTAAATAAATCCCCTCTGCTATCAGAGGAGAACAGGTACAAGTAGCTCTGCAACTGCCGTGAAGAGACAGCAAGGAGCAAATTCCTGTCTTAAATGCTGATTGCAGCACAGGGGGAAATAAACCAAACATGCTGTCCATCAAGCAAATTACACGAAGGACAGGAATATCAAGGCAAAAAGTCCACATTCAGACACCCGTTGACTGAAGTTGTTCAGGAATTGCCTTGCTCCTTACTACTCAAAATTGGTACTGTTTGAGGGAAAGAACCATGATTCAGCCAGGCCAAACCTCACAGATGAGAACTGCATCTTTGTGGAATGGCATCTTGCTTCCAGACTGAGATTTCTCATCAAAACACCCATCTGAAAATGACTTCACTCAGATGAAAAAAAAGCCCTGTTTTATAGGGGCCTGAGTAAATACATGTATGGCAGTAAAAGATCTCTGTATTGTATAAGTGACCCTGCCCTGATTCTAGTTATTGTAAATGGGCTGCAGTTGCAATGTCCTTGATTGGGCAGCAGCTTTGGCCCGTGGAGGTGGCTGGGATAAAAGGGGGTGAGGCATTCAGGGAGCGCTGCAGGGGAGCCCTGGCTGGGAAGCAACAACAACGCTGCTGTGAAGAGCTGCTGTGAGAAAACCACCCAGAAGGTATGAGACTCTGCAAATATGATATACAACAATATGATTACAACACTGTTTGAATTTACTTGTCCCAAGTCAGGCAGCAGAAACTTGGCCCTCTCCCAGCCTCCACAACACTGCCCTTGCCGCTGCACTGGATCGTCTGAGCTGCAACCAATGGGTGTCTTTTTGTCTCTCCATTTTTGTGGAAACCCATCCAGAGAAGTTGTGTTCAGCACAATGCAGAAGTAGACATTTTTTATCCTAGAGCCTATCCTAGAGTAGGGAAAGGAAACAATCTGTGGCAATGGTCATCTCTGCCAGAAAGTTTTTCCTGAGGAAGAGACACGTAAAGATTGTCATGTGCTTTGCCTCATCTAAGAAAAATTCTCAGTACCGTTTGCCAGCAGACAATGTGGCCTGGGGCTCCTTTGAGCCATCGTTCCTCTCCTTCACTGGCTCCCTGACAGATGGGCCTTGAGCCTTCTGGTTTTCCATCCCCTACAAAGACATAGAGAAACCTCATCAATCTTTAGAATATAAAACAGGAAATTCCCTGTTTAAAACACAAGTTAGAACCAGGATCACTGCTACCAAGGCTTAGGGAAACATTTCCTAACTTACAGATGGAAACACACCAGAGATTCAGTGATGCCAACTCTTTGTTTTCAATAGCCCAAGGCAGGTTATGGGTGCTACCAGACTGAGCAGCAATCTAAAATCTCAAATTCCTTAGTCTTGACCATAAATGGGAATAATGCAAACTGGTAGGCAACAAGTGTTTGTAAAGGAATCAACAGAAAAAATTGGACTCTTTTGGGGGTTGGCCCGTTGTGTTGGAAGTCAATTTGGTTCAACACTCACTCTCCCTGTGCCTGCACAAAGGCAGGCTCACTTCTGAAATGTCAATAACAAAATATAAAATCCTCCCCCAAACAAACAAAGGATTTTTCACTCGATGCTGCTTCTTCCAGCAAGCTTCTTCCAGCTCCACAGGGCTGGACAGCAGGGCAGTATTCCCAAAAGACATTGTAGTAACTAGGATTGACTTGGATATCTTTTGTAAATATGGGAATTTTCTTGGCACTACTACTTCCAGTGTCCTTTGCAAAGACTCTGTTACCTTCAGAAGCACAATTCTCACTTAATTGCTTTACAGGGGGCAGGGTAGGGAGAGCATGGTGGGGGCTTACGCTTAAATGTAAATCCATTTTCTCCTCTTTCCCTTTCCTTTTTGTGACCGATATTGAAAATATTCAAAACCCCACTTTTTCCCTAATAATATCAGTTAGGTCTGCAGATGAACAGGCTGAGGATTAACAGCTCATTCCCAGGAGCAAAATGATTCAGCAGAAGAGGAATGAGCTAAAGACATTGGGTACGTTTGATCTCCTAGTAGCAGTGGCAATACTTGCACAAAGGAGACATTTCTCCTGCCAAGCACTTACTTTCTTCTTAATTCTTGTCAGAATATCTTCCAGGTCACGGGGGGAAAGAGATTGTTCCAAAAGCATTTTAAATTGTTGATGATTGAGCAACATCTTCACCATCTCCTGTCCATAATGCCTAAGGAAGGAAGGCAGGAAGGAAACAAACCAAAAGTGAACAAACACAGGAAGAGTGTTAACAGAAGGGGCTGATCCCTTAAACTCATCAGGTGCAATCCTTACACGAGACGGCATTACCTACTCAGCAAAGAGGGAGATTTACCTCACTGGACACTGCACAGTGCTGTCAGATGAACACAAGAGGCAAGAGGAGAATGTGGGGCCACAGAAAAATACCATTTCACTCTGAAACTGGGGTGTGCTTCTGTGGCTTCAAAGGATCCCAGGGAACAAGCAAAACACATCTACTTTGTTGTCAAAGCCTATTAGCAGTGTCTTGCTGCCATTGCACAGTAATTTGCCTTTCTTTAACAGGCAGGGAAGCCAGGACAAAACACCTCATGCATCCTATTGATTATTCTATATTATGTGTATGCACAGGGACAGCTATTTGCTCTGCTAGTTACTCTTGGCAGCTATTAATTTGAATTTCATCACCAAAGGAAGGGGATTTTTGTGATTTGGGTTGCTTCTGCTACTAGGAAACCACAGTTTTCTTCAAGAAGAAATGTGGAACTCACTGAGCCACAGATAAGAGCATTTTAGAAATCTGCAGAACAGGTTTAGAAAGACTGAATATGTTGGCTAAAGACCCCTGAAATATTTTTAGGCAAGTCTGAAGTGAATGAGAAATGGATGTTTGGGATCCTTCAGTGATGAACATCAGCCAACACTTTGTCTTTTTCTTGTGCACCTAAGGCCAAACAAAAGTGTTGGACTGGCTGATCTGAGATCTTTGGATCTCAGTAAAGAATCCTTCAAGCCACAGGAAAAAGGTGGCAATGCTCCTTTTTGCTGGCCAACCTCGGGTTTCCCAGTACAGCCATTTGCCCAGGCAACCCAGAGCAGTGGTCACTGTGCCAAGGCTGACAGAGCTCAAGAAGAGTTTGGACAATGCTCTCAAGCGCATGGAGTGACTCTTGGGGTGTCCTGCACATGGCCAGGAGATGGACTTGATGATCCTGATGGGCCCCTTCCAACTCAGCATATTCCATGATTCTATGACCCTTGTTCACACCGTGAGGTAACTTCATATTCCCTTTAGTTTCCACTCTTGTGTGGTTTCACCTTTATAGCCAGACACAAAGCAGTTTTCCTGTTTTGGGAGGTGAAATGAAGATCATTACTTGTGTCCTTGTGGCAGTCCTGAGCAAGCTTCCCTGCCACGTGTGGCAGCCTCTCAGCCCTGGGGGTGCCTGCGAGCTGGGTGACTCCAATTCTCTCCACCAGGGACAGGAGGAGTTGGGCCGCACACTCGCGCACCGGGGCGGGGCAGCTGCTGGGGAGGAGAGAGCAAACCCTGGGCACAGGGACAAGGAGCAGCAGCAGCGCCGGCCTTGGCCAGAGCTGCTCCCTGCCCTTGCTGGGGGAAGGAGCCTGGGCTCTCCCTGCACCTTCAGACACCTGCACAAGGTTCTGCCCTCAGCTAAACACAAAGGCAGCATTGCACACTAGGCCTGCCTGCACGGAAGAGGGGGAATTCAATCTCCCTGCACTGTCTGATACTCAATTTCTTTCACAGTATT
Source organism: Melospiza georgiana (assembly GCF_028018845.1). Classification (NCBI taxonomy): domain Eukaryota; kingdom Metazoa; phylum Chordata; class Aves; order Passeriformes; family Passerellidae; genus Melospiza; species Melospiza georgiana. The sequence goes on from NW_026652215.1 coordinate 4,176,613, forward strand.
TACTCGGAGAAAGATTAAAGAAATAGATGACAGATGAATAATTTAGAAATTAAGGACAATTGATGCTGACCCATCAGAGGGCACCCAGTACACAGAGCTGCAGCAGGATTGAGGCTCTTTCCACCCATTTATCCCCAAATCTGCAGACCTTTGGAAAACAACAAATGCAGGGAAAACACATTGTGGGCCATGAAGTCGCGAATATCCAGCAATGCAGCCTGTTTCTTCTCTGGGGCTTGGCAACGGATCCATCTGAATGTTTTACCCTATTGCAAAGCTGTGGAAAGGGTGGCAGGCAGTTTAGCCAGGCTGTCCTGTTCTAGAGAGTGTCTTGGGAACTATCAGGCCCAGTACCAACATTTAAGGCAGCATTTGCTTCAACTGTCCCATGGCAGTCAGCCTGTGAAGGTGCCTGTAAATTGATTCATCATCTCAAGGCTAACATGAAACATCACTTTGAATAGAAAGTAGAGCTCTAAGGCCAGGACAGTCATACAAGAGTCCTTTGGCAGGAGCTGCACCTGCTGTGCAGGCTGCGCCACACCCAGCAGATTGTCCCCCATGTGCTCCACACCCCAGCAAGGACCCTCCTCATTTCCCAAGTTAGTGGCATCATGAGGAGACATGGTTTTCCCAGGGCCTCGGTGGTTAGCACTGTGAAATACCAAACACTGCTCACAGCTGCAATTGCAATTGCCCCTCTGCCCACAAAAGCACAAGGCTCTATCCTTGGCCTTTGCAGGCACTTTCCCTTCCCCATCAGTCACCACATCTAGGAAAATCTGACAGACTGGGAGAACTCCAGGAAGCAGCAGGAAGCTGAGTCAGAGGAGCTTTAGTTTGGATATCAGGAAAAAGGGTTTTTCACCCAGAGGGTGGCTGGGCACTGGAACAGGCTCCCCAGGGCAGTGGTCACAGCGCCAAACCTGATAGGGTTGAAGGAGCATTTGTACAGCAATCTCAGGCACTTGGTGTGACCCTTGGGCTGTTCTGGGCAAGGCCAGGAGCTGGACTCGATGGTCCTGATGGGCCCATCCAACTCCCCATATTCTACACTTCTGTGATTCTGAGAACTAACAGGCTGCAGGAGGGCAGAAATAAGTGACAAGGGGAAAGAAGTGAGGTAGGTTAGAGAATCAAGTCACTGAGTTCACAGAAGATGCAGGATACAGGACCCTTCCCTCCCACCATTTCCATTCTCTTTCTCATCCCTTCTCCCTCCCACACACATGAAGGTGAAGAATATCACTAAAAGAAGAAGAACCTACTTGACTCCCATGTCAGTGAGAGGAGTCATTGCTCATGCAGGAGTCACATTCTCCACCACGATCCCAAGGGTCTGACTGCCTGCTTTCTGAACAAATTCTGGGGAGCTGGACACCATCTGGAGAAGGACCCGAGCAACCTCATCCACCTCAGAGTCCATGTCCTTCTTCAAGGTCACAGAGAGCTCTCCCAGAGTGACAATGGCAGAGCAGGACACCTTGGAACCGAGGTTGGTCACCTGGGGAAGCTATGAGGGGAAACATAAGAATCACCTTGGAAAGAAAACCAGTTGCCTTCAACAGAAGTCCCAGGAAATGACAACACATCCCACTGTGTCCAGAGGAACATACAAGTACAAGAAGAGCAGGAGACCACAAGCACAGAAAGGCACTTACTCTGGCACCAATTTCTGGCCTCAGACCTGCTCACTGCAGGCCTAAAATAAAAATTCCATTAACTGTTCCACTTAATCCTTCTAAAATGTCCACAGCTTTGATTTTAGGCCCTTTTATAGAAAATTAAAGCAAGAGCTGCTTTCAAATCACGAAAGCAAAAATCATAAAGGTAAAAGAGTCAGGTGCTCCTGTTCAAAAAATCAACACCAGCAGCTGAAGCACTCATCCAGGAAACAGAAAACGCAGGCTCAGGTCTACAGAATAATTTGCAGTGTTGAATTGCAACTTGGGCAGAGATTGGGACTGGCAAATAATATCATCAGCATCTCAGTTTCTGCATTTGCACATTGCATTATAAAGCCTCCACAGTCAAAGATGAGTGTCAGATACCCGACCTGCCAGTAAATCCAGCTGCATGTGCCCACAGATCCTACAGACAGCTGACAGACATTAGAAATATCAGGTCTAAAATCAGAAATGAAGGCAGACCCTGAGCACACAGGGAGATGAACAAGCACATACCTACTCTACACACTGTGTATGAAGTATGTGGGACAATTCAGAACAATGTTCTCACCTCACTGGTAACTGCCAAGCAAACCTCACCAAGTCTACAAAGCAGGAACTCTGAATGGGACCCAGCCAGGTGTCTGATGGTGAAGAGTCCCTTCTCCTTCAGCTCCCTGGAAGGCAGAAGATTGATTTTTCTCTCCACCAAGGCAGCACCCTCTGGAATGACCAGGCTGGCAGCTCAGTTGAACAATGGGAGGTGCTTTACAAGGAGTGCTTAATGAAATCATGGAACGCGTTGCCCCAGGATGCTGTGGCTGTCAAAAGCATTCACAAACCCAAGAGGCAAAGAGAGGGGTTTCAGAGTGGCCATTTGAGAAGACAGCCTTTCTGAAATCTCTGGCACATGAGCCCCTCTGTCACTGCTTCCTAGAAGCTGTGAGACCGGGCCATGCTGCTGTTTGTTGTCACCTCCCTGTACCTGTCCCTGAGACACAGTGCCACGGGGCTGTTATTGGGGCATTTTCCTTCTTTGTCAGCCCCAGCAGGCATTCAGCAGGGAGAGTCTGCACTGCCACTCTGGAGCTGAGTTTCCACTCTGTGATCTCAGCCTCTCTGTCACCCCCTCCACTCCCCCTCACACATTCCCCAAAAAAGCAGCAGGATGTCTGCTGGGACCACCTCAGCCTGCAGGAAGGCCAAGTGGGTCCTGGCCTCTCCTGACCCACAGCACAGCTTTCTTTCATCCCAGCATGGAAATATAAAAACTGTATTATCGCATCACACAGAGGGCCAGGAGCTTTTTATTTTGGCTGCAAGTGTCCACAGAGCATTGGGGAAGAGGAGTAAAAGAGTGTTTTGCAGCAAGCAACCCGGCTACTCAGGCAGGGTGGTAGGAAAAGTGTCTGGGAGCTGCTTTTTAGGACTTTGGTTGTTCTGCTGAAGCTTCTGACAGAGCTGATGGGCAGACCCCAGAGCTGTGGAGAGTTCCTGGGAAATTTGTCCTTGGATATGTCTACGAATGCTCTCCCAGCCATGAACTGCCATCCGTGTCCTGTCCATATGTTACTGCCTTGACTGTTGAGTGTCTGAGGTGCTCTTGAGGCTGCTATGGACCTCCTTCACCAAGGAATGGATTGTGATACAACATCCCTTTCTGCTTATGTTTGGGCACTGACAGAGCCTGGACCACTCTGGCTGGAGCTTGGGCTCTGGCCAAGCAGGATTGCCAATGAGAGCAGCTCATGGTCCTCAGCTCTTCCCTGCTGCTGGGACAGACAGACATGGCCATGGGGACAGAATGGAGCTGCCCCATCTGCCAGGGCACTAAGAAGGATGTGAATTTTTCTCTGCCCTGTCACCACCAGTTCTGCCTGGGCTGCATCCTGCAGTGGGCAAAGAGAAATCCAGTGTGCCCACTCTGCAGAAGAATGATAGAAGCTGTCAGGTTTTCTGAGTAGGATGAACAGGACTGCAAACAATGTGCCATCAGCTCCCCCAAACAATTGCTAGAGTCCAGCAGGGAGAGAGCCTGGCCACCTTGCTGAAAACAGCCCCCCAGACCCTGTGATGGCTGCTCCATCTTCCCCACAGGGAACACTGTCCCCAGCTGAGCAGGGGCTGCAGGACCAGAGCCTGTGGGTGGCCTCCTGCCCAAGGAGTGGGCCGAATTTTTCAAATAACAATGTATCTACTGGACCAAAGGTGGCCCTGGCTGCACCAGAAGCTGGAGCGAATATGCCAGCACCAGAGATGGCTGGTTAAGGAATCACTAGAGCAGCATCCTGCACGCCCTCTGTGCCTATGGTCAAGTTGCCAAAATCTTGGTGCCAGTACTGCAGCTTCTCCTCTGGAGCAGTCTGAATTGCTGCTAGCATAGTCCAGGGTAAAGAAGCAAAAAGGACCTTTGCATAATCTCCACAGATGTTTTATTCAGCTGTGCAGGGAGATGTTCAGCTCCCAGCACCCACACACAGAGGGTCTCACTTTGTCTCCACAGGGGCCCGGGGGCTGACCCTGATCTCGGGGCAGTACAAAGATAAGGGGGCTGATCAGGGAATAGGGAAGGTGTGGCTCAGGAACACAGGAACAGACATAGGAACAGGGGAAGGAGCCAATGGGGTCTAACAGCTTTTTGGGGGAAGCTTCTGGTGTCTCCCTAGACCAGGGAATGCCCCCCCAGGGTCTCCACAGTTCACCATGTTTTATATTATTAGGAAAGCTTCTCTGAAGGATCAACTGAATCAACACAAAATGACAAAAACCATCAAAAGCGCTCATAGGACAATTGTTCAAAATGCAAACAATTCTGAGTTCCCAATGTGCCAACAGATTTCTTGGAGTGTCTTAGATCTGGCAGGAGGGATGCAGGGTTTTCTTAGCACAGTTTATCAGGAAACTGAGTCACACATACTGAACCTCTGGTCCATGGCCTCCTCAGTGCCATTGTGCAGCAAGGAGGCCCCGAGGCTGCTGTGCTCTGGGCCTGTCAGGGATGAACACAGTGGCTCTGTGGCCAGCTCCAGCTCCAGCAGCTCACAAGAGGAGACTCCTTCCAGAAGCTCTGCTGGCTCTGGAGTGGCAGACCAACAGAGCCCACTGGAAGCCCCCCTCCATTGCAGCCACCCCCAGCTGCGCCCATCATCGCTGCAGAGCAGGAGCTGCCCCAGAGGAGCCGCGGCAGGAGCTCATGGCAGTGGCAGGTCCCTGTGCCCAGGGCAGAGCCACAGAACCTCTGCTCCTGCCTGGGACAGGGGCTGCTCACCCTGGTGTCCCACCGAGAGGAGGGATCCTGGGCCCCAAACTCTGCCCAGCCCTGCCAAAGGCCACCCCGCCAGCAGTGCCAGCAAGGTTCCTGCAGCCGTTCAGTCAAATCAGAGGAAAGAAATGTCTCTTCAGCTGACACAGTCTCTGCACACAGCTTCCTCCCCCTTCTCCTGGCGCCTTTCCCTGACTCCAGCAAGAGCTGCAGGAAATGCTGTGTGAGCCATGATGATGGAAGAGCTACTGATAAAAACAATGGGGTGATGCTTTCAGAGGAGTCATGAATGGAAGACTGACCAACCTTCCAGCCAATGGTATGCCAAAAGTTTCCATTCTTTAAATAATTGATTATAATTATGAGTAAAAAGAAAGATACGGAAAGAAATTAAATCTCCCACAGCTGCTGGCTTTCCTCAGGCTCCATGGTCTATGTATTGCTAGACTCACTTCATTTAGGCAGAATATTAACTGCCATAACTTGTTGGAGACTGACCACAAGGTCTCATCTGTGGTGGGCAGTCCCTAAAATTAGCTCAGCAGAGGCATTTTCAGCTGTCCACGTGTAGCAGAAATACATATTCTCTGCTTCATGGCTGTGTGGCAGCAGCTGCTGGTGTGGATTTGTCAGTGTTGCTTCATGGATTACTCCTGGGAAGGAATTGTGTGCACAGGCACAGTATGATGGCTTCGATCTCCTCTAATTACTCCAATTGGATGATGGCCAGAACTTTTAGGCAAAAAGCATCATGACAGAATAATTTACAATATTCTCCAAACTACTCCTGTGGTTTGGATTTTCTTACTGATTAAGATTTTCTTACTTCAGTGTCTGGCCTCAAAAAATCAGTCCAGAAAGAACAGGCAAACCTCAGCTTGCAAGTTAGAGTGCAAGTCTTTAATCTGCTGTTTTTGCAGCATGTACAAACAACTCTTCAACATATTTGCAAATAAATTTCTTAGTTCTTGCTATACCTATGCAGAACCTGACTCTCTCCTCGTTTTATTTTGAGTTGAGAACCAAGCATTTTTTTTTTCTGGACAGGAAAGTAAGAACCAGCTGCAAATACAGACTACAAGTGTGAATCTATACTGCAGGAACTGAGCTGTAGCTTGGAATTAAAGGCAAGAAGTGATGCTATGGTAAATGTGAACATTTAGTGCTGGCATAGGCGCCTTCTGCAATGCTCCACCAACCCATGATTCACATTGCTACAAACTCTCTTTCTGGTGTTACAAAGAGTGTTGAGGAGCTGACTGTAAGTAAAAAAATAGCCAGAATGTTAATTTTTGTTAATATGGCAAGCAATGACTATCTAATAATTCAGAGCTCATAGAAGTGAGTATTCAGATTTCCACTTAGTATGTGCTGGCAGTTTTAATTTGAAATCAACAGGTTTATCCAAATCAAGTTATCCATAGGAATTAGTTTGCTCTATGATCTACCTAAAAATGCCTCATTCTCTGATAAGTTTAGTAGAAATTTGCAAAGTCAACAGTCCACAAATTTTCATTTCTTGTTTAGTGGCTATTCTGCAGGAGAGCTTTTACAGACTAATCAGTTTGGATGTAATTAAAATGCCAGTACATTTCATCTAGCCATTTTGGTATTAGAACAAAACCATATGGTTGCACAGCCTTTTAAAAAATATTTTAAAATAAATTTTCAAATCAACAGTCTGAGTAGGACTCAGAATAAAAACTCTACCAAACTTCAACTCCATTGGAAGATTCCCTTGTCACCCTGTGAATCAGCTCTACATTCAGAAGATTAACACTCCCAATGATGGTGGTTTTGGTATGCTTAGGAATTGGGGAAGGGTCTTCTCCCTTCTCAGCTCCATGCTGCAGTGCCTTTGGGATGTGGCCTGCTGGCCGTTGTTTGTGCAGCCCTGGTGTTTCTCCATGGGGCAGAAAGTGCAATTGCATTTCCAGCCCAAAGCCCATGAGGAGTGGGGCGTGCAGAGCTGTTCCAGACCCAGGCCAGCAGCTGTGCCCCAGAGGGTTTTGGTTCCTGCCCAGGGCAGCTGGTGCCTCTCTGCCGTGAGTGCCTCCCCTTGCCAGGTGCCCATGGACAGCAGGTGCAGGGTTCTGCACGGGGCATGGAACAGGGTGGGGATGTCTGCTGGCAACAGAGTGCAGCGGAGAGCAAACAGTCCAGGATGGTCCTGGAGTGTGTGACAGAGAACTCCTGACACAGCTGGTGACTGAGCCAGTGAGGGAAGGCACTGCTGGGCCTGCTGTTTGTGAGGAGAGAAGGGCTGCTGGGTGACAGGAGGGCTGGAGGCGGCCTTGGGCTCAGGGATCACAAAATGCATGTGTTTGATTCCCAGAGAAGGAACGAGATATGTTGGGGAAGTGTTGACCTGCAACAAATTGTGAATTTTTTAAGCTTTACCAGGCAGTGCTTAGTCGTACCTTCCCTCACAGCAGTGGTTAATGTGTGCAAGTGGATGTCTTAGCCTTGAGAATAAAGACAGTGGGCCTACTGAGGAGGTAGCTGCAATGCATTCAAGGAGAAGAAGGCTCCTAACCGTGGAAGGAGAATTTGAGGAACGGGATGTTCACCACATGACCACCAGAGACCCGCAAGAGACCCCTACTCTAAATGTCAGTAATTTTGGGGAAGTGATTTAAACATGTCAAACACTTTGTGAGAATATTTAGCCTGTGAGTTTGAGCAAAGTAATGAATAAAAGCAATGAAAGTAATGTCTTAGTTCCATGGATACTAACACGTGGGTGTGCATGTTTCAGGGAAGTGATTCCTCACGCACCCAGCACTGAAATAAAGTAATGCCTCTTTTCTCACACTGAGCTGGCAGTGTGGATTGGGCCCTGCTCGGTAACCTTCATTTTGGTCATTTCTATTGAAGCATAAAGAATGGTTGAAATGAAATCTTTTCCAGCTGTTTCCCTTTGGTTTACCTGTTTGAGGAATAAAATTCTGTGCTGCAGGTGTGCTGGGTGTGTGCAGAACAGTGCAGCCCCAGAAACCCCTTGGCTTGCCCACAGGTTGTCATGCCTTGTTGCCAGGTGTGCCCAGCTGTGGCAGGAGAAGGAGCCCGCAGCGCAGTGGGCACCGTGCCCTGCCCAGCCGGGGCTCTCTGGCACAGAGCAGCAGCAGCGCCAGCACCGTTCAACCCGCTCCTGCCTTGGCTTCCCCTGGCACACAGAAGCCTCTGGAAATCAGCACGGCCAGCGGCGTTCCCAGCTGGGAGCAGCTGCTGCTGGCGGGCAAATGCTGCCATTTCAACTGCTGCCAAAGGGGAAGAAAGGCAGAGATGTACATGCACCAGAGCCCTGGCTTGTGACCAGCAGGCAGGGTGTAACAACACCTGACCTCCAGTCAGGGTGCAGGAATGTAATCACCAATGGACAGCAGAGAAAGAGTTGACTGACAAAACTTTTGGAGGAGCTGAGAGTATGAAAGGCAGAGCGTCCTTTTTGTAAATGACCAGGTGGCTGCTAGTCACAGAGTCTCCCATTGCCATAATTTTTCTTATTCAGTCCTTTGTTAAGGTTTACTAAACCTTTAAAATTTTAAAAGTGAGAGTCATTTCTCACATGTGCAATGCTCAGTGGCCCATTGTCTTGGTCTGGTTTCCTTTGCTTGTGTCCCATCTGAGTGCTCAGCTGGGGTACAGGCTGTAGGTGCTTGAGACACTCTTGGAGTTCCTCTTGGATCCCCTGAACAACAGGGTTTGGCCCATGAGGGGAATTTGTGCTTCTTTGTGACAGAGAAGAACTTCCCAGGCTCTTTTGTGTTTGCTGTAGGGAAGGTTGGTTATTGCTGTGCATAAACTCACAGACCAACACAGAGCTGTCCCTTTGTGATGTCAGGCCATGGTTGCCACGTTGTCATAGTGGCATCAAAAGGTTGCCTTGGTGCACGGAAGGCCTGAGTGTCAGAGCAGCCCAAGGCCTGCTGAGAGCAGGAGTCCCCTCCTGGTCTGGGTGTTTTTCAGTGGGAAGCTGCCCACTGACAAGAGGCTTGTTCTTTTAGTGTTGGGGCAAACTTGCACAACACTAATAGCATGATTCACCACCTTGCCAAAGCAGCTTTTGCTGCTTATGGCGTTTCCTTTTCTATTTATTATATAACGCACTTTGCACGTAAGTAGAGGTTTCCCTTCTGCTTGGTTAGGGTGTAAACTAACCTGGCTTTTGTATGTCTTCCTGCTCTTTCTTAGTGACTGAGTTTCTGATTTTGAAACAGAAAGAGCATCAGGATGCCACTGCTTTGGTAAAGCTCCTGTCAAGAGGTTCAGCTAAAAAGGGGGTGTCTGTAGCCACAGGGGCAGCATTTGCAGGGGAACCTGCAGGGCTTCCGTTCCCTGCACGGGAGAGTCTGTGGCAGCACAGTCTGTCATTTCCTCAGTTTGCTGGGACAAGCAAGACACCTTTGAAAATGCAGACTGGCAGACCTTCTTGGAATGCCTTTTAAAATCTCTGCAGTTGTTCCCAGAATTCAGGGAAAGCTTATTTCTGTTTAAATTTTGTCATGAAAGGATTTAACTGTCTAACTTGACCCTTTACCAAGTGCTTAACTAGTGATTCTCTTTGCAAGGAAATGCAAACTCTAAAGCAGTGAGTGTCTGCCACAGCTCAGGGGGATTTTGGGGAAGCATTTCTGGGCAAGCATTTCCAGCAAATAAAAGAGAATTAGTGCATGCAGTTGATTTAAAAAAACCAAAACCACAAAAAACAACAAAAAAAAAGACCTGAAGGAGTGGATTTAAAAAGCTGTTTTATGTGTTTTCTAGAACAGGAGCACTGAGTGTTAAAGAACAATTTGGATTTTCTTGGTCATGTTTGTATTCATTTACTGGCTAAACAGGTTGAAGTATAGGCAAAAGCAAGAATACTGTCCTGATCCCTTGCTGGCTGTGTGAATGAAATATACCTCCTGGAGGGATGTTACAAAATGGGAAATCTTCTCTGTTTGGGTTGACTTTTCTGTTGGATTCAGCAGCCCAAGCAGTTTTCACACACCATCTGGTTCATTTTCCCTGCCCACTACAGGTCACCTGAAGCGTGTAATCAGCAGTGCTGACCCTGAGGTGAGTGAGAAAGGAACATTTCATGTTCCTGGTGTTTAAGAATTGTAGAGGAAGTTGAGAGCTTGGCCAGTAGCAATAGCGTGTAGAGGGCCAGCTAGGAAGGCTGAAAGAAAATCAATTTTCATGCCTGCAACAAAAATAATAAAGGCATAAGTGGATATTTTAAAATTTCCATCTCAGAGCTTTGAAGAACTACAAATCCAGTTTTGCAGAGAGAACCTTGCTTGCTGACGGCAGATAGAGTGGAATATTTACTTAAGAGCAATTTCCTGTACAGTTGAGTTAGACCATTTTGATTTAGTCAGAGTGCCTTACAATTCTATTCTTATCAAACTTTATGATATCTACTTATAAGATGTCGTTGTAGAACAGGAAGGCCATCTTGCAATGGTGCCTGCAGTATCTGAAGTGCAGTGGGCACCTTTGTGGCTGGGGAGCTGCGTGGGCCCAAAGGACGCAGGGCTGGCGGCCGTGAGCAGCTGAAGATGAGGCAGCGTGGGGCCAGGGGGCCCAGAAGGCCAAGGGCACGGTGGCTGTGCCAGCAGCAGGGGGGCAGCAGGAGCAGGGCAGGAAGCGTGGCCTGTGCTGGGCAGCGCTGCGGCCACAGCTGGAGTGCTGTGTGCAGCTGTGGGCCCTGGGAAGCAGAAAGTCATGGAGGGGCTGCAGCGTGGGCACAGAGGGACAGGGGAGCTGGGCAAGGGGTGCAGCACAAGGCCAGGGAGGAGGGGCTGAGGGAGCTTTAGCCTGGACAATGGGGGCTCTTGAGGGACCTTCAGGCAGACTTCCATAGATCCCTGCCTTACATCCATAGAGCCAATGCTCAGCACAAGGGCTGTTTCCCTGCCAAACATCCCTTCACTGCATCCAAGTGCTTTAGACACTGGAGTAGGTAACACTTTCATATTTTGTTTATTTGTTTGTTTGCTAGAAGGACAAGCCTTGGGTAATTTCTCCTTCTCCAGGGAGCAAGGGAGCTTTTTCTCAATCTTTCCTGCCCTTTTCCAGCACTGGCAGAAACACACCACATTCAGGTTAATGACTCCTGTGTCTTTTGGCAGCCCAGGGAATCAGTGTGTGTTGTGTTTGGGAATTGAGCAGGAAATCAATGCCCTGGCATTCCAGCTGGTGCTCAGAGATTAGAGGAGCTGGGAGGGGCTGGGCTGCATTTCTGATTCCAGCCACTTTAGCACCATCAGTGTGGCCGAGTCCAAGAGAAGAACTTGCCCAAGCACAGATGCACAAAGAGTGCAGTTCCCAGTGCAATGCTCTGGGTCTGGTTGCATTCCATAAGGATCCACATGCTCCAGATTCCCCAAGAGTGTGGGTTACTGAAGCAACATGAGAGCAAGTTCAGGATGGCTGCTGAATGGGGCACTGCTGCAGAGTGCTGATGTGTGTAGCGACAGAAAGGACAGAATTGATTCAGGGTGACCCCCACGTGGGGAATAATGTGCTTTGACTCTATGATTTAGAAGGTTAAAGAAATGCTTTCTTAAGCTATGTTATATTACACTAGTACTATATTAAAACTATACTAAAGAGATACTATACTAAAAAGCTACTAAAGAAAAACTCGTGACTGTCTCCAGAAAGTCATGACACAGCTTTTATCTAATTAGCTAATCAAGCTAAACAACTATCACTAAAATCCAATTAACAAATCACTTTCAGTAAACAATCACTGTGACACATTCTACATGTACTAAACAAAAAGAACAGCCAGTAGAGATAATAATTGTTTTCGCTTCTTCTCTAAGTTTCTCACTACCTTCCCTTAAAAAAAACCTAGGAGAGGGAATTATATCTCTCTGTGTTCAAAGAATGTAAATACCACAGCACAGTAAAGAGAGATTATAAAAGTGAGATCTGTCTGTCTATCTATTTGAATCTTTCTGGCTCTGCTCCAAAGCAGTGGAAGATGCAAAGCTCACCTAAAGCCATCCCTTCAGGAGAGGAGTAGTGACATGTTCCACTGACTGATCCTGAGCAGGCAGAGATGTTTTCCCCTCCAGAGATGGTTGTTTTTTCCCCTAAAGCTTTCCTGCTCCAGCCTTTTCTGACCTGAAGCCTTCATTTATCCTTTAAATTTTTGCATGTCCTGAGGGAGTAGAACTATCCCCTGCTGTATCTGGGGTCTGGTGACTTTGCTCATACATGACACATGGTTTGCATTACATGACACATGGTTTCCTTCGCTGGCATCCCCAGGGCTGTGTGAGTGCATTCATTAATGGGGCCTTATGAGAAACTCTGTTAGTGCTGGTCAGAATTCTCAGTTGACAAAAGAGGGAGAAGAAACACCTTGGTCCTCCTCCATATACTGAGATGGCCATAGAGGTTCTCTGACTTCCATCAGAGATCTTTGCATGCATCCTCATCTCCTGGATGACCCGGTTTTCTAACAAGAGTGTGGATGTCAGGAAGAAGGAATGCTGGTGCAGGCCTGAAGAGAAGGTGAACTCCAGAAGTGTCTCTCACAAGGAGTGAGCTCACCCAGGAAGCCCCTGCAGAGCCAGGATGGAGCTGTGGGACAGGGCGGGGTGTCAGTCACTACTGAAAGACAAGCAGGACATGGCAGAAGCAGAGGGAGGCCCTCACCAGACCCTTGAGAAATGCCACCCCTTCCCTGTAAGCTGCCTGAGAGGCTGCTGGAGCTTCAGTCCCAGATGGTCCCTGATTGTAGGTCCAGGGTCACTTTGGAATCTGTGGCTCCCCTCGGGCAGAGAACGACCCAGGAGAGCAGCAGCACAGTGCTCTGGGAACGTGTGAGCCCAGCAGTCTGTGAGTCTTGGCCCACAAAGGGCGTATGGGAAGTTGAAACCCATCTTCTCTTGCTTTCTGTGCAGGTGCTTCTAGGGAAAGAGCAGGAGCACACTGCCTTATCTGAGATGCCATGCCAGACTCAGGGAGAGCTGTTCCCTGCCCGAGAGCAGGAAGAGCAGCTCAGGCAGCAGGTGGAAGAGCCACAGGAGAATGGCCAGGTGAGCCTGACTGGCCAGGGCACAGAGGGAAGGGTAGGAAGAGGGGCATAAACCAGAGCTCTTGGGACTGAGGAGGCCAGGAGTCCCACAGGCACTGGAAGCACAGAGCCTTGGAATCTGCAGAGATCAGCACCAGGACAGGATGGTTACAGTGGAAACAGAGCTGAGTGGAAAAGCAGAAAGAAGGGGCTGAATAAATGTGATTTTGAGGCTAAAAGAGGGAAAAGCTGAGCCTGATGGCAGCTCTCAGTCACTTGCTCTGCATTTGTGTGCACAGAACATCAAGGCAGAGCCACAAACAGAGCTGCCTGGAGCTCAGAGTGCCATCATGGCAGCGAAGAGGAGGAATGAAGACATCCAAGAGGAGAAGAATCTCCCTATGCAGAGGGGCAATCAACAAAAACAGGTGAATGAAGGAATGGCAGCCACTCCACTCATCAAAGAGAGTCCTTTCCGTTGTTGTTTACAGAAAATTGCTGAACAGCTGGAGGCCCAGCTGCAGGAAACTGAGGCTAGGATCAAGGTAAGGAAGACGAGGCTAGACGAAAAAATTAAAATCATCAAAGAGAAAATTAATCGCCTCCTTCAGGAGCAAAAGGCTCTAGAAAAGCAAGTGAGGGAAATAGCAATCAGCACTGCAGTCACCCAAGGGTTGGTTTCTGCCTGCCCTGCCTTTCCAGTGCAGAGCAGCAGCAGGGGTGGGTGATGCCTCTGAGTGCCATCCTGATGAGGCCTCTGTCAGAGCTGCTCTCAGGGACACTTCCTGCTCTGCTGGATCTCAGATGATGCTCTAGACAGTGGCATTACTCCTCTGGCCATTTAGCCAGCAGTCATCTGAATGAACTCCTTCTGGCTTCTTCCAGGTGGCCTTGTTTCTTGAGGTGTTTTTGCAGGTGAACATGGTCACTCACATAGATTTGGAATACGAGCTACAAGCTGTCTGTATCCCTTGCTAATCTGCTCCTGTCCTTTTCTTTACTTTCTTCCCAGTCGATGACTCCTGGCTGACGGGGACAAGCTGTAGTCTCTGACTGCTTTGTTCTGTTTGACTTGAGGTGGAAGTGTCGCCATCCTACCCGGCAGCCTGCAGAGAGTTCCAGCAAATGATGGGCAGCCAAGAGCCCCGAGGCTGGCATGAGGCCCAGGAACTGAACCATCCAGAGATGCTGCAGGATAAGCTCGTCCCGAGGAAGGTGCAGAAAAAGAGAATTTCATGGCAGGAGGTAGAACATTAGAATGAGGAGCTGCAAATGTATCTGCAGACCTAGGAGGGGGAAAGGAGTCTTTGGGAGGAAGTGGAGCAGTCATTGCTGCAGTCATCCTTTAGAACAAGAAACTGGCTATGAACTCAAGTAAAAGCAGCCTTTGGTCTTGACCATTTGGTTTCACAAGTGGACATCCAAAGCAATCCATTTGAAAAGCTCTGCATGTGGCTGACAGCAGCTTCCTAAGGGCTTGCATTTCAAATGGCAATCTCTCTTGCATTTCAGGGCAATCTCTGCCACACCTTCCTGACATCAACTCATTTCTTGTCTCAGATCTACACCGACTTTGACACTGAAGCTGCTGCAGAAGCAGCAGTGCCGTCCCAAGGAGCCTTTGCTCTCCAGCTGAAGAAGTGGAGCCTGAGCCCTTGGTTCACCTCCCGTGCTGACCCAGCTGCTGCTCAGCAACAGGAGATGGCGGGTGACTCCCTGGAGCAGCAGAGTACGTCTGGTATCTTTCTTATCTGAGGGACAGTGAGTTGTGTGCACATGTCAGCACAGCTGTACCAAAGGGTTCTGCTCAGTTTAGTGTCACAGAAGTGCTGGCATTGCTCCGAGGCAGCAAGAGAGAGCTCTGGGTGTTCCTGCTGCTTCTGAGGGCAGCTTAGACTGGCTGGAATTTGCCTGGGCTTCCCTTCTCTCTCCTGAAGGCAGAAGCAGGGATTGTTCCTGGATCAGCAGAAGGCTGTGACTGCTTGAGTCCCAGCCACTGGCAGAAGTCCTGCTGAAATCAGTCTCTAGGAGAACACATCAAGCCCTTTGTGATTCTGCAGCACAACCCAATGAATCTGCTTCTTGCCCTGAACAGCTGCCAGTGCTGTGCTCTCAGATAAGATCTGGTAGGGTTGAGAACACAGCCCAGTGGATTCTGTGTCTACCATCACCTGTTGGGACAAAAAGGGCACTGATCTGTGCCTGGGTGTGGCTGATCTCAAAGCTCATCCTGTTGTGTCCTGAATGGGGGCAACAGCTTGTCCGGGGCTAAGGCTCACTCTGGCTTCTTCCCATCAGTGCCGGTCAGTGCTCATGCTTGGGCTTTGCCAGCCTTGCTGTGGTCACTGCCCTGCCCCTGAGGGCTGTGGGAATGCAGAGGCTGGAGCCTTCCTTAGCTGGGAGGGTCCCGCTGCTGCCCAGCTGCTGCAGCGCGGAGGTGCCTGAGGCAGCAGCCCCTGCTCTGGGCCGGCTTCTGCCTCACACGGCCTGGACTCACAAGAGGGTCAGCATCTCCTCTGGGCAGCTCTCTGTGTCACAGGGACGCCTGAGGAGCACTGCTGTCCTCTGTCCCGTGCCCGCCGTGCCGAGTTGGGAAGATGGGGACGTGTGCGGTGCCGAGAGGGCGAGTGCAATGGGAGCGACTGAGCCGCGCTGCCAAGGTGAAGAGAAGCGGCGCGGTTCTTCACGCAGGGCACGGGCAAGGGCGTCTTTGGGTTCAGCCTGCTCATAAAGGGTGAGGGTCCTGATGCTGAAAGCCCCGTGGGGATTGGTTCTAGCATGAGCTGCTCTGGTTTACAAACACAGAGGCATTCTTCTGGCAAACTGCTGCAAGGTGGAAAAGATGGGAACACTTGGCAATATTCCTCCTGTTCTGGACTTGACATCTGTTCAGAGGAATTGATTCTACATGTCCAGGTGCATTTAATCTTAGCAAGTAGGAAACCTTTTCTAAATCTCACAGTGTTTATTCCCAAGAAAACAAAGGCACTGTTATTTCCAGCTCTCTTTAATGTTTCTAGATGACAAACTTACTTGCCTAGGTAGGTATTCTCTTCTGGTCTCAGTCTCCTGTGAATGTATCTCCCTGTGCTTCCCTGTGTGCCTGCTGTCAAGAGGTTTCTCCCTTCAAAGGATGCTGGAAATCAGTCTCTGTGACAGCCACTTGTGCTGTGGGCCTGCTGTTCTTTTCTTGGTGTTCCAGTTGCTGTTCCTGTTGTTGTTAGCCAGCTGTCCACCAAGGGAGGCTCAGAACTCCAGACAGTGGGGCTGCCTTTTGTATCTCCTGGAAGCTGGGATCTCTGCTTTAAAGTGAACATCTTGCATTTTGTTTCCCTCGGGGAGAATGGTGAAGATGGAAGGTCCTATTCTAAAATACATTGAACTGGAAAATATTGGCAGTGGGTGAGTCCAAGCAATGTTAATGGTACAAAACTATGCATCAGGTGTTTTGCTGGTGGAATAGGTATCAAGTGTGAAGTCAGACAAACTGCAAGTGTGTTCAGGCAGTGGGCTTAGATTGTCAGTGCTGATCAGAATTTCTAGGTGTGCTCAGAAGGCATTGTCAAAGACATCTTCATGCTTCCAGTGTCCTGCAGGCATTTACAGCAGAGATCTCCTGTGTGGGCTGGCTTTCACTGCAAGATCTAAATGGCTTCTCCTTTCTCTGCTTCTGTTTTGTTTCTAGGAGTTTTGGAGACGTTTATAGAGCGCTCGACACTGCCACAGGAGGAGAGGTAAATGTCAACAGCCCCTGCAGACTCTGCTGCACTTGAGGGCTTTCCCCTCTGGTGTGAGCTGTGGCTGGAGCTTTGGGCAGAGCTGTGCTGAAAAGGCACAAGAAGCACAGACTGGTGCCAGCCCACAGAACACATTTGGGACTTTGTCCTCCTCAGCTGCCGGAAGGAAGGCACGGAGGGCAGCGGTTCCTTTCAGAGAAGGACGCGCTCACTCGCTCTCCATTGCTAAAACAAAGGTGGTGCCTTTGAGCACCTCACTGCTCTTTGGGGCTACAGCTTCAGAGTCCTGGATTCTCATTTCTGGCTGCCAGCAAATCCATCTGAAAGTTACTGGCAGATCCTTAGCCACCTGCAGTGCTGCACTTGGGAACTGCACATAGGGAGAGATCTGCAAGGCGTCCCTGAAAGCCCTAAGCCCTGCCCATAGCCCAAGATGTATCCACAGAGTATTAAGACATGGATTACTTCTTCTGAATCCCAAACCAAGCAGCAGAGAGTGTGGTCAGAGGTTTGTGGGTGATAACTGAGACACCGCTGTTACCAAGTGGTCAAGGCAAAATGTCAGTGCCCCCACATGTCCTGTAACTGGCTCCCAAGGGAGCAGAGAAATGGGCTGTTGGAATGTCAGTTCCTAATTACTGCAGTGCCTGATCACAAGGCAGTTTGGCACAGCTCAGCTGTGTCATTGCAAAATCACTCGCTCCACGTGCCTTGTGGTCTCGTGCCACCAACCTCTCAAATTACCGATTTTCAATGTCATTTTAGGTGGCCATCAAGAAAATACAGCTTCAAGGACTGAGGAAGAAGGAATTAAAAGTCAACGAACTCATGGTCATGAAGGTGAATAGAAATCCCAACCTGGTCAATTGTTTAGACAGGTGAGTTGTGCTTTTATCCCATGATTGTTTGTTTACATATTGCAAACATGCAAGGTAAAATCCCACTTTGGTCAGTGGCAGAAAATAGAGCTGTAATTATTGGCTAATTATTATTGCTCTTTTCATCTCCAGTGGATGGGAAGAGATTGCATTTTGTCTGCATGAGTCTTCACTGGCACATGGTATTTGAAAATTGTTCAAAAACCCAGATGATTTGTGTCTTACTAAATCAATGATCTCTATATTCACAGTCACCACTTCATTTTAGAGCTTGATTTTTTTCAAGTGTCTTCTTATGTCCAGGTAAACTAACAAGGATTTCCCTTGGATTGTTGCCACTGGTTTTCATTGCTATGCATGCCAGGAAGATTAGGTGCTTTTTTCCAGAAACACCATGCATGACAGGTTTTTTACCTGGGCTGTTTCTAAACTGCACATTTTGCTTACTGCCCATCTAAGACATCTCCTTTTTTGCAGCTGTGCCTTTCTCCTTGAGACTGCACAGATGGCAAACAATGCACAGCCAAGAGGAAATGTCTATTCCTTTTTTTTGTCTTTGTCTCAAAGGGACCATAAAAGAAGAATCAACCCTTCTTTTCCCAACAGCAACCTAGCCATGTACATTCATCTCCATGCCCTTGTTTCCTTCTTTCAGCTACCTTGTGGGTGAGGAACTGTCCCTGGTTATGGAGTACATGGATGGAGGCACTCTGAGCAATGTCATCAGCCAGACCTACCTGTCGGAAGATGAGATGGCAGCCATCAGTCGGGAGGTCAGCAATCCCATCTGTGTTTCCAGGGGCTTGGGCAGCATTGTCTGGGAAACAGGGGCCTCAGAGCTGGAGTGATTTCCCGTGCCAAGCTTTGTTTCTGTGTTGCTGCTATTCTATGGGCAAGTAAAAGCATCTCAAGTGAAAGGCCTGCCAGTGCCTCTGCACTCCCTGTACTCAGTGCCAGTACTCTTATCTCCTGCTGTAATATTCTCGCTCTGTCTCTTGTATTTTTATTTGCTGTTCTCCACCTTGCCTCTCTAAACATTTGCCTGGAGTCTGTCTTCACTGCATTCCTTGCTTGTAAAAGCAAAGGTGCTGGTGGCAGGATTTGAAATGACCAGCAAAGAAAAAAGACTCATTTCTCATAGTCCTCAGCTGAAAAGAAGTGCAGCCAAAAATGCTCTTTGCTTCCACAAAGTGACTGGTGTAATACTTCCAAGCCTGTGCTGAGGCCAGCAAGAAAATCTTTGTCATGCAGCCTCCCACCCAAAAGTGATCCACTAAACACCAAAGGGAGGGACTTTTCCTTTCCAAACCCCTCCTTTGTCCTCTGCATGGAAAAAGCACGTCCACTGCAGCAGGAGTCATCCTGGCTGGTTTGCAGGGGACAGCCTACAACAGCAGGTGCTGTTGCTCTTTCAAAAGCTGACGTGACTTTCCTCAGAAAGGTCCTGCTCTGCAAGTGTTGGAGCAGCAAGCTCTTCCTCTCAGTGGCCATTACTGTTCTGCCATTGCTCCACATTCCCCTGGAGAGGGAATCTTTTAGATTCTTTGTTTCCTTTCTTGTGTGATGAAATCACATCACTCATTTTTGCCCTCCTCTTTCTGTTTTCTCTCTCAGTGCCTGCAAGGACTGGATTTTCTTCATTCAAACCACATCATCCACCAAGATGTGAAAAGCAGCAACATCCTTCTCAGAACTGACGGTTCTGTCAAGCTGGGTCAGTATATTCTTGGTCAGGTGCAGCGTTCCAGGGATGTGGGTGTGGGGCTGCTTGGAGTGACTGCCAGCTCCCCAGAAATGGTGCTGGTGGCAGTGCAGGGACCCCTGCTGCGAGCTGAGGGCACAGTTGGAATGGGCACAGAGGTATAAGGAACCACAAGCAGTCAAGAGTGGCCTTGCTCTGTGTGTGTCCCTTCCAGACAGAGGGAGCTACAATCTAAAGCTTCAGGGGAATGAAGTCCACTGCTGTGAGCAGCGTTAAGAAACCTGGGATTTTTTGGAAAGCCCCAAGGAAATCGAGCATGGACAGTTCTCCAGGAGATCCAACAGCACATTGTTAGCCTGAGAGTGGGGAATTCAGTTGCTTGGTTTCCTAATTGGAGCTGGCTTTCATGGTTTGTTGTTTTCTCCACAGCTGACTTTGTCCTCTTTGCTCAGCTCAGCCCTGAGCAGGGCAGACGGAGCTCCATGGCCAGCGCTGCTGGCTGGCTGGCGCCTGAAGTGGTGACAGGTCAACCATGTGGCCCCAAAGTGGACATATGGTCTTTGGGAATCGTGGGCATCGAAATGGTGGAAGGAGAAGTTCCTTCCTGGAATGCAACTCCTGTCTTGGTAAGGTGCAAATACTCACTGATCCCACTGTCTTTCTCACCTGTCCCATGTTCTGTGTGCCATAGGACAAAATCCCATTGCCATCTGCTGGCACCACTTCCACCAAGGTCCCCTTCTAAAAATGCCCCTGCAACACATCAGCATCTGCTGTAGCTTTGGTTGTATCAGAAAGGGAAGTGGCAGTTCAGAAACCTAACCAGTTCAGAAACCTGTCATTTTGGCCTCCAGCCATGCCTGACATTTCCCACTTGTTTTTTGAACAATGTTGGAACTCTGTTTCTGAAGGACAAGAATTTTTCAGTGGACAAGGTAGACATGCGATAAATATTCGAGAAATAGAGGTTAGACCTTTCCAGTTTAAATTTCATAGAAAACATAGGAAAAAAGGAAAAAGAAAAATAAACAAAAAAGGAAAAGAGAAAAAAACCTACTACCAAAGCAATGCCCAAGCAGTTCTGCTTGCTTTTTCATTTTTTAAACACAGCTCTTCTCTTCCATTCTGTAGCATCTTTTCCAAATCCTGTGGTCGTTGAAACTTTCAGGCTTTCAAGTCATCTGTACATTGTTCAGTCACGTGTGTGGGTGGCCTGGATAAGTGTAGGATGTGTTTTTCTCTGACTGCAGTTAGAATTGTTTGCCAAACCCTTGGCTGTTTCTGGGTACTTTAACAAGTTGATGAGCTTGCAGGCAGGTGCCTGGGCTGGGATCCAGCGTGGGCAGTTGACACCGGTGCTGTGTTTCTTTACCACAGGAGCAGGGCCATCCCTGGCCTGCACAGTTCTAATGACAGGGAGGGCTCCAGCTCCCCACCATGGCCAGTGGCTGAGCTCAGCTGAGAGTCAGGATAAAACCCTCTTTGTCACCTCTGGTGATGTGGGAAAAGGACAGGAAGCTGCATCAATTATTTGTACTCAAGGGGAGTGCATTGCCATTACTGGCTTTGAAATTCTCCTTTGGGTTAAAGAGGATAATAGCAAAGTCTCTTTGGTCACCATCTATTTCAGCGCCATGAGCACAGAGTTATCATGACAGTGGTGGGCATTTTTATGGAGACTCCAAGGCCTCTTGCCATTGTTCTTTTTGTCTATTTGAGATGGATTCTGCAAGTTGAGGTTTGAATAGTTCCAAGTCGGTGTCTTATGTTTCTAAACACCATCTTGCAAAAGCAGAATGAGCTCTCTCCCTCTGACTTGTCAGCGTGTTAGAGCTTGGTTCCACATGAACCACACTGGATAATCATCAGCCGATGTCTTGCCAATCTACACTGTAATTCCTTGGCCTGAGGAGTATCAGAAAGACCTGCTGAGCTCCATGGACACTGTCAGCTGCATGGAAGTGAGCATCCTTGGCCTTACAGAAGAAACTGGAACTCAGCTTAGGTTAGATGCTCTTGAGCAGGAGAAAGGCTGGAATCGTCAGGTGTTTCCAGAGGCCTGCGTGCCCAGAGAGACGGAGTTCTGGGGAGCAGCTGGATGTTTCTGCACATCATGGAAGGGGATTGCCAGACAGATCAAGCCTCACCACAGGCAAACACTCCTCAGCTCTTCTCAGGCAATATTTGCTTTGGGTTTCAAGTTGTTCCCACTTGTCTGTCTGTGAAGATGCCCCTCAAACACAAGGCAAGCCTCTCAGAAGTGGTGTTACATTTCCAGAAATGAAGAAAAGAAGCCCAAACACGAGAAAGTTGCTAAGGCACTGGTTTTTAGAGAGGAACTTAACCCCCTGTGCAGTTTCTTCTCACTGGGAAACGTGCCTGAAACCTGGCCATGAGGGTGTAAAGGCCACAGAGTCTCTTCTGCTTCTTGTGCAGTGCTGCTGAAACACTCAGTGACCGTGTTTCTCTCCTAGCCCAAGCTACATTCTGCTCGTCACCAAGCCAGAGCCTGGTGATGTGGAGAGCCTGTCAGAACCCCCCATTTGTTTCCTGGCACTTTCTGGGATGGGCCTAGCATTCATGCATTGACTTGAGTAGCCAATTGAGCAGAGGGTGACCGTAGGGATGGAACCTCTCCTTCTGATTTGACCATGAAAGGTTTTTCTTTTCCATGTAAGGAAAGCAGAAATTTTCAGACTGCTGAGAGACAGAGCTGCAGGTGGCTCCTGTGTGTCCAAGCAGGCGTTTTCATGCCAGTACATTTGTGCATGCATCTTAATGTGTCTGTGTTGAAGATGAGATTCCCAATGTTTGTTTCCTTACCTGAGGAATACCTGGTGGATTTCCTTTCTTTTTTTCCAATTCCCATTGTTTTCAAGAACAAAGCAAAAAGCTTGATTCATTTTATTTTATGGCAGCTGTGCTTAAGGGACCAAGAAGCACTGCAGAGATACTTTTCACGTACTAACCCTTGGATAGAGTAGAGTTAGTATAGCAAAGTCCTTCTTCCAAAAAGCCTCTCAAGCTGGTATGAATTCTCAGGGAAGGAAAAGTGCTTGTGCTGATGTAGTTCCCACTAACTAGATCAGTCAACGAAATCAGCTGCGAAGGCAAGATCTGTGGGATGTTGGAGAGGCTGTGGTTGCATCGGGGTTTGGGGTTTTGGTTGGTAAAGAAAAGTCATCTCTGGATCTCTGCCAGGGCAGAAACTGCCACTGCAGAGTGGAGCTTAATCAATGGGATCTGGGAGAGCAGTGACAGATGGGAAAGAAGCAGGTGGAGCCTGGTGTCTCCTTTTTCCCCAGCCCCAACTCCTGATAGCCACAGGAGGAAGACAAAAGCTGAATCAGCCCAACCTATTTTCATCTTGCCTGCGTGACTTCCTGAGCTGCTGCCTGCAGAGAGACGAGGCGGGGCGCTGGTCTGCCAAGGAGCTCCTGCAGGTAAAATGTGCAGGGGCTGCAGGTGAAACAGGCTCTGAGGAATGGGCTCCTCCTCCACTCAAGTCCAAGGCAGCAGATGAGCCCCCTTCCTCCTCACCTCCACTCTTGCTGCTCTTCAAATGAAAACAGGGAGGAATCCTAGACTGGGCTGGGCTGGCAGGGTCCTGTAAAGGTCCTCTGGTGCAAGTGTCCTGCAATGAGCAGGGTCATCTTTAAAGAGATCAGGTTGCTCAGAGCCCTTTGCCACCTGACCTGGAATGGTTGCAGGGGCTCCTACAAGCTCTTGGGGCAAGCTGTGCCAGGGTCACACCATGCTCGGAGTAAACAAATTCTGATTAGATCCTATTTGTGTTTAAAAATATTCACCCCCATCCTATTGTATCTGGCCCTGTTAAAAAAGATGTCGCCCACTTTCTTCAAAGCCACTCTGAAGTCTTGGAAAGTGGCAATAAAGTCTCCCTGGGGCCCATTCTTCACAAAACTGAATAACTCCAGCTCCCTCTCCATTTCCTGAGTCAGAGAGGTCCTCTGGCTGTTTCTGTCACCCTCTTTTGTAATTTGGTGGGGTGTTCAGTTTTATCTAATGGCAAAAGAATTGAAATAGAGCAATGCAGGGTTCAGAGACATGAAATGGTGGTGGAGGAACCCAAGGAAGCCAGTCCCAGCCTAGGGGTCA